>NW_027472583.1:42945787-44145787 GCF_030347505.1 Rhynchophorus ferrugineus | reverse complement strand
CCGAATGCACTTACCAATCAGAAGTGCGTAGGCTCAAACGTCCAGACTCATAGAGTGAATAATCTCTAGAATAAGAATTAGATTATAAGTTTGTACTGCAGATCACTGAAACGATCTTCTACATGTCAGTAGAGTTATATTGTATAGCGGAACCTGGTAGCGGATAATAATTATTGCCCACGGACAGATTGTTAAAGTTCTAAAATATGAATACTAAACTATATGTTTGTCCTTTTATTGCGATTTTCTAATTTCTATATTATCTGAACCAATACGTCTATTTAAATCGAACGTCTGGGTCATCTTTTTTTATTGATTGACATACACATTGATAAAAACGCAAGAGAATATCAAAATTATTCTCTTCGACGCATCTCGTTGACGCGACGTTATGATAAAGGTGTGCCGGCAATTAATTAAAACGCTTGTTGGGATTAAAACACCGTGAAGAACAGTCAAAATTCTATGCCGTCAAGACATGTAGAGACGTCACTTATCATGAATTATTGAGGCAAATAAATATAATTATTTGTGCATTGAATAGGAATAAAATTCAAGGAGTGCTGTTCAAATCATCAGACGAACAAGTAGTTCAAATAATTACTGCACTGCCCGTTTTAACTACTTCCTTCTGGCTTCTCATTCTATTAAGAAACCGAATAAATCGTATTCACTTCACGTAACAAGACGAAGGATCAATAAATAAATTACGATAAATTTAGATAATATTAGAATCGGAAGTATCCCGTTAGTAGATTTCAAACGAGATGAACTATATTCGTTGGAAATGAATTAATATAAAAAAATTCTATTTACCAGTTTTCGTTACACCTCGTTGAACTTCACCGTAATAAATATTGTCAATTATTCGTCGATTTTATAATGGAAAATGAACCGTTTGTGATAATTATTCAGTATTGAGTTATATACTTAAAAATCGCCAACACCTGATTAATGTACCAGTACTGAAATGTAAGATAATGTTACCAGTACTGTGTACGTGTAGTTTGCGATTGTAACTTATATAATTTTATTACACTATTTTTCAGAGAAAGATATTGTTTCACGAATATTCTCAAATAATTTAAAAGTTATTACAATAATATTATTCCGGAACATCTATTCTTATTCCATAATAACCATGGGACAATATAAAAATTATCTAGACTGGGAAACTAAACAAATAAAAATCTAAATGCTAAAAGATATTGCTCGTCTGCATTCCTGAATATATATCAAGCTTTTGATAAAATAGGATACATAAGGCCGCAGTTAAACTAAACTATCTTCTCCCTCATCCGCACTTTTAGTTACTAAAATCTTATTTTCCATCGGACAGTTTACTATAATATTACAACTAATATATTTAGAGTTCACTGTTTCAGTATCTCTTTCTTATTGCTGATCTATTTCAATATGTCCAAACGCACCTTATATCAAACTTAAACTAAAAACGTCAATGAAACAAAATCTATCCATGTTAATTTTCCCTTGCGTAGAAGAACATGACCACCAATTAATATTAATAGTTGCCAACTCCTCCCAAGGTGGAGGATGCTGAACATCTGCGTCTAGGCACCAGGTCATCAAATTTGTATTAAATTAAACTAAATATAATAAGCCAATAGGGCTTATCGGACACAGATCGAAATTATCCTTAAATAAAAATATATTTCGTACAAATCAATACTTAAGCCCATTTGCTCCTGCAGAATCTATGGGATACTGCTTCAATTATTCAAGTATTGCGGGTCATAGTCAATGCTTCTTACTACGTTAAATGAAGTGATATACAGCGGCATCCCTGTAAAATCTACGGGTATTTTTCAAAGTGTTATGTTGTTCGAAAGGGTGCCAATGCATACTAATCCACTTTCCAATCAGCTAAGTGTGCGAGATGACATTGAATTTCGTAAATTTTACAGTAAAATATTTCACATACTGACATTTTATAATAAAAAATAAAATGTAATAATATAAATAAATAACTAAAATAGTAATAAGATAATTTTAAAAAAGTTGATCATATAATAGTTTTTTACAGAATATGTAATAAGAATAAAGGACAGAGCATGGTAACCACCAACCATTCACGCTTATACCTTGCATTTGGTATAAATTATTGAGAGACTCATTGAGAGTAAAAAACTAAAAAAATATAGTACCCTTAATAAATTCATTTCATCATAATACATTTATAAGAAATTAAAAATATAGTATTAGTCTTTAATAATAGCAATATTATTTTATTTATAATTAGACTATTTTAATTATAAAAATTAAGGACTATTCAAAACAATTTGGATTCAATAGTGAGAATAAATAAAATAACAATTTTTTATATTAATAATTACCAATACTTTTCATTATTATTGGGTATACAATAACACACTTAAATTTAACAACAGTTTCTTTCATAACTTCTTTAAAATTAATACCAATAGTCGGGCCAATAAGGTCCAAAACGATTCGAAGTATATATTATTTTGCACTCACTTGAAGTAACAACTCAAGCATTAATACTGCATAATGAAGACGCACACGCCGCATATTTAGGATGTGCATCCTAACGTAAACATTACGCATTTATTTAAACATTGCAACTATAAAATGTCCCGAAGAAACCTGCTTTTTACACTAAATATAGTAATAATTCCGTAAATTGTTACACAATGTTTATCCAAATGTTCTTAATATGCAAATTAATTAACATGATTTAGTATGTACATGATGCAAAAAATTGCATATCAACATATAAAATACATTATCGCGTAAGTTAAAAATAATTAATATGTATATATAATTGTGATTGTAATTAAAAAACAGTACGACTGTTTATGAATCTCATTTTTAAGTTTATTTTTCCAAATATTTTTCGTCCACTTCAAGCTAATTTCCTAATACAAAACATTCCTTTCTTTTACTAGCCTTCTAAGCGGGTTTGAATTCAATTTATAGAATAACTTGGAGGAAATCCTTAACCTTGTCTGATTTTGGTTTTAATATCCCCAATAAACTGGAAACGATGTTTTTTTTTGATGTTTTGGAAGCGGTTTTTCGGAACTAAATCAGACGAGTAGGGTGGTTACGTAAGAATGTTAATCGAATTTATCCCCAATTTGCTGGCTGGAAATATTGTATATTAACTATTCAACAAAACAAAAACAAGCATAACACTCAAATAATATTCCTGAAACGAAATATTTGTATAGAATTTTAACTTTTTTATTTTTAATTTGTAAATTGTCAGCGATCTTATTAAACCGCACAAATGTATGCTTATAATGTTGAAGTTATATAAAAGAAATAAAAATATTCTCACAAAATAATTTAAAAGTTTATATAATGACAGAGAATAAAAAAATCTATTGACTGCACTCGTATATATATATATATATATATATATATATATATATATATATATATATATATATATTGTATATTTTAGATTTTTGACAAAGGTGGCAGACACGGGGCTTCTCTGAACCTAAATGAGTCGAGTAGGATGGTTACGAAATAATGTTAATTTAAAGTTTAATGAAAAATTCGCAAAAAAACAACGTTATGAGAATGTATAATAAAAAAAATCGAGCACAAAACTCAAATAATATTACTCCTTGACAAGTAAGGCAAAGTAATTGATAACAACTAACATCCGGAAGACTACAACACAACAAGTGGTATTCCAAAATAAACATGATTTTCTTGAATGAGAACATAAACATTGTATAAAATAGTGATATGAAAATATATCCGGTAAGTTTAGGGTCCAAAACCATGTCGAAAGAGTATTTGTATCACTTGTAGGAATATATATCCAAATATCATTACAAATGCCATTTCTTTAAATACACCAACCAAACGCTGCAATATACCAAAAACTATAATAACTTGACTTAATACTTCGCAACTGACTTGAGTTAAAATTATAGAAATACGTTAATGCTGTTTTATATTTTCTGACCTAAAGCCCCTCAGACATCATTATCACACGCTTGTTTCATCAATTAAAGCGATTCACGCGAAAAATCACCAACACTTCAAAACAATAATAATTCACAGTCAATTTCCAATTATCCATCAATTAACAATTTTCATAACATAATTATCATAATATTTTACAGAATGTCAATGAAGAATGTATCTTTCCCAATATAGGTCTTAATACATTGCTCAATGACACCATCTAGAGGCTGACGGATATTATTATTAGAATAATTAATTAATGAAAATCCTTATATATTATGCTACGGTACATTCGGTTTTCTATATGGTCGTTCTAAAATCACACGTTAAGGATAATTCTAATGCCCTATGGTATGTCAAAAACAACCAAATACATTTACAAATAAGGGTGTCATTCGTATTACAAAGACAATCGGCGATATGTTCATGAAAAAAACTTCCGTCATGAATAATAGATTAATCTGGTACATTCCGATGCTGCTTTGTTTCACAATTTGGAACACTATCTATATATTAATAATCACAAACGCGTAATTTTTTAAATTAAATTCTAAAGTCTTAAATTTTACATGTAAAACGATATTAAAAAGGAAAGTGAGTGTCTTGAACATTATTAAACGTATTTGTTTAATTTTAAGCAGTGTTATTCAAGATTTTATGTTACTTTCAGTGATTATCGTGTTGTTGAAATTATTAAAGAGTATGGCAAGTTTGGATAAAAATGATTAAGAAAATAGTATGGTTATGTAAAGTTAGTGTAGAGAGAACAAATTAATGTGTTCGCTTTATCGAAAAATATATAAACATGTGAAAGAAAAGCCGGATATATGCGAAAATGTCATCCCAACGTAGGTTTCAGATTTATTTAGGATATGTATTTCATAACATAGCACTAACCAAATATTTCATGTAATAAATACGTTAATTTGTACATTGAGAGTTAAAATGAATGTTGTAAAGAATATTCACAATTTCATAATAACATAGCTTCATATAATTTTAATTCTTCATTTTTGGTGAGTTGTCAGTTCCCATGTAATATATATATATATATATATATATATATATATATATATATATATATATATATTATAGTAGGTGAATCGTCCTGTCGCTTTTACCACTGCGCCAACCAAGCCGGCAGAAGTCAAATTAAAGATGAGCTAACTGCAAGTGTGAGATCGAAGAATGGAACAAATAAACCAAAAAGCAGTGCAATTTTATTTAAAAATTTAGATGAGGAAATAATTACTTTAATCAATTATTATCAAATCAATTATCAAAACAATTATTAATTATTAGTTATTTTAATATGTTTTAATATACGGACATTTATTTATTTATTCTCAAATCTATTCCTGATCTTATATCGAAAATATTGTGAAAACAAGTTTTCGTAATATATAATTTTTAAATTATTCTTTTTACTCTATTTAACTAAATACATTGTGATCCAATTTTTGGCCGCAGAGCGATCACTTGTATCAATTAGTAATTAGGAAATGTCTTCATACTATTCTCATGTTAACTTGTCAAAAAATTAACACGCTTTACCTTTCCTTTCGGTTTCCTACCACAATGATTATAATCAGTGAATTGCTCATTGCAAGAATAAACAATAAGGCCTATAAAAATAATTACCCAATATATACCCTATTTTGAAATGTTCTATTTACTTTAGACTGAACCTTGTATCGAATTTAATAAAGCTGGAAAGAAAATATTTTTAATACTCGCAAATTAGCTGTTTTATCTAAATAATTACTATTATAAAACAAAAAGGGTCCCTTTTAATGGTGCCTGGGACACAGCTAAACCTAAAATGTTGGATAATTCAAAAATTTTACGTAACTATGGACCCCGAAACACGTTAATTAAATATGAGTTGAAAGTTGGGGAACATTTTACTACAGTTTCGGTGAGTTATGTTTTTTTCACAGAAAAATCACCTCTTTATGACCGTGAACTAGGTTGACGACCTAGAGTAGTACTAAAATTACAGTTCAACGTATAAATTCTACTAGAAGAAACGTAGTTGGGTTTTGTGAATTACTGAATCTCTAATCTATTATGCTAATGTTTTAAATAATATTATGTTATGTTATTGTTAATTTTCAAATCATTTGAATCTGTTAAATCTGATATTCGGGAGAAATAATGATATATATCATATTTTATTGATATTGCATCAAAAATTTAATAAGAAAGGAGAAAAAGCATCACGTGTAGAACAAATTTTATTATGTAAAAAAATTTAAATTATTTTTAAATCACATTTGTTTATTTTAGTTATAAGAAAATATATACACAATTAAAACAATCATATAAAGTACTTACAAACAACAATAAATCAATTAAACTAAAAAGTAAACAGGTGGTAAACGTCTATTGAGGAAATAGTCGGGCGACAGTCCTGAAATAGATAAAAACCAACCTACCTGAGTAACCAATTCGAGAATAAGAGTAAGATATAAAGAACTTTAAATCGTCCGTAAAATTATTAATGGAATTATCGGCCAGGTTGATTAACAACGGTGATGATACTGATAATTAAGGCCAGTTGACTGGTAATTGAATTTGTACGTCGGTCTGTTGAGTTTTCAATACCGATAGTGATAACAATGCCTAAACGTGTCATTAGAGAATAACGATAAAGACAATAGCGATATCTGATAGCAATGATAAACTATGCTTGGATGAAGTATGACATGTGCACACGGTACGAAGGGATAGCACGCGACGTACCAGCTTATATCCTAACACTAACAATAATGACGTGCAATGTGATCAAGGGATAACGCGTGAGATCTACTGTCATTAAGGTTGGTAGGCCTCGCTAGGATTAAGCTTAATTTTTCAAAATAAATAAATAAATTAACAAATGAATAGTACTGTTACTAGTGCACTCACTTTTCCAGCTCCAGCTATGATGGACGTGCAATGCGTACAAGGGAGAAAGTTAACAGCCACACGCTAGATACGCTGTCATCAAGAGCCAGTAGAAACCACTTTTGGTGGCGTTTATATATGCTTTAAGCTATTCATAGATCATAACTATATATCAGAAATTTTGGCCACTAGGGCATTAGCCTCTGGTTTATAAAATGGCTACAATTTATATTTACAGTTGCAGCCATTAAACTATTATCATTGATTTATAGTGATTATGAGTTATAATAATTAAATAAATAAATAGCGGAGAATGTTCAGAATAAAAAATTGATGACTGAATAGATAAATGAATAGATAACTAAATAGATAAATTAATAAATAAATGAATAGGTAAATAAATAGCTAAATGAATAGAATTATAATAAAAGGAAAACTGGAATACTCTGTGAAAATCTCACCGTTTTGAAAACTCGGGTTGTACAACATAAAACACTGTATAATCGACACGATTGAAAAACGTAGTTACTCTAACGGTCGCGGCTGTATAAATAAACTTTCATAGAGCTCGAAAAGCCCTTGGGTATGTTAAGTTATCACATTTGGCAAGTGCAGTTCGAGGAGGGGGCTAAACATGTTGCCAATTATGGCAATTGTTTTTGATGCTGGGTGTCTGCAAGGGTGGCAGACCCCAATCGAGCAGAGGTGACAACTTCTTTTAGTTTCTTTACCGGTATCTCAATTTTACCAGAAACATAAAACACACCAATAAAATATCAAATTACCCTTAAAATATGAGCGGCGTTTTACCGTTAACGTAAACTTTCTAACGGTCGATTCTGGGATTTCCAACTCCTTGAACCACAAGTGTTTCTTTTTTGTTCGTTTTTTTAGAGATGAATTTAAAAAATTATATTAAAAAATAATTCGCTTTTACACACATTTGTTTGTGTTTACTTTAAAAACCCATACATGTACATTTATTTACATATATTGCCATTTCTATTAAGCCCACTTTATTAATTCAAGATTACTTTGTAACTTTTCGAGTGTAGTTCTGACAAATGAAATGACCTTTGTTGACGTTGCTGGAGCTTATTTAAAACAACACCCTGACAGGCGAGGTTGAGGGTACAGGAGGGGTTCTTTTATGAGACCAGAGTTGGAAGAGGGACCGTCTGATTATTGTGGAGGCACTATGACAGCCAGGGATTGTATTAAATCCCTTTTGTATCATACAAAAGGTTTCATGGATTTTCGAACATTTTTAACAAAGGATTCCCATTAGATATGGGAATTTTTGATTAACACATCGCTTGCTAAAGTCTCCGATCTATCTAAGAAAAACATGTTTTGTAGAAATCCTGCTTTATTCATGTAGACTCTTTGAAGATTGATATACATTCATTACAACTCTTTTCTTTGATTTTATATTTATTAATATACCATAATCACAGAAAACACCTCTTTATTTTTCTAAAATCTTGTTACTAGGAGCTAAATCTGGTGAGTAGGGACATCCAGGAGGCATATTTCATTCAATATAACCATTATTTTCATTACACGGTGCTTTATCTTGGAAAATAGCACTTCTCAATAACGCAATGGTGTAGGCCCTATAATAGTTTTTTTTTGCAAGACTGTTGATAAACAAAATATAGGTGCCGGTTACGGGTCAAGTTTAATCATTCCGGATGGACTGGTATTAATTGAGCTCATGATCTTCGACTCATATTTTATTCGTTATTACTTGCAGATATAACAAAATAAAGTATTTCACTTGAACAGGTCTAAGTAGCGTTCTGAATCGACACGTTGTTGTTATTGGCCTAATATAAGCAAACGCGGCAACTTCGCCAAAATCAATGTACGCATATTCAAAATTTCATGTAAAATTCTAAACATACTTTGTTTTGACATCCTCATCTGTCGATTTTGAACGACCAGAAACTGTATCATCATTAGTGTTTGCATGACAGAGTTTAGATTAGACCAAATGTGAATGGTAGGTAACTTCGTTGCTACGGAACCTCCATAATATTTATCAAACCACTTCAACAATATTTTCCTAAAACAACCTATGAAATTATCTTCTATCAAATATTGTTTTCCTGTAAATTAGCTTCTTTCCGCTAAACTTCACGATTTCCAATTAATGGGTCTTTCCCATTTATTGTCAAACCAAAAACTTATGTGATGCATTAGCAAGATTTATTCACAATTTGGCAAATAAATTTGCTTTCTAATGTTGCCTTGTGACCTCAAGCAAATTTTGATTAAGAATTAATTGAGAGCTATTTATGTATAGGAACACTTGATTGTTTCCAACAAACGCTCGGCCACACCTTGCAAGAGATGTGAAGAGTCCAGTGTTTCAGCTCAAATAGGAAGTTCTGCCGCGTCCACTCTGATTGATACATCAATGATTGGATTACTTCTATACCAACATCGTTCTTCCGATAGTGTATCGCCATGTTGCCACAGAAATGGATAGAAGTTGTAGAAAATTATGGAAAATATTTTGATTCATATATACCGTTCCATACCATACATGAATATATTTACTCAATAAATGCCTTTCTAAAGTGAAAAAATGTTATGACTACATACAAGCACCTGATAATATATATGGCATATAAGTTGAACACAGAGAAATAGTTGCATCAAAATATCATAAGTAATTGTAAATTATTGTAAACAAATAATAATCCAAAGACAAATATCGTGCACAATCATTACTAACATTTATTCTTTGTTTTTAACAGATCTCTAGATGCCAATGCTCTACCACAAACAACGCATCTAAAGAATCTCCGGATCCATAGAGGAGAACTGGCAGTATTAATATCTGGTAAGGACTTATAACACTATTTAAAATTCATTAATCCAATTTTAAGCATATTGTTGTTAATATTCAGTTTCAAGAAGCAAATATCACACCAACATTAGTTAATATCAAGATAAGTTTTGGTTTTTATTATAACAAACTCTTATAATGAATTGCATAGAGGATACTGTATATAAATACTGAATTAAACAACTAGTTGGACAAGTATGCTATGGTTCAAGGCATCTGTTCAAACAAGTTTCTAAAGAATATTGCAAAAAAACTGTTTCTATTAAAACCTTGTAATTCTTTTGTTTTTTGAAAAAATCTTTAGGCCTACATTGTATCACTATAGGTGTCAGTTTAAGTAAAATTGTTGATATAATATATATGTTAGAAGAATATAATTTCTGGATAGTATCAGTTAAAGTAGTTTTAGTGAATTACATTTTTATAATCTGTGTTTACATTTTCTATTATATATAAAACATAGATCAAACATTAAGACATGTCGTCTCTTGATTAAATATTACTTTTCAATAGTGAATAATGTTATAGAAGTCAAAGACTGGATCCATGATAATAAGCTCAATTTAAATGGTATCCATTTTAAATAAATATGAATCTGGCCAATAGATGTAATAAATGCATGACTGTAACAAATAATTACAAAAATATTGGTTTATAATAATAATGTATTATGGGCAGAATATTAAAAATACGTTTATTTTAAAACTAAAAGTGGGATTAGTAAGATTTTACCAGAAGTAAAAACACACGATTTCAGAACATCTATCAGAAGGGCTATGAAACATTGACGTCACTTCGATTCAACACGATTGTTTCCCTAACCAGCATATCTCCAATACTGCACTTGAACTTTTTAGCGCAATCGCCACTTGGGAACTGTGAGAATAGTATTATTGAAATTAAGTGTTCTATATTTGTTAAGACAAATCAATTTATTTGACTGGATTACCAAAATATCAAATGTTATCAAAAATGTTATTTACTCCAATACAAAAGAAAGTTATATACATTTGATGATGCAGCTCTCTATTGTATCAAATTACCTTGTAATATTTGGGTAAATAAAATACACAGATTGTAATTTTAAAGTTCATTTTAATAATAATATATAATATAATCAATTACTTTACAAAATCTATGTTTAGATCAGTTTTAACAAGTTTTTCTACTATTTCTTCAGCATATGCTTAGTTTCTTTACTTGACTTCAGTGGCAACATTTGGTTCATACATCGTCTGTACGTAAATACTGTTCGAAATGTTTGAAATTTTTGTTTGCAATAACATACATACCAAGCTGTAATAATATAATAAAATCATATTGTTCGATCAAATATATGTCACTTACCCTTAACCTAGTGAAATATAGCCCATCGAACTATTTAATTTACAAGAAACGCGATATTTGATTTTGGTCTTTCATAATCTAACATCAATCAATCAATCGATAATCTTCAATCGACACTTACTGGAGGCTTAAAGTTAATTAATATTTTTCTTTATATTTGAGAACGTATGGACAGTAGTGCACAACAGTAAATGTTCAGTGAGTTCAGTTAGAAACCCATTTTCTTCTATCTAGTTGACATTCGAATCTTGTAGAAACATATACTGATTTCATGCATACTTGTATGACTAAACTAGTCACATTATATTGAATATAATTTGGTATAATATTAGGGACTCATATAACATACACAATAAACAAAGCAAATGAAGCCTAACTTCAAATATTATCAACAGTATTATTGACCTCGATATTACGTTAATTACATTTTAGACATAATTAAAGGTACTTCAAATAGTAAATACTTACATTAGATTGATATTATTGCTGTGAATAAATTGGCGATGTTTGAACTGTACTGGCCTTGCAATATTTTTATGCCTTGAAACGGTAATACACAACTTTTTTGGGACCCCAACACCGTCGATATACGATAGAAAATCTAATTACAATTATAATTTACCATATCGAACCCTACAACCCTTTCTTATGTGGAATCCATCAACCTCTCATTATCTTACGCAGAAGTATCCTCTGCCCTCCGTCGCCACTGTCCCTCCACTCCTGGACCTGACAACATTCCTTTCCCCCTGATAAAGAATCTCCCTTCCCACCTTCTGAAGATTTATAATGAGATCTGGTCACTTGGTTCCTTTCCACCCTCCTGGTCCCACCCTATCCTAATCGCAATATGACAGAAGAGCATCTCGCTCAAGCTATCGTCCCATTTCCATCATTGACTATTTGTGTATTTTGTGTATTTGTGTAAGGTATTCGAGCGTATGGTTCTCAACCGCCTATCTTGGTTTCTGAAAACCCATTCATTACTATCTGATTTTCAGTGTGGGTTTCGCTCTGGTCGGTCCATAGTTAATTATTTTGTGGGCTCAGACAATGATCTGACAGAAAACACCTGTTGACACTAACATTGGATTAACAAAATGCATTTTATAGAGTTAATAGCATCATCTGGAAGCATCACATCAACGAACTTAAAACTCGCTATTCCAGAGACATGGAAATGCTGCGTTGGCTATCTAAGCCGCACACAGGTGCAGACCAGAAGACCATATATTAAAATATATTTGTAGGAATGTTCGTCGGGTCGGTCAATCGGTCGAAATGTGTGGCTGCCGCGGTGATTCTTTATCAGAACACTCACTACTATTTTTGGAAGGAATTTGCACGGGAACTAAAAACACTGGTTGAATCAAAGTTGTTTATTTTAACTTGCGATTGATAGATGTGGTCGATGGTAGGATTGACAGGATATTAGGTTAAGGTGAAGGAAGTACGGTAGCGCTGTGGAAGTGGTACTGTTACAGGGGGACGGTGATAAGAAAAGAGAGCGAGACGTCGTCCTGATGGTCTTTTATACCCTGGAACTGCATGGTACCAATCCACCGGCGTTGCCAACCTTTGTAGTTGTTGATGGTGAATTGGTGGTGGCCTAAAGGGTCGTGGCGGTCGCCACATATTCCTTCATCATCCTTCCTAAGCTAGACTATGGCTCCCTACTCTTCGCCGCTGCTGCTCCAAAATACTGCACTTAGAATAACGCTGGGTGCCTTTCGATTCTCCCCTGCAATTAACTTGTGCAATCTTACATCCACCCCACCTCTTTCTTATCGTAGGGATTTACTTTCACTGAAGTTGGCTGTGAGATCGCTTGCTTTACCATCTTCCTTAAATCTGACCTCCACTTAGAGGCATCCACCCGTCCTGCACCGTTTTATCCCTAACTACTCCACTCGTACATCTCATATATTTACTAATCTTCTTTCCAGGGCTGGAATTGGTTTGTTGCGTCCCCTTCTTGACCACTACCCCAATTTTCCCCCTTGGAGTTTCACTACCCCCTTCATAAACATATATTTATGTCAATTTTATAAAATAAAAGAGAACATTGTCCTTACCTTATTAGGTCCAATTTCTGTGAACTTTTCTAGCCTTACCCTGGCTGCAAGCATATATATACCATTTATGGTGGACAACCGGGTATTCTGTTTCAAGCTCACTGAACAGGGTTCAGTATTGACCGCTGAACGCTCCGCGATATTAAAAAATGTATCCTGTAAGACAACACAGTCCTTCAAAGAATGGCTAATCCTGACCGACTTCCGAAATGCCCTGGAATGTTTCCTGGAACAGAAGTTCAACCATCCCCTGGTCACCGACTCACTTTGAATTATCCGCATCCTCTATCTGAATGGGATCAGAACAAGTTTACTTTATCCCACGTTGATATAACAGGAAATGAACGCACGGATAGTGAAGCTAAATCGGCAGCCCCCCCATCACGGATGTTTGTATCCATACTGACTTGATCCCATTCGTCTCTTAACAAAGAACGGGGTACAACGTCGTTGAGCACAGGAGGCCAATTACAATAACCTCTTTGAGGTTAAAGCTGATTTTTTCTCCTCTCTTCGCGTTCCTTCCCTTCGTCACCATGCCGTAGCTTTGAATCGACTGAGATTGTGTCACTGGTGTTTCTCGCACGGCCACTCGCACCGCGCCTTTATTTCAGTTTACCACTTACTGAAAGACTGTCCATGGCTCACCCAAATTCGAACTAAGTATGGGATGCAAAATTTTAGAAATGCAGGAGAAAATACAGACTGTAACGACCTTGAGGCATGTCGAATTTTACATAGTGGAGTAACGGTCTACAAAATACCCAGAAATATAATCCCAGATGTTGAACACGGGCGGGGTGCCAGCAGCGCCAACTAGAACCCGATAATGAATAGCTGACAACCCCGAGACGCTTACCTGGGATGTTATTGAAGGGTATTTCCAATCATTCAGTCGACGTTTGATTTAGACGTGATACCATCGACTGCCCAAGCCTCGTCTCCAGATAACACCCTTGCCAGCCTTTTTTATCATTTGTATTTTTACATTTTTATATAACTTCAATAAATAACGGTCACATAATGTAAACACCACTGTTTTTATTTCGTTTTGCCTCCATTCATCGAGCCATATCACAATCCTTAAACAGAGAGACTTCGGATTTCTACGAGAAATCGATTTTCTCCTGAGAATCTAGCCTATACTAAGTTAAGTGTTACTAACCAAATAACCATTAATACCGTACTATTGTATAGTCGCGACCTCAGGCAAAGCTATAAAAAAATTACAGTATAAAACTATTAAATACAAACCGTCATGCGCAACCAAAACAACTACGTCTGGCCCAGATGTGGATATCTTTGCAGGCTAAAGTAAATAAATACGTAGAATTGTCATAAAATGAATGAATTGTCATTCAAAAATAGTCATCTAGCCTATCGTATAAGTGCATCTTGTTTGTTTCCTTGTAGTCTGTGTTAATTTAACAATAATGTGTTTATTAACGTGCGCCTTAACGCGTTGAAAGTTAATTATTAAAATATAACCGGTGTGGCACGTCATATTGAACGATAAAACCCATAGGCCAGACTTTTTTCTGCGAAGCGTCGATATGAACCTAAGATTAAAAAAACAATGATCCCGCTGTCGTTCGGGCCCGTCTTTAACTGGCGTTATAACACCGTGCATTTTGTTTGTACGCTGACGACAACGATGTCTTTTTTCCAAGTTAATGACTAACATCGCGAGTCAAGGTCAGTCCTGATACCGCGAAAAGATGTCTTTTAATGTGTATGTTTGTTTATTTGGTCCTGTTAAAGAGTTTTTTGACAGGCATACGGTACAATGCATCGTTAGAAACGGCCAGTATAAACAGCTAGATCTCTATCGTGGTCATAAAAATATTTTTAAAAAGGATGTATTGTATGCATTTATTAGTTGTGTACGTCTAGAATTATAACAATAGTATAATGTCAATATTGTTTTGCTGTAACACCAAAATATTTATCTAAATGACTGCGATATTTTAATAAACCTTTAAAATAAGCCATAAGTATCAAAATGTAGTAAACCTTAAAAATTAAGTTCAGTATTAAGTAAAATTAAGAATTTTAAAGGTTTATTAAAAATAATTAAAATGTTTTTTATAGTGTGTAAGAAACATCTTTATTTTTTTTGAAAATATATCTAAAAATATCGTTCAAAATAATGTAGATTGTTTGTCCGAACACTTACTACGATTTTGTGGAAGGAATTTGCACCAAACTGAAAACACTGATTGAAGAAATACTTGTTCATTTCGATATAAATTGATACATGTGGTCGACGGGAGAATGGACAGGATATTAAGTTAGGCAAAGGAAGTACAGTAGCGCTGTGGAAGTGGTACTATTAAAATGGGTTAGAGAAAAAAAAAGAGAGCGAGACGTCGTCGTGGTGGTCTTTTGTAGCCGGGAACCGCAGGGTACCAATTTTTAGCTACGATCCTTTAGGTGGCCTAAAGGGTCTTAGCGGTCGCTACAATAACTATTTTTTTATTGGCTATTAATATTTGAATTGGTTCCTTGGCATTACTAAGTGTTGTTAAGCTCTATCTGATGTTTCCAAATGGAAGCTTGATCTTTATAACCATAAACTTTTCAGAAAGTTGTCATTTTGGTACAACTTGTATTGTTTACAATGAGTTGATAATTGAAAGTTTTGTCTCACTAAAAAAAAAAAAAGTATATTTATGTTGTTAACATTTTTGAGGAGAAAAAAGCGCATCGAACAATTTGGTTTGACTTTTAGCAATGAAGCCCCATCCTTGGCCACTGTGAAACGTTGGTATAATGAATTACCATTATGATAGCTACAGTTTGCCCAGGAAGAAAAATCATTAATGTCGTCCGAAATCAATTATTGCGCCAGAAAACACTGATTCTGTGTGCTAAATAATATTGTAAGGTCATTATGTGACTTACCGTGAGACTGAGTCATCCTTGGACATTAATATGACGAGCTAGGAATGTCAGCTACGGAGAAAAATATCGATATTTTTTTGCAATACATATTTATATACTTAATTAGCCCTTACAATTAAGTTGTATCTAAAAAGAAGAAAAAATCCTAGAGAAATTACTGTAATTAAATTTTAAGTGAGAATTTTTATTAAAGAATTTAATCTTCATGTAGTCTACATGACTTGTATCATACAAATGTTGTCGAATCCGTACAACTTCGGTTAATGCTTCCATTTTTAAACACTCATCATGACTCTAGGCTAAAAACTGCGACAAGAAGTTCTGCAGGACGGCGTTAGCCGAAACTGCGTCACGGCCTGCTGCGAAGCAACATTGCGCGATAGCTATCGTTCTTTAAACCCACAACATCTCGCCGTCACTCACGCTGCCTCACCTCACCACACAGCATTTTATGCAGATAATACAGCTTTCTTTACCATCGGTTACAGTCCCGACGCCATCCGCGACAGACTTCAAGTCCAACTGAATCAGGCGATTGCGTACTATAAATTCTGGCGGCTGCAGATAAACCCGAGCAAAATTCAGGCTATTCTGTTGCACCGTAAGAAGGAGTTCCGCGCTTATCGCCTCCAAATCGATAAATTATCTATCCCTGGCTCTAGAAGGTATTATACATCTGTCTCCATTTCGACCGTAGGTTCCAATCGTCAGCCCAAACCCAGTACGCTATCTGCAAAGGCAATGGCGTGTACAGTCTACTCTTCTCACTCCATTGCAAAAAAAGTTAACTTCTAATCCCCCAGAAAGCGACTCTGTATAAAACGCTAGTCCGTCCAGTCTGCCCCTTCGGGGCACAGGTGTGGTACAGGTATATCTCTTGAACTACTCCAAGTGTTCCAATCCAAAAAATTGGCGCGTTACTCAATGCCCCATGGTTTATGAGGAACATCAACACTCACCTCGAATCCTGCCATCCTGTTCGTGAAGAGTTCGTGAACATGCTCAGTGTAAGGTTCTCCCTAGGCGCCTTAGAACTCGACAACATCTTGATAAAATCCCTACCTATCCACAAACATCGGTAGATAACCCCGGTCGCCCGCAAAACACTTCACTATCCCGAACCCGAAGCGCCATCAGCTAAAGACAATTTAGTTCTAGGTGGTCATTCTGAAATAAGAAAAAAAAGTCCTCACCAAACAGCGTCCCATTTTGCGCCTAGTTTAAATGTGGACATATTTGGCAGTCACCATTTTACTGACAAAAGCTGTCCATCGTTATTTTCTGCAAAACACACTTTAATAAGATAGATAAATGTATGTATGTTCAAATATACTTATTAGCGTTAAGTATTTGAAATACCACTTACCACTCAAAGGTAATTGAAATGCTGCCCAACATCATTTACGATATAATTCCCTTAACTTTAAGTCATGTTCATTAAATGTGAGCTTTAAAAATATTCTATTATTTAAAATCACCCGCTCCTTGTATATTGCCTACAAGAACTCCTCCCCTGTCATTCTTACTTTTTTCTTTGTCATTTCACTAACTGTCTACTTATTCATCCTAAAATACAACTAGGTGCCAGGCTCTGACGTGCCGCTTGATTCAACTCAATGTCGACCGACCCCCACGTGCTTACCAGCCACACCCGAAAGAAAATAAACACGTCTCGAAACCCTAAGCCCCGAAACTGTTTGTTTATCGTTCGCTTAAAACGGTTTTATAGGCCAAACTGTACCGAAATGTGATCAATCCCCAACGATTATTCGTGTTTAGGTAAATATGAGACGCTTTTATGACCGAAGATGGTGTAAAACTTCTTTCTTATCCTGAGAGAGCTGTTACCGTTAATGTTTCCTACAGATAACAATCTGAAGAAGGGACTTGAGAAACGTGACTGGTCTGGCTGTGAAATATTAACGCTTGCTTCAGGTGATGTTCTGGTCCCTGTTTTTTGTTTGTTATTTAATTAAGCAACTCTTCAATCATTAATAATAAACCATTATAAATAATAAAATCAAAATGAGATTAAGTAAAGCACGATATTGTGTTTTAAAAGTATAAATAAGAAATATTGAAGTAAGAATACAGAACATTTTTGCTAAAACGATATTTTTTAAGAAGCTTTTCCTTTAATTGGAATTTTTTTTCTATTTCATAGTATTTCAAAAATTGTATAGTGTTAAAGTTGGCGAATATGGTGAGTAGTTGTTATTAGGGTTTTATTTATTGTGTATTGGTAAGATTATCATGCAGTAAGTACTAACTTTTTCCGACAATTAAATT
The DNA here is from genome assembly GCF_030347505.1 of Rhynchophorus ferrugineus. NCBI lineage: Eukaryota > Metazoa > Arthropoda > Insecta > Coleoptera > Curculionidae > Rhynchophorus > Rhynchophorus ferrugineus. The sequence goes on along the minus strand of NW_027472583.1, from coordinate 44,127,460 downwards.
GAATTAATATAAAACACAAATCGACATCCAACTAGAACTAGAATAGTACTGTTACCGTTTGTAATTTTATCGAAAAATAATATATTTGTTAGAGTTAAACACAATACTTAAATATTTTATTACACTATCAATGTCAATAGAATCACATATCTCTTGTCCAATAGACAAGATAGCCAGAAAGCTCTAAAGTATTTATTGTGGATCTTAAGTAATATTTGTTAAGAATATTCGGTGCATTATTATAATACTGGGTAGAGTATCCTCCATCTTGAATTTCACAATAAATGTTAATTATTCAAGTGAGCCTGCATTACAGTTCATTTATTTCCGTGGACCCTGACAGCAAAGAAAGCCCGCACTCGAAGTAATTTCAGCTTGAGATCCTGCTCGTTTATGCCGACAGATTTTTAGTCTAAGTTGCATTTAGTGTCCTCCGTATATAATATATAATAGACAAACTTATGCGACAAATTATGTAGCTCCTGAGAACGTTCACATATATCTACTATGATTATATCTAACAAAGAAAACAGCTTCCGTCTTAACCCATTTTCACAAGACAAATATGCATCTCTAATTACGTTTCTTTACATATATTTTCAAAGCATTTATTTCTGAGCAGTCTTATATCAAGTCTTTTGTTTGTAAATATTGTGCCCAGGACACAAAGAAAAGAAAATGACTTCATTGTAACAACTAGCAAAGATTCTGCATCTGATCTTATGTTTAAGCTTTCACCAGACTTAGACCTCAGTTTTTCCATAGTGACGAGAATGTCTCTGTACTGATGCCATGTCATTTTTACGCCATCGTCTATTGCACTTTACCACGTGTCCTGAACCTTTTTAAACTTTTGCCTGCAGGTGGTCAAAGAACTTCCCAACGATGCGTGGACATGGAAAAAGATGAATAGCGACGTTCTAATGTGCCAAAAGTTGCGTCGACTGGGAGAACGTTTAAAAAATGATTTGAGCAAGATACGAATTCAACTTTGGGATTTTTTAAAATATTTTTACTGAACTCATGAATAACACATCATATGTTGAGCTTCTACAGTTGTTTATATCGAGGCTATTATCATCAAGCGTTTTTCAAAATCATGTTTGAAATTCCTTCAGTGGCTTTATCTTTTGTCTATTATTATGTTTATTTATTGTGAAATATTATTATTTGTTGTGAAATTTTATCGTCTCCTAAAAGTTGTGTGTCCACTACGCTACGCTATGCCACTGCCTGTACTTCATTCCAAAATTTTTCACAAATTTTCCAAAAGTGACATACTATGTAAAAATGATAAATGGTCGATGCTTAATGTATTATTTTAATCCAATTTTAGTCGGTGATATTATCGTGCAACAAGCACTAACTTTCTTCTTCACTATTTTCTTATCACTATATGAATATATCAATTAATCTAATCAATGTTTGATCAAAATGCGATAATTATTTTAGAGTTAATAATGATTAATTGATTTTCCATTGGGATTATATTGGGACTTTACGCATTACAATTGCTGATATTTTCAGTCACCAAAAATATTTTATAATATAGATTGGCCAATATATGGATCATCATCAATGTATTTACAGAATATGACGGTACTTTGGAACTCAAAAACTAAGTTAGGCTTTCTTTTAATATAAAAATATAACAATTATATATAAAAAATCATTACAATCTGTCGATTCATTTTTTTGTTTTCAAACCATTATAAAATGAACGTTGTAAAATATTACTAATTGCATTAATACTAGAAATCGTTATAAAAATACAGGATATGTTTTGAATGATTTAAATTAAAAAAAACTGTATACCCAATTTACAACCATTATAGTACCGCATTTACAATGGAACAAGATCACATTCGAGTTCAAAGGATTAGAAAGATATTTACCTTATGTACCTTATTTTGCCGTTAGATGACACTCGCGTCATTTTCTTGAATGAAAATACTAATTGTAGAAAGGGTCAAATGAACGCTGTTCTGAAGAGATTGTTGGCGAAAACTCAGCCAAGAAAGTGGTTTCTTTATTATTTGGGATGGAAAATGACCTTTGTCATATATTACCTTAAAATTTATAAAAAAAAACTCAACTGACCGAAGTAACCTTTTTGATCAACGGTATACAAAAATCGTGAAAATTACTAGGTTTATAGGATAAAAACATATTTCAGCGAGATAATGCACCTTCTTACATAACTTTTAAAACTATGTTCTAAGTTGAGAACTATCTATACCTTCTTATTTTCTAAAAAGATTAGTTACTTTAGAATAAAATTACATTAAAATACACGTCCTTAATGTTATTAATCAAAAGTTTCATTAATTTGAATATTAACTGCAAAGAAAAGTATTTAATACATTACGTCACTTCACCTAAATCGGTCAATATTCCAGTGATTGTGAAAACGTTTATTTTCAACTCACAGATGAAATAGTTTAATTATATTGTAGAGAACTTGATGTCAAGATACTCACCGTATTGGTTGATTGATTATAGAAAAGAAAGACGTAATATTGATACAGAATAAAAGACATCACATGTTTGAAATAATTGCGACATTGCTGTGAAACTAAACATTACCTAAAATAGAATGGAGTAATTTTTACAAAGCTAAATAGGAAAAGATACTTGATGTTTGCTTACCTTGACTGTACAAATTTTATGTTGCATAAGCATATGAAATAAAGACATAAAATGGAATTGTTGTAGGTAGAAGACAATTTGGATTATGACCGGTATATTAAACTTTTAAATACCATACATTATTAACATATTATTAGTGACGTCGGGTAGGCACCCCTTTCAAACTCACAACTATTTATTACACCCCCCTAATAAGATCAAGTACGGGGTAGTACAAAGAGTTATCTTGGCACTATGACGGGGATAGTATCAGGTCGCGCTGGCAGTTCTATCGGCTCTATGGCTATTCTGATTTAAATTTTATAATATAATACAAAAATTCGTATTACTTTATAATGCAAAAAAAGTGAAAGTTAAACGAAATTTTAGACAAGTACAAATAACTATAAAGACCAACTCGATGTCAAAAGGTGAAGCCTTGTTAACAATGGAAATGTATCCTCAACAATTAATAAAAAAAGTAATAAGAATCTACCGGAATTAACAATTCTAAATATACATTTTTTAAATAATTGTATTTTATTCACTTCATTAGCAACCGTGAACAGTTTGACTAGAAATTGTCTTTATATTAGATATTGATTGTTTTCATTGTTAAAAAGATCTTGATGGATTACCATTCGCATCAAAAGAACATAAAGTAATAACTAGTTTCTGTATTTGATTAAAAACTTACCAAAATCTTATGATAATTGCTCAAAAATATATAATTGCTTCGGTTTAAATCAAGATACAAGCGCTGCTAGTTTCTAAAACTGATGCAATCATTGATTATATAGATATATATATATATATATATATATATATATATATATATATATATATATATATATAGATATATAGATATATATATATATATATATATATTAGTTGCCAATCAAACATTTTTAAGCGTTTTCAGTTAATAGTAACTAACAATATTTTTTAGGTCTTTAGAAATGTGCATATCAAACAGTGATAACAAAATAAAGCTTGGTGGAAATTATGACGACTGCATTGATATGATAAACAAAATATATATATTAGTTGCCACACAAATATTTTTAAACGTTTTCAGTTAAGGTGGAAGATTGTGGAATCACGAAGAGTAATAAAAAAAAATGTTAAGGTAACTTAAGTCGTTTAAATGAAATTTCTACAATAGCAGAAAGAGAAAAAATTATTATTGAGGTGTACAACGTTAGCTTATGGATCTGAGGACTTGCAAAAAATCTTCCATTTAAACAATGTCGGCACTATGCCAACTTAACATGACTCACAGTAAGAATTGTTTCCGCATCTATCATACTCGCCAAATTAAATACTAACTGAAATATATTCAAAAACAAGTCAAATACAGAAAATAAAAAAATATTGACAATTGACTGAAACTGCATCTAAGTTAATTAATGGTACAAGCCTCCATGATTATATATGCTTATTATTAAGTATTTATATAAACCGTATTAAATTATTTCATATTTTCAGCAGTTCCAATTTTACTATAATGAGTACTTGTTACATAGTATGCGTTTTCCATATATTACGATATTATAACGAATTTAAATCACTATCTACAAAGCAACATCATTCAGTCATAGATTCACGATTTGACGATTATCGCTACTCAGCACTTAAAACTGAAGTGATTCTTGAATATGTTCCATCTCAAGGGCATACAATTATCTCCCTTTGTGTGCAACCCTAGTTGAGCACCGTTGTTTCGGCCAGGAATGATGGTTAAAAGGGTTTAAGAACATACTTTTTACGAATAAATATATAGTACGAGGGCTAGTATGTCTGTTTCTCGCCTGTTGATGATCGTAATTCAGTTTTGCTCAAAGAATGCTTTTCAAAATATTCTCCACGAATGTACACGTATTTTTCCAGCATTGCCTTTTTCACCGCTATTGAAGGAGTTACTTTATGCTTCAAAAATATGCGTTTTCGGGTGTAGAATATCGTTGACCAAATAATTTGTTACTAGGTACTAAATGAGGATCGTACCGTTGATGACGCATCAATTCAGTATTACCGGTAGAAATTAAATTACTTGAGCCCATATGAAAACGTTTGTATTGTTGTGATGGAGAATGATTCGACTCTTCTTCAAATTTCTCCGAAGACTTCTGAGAAACGGTCATCTACCATTCACAATCGTCCGCCTTACGTCACTCTGACCCCACTCTCACTATGTGACCGGTAATCCGGATGAAAAAGAGAACCATTGATTCCAAACCAGAAGAGAACTTTTGTTTGGTTTGGTACATCTTAAAAAACCCATACAGTCCAATCTGTTTTGCTTCTGACTCATATATCAGGTTCGATATATCCAGACTACAAATATATCCATCATTTATCGGCTGTATTGACCGGTACGAGCTATTTTTTAGTATTTAGCAGATTCCAACACTCACAAATCTTTTATACCGCCAAACTATCAAGTCATATTTTATTTTAACGTAACGATGACGTACAGCATCAATGTTTTCTGTAATGGCATAACAACGGATTTTGTAGCGACTCTCGGCCAGGATTGAGTTTATTATACCGGTTTTAGGGTGCACATCTCCAGGGTGATTGATCATTGTCTAAATAAGAAGTTAATTTAATTTTTTCTACAAGACGAATTTTTCAAGTTACTGTAAACAACACAAATCAAGCTCAAATTACAGAGTGTTTTGAAAAGATTATGTTCAACAATGTTAAATTCTGAAATGAAAATGTCTGATAACATGTTGCAGCACTTAATGCTCGTAAGGCTAGGAACAAAAATAGCAACCCATATAAATTGAAATTTTATTATTTAATTATATATAAATATATCATAATATAATCATAATATAAAATATATTATAGTAATATATTAATATGTTAATAAATAATACTGGTTTTCTTAACAACTACCAACTAATCACTTTGAAGTCAGTACCAAATATCAGTTTGAATATTTTTTACTTTTTAATCCCTTATTGATTTTTTGAACTGGGTTCAATTTTTTTTGTTAAAAATATTGTGTTTTTCTCTTTCTAGTGTTAGATATTTACTCAGTAAATTACGCAGTTATTTTATTAAGTTTTGCAATGGATAGCCCAAGAAAAAGTACAACCCGTATGAGGAAAAATAGGAATAAAGAAACAATGAAACAACAAGGAACGTTTCAGGCCTTGCGGTCCGCTACCTAATCTAACATAGTTGATTTGACAAATGTTCCGAACAAACTCTAACATAAAAGTTGCTACGCTGTTGGGAATTGAACCCGCGACCTCCGCGTCTCCCTTAGCTTAACCTTAACACTACAGGAACAGTTGCCAACAACATTTCTACGACTTCCCATAGATATGGTTAGTGTTGAAAAAGCAAACTAAATGGCTTTTACACTGAATTACTTCCGATTTTTAGTCATATCAGTTCAGCAATAACATACCCAAATATCTGATTATTTTAGATTAAAAAATATGTGAAAACGTTGTACGTGCCTTTAAAATTTGAGGTTTTGCCTCGATTTACCCCCATCAGATCCCGACTTGGTTCTATCGAATAAAAAAAGAATTTTGAAGATCGGTCCATAATTAACAGAAAAATCGGCGAACATATATTAAGAAATATATATACAGCCAAACATAGAGCTTAAAAATAAAAAAATCGCTTGTATTTCCACATTTGGCCTTTCAGAGATTTTCGTAAAAAAGAAAATAAATAAATTCTAATAATAAATATATAATATTCTAATAATAATTAATAAATAATAAGTAGTAAATTCCAATAAATAAAAAAATACTAGTAAAGTAAATTAAGTCGTAGGTAGCACAATTGTATCTACATATTTTATTTTAAACGGTTTTTTTGGTGCTAAAAATCAAAGTTTGATTATTTTTTAGTTTTTAGTGAGTTCCTTATTTATTTTTTTGAAATCGGTTCAATTTTTTGTTTAAAATATTTTATCGTTGAAAACCTTTGGATATAATAGTTTTGATGATATTCAGATAAGCTATAAGTCCTTGTCGAATTTACCATGAATCTTCACTCACCAGAGCTTGCAATTTAAAATCGTCCACTAAGACAGAAATACCCACCAAACAGAATCTAAAACAGTTCTGCCAATAATTACACGTTTCATAAAACACGCACAAAGAACAGTACAAATTGATTCCCGAGTTTTTTTTCTTTGTTGGAATTCGTATTGAATGCAGTGCCATGTGCTGTTTATCAACTGCCATCGTAAATTGCTATTTTAAGAGATTATATAACGCATGTAAACTTGTTCGTTTAATGTTCAGGAAGCTTGCGTCTGATCCTGAAATTCACCAAAGACGACGAAAATGTTTTAGTAAAATATTAATTTTTTCATTATAATATTTAATTTAATATGTCAACATATTGATGCCGAAAATGTAGAAATTGAAATACATATGGATTATGTATGTACTTTGATGTTAGTCACGTCAGTTAGTTTGATTTAAGAATGTTTATACTAATCATATTATTTTTTATTAAATTGTTTAGCTGATCAGTTTCTTTACTGATATAAAATTGAAGTTAACGTTTTCGGTGCCTATGGCCGCGAATGAATTCACCGCTTTTCGAGGGTGTGTTAAGGGGTTAACCTCTGGCAAGGATTTGGTGTAGATATTTTACATTGTACTGCGTCTGTTATCAGTTTGAAAGGCGATCTGATGTATTCCCGAGCTATTGGATTATCAATTTCATAATATGTTTTCGTAGTGTGCTTTCGGAGATTGCATTAGAAATTTATTTTGAACTGCTTGTCCATCTGTTCCGGGCTGATATACTGCAACCAGGTGCTTGATCCTTATAAATATAGGGATCTGACTAGAGGCTTGTAGAGCATAATTTTGATGGATAAAGACAATTTTCTTTCTTTGCAAATGAAAGGTTAAATGACGGAGACGACTCCGTAGCCTTTAGCGATAGCCATATTTATTTCCGTAGACCACATGAATCTACTGTCGAAATGGAGACCGAGGCGGTGACCTTTTGCCACCAAGAGATATAAATGTTTTCCACTCTTAGCTCTTAGAATTTCTATGGAATATATCAGTCTGGGTTTTCTTTGAGTTGTTTTGAAAGTTCCAGAATGTTAACCATTTGACTCCGGGGTTTCAGAAATGTCAGACATGAAAATATTGAAAGGATATGGGGCTAGTGGAGTAACTTAGGTAGCACCTGTTTTGATTGTTTTTTTAACTAGAGACTGTTTTTCCAATCTCGATCTGAAATGATCTGTATTCCAAGAATGACCAGTCCATGACCAATGACCATCTTCGGGATGCTTCTGTGGCATTGCATATAAGATCATCGTGCCAGAATTTATTAAAAGCTTTAGTTAGTTCTAGAATGATCGTATAAAACTTGTGATCGTTTATCATGTGTAAGTATCTATGCATGAGTGCTTAGCATGGAACTCTTGTTATTCGTGTAGGATGTTTTCCTCAGTAATTTTATTGATCGTTCTTTCAGCAATCCTAGAGATTGTACTGAGTGGATGGCCAGTCGTCCGAAAACGACGAATTTACTCCGTTTTTAGAAATCGTGATTATATGTGCTCGTTTCCATATATTTGGAAAATATTGCAGTCTAGGGAAATATAAATGTTAAGTGGTAAGTAACTCGATATTGCTGATATTTTTTGCTAGTAATTAATTTTTGTCAGTTAACATCAAAATCACTTGTCAGTCGGTATAACATTATCATTCATTACATGTACAACATTATCATGCGGTTTCAGGGTTTCAGTAACTCCTTGCTTGCTGATCCCCACCTTATGCACAGTAAGACTTTATTGCCGAAACATTCCGCTCCGAAGTTGATGTGTACGGCTCTCCTGGACTAACCCATAACTTATTGCACTTCTTTTCTGGCTCGCAGTGAATCCGCAATATTGAAATGGTTGGGAAGGAAATTTTCAGTCAGTTCCTGTTCTAGATCCAGTTTTTTTCATTCCATTTTTCCGCATTTTCGATCTTTCCCATCGCATATAATGGCCTAGAAAGTTTATTCCAATAAATTTATAAACCTTTTGTTGGTTCTCCACGCCGTTCTTTGTTTGGTTTTTGTGACGTCAAAACCACCATTTTTAAACCGTTAACATAGAAAACAAACAATTCAGATATGAAGGGGCAGCATCACCATCAGTTTCTAAAAGAGGTCTGATGGACTTCAGTACCAGATTTCCTCAAATCGAATATCAAAAGTAATGAATGTCGAAAATTCAATTTTAAGCGTTCCATGATTAGCGTATACACTGAATTTAGGAATTATTGCGGTCTAGGGAAATAAAAATGATATTGCTTTATAAAATGTGAATTCAAATAATATAAGAATTCTACATTGTCAAGGGACAAGTAAAGGCAAAAGGAAATGTAACGTTTTATATCCCGGCGAGCTAATATGTAAGACGATTAATCCAATATCACATGTATTTTTTGGTATAAAGTATCTTGGACTTTTTTCGAATATTATGTTTAAATATAGGTGTAATCTAATTTAATTCTGGAAAATTAAGCACCGTAGTAACAATGTCCAGTCGCATAAAAATTATAAAAAAATGATATAATCATGTGGCAGCTGAATATATTTAGTGCACATTGTCCATGGACTATGGATTAATGAAACTTTTTTCATCACGTACGGTTTAAAACGCTCATTTAAAGCGTTCATTGAAAACAAAAAACAAATTAACATGATATTTCACTACACCTCAGTAGTTATACCAACAGAGTCGTCCTCCTACAGCTGCAATAGTCGTAGGTTCGAATACCGCCATCATTATCATCAGCTCATAGCCAGCGCTTGGTAAAAATATCTACCATCTTAATCAATACGCTACTGTTGGTGCTCGACAACTTGAATAATATCTTGTCTAAATCTCGCCATAGTTGTCAACACATCGCAGCTGTTCTGACCGCGGACAATGTTAGTATCATATTTTTCAGACCGCTTTCCACAATCTCGATGAATATGTCGCCACATAAGTTTGTAAAGAGTGAATTTTAAACATGTCCAATCCATTGTAGTCTGTATTTGAACATGTTCCTCAATTGTGTACTGATTGCTGCATCTTCGAAGGACGACTTAATTTCTAACACGATCTCGGAAAGGAACTTGTTTCTTTCTGAGAATGAATATGTATGAATATGTGTTAAGCATCGCATTTGAAAGCTCTCAAGCTTGCAGATGTCACACTGTAATGGTGTCCAAGTCTCGGAGCCATACGGAAGGATTGGCAAGATAAGCGTTAAAAAAATACCGATTTTGATCTTGACTGCAACATTTCCTTACGCACCATCATAGTAAAGCTCCGGCTTGGCTTATTCAGCTTATAACTTGAACGGTTTATGCTTCTCTCTTCTCCTGTATTAATGATCCGAAATACTTTGCGCATTTTCTCAAACTAGATTTCATTGAAATTTACAATAGCATGCGAACATAGAAGGTGAGTGTAAATAAGCAAATGCAATAATAAGCAAGAAATATACATCCCAATCACGCCAGTAACCAAGCTGGGTAAGACCGGATGTCTTCTGGGATGGACTATAAATTAGTCTAAAACCGGTGGCTGTAGTCCAGAACTCACAATAAACATTAGGTTCAGTATAGATAAACCTAAGTTGATACAAATATAACGGAAAAACCAGTCAAAAATATATATTACAATTCAATTCTTATTTTAATTTTATTCTATTTTAATATTAAAATAGATAAAACAAGCATAAGTATTAACGAAACATTTCATATTACCGATTATCCGTTGTTATTTGTTTATTTGTAATAAGCCAATATATTATTAATATCTAATACGTTTATACTTGCTTATTTTCTTTCTTAAAATTAGAATCCATATGGCGAAAATTAGCGAATACAAAATAAATATTTCACATTTTACGCATTATTAATTAGTAATAATAAATGTTTAATTAATTTCTAAAAATAGTTGTTCCATATTTGTTACTTTATCCTCTAGTTTTATTACATACAAAGCTATAAATATCGTAGTGTCTAATCAAATACCAGTTAAAAGTGGTTTAAATAATAAATTGTGTTTATTTTAAAATATGAATATCTATACATAAAAGTATATTCCATTCATTCAGAAGTTTCTAGTATCATGTACAAAGCTCTAACTTATTCAAGCTAACATTCGAAGTCATAAGATTGATTAAATATTCATCATCAATGATTATATAAAGTAGATTTAAAGATAATTTTAGATCATAAATATCCCTCCAAAGATTATATATATATATATATATATATATATATATATATATATATATATATATATATATATATATATATATATATATTATAACATCTTTATTAGATACGCTTAGTACAATCTTAATTATTATTATTAATGTGCTTGGATTAATTAGCAAGCAAGACGAGTGCGAGAAAATACATCAGTATGTATTCCTCAATTATAAAATTATAATTATTTATTAATTATTAACTTATAGCTATAGTTTGCACTAATAATACACACTAAATGTTCACACAAGTTCGTATGGTTTTGTTCGTTTCAATCTCCTGATATCCTGTGCGCTGTCCAGCAGTTGTATTGCTTCCACGTTAGAATGATTTAGTAATCTTTCGTGTTTCAAGGCGAAATCCTGCACAACTTCGCAAATCCATTTGATTTCCAGGTCATCGTGCAGTTCTTCATTGGTTACATAGCGATAGGCATTGGTAATCAATCGAAGAATCTTGTTTTGATATGACTTTTTTGAACTGATTTGAATTTTTAGTGCAACCCCATATTTGCACCCCATAGGTCCAAATTGGCTTTATAATTGTATTATAGATCAACCTCTTTGATTTTAGATCAAGTTGAGAGTATCTTCCGACTAACCAGTATAGTTGTTTTATTTTGGTTCTAATGTGTTTTGCTTTTTGTCTAACGTGATGCTTCCAATTTAATCTACTGTCAAGATGGATTCCAAGGTATTTTACTGATTCTGCTTGAGGAATCGGGCATCCATTGAGTGATATAATTAAGTTTTTTTTATTTCGCCTTAATGCAAAATTAACGTGGACAGATTTGGAGCTATTAAGTTGAATTTTCCAAACTTTTGTCCACTTGTAGATTTTGTTGACTGCCACTTGCACTTTTTCTATTGCCCTAGGCAGAGATATATCTTTTGCCATAATAACTGTGTCATCAGCAAAGGTTCCAAGAAGTGTTTCTTTTGTTGTTGTAATATCAGCAGTGTAGAGCTAGAGATAAGATAAAAAATCTGCCTTAAAATTTGGTAAAACTTTGACGGAAATAAAATGATTATATATTAGTCTGACCTAAAAAAAATCAGTTTGGAGAAGTCCAAAGTTGTCAATGATATGTTTCAATGAATTTAAAGAAATAGTATACAATTTTTTATCTGTCACTGCTAGCTTAGTTTAGGTGGTTGCATATATTCTGAGAATTTTTTCACTTTAAAAAGGCATTTATTGAGAAAAATTGGTACCAAATATTTTTCGTGATTTTATTATTTAATGATTTTATTAATTATTATTTCGTGTATAATTTTTTCCAATCTTTCTGGCAACTGGTCTGGCAGCTTGACTTAGATAACTAGATCATTGATTTATTTTAACACTTCTTCGATATTAGCAGTACAGTGGGTACTGCAGAATTTTCCATTCAAGCTGACTGTAATCCAGAACCCACAATAAACAGTAATCCCTCTATATTGAAATGGTTACGAATAATAAAATATCCGACTTGGTTGGCGCAGTAGTAAAGGCGACAGGACAATTCACCTACTGTTGCGATAGTCGAGGGTTCGAATCCTGCTGGGTCATGGTCGTAAATTTATGCTTGTGATATGATGTTCGGAGCCCACGTTAAACAGTAGGTCCCGTCCAGATAAGAAAAAGAAAATAATTACTTTTAATAATATGTATCTTTACTGAAATTCAATTCAATACCTACGAAGAACGAATACGAAGTTGTAACTGTTCACCAACGACCTGATTAAAAATATATAACAATAATAATAATACTATAATAAACTGATTTTATATTCTATTGAAATAATTAGTCTCATTAAAAAATCGTCGAAGTACAAAGGTCTTTCGACGTCTCGAAATCAAGGGATATTGAGCTTTCTTTCGCCAATTAGAAGTGTAATCCAGAGGGAAGCCTTTTCGTTTGCTTTAATCCAAGTATACCCTGTCTCATGGCCCTTTACTATCCGAAGATTTTAGATATATACTTCGTTAGGATCAAATGAAATGGGATACTTTCTAAATAACTCCGTTTGCTATTCCTTTCACATTTATCTTCTCTTTTATATTTAAATACATAAAATCGGATGTTACTTCTAAATATTAAACAATGGAGTGTGATTATTTAAAATTAGGTAAGTTAAGTAAATCATAGTGTTGTTCATAGTGAATTCCTAACTATGCCTACACGTTGTTGTTACGACAGTTGTTGTTAGGAAGTTGTTTTTAGGTTATTTATATTTACAAAATGTTGAGGCAAGCCAATATAAATATTTATTATTTAATAGAGAAAATTATTAATATTTTAAAACTAATTTTGCAGATTGCTCTGGAATGCAGGGATATTTATGATAAATAATTTGAAAACAAAATGTGTTTCAAGATTACAATAAAGGGTAACATTAATAATGGTCATATTTGTATATATATACATACATACATATACATCATACATATACATACTACTCATTTTAATTCCAGTTATTGTGGAGTCTCAAAAACGGACGAGTTTTACCACTATTACGAATTTCATTTACTTACTTACATTTATTTTAATTACTTTTTTCTTTATGCTAGACGTTCAATAAATATTTCGTAAGTTATGAAAAATTATTCAATTTTATTTTAATGGAAAACATATTTCATTGTAGGCTTTTAATCATGTTCTTATATACATCACTGATATAAAACGAAATCAAAATATTGAGCTTCATCACAGCAAAATCAGAAAAAAGAGAATAGCATTAAATGCCTTAAACGAACATAATATAATAAAACACTTGTTAATAAATACTGTTATAAATGTCGATGTTCAATAAATCTATCATTAATCCTTACAAAATTTTTCATATAATAACTACTAATACGCAGAATAACTTATGTTACAATAATAAATAAAACAATTAATTATATAGTCAAGGTATTTAATCATTAGTTGATATTTAACAATCAACATCAATTCTATTGTATATTCTAGTATCTAAATTATATTTTCAACTATTCATGTTTTTTATTTACTTAGCTAATAATAAATCATTAATAGTTATGAAATGATTGATAGCCAAATAGATATAGCAAATAACCATTAATTAATCAATAAAAATAAAATATATATAAATTATCGTGTACATTTCAATATTTTATTCACATGTTTTGCTAGAGATTTTCTTATTTATCAATTAAAATTAATAGAAATAAAACATAATATGGTTTTATTAAGTGAAGTAACGGGCTAATATTCTTGCGTAATAACCAAAAATCGAAGGAAACCATGCTTTTTTAAATGTTTAAGTTTAACTTGTAAGTATTTGGCGTTTAACATGAGTTGTTCATCGATCAATTCCTCCAGTTCTTCGTCATTGAATTTTGTTGGTGTTCTGAAGAGTTTGTTGATTTCAAAATAGTTTTATTTAGTTATTTATAATGATTTTTAATTAGTCTACTACTAAATATGCTCATTTTATAATAAAATAAAACTAATAATTATTAAATAAGGAGAAAGAATATGTAACCAAACAATTTAATATAGACGAATAAACAAAAATATTTTGAGTCAAATGAAGTTTTATAATCTATATCTAGTTCTATTGCTGAGTTGATTTATCGAGTTCTTTCTTCCAGTAAATGTTGATAATTAAGTCGGCTTCAATGGAATTCGCATATCTCTTATTTTGTATCTTATTTAGTCTTATTTGGTCCTTCTGATCACAAGTAAGTTGTGCATAAATAGACACTCACTTACATCGTAGCAACATATGCATTAGGACAATGAAAAAAGACACCCCGCCAATTATAAAGGATGCCTAGTATACCAAATGAAAATCGAATAATATGACATCAGATCAACGATTAAGGCAACTCGTCAATGCTCAAAGCATTGCAAAACCATCTGTCATTGAAAATAAGAGACTTCAATTCAAACAAACAGCAATTCCAAAGGCAAAAAATCTACTGTCGTCGATATGATGAAATTGCTCAGTGAATGTAAAACTGAAATACGACACAATTTCGGTCAGTTGGCAAACAGGGTAGAAAAATTGCAAAAATCCCAAAACAAAATATAGAAAGAGAAAAATGAGTAATTCGTTCGTAAGAATTATAACGTGGAAAGCAAATGGTAAATGACGAATGGAGTAGTTCGCAATCAGCGAGTTCCGGAACTAGAACTACTTCTGAGAAAAAATAACATATATATATAGCCCTCATATCGGAGACTCATTTTTCTAAAAAAAATGCATTAAAATACTCGGTTATGATGCCTACTGGACAGTACACCCCAGCGAACGTGCTTGAGGCTGGACAGCTCTAGTTATATACATATACAAAATGCACGGCATTTTCAACAAGCTACGATAGTCACCATTGAAAAGTACGGCGATGAAATAAACGTAGGAAGTATATACTGTCTACCAAGATACAAAACAACACCTGGAAAAGGAAACCAATTACTCGCAGCAATTAATATTACAAACTATAAGTATCATTCTGTGCGCCAACCCACTTACTACCCCACCGACAGTAATAAAGTGCCAGACCTTCTGGATTTTTACATTTCGAATGGCATCTCATGAAATCAAATACAAATCGAGAGCTTGTATCATCTGATCACACTCAAGTATTGTTAAAACTAGGCGCAATAATTCTAAAAAAAAAACGAAGAAGCCTAATCTTACTAACAAATTTACTAATTGGGACACGATTAGACTTGTAATGCAAGAACATATCAGTTTAACCGTAAGACGCAAATATATAGACGATCTTGATCAGTAAACCCGAAATATAATTGAACTGCAAGAGCTAAATAACCCCCTTGAAATTAGGGAATTGATAAAAGAAATACGAAAAGCTGAAAGAGTATAACTCAGAACCAGAAATCGTGTAGACAGAACAATATTTAATAGAATTAGTAATCGGACAAATCAGAAGCCTGAAATTGTTGTGTTGTAAAATTTACTGAGTTCCATAGGGTAGTGACTTGGGATCACTGATATATCTGCTCTATACAGCTAATATACCAATAACACGAGAAACGGTACTTGGAACATTTTCCGACAATACAGTTATCATGGCAAAAATATTTCTCTGTAGAAAAAATCCAAGTAGCAGTCAACAAGATCTACAAATGGACTGGAAAATACAGCTTAAAGCTCGAAATCTGTCCATGTTAATTTTGCGTTGCGGCCAAATGACAAAAATTTGATTATTCACTTGTTAGTCACAGTTATCACTTGATGGATGCCCGATAACTCAGGCAGAATCAGCCAAATACCTCGGAATATAACTCGATGGTACGTTGTACTGAAAACATTGTTAGACAAAAAGCAGAGCAAATTAGACTCAAATTAAGGGTTAAGCGGAAGATACTCCCAACTTGACCTAAAATCACAGAGATTGGTTTACAAGTCAATCATAAAGCCAATTTGGAACTATGGTGTATAAATATGGGATTACACTAAAACGTGAAACCAGCTAGTAATCCAAGGCAACGAAAACAAAGTTCTACTATTAATTACCAATGTTCGGTACGTTACCAACGAAGACAGGATGACCTCGAAATCATATGGATATACAAAGTGACCCAAGATTTCGTCTTAAAACATGAAATAAGGTTGCTAAATCACAGCAACGTGGAAGCAATATAGCTACTGGACAACACGTAGGGAAGCAGAGGATTGAAGTGAACGAAGCCACATGAATTTGTTTAGTGTACAAGTGTATTCTTAACTTTAATTTAAGTAGTTAGTTCTATTTTAATTTGGGAAGTGTATACTGATGTATTAATCCCGTACTCGCCTTGTTTATGTTTTAGTGCAAGTACAGTAGTAATAAATTAATTTGTAAATTAAAATTGTACTAAGCATATCTAATATAAAATGTAATTAATAAAAAAAATGTCTTGTAAAATACAATCTATATGAAAGCTCTTAAAGTTAATACCCTAAAACACCCGTCGCATTTACCAGACATTGGTCCTTCTTAGTACAACTTGTTTGGATCGATGACCCATACCTCTGTCTTAGTAACACTTTCGTCATATAGGGATTCATTCATGGGCGGTAAATATCAAATATTCTTCCAACACAGTGCACAACATAGTTAATTTCCATTATTTAATAATAAAATGCCCTTTTGACAAAAAATACAATAAATCGAAATAATAACCGGAAACCATTTCAGACCTACAAGAACATTATAAATAATTAATGATTATAAGTTTTTTAACACGTATAATTCTACAGCTCAATATATCATCTCTGCTTCAATGATAGATCAACTCCGCTTATGATGTGGTGTGATAAACGACCTGATACCGTGTAGAAACACAATCTATTTCGAATAGGAGACGATGACATTCCGACAAATGTCACAGGAAAATATATATTTTTTGGGGGCTAATGATTCTCGCCAATCGTCGACCCATAACCGCACAAAAACGGATCACGATCCCGTGCGCATTCAAATCACGTCCCGTCGCCCAGTCATCGATGCCACACCGTCGATTGTGCACTTCCTGACGACGACGGCGACATCAATCAAAACCCGGTCCGTGGATATCCGGTTTTTTATTGCGAAGACCGCCGCCATATCGGGGATGATTTCTCGTCGACGTTTCGTCACGACGTCCATCAGTTCCACTCCGAGAGGGAAATCGATGCGCATTCCTTAATGGTAATGATGAGATCGCGACGGCCGACCGGCGACAAACGGGAGGAAGCGGCAACGCCGACCCGGGCGACGTGAGTCGGATCTTGAATGCAGTTGATGCCAGCGTCTCTAGAGATTCTATCGCATAGCTTCGGCGTGTTCGTGTGGTTACGTTGAATGATCGGAATACGATGCAACACGATGGGAATTCAGCATTCAATTTTTTTGAAAATAGTATAGAATACACGTACGTTGTCGATTTTTTTTTGAATGGTGTATTAGTCATCTAGACCCTTGAACCGTACATTTGTTCGTTAATATCTTAATTGCATTAATTATAAGGAACTTATTTTTATCTAAATCTAATTATTTCAAAGAACTCTTCTCGTATCAGTATTGTGTGACCATCAGTATCACTATATTTCTGACCTATATGAGTGACCTTTCGCAGAAATGTAGGTAGATATGGTATTTTCAATTAAAGAAATAGGTGTATTCCACAGTGCAAAATTGTATAAAGTGTGTATTCTATATATACACTGTACATATTATATTGTATAAGTAATGTTATTCTAACGGAAATATCTCGTTAGACAAGAAGCAGGGCAGATCAGTCTTAAAATTAGAAAACAGTATAGTCGGGGGTATTCCTAACTTGATCGAAGAGATTGGTTTATAAGTTAATTATAAAGCCTAATTGGATTTGCTAGGGATGCAAATATGGGGTGCAATAAATGATAAAACCTATTATTAATCCTAATTACCAGTGCTTATCACCATGTAACCAACGCAACTGTATGATAATCCTCCAAATCAAATGGATCTGCAGTTATCCAAAATTTCGCTCTAAGTAGTCTAATTTGTATTTATCCCGCATTCGTTTTGCTTGTGTATTGATGTTGTAAAACAACAGAACAATAGTAATATTACCAATTTATAACAGATCAATTGAAAAGTCCCCGGTCTGACAAATAGATGGCGCTACTAGAATTAAGTCCATATGTTTTTTAGTTAGCCCTAACCTTCAAAAGATGCGTGTATAAATATGACAGCTTTCGGATCATTATTTTGTGAATTATAGCATTTTGAGTGAAGCAACTTTTGTTATTGTGAAAAAAATGGATAAAAAGGAATTTCGCATGTTGATAAAATATTGCTTTTTCAAGGGCAAAATACAGTTGAAGCAAAAACTTGGCTTGATCCCGAGTGTCCGGACACTGCCCCAGGAAAATCAACCATCCAGGATTGGTATGCTAAGTTTAGACGTGCTGAAATGAGCACCGAAGACGGTGAACGCAGTGAACGGCCAAAAGAGGTTAGCGACGAAAACATTAAAAAAATCCACAAAATTACTTTGAATGACCGTAAATTGAAACTGAATGAAATAGCAGACACTCTAAAGATATCAACTGAACGTGTACATCATATCATTCACGAATATTTGGGTATGAGAAAGCTCTGTGCAAAGTGGGCGCCGCGCGAGCTCACTTTTGACCAAAAACAACGACGAGTTGATGATTCGGAGCAGTGTTTGAAGATGATCAAGCGTAATAAAGCCGAGTTTTTGCGTCGATATGTGACAATGCATTAAACATGGCTCCATCATTTCACTCCGAAGTCCAATCGATAGTCATCCGAGTGGACTGCACACGATGAACCCGCTCCAAAGCGTGGGAAAACGCAACAGTCGGCTGGCAAGGTTATGGCGTCTGTATTTCGGGATGCACATGGAATAATTTTCATTGACTACTTTGAAAAAGGAAGGACCATTAACAGCGACTATTATATAGCGTTATTGGACCGTTTGAAGGCCAAAATTGCCGAAAAACGGCCGCATTTGAAGAAAAAGAAAGTGCTGCTTCACCAAGACAATGCACCGTGTCAAAAATCCATGAATCCGAATCGCTTCCTCATCCACCGTATTCTCCAGATCTGCCCCCCAGTGACTATTTCCTGTTCTCAGATCTCAAAAGAATACTCGCTGGGAAGACATTTTCATCGAATGAAGAGGTGGCCGAGGAAATTGAGGCCTATTTTGAGGCAAAGGACAAAGTACTACAAAAATGGGGTCGAAAAGTTGGAGGGTCGCTATGTATCACCCTTGAAGGGAATTATGTTGAATAAAAAAAACTGATTTTGCCAAAAAATGTGTTTTACTGTAGTAGGCCGGGGACTTTTCAATTGACTTTAATTTAAGAGTGATAGCATAAGCAAGATTGTGAGATGTAAAACCGTGTAATACAAAAATCATATTTATTAAATATCCAGCAAATTTACATCGTATATATTTAATAATTATTATCATATATTATTAAATTTATATTACGTATTATAAATTAGTTTTAAAAGATTTTTTTTCTATATTTTAAAGTCTCCTTTTACCAACTAGGGTTTTATCTGGACTGGACTTACAAGTTTAACGTGGGAGCCACGATCCTCGGCATCAAGCCTACCAGCTAGTGACCAACTTAGAAATCATCCCAGAAGAAATCCGGTCTTACTCAGTCTAGTTACTGGCGTGACTTGGATAATTTTCCTTGTCAGATTTTGCACTCTTGTCTAAGGATAATCACAAATATTAAACAATCACAAACACAAATTTACGGCCATACCATAGCTGGATTCGAGTCCCCAACTATCGTAACAGTAGGTGGGCCGCCCTGTCGCCTTTACCACTCAGCCAACCAAGCCGGCTTTTAAAAAATTTGTTTTAATACAAAGTATGTTTTCATCGGTTTTGCAACATATGGTGGCGCATTCTCTTGCTGAAGAATAATATTGTTGTGTTTTTACTTGTATTCAGGCCGTTTTCTTGTTGTTCTCGTCTCAAACACGTCAATTATAGTAAATCCCCATTGATGATTTCATCGAGTAGCGTTTTCCAATTCTCGTCTTCAAGTTTTTTTGACTGTTCAGAGCGCACTTTGTCTTCGGTATCAAAATAACCACTTTTAAAACGTCAAAACTAGTAGTGGGATATTGAAATCCATGGAGCACGATTGCCATAAGCTTTACACAACATTCGATGGCTTTCAGTAACCCTTTTCTTCACATTATAGTTTAAACTTTACGCAAATGCAATTTGCTCAGTACAAATTCATATATTTTCAATACAGTAATCCCTCGTTATCCGCGGGGGTTACGTTCCGATAAAATGGCCAGGGTTGAAGATGAATCCATCCATGTACGGATTTAAAGGAGAAAAGAATGTAAATTTGTTAGACTTATATAACAAAAATATAACAAAACACCTATAGTACACAAGTCACAAAGTTATATATATTTAGAAAATACAAATGTAACAAAACAAGGTTTATATTTAAAGAAATTAAAGGATTGTTGGCGATTTAATTTTTTTCTAATGGCTCTGCGCTTATTTATACGATTGTAATAAACAATATAGACCATTATTAAACTTCATACTTGGTTCCAGTGAAGGATCCAGGCCCAAAACCAAATCCTGCAGTTAATGAGCAGATGACAGAATCTTATTTATTCTGTCAGAAGAAGTTAATGACGCAGTTGATTTTCCAGCTAATTCTTGCGATGTATCATCTTCATCATTTGATTCATTATTTGTATTGCTTTCCTAAAACTTCTTCAACGTCTGTTGACTGAAGATCTTCAAAACCTTCTCCATGTATTTGATGCATAACTTGTAAAATTTTAGTGACTTTGGTTTCTTTGCCCGGCAATACTGAAATATCGATAACAACATCCGGCTGTAGGTTTTTGCAGCATGCATTTATAGTTGATGGTCTTAACTCACTGCATCTTTAATGCTTTAATTTTAAATGCTGCTATTGTACCCTGGTCTAATGGTTGTAAAAGTGAAGTTGCATTGAAAGATAAAAATTATATTTTCATATTGGGGTTGATTAAATTTAAGGTCTTCGGATGTCCGGGCGCATTGTCAACAAGCAGAAGTATCTTAAAGGATTACACAAAACAATTCGTAAACGAGTCTGAATATAGCGTCATCATAACCCAAGCATTAGAATTTGCTCTCCAAAACACAGGCAGACAGTCCTTATTTATGGTTCAAGGGCCGCTGATTGAATGATTTATAAACAAACATTGGCTTCA
This sequence comes from Rhynchophorus ferrugineus, assembly GCF_030347505.1. Classification (NCBI taxonomy): domain Eukaryota; kingdom Metazoa; phylum Arthropoda; class Insecta; order Coleoptera; family Curculionidae; genus Rhynchophorus; species Rhynchophorus ferrugineus. Next base: position 44,105,854 of record NW_027472583.1, on the reverse strand, counting down.
CTATATCACCTGAGTCATATCAACAAAACAAGAGAGTTAATTACAGTCCTTAGCTGCGCCTTAAACCCTGCTGCAGATTTTTGATTTTCTGAAATGAAGGTGATTAATCTGGAGATATTGTCTATTGCTTTCTATACTCTTGCGCCATTTTTTAAATAACATAGGCATTCAGTCGTTAAAGAAACTTACAGGCTTGAAGGCCGAGTCAAGTAATCGAAGAATATTTACACATATCCTGCGGCGTTTTGAATTATTTACCGATGAATCGATACTGAAATAATATTCGGATGGGACCAAGTCTGATAAATATACCGTAAGCGGAATAATGTGAGGTTAACCCGACATGAAATCAGTAAGACCTGTTTGCCTCCTTGCCCAATAAATCCTTGCCCAACCCTTACTGATAAAATTAATCGCTCAGTTTTGTTTAGATGTTAGCCATATCATTGCGCAGTCACATTCTCGCCAACTTCTTAGAGTTCATAATAAGACACGCGCTTCATATCCCACCATATACACAGCAGAACCTTAAGTGGTCCTGTTTTGGTGTCGACATACTGGATTGCTCCCAGTTTTAGTGTAATATTTTTGCTGACTAATCAGTATAAGATACGTAATCACCATTTTTAAAACTAATACTAATAATTATGTATTTCTTAAAACACAACGTTAGCGTAAAGAACATCACACGTTGATTCTTGTGCTTAAAAAGTATTTTCCTTGCTAGAATATTTTTTAGTTTCTGTTTTAAATATAATTTTAGGATCAAGGAATAAATCTGAAATCGTTTTTACTTCCGAAACGGAAAAAGGGCAACGTTGGGAAATTGAAAATTGTCTGGTGCTTGTGATGATGTGCTTAAGTGAATGCCAGTACCAGAGTTTTCATTTCTGCATAACTGGTAGTGCCGTATAAACAGACGTGAAGAACCAATTGTAGGAATGTTCGTCGGATCGGTCAGTCGGTCGAAATGTGTGGCTGCCGCTGCGATTATTTGTCAGAACACTCACTACTATTTTTGGAAGGACTTTGCACAAGAATTGAAAACACTGGTTGAAGAAATATTGTTTATTTCAATGTTAAATGATACATGTGGTCGACGGGAGAATTGAAAGGATATTAGGTTAGATAGAGGAAGTACGGTAGCGCTGTGGAAATGGTACTATTACAAGGGGATGGAGAAAAGAAAAGAGACCGAGACGTCGTCGTTCGTCGTGATGGTCTTTTATAGCCTGGAACTGCATGGTACCAATCCACCGGCGTTGCCAACCTTTATACTTGTTGATGAATTCGTGGTGGCCTAAAGGGTCGTGGCGGTCACCACATAACTCCCCTCCTAGTGGAACTGCTGTGAAACGTACCTCTATGTGGGCAAGTTCCGGAGTGCACCCGCAATCAAGCAAACAAACGCCCGGGGACTGCTGATGAGATGGGGATCCCAACCTGAGCGAGGAGTTTTACGGGATCAGCTGCCATCGGAGCTGTAGCAGGACGTCGTTCGTCTTGGGGCGTTTAGCTTTGTTTGAGGGTACCTATAAGTGTGTTACGTGTCCCGTTTGATGATGCGAGGGTGTTCATGTGTTGATGGTATACATGGTGGGCTTTTGTGGTTTTCGTCCATCAGGCTAGTCTCGTGGGATGTCGTCGACCATGTGATATTGATGGGTTCCGTTCCTCGTACTATCCTTCCATGCTCGTGTCAAGCACCTGTCGAGTGGCTTATGTTGAGTTGATTTACCTGTCAGGTACTTTGATCACGTCGGGGTCACCAATTGTAGGAATGCGGTCGTCGGGTCGGTCAGTCTGTCGAAATGTGTGGCTGCCGCTGCGATTATTTGTCAGAACAGTCACTACTATTTTTGGAAGGAATTTGCACGAGAACTGAAAACACTGGTTGAAGAAATATTGTTTATTTCAATGTTAAATGATACATGTGGTCGACGGGAGAATTGAAAGGATATTAGGTTAGGTATAGGAAGTACGGTAGCGCTGTGGAAGTGGTACTATTACAAGGGGATGGAGAAAAGAAAAGAGAGCGAGATGTCGTCGTAATGGTGGTGGCGGTCGCCACACAATTATTTCGACATGCTTCTTCCACGAACAAACGTTGTTGGGTTTGGTCCATCAACACAACTAAAATCACAAATCATAATGTTTTCTGGCACATCATTCCTAAAGCTAGAGTTGGCCACCACCAAATTGTCTTTTTTTCTCTCAAATGTTTTCTTCCAACTAGTCCAAGAGATTTAGTCATAATCTAGTATTAAACTGAATTTATGGTTTTACCAATTTGGAGATTATTAACGAACATAGGCCTTTTTTTCATCTGAACCTTTTTTCCAGTTGATTTCTGGACCCTAACTTAATTCAGACCTAAATTGATTATCTTGTTATTTGTGCCTCTTATGATTAGAAATAGTGGTAAACCCAATCCATATTAAGGAAACGACACATAAAACCCCTTTTATAACCTCTAAAAAAATTAAATTCTTAAACATATCGAGTTAGATCGACATGTTTTTCATATTTGTCATCCTTACGGAACTAAACATCGGCTATAAAATATTTTTAAACAATTTATTAGGTGCTTGTATATATTTTGATGAGCTAACCCTAACCTAACTGTTGAATCCGACAATTTTGACATTTTTCTACTGAAAATAGTTTGTCATTCGGTATTTATATAACTTATTATACAAATTAATTAAGAGTTTACTTAATATTGGGTATTAAGTGTACAGAATGTTTTGTTATTTCGAGTTATACAAAAAAAATGTATACACGCTCCAAAATGTTTTCTTGGTATATTTATACAAGAATAACTCCAAGCTACTATATTGTGTCCATATTAAGTTGTTTGAACCGCCTAAAACTTGTTTTGCTTCACGATTATTGATAGATATTGGTGTTACAAAATGTTTCCTTCACAAATAAACCAAATGATAACCGTCTATTGATTTGATTTGTATTTTAAACACTTCATTTGTAAATATTCGGTTGATTTTGTTTCTACGAAACGTTAACATTTGTTTGATTGTTTCTATTTAATTAGTGAAATTGGTAATTTGAGCGTGAATAACTTTAATACTAATTATTAAATATCAATCATTCTCTCGGAATAAAATAGTATCATTTTTGTTTTTTTTTATTTAAATAACTGATTGCAGTAACTATGCGAAATTGGTGTACAAGCTTCAACTGGATTTGTCTGAATATTTTTATAGGTCTGCATGTTTTTAAATATAAAATGGATTCGGTTCGGATAATAATAATAGAGGAGTTAAATGGTTTGAGCCTTGGTTTACAATTTTGATAAAGTAACTGGCAAAAACATTAGAAACCACCTCAGGAAACATCCAGTCTTACCCAGCTATGCTATTGACGCAGTTGTGGTGGTTGTTATGTAGATTTTGCAATAATATGAATCCGCGACTGTAGGGGTACTAGATATACGGTCCTGCATTTATATTTCTGAACTAACAATATAAAAACCAAAATTGATGATCGATATTGATTTTATTGTTTTCCAAAATATTCTTCCACGGAGTCAATGAATGCACTTTTCCATGTATTGGAATTATTTTTCGTAACACTTTTTTTGACTCTTACTGGGGTAACTCTAAACCACATGTTTTGAACACGCATCAACCGCTTCTTAGGCTATCGAATCTATATTCGCCATCTTCCAAGCCTATGCTTGGAAGATGTATGGATGTATGGTTGATTTATATTTTGTTTTGGTCTCATACGTATTATCTCATTACGCGTTAAAGATATTTATGAAACTATGCGAAATCTCACACGAACAAAGATGATATGACATGAAGATCTTGCTTTATAAAATCACGTAGGCCAACGATATTTCCTGACGAATAAATTCAATATACCAGTTTTTTACAGTGGTGTAGGATAATGCTTTATCGCCTTATATCTTTATATATTTATTTTTATATAAAGAATTAAGTTCGCTAATCGATACACATCTAAAGTATTGACAATCTAAGGCGAATAATAATCGCACTAAAATGTTCATGAGCTAATTCATGAGCTAATGGGCAGCACCAAGTTTCCAATGAGGCGTCAGAGGAGGCGTTCAGAGGGCGTCTGACAATACTTGTAGTGAAATTGTACTATCCGTTATTTTTCACCTTAAAATGTGTTTACTTTATTCATTCAGGATATTATAGGAATACATGACAGGAAAATGTCATGTTTTATTTTTTTGTATTTTTCTAAGAATTAAAAAAAACAACACGGTATTAATTCAATCGATTTATTGAAAACTAATTTGCCAGTTTAGATTAAGAACATCTCGCAAGTGCTGATCAATAATGTGGCTCGTAATCAAACCACAAGGACCGCTTGGTATGTTGAATTGACTACTTATGAATTATTTGCTTTCAATTAGATATAATATCCATTATCAAACGAAAAGAACTATATTTTTCTCCACTACTTTTGACTTCTCGAACACTCAGGTTAAACTCAGTAGGGTGTTTCTTTTCACACTTAATTTTTGAATTCCATCGAATTGTTACAATGTTGTCAAAAATTTTTCGGTGACTTAACTGTGATGATAATGATATCTAAATTACTACGATATATCCACAAAATCATTTAAAAAAGTATTTTCATTGATTTGTATTAATATTTTAATTAAGCTATTATCATAGTCAAGGTTCATTTTTAAAGCGCACACACGACTAGTAATCATAAATTATCATTACTAACAACAATCATCATGAACTTGTTTTAACCACTGCAATGTTTTGGTAAACATTTTTCGGCATATAAAATACAACTTACAACCAAATATTATTTGTTCTTTATTAAAATGAACACGTGTGTGTTAAACGTCGTTGATCGTTGATAACTCGTTAATCCCATAACCACAATTTTATTATTTAGTATTAACTTCCTCCATTTCAATATACCTGTTCCAGTAATCCTTTAATATGTGAGTTAGTATTAGCTCCTTAGGGTTACAATACTCGCAATTTATTGACCTGCAAGATACAATCAAAAAAGGAAAATTATTTGAATGTCCTAAGCAACCTGCAAGAAAAATTTATAATTGGAGGTGATTTCAATGCAAAAAATACAAGATGGGATCCAGAATGACAATAACTGAAGGCAATGAACTGCATAAAACAGCTGCTGAACTAAGATGAATTTACATGCCAACTGGAAAACCAACTTATTGACCGAGTGATGAAGAGAAAACCCCAAACCTGTTAGATTTCTTCATAGTAAGAAACATAACATCCAACTATATAAAAGTCGAAGAAAATTTTGAGCTAAATTCAGATCATACGCCAGTGATGCTGACGTTGAGCGAAATTATAATAAGAAAAGAAAGAAACCCAACGCCAACAAACAAGAGAACAGACTGGGAAGGATTTGCTGAAGAAATGAACAAACGACTTCAACTAAATGTACCCCTCAAGACAACTAAACAATTAAATTTTGAAGCAGGAAAAATTCGAAATTAAGGGTACAATTAGACGAATTAATTATTCAAAAAATGTGAAGGAAATGGTAGCTGAAGAACGTAAATTACGAAAAAAATTACAACAAAACACAACACCTGAAAATAAAAATTGTTTAAACAATATAACCCAAACACTGAAAAGAGAAATACTGGAAATTAAAAACAAAACCACGTATGACTATCTGAGAAATTTAACAGATGATAAAGAAACTGATTATTCACTCTGAAAAGTCACGAAATATCTAAAGCGTTATTGTTTACACAGTCCACCTATAAAAGATCTATGTGGGAATTTGGTACGTGACAATCTCTAAAAAGCAGAAGCATTTGCTGAATATTTAGAAAAAACTTTTAAACAAAATGAAACTAATATTGAATACAATTTGCCGGACACAGAAGCTTAAAATTCCATGACCGTATTAGTCACGCCGAAAGAGTTAACCAAAATTATTAAAACTGATATAAATCCCAGAAAATCACCAGGCTATGTTTTAATAACAGGAAAATTACTGCAAAACTACCAAGAAAGGGAATTATAAAGCTCACCAACTTGATCATAGCATTTAGATTAAAACATGATCCAAGCATCTGGAAGATGGCGGAAATTATAATGATCACAAAACCTGGAAAGTCACCAAACGAAATAAAAGCCTATAAACCTATATCACTGCTACCAATAATATCTAAGGTTTTTGAAAAACTTCTGTTGAAGAGAATAAAACCTACCATAGAGAGAAAAACCTAATAAAAACACACCAGTTTGGGTTTATAACAAGCATTCAACAATTGACCAGGTCCACAGAATAACAGATGTTATTAAAAAAGCCTACGAAAGTAAAAAAGTATGCTCAGCTATATTCTTAGATATAGCACAAGCCTTCGATAAGGTTTGGCATGAAGGCTTTGTTCATAAATTACAGAAAATGTTACCAAAACAACACGAACATTAAGAATGTTTAGAGTTAAATAAGAAAAAGCTTACTCTACAATAAAAAAGCTAAAGCAGGTGTACCATTAGTGTACTGGGGCTAATGCTTTATCTACTCTACACTTGTGATATACCAAAAATGGAGAATATTACGATGGCTACATTTACGATTATAGCTATCGGAGACAATAGTAAAGAAGCCACATGAAAATTACAACACGCAAGTGACAATATATATAATAGAACACAAGCTTGGAATTCACAAGCTTCAGTTCACCTACAATCAGACCATACAAGCACCAATAACATTAAATAATACTTTCATTCCATATAGCAGCAATTCTAAATATCTCGGAATGAATCTTGATGCAAAACTTCGCTGGAAGGGACATATAAAGAAGAAAAGAAAAGCACTGGAAGTGAAATATAGGAAAATGTATTGGCTAATTGGAAGAAAATCACAACTATCAGCACATAATAAAATTATATAGGCAAATACTCAAATCTATATGGACATACGGAGTTCAATTATGGGGATGATCTGCAAAGAGTAACATAAACAAAATACAAATTTTTCACCCAAATACTACAGGACTGACTACCTACATCGAGACCATTATATACCTACAGTCAGTCAAGAAGTCAAGAGCATTGCACTCCATTCTCACAAGAATATTACTAGTGAGGTGCATACAATAAAAATAGAGCAGTGACATGACATTATTGCACCACAGACTGAGATAGGGCCGATAGGTCCTCCTAGTTATATACCTAGATTTAAGTTATCATAAAGACAAATTGTAGGTTTGTCAGAAACGACTACTAACAATGTAATAATTAAATAATAATGCTGCAAAATTGCTCCTTAAATGAGAATGCGCAATAGTGTTGAAACACATTTCCGCGGTGTTACTTATTCGATCAAGAATAGGCAGAAGAGAAAAAGATCTAAATCTGATAGTTAATTTTGCATAAAGGTTAGGGACGTTTGAAAAAAGGAATTGTTTTAAACCCTTAAATTTGAACAGTCTGAATCTAATATTAAACTGATTTGTTTTACCAGTTTGGAGATTATTCACTGACAAGTCTTCTTTCATCACAATTCCGGTTTAATAGGACCCCAACTTTCTTCGGAAATAAAGTATCGATTATCCTGTCTTTTCTACTCCTTGATTTAGTATCGGAATGGTGGTAGATTCAACTCTGATCCATATTAAAGTAACAATACACAAAATCCCTATTATAACTTCTAAAGCTATCCAAAAGTTTAATTGGAATATATTTTTGTTCTTGTATTCCAAGTTCTTGCATTCAAAGGTGCAAAAGTAAATTAATACAAGAAATAAGAAATGTACAATTATCTTATTTAACTTTAAAAAAGTGGAGACCTGTTCCAGATTATTTTTCGAAATGCCAGGGCTTTTATTCCATATGGTCCGCCAGTTTGTTTACCTTTGTTGATCGCCTGAATTGCACCGTTTTTACCCATATTTCCATGGTATAGCATGTATGGATTGTATTCAAAAGTTTTAGTGACTCCAAATTCATTAGTCTACATCTGAGCAACTATTCTACTGCAATCTACTTTTGGCGGACTCACACCCTGAACTGCGGTTTAGGATTCCAAGGACTAGCGATATTTTTCAAAGAATGGAAGTTTCTTAATTGTAATGTTAACACGTAGTTTATGGCTAGGGGACTGGAAGTACTTCAGTCTACCTTTTGTGACCTTACAGCTTCAACTGAGATACTTTTACTCAGACTCCACTTATCTATGCCAAGAAATGCTTCAAGTAACTATGGAACGATTGCCAATCCAACGTCATCCCTTTTCTTTCTCGATATTGTTTTTTTTTCTTGAAAACTGAATTGATTCTAGTTAATTCAATTAGTTCCATTAGAACAGCCTTATAGTCTCTCTGCAATATTCCCAACTGTGTGCGGTGTTTAAAACAACCCTTGTAATTCACCTTAAATCTACTTTATTTTAACAGAAAGATGTGGTGACACTATTTGGAACTAATGGATTCAATGCATCACATGTCACAAGTTGACATAAAAACTCGTTTTCCAACGACTAGAGCCGTATTAATCGCGTTATATAACTTAAATTACCACGTATGATAAAAAATAGCATTTTTACCGTTTTATATGCCATTTTTGGAAAAATTAAACAATTAACATTTCCTTATCTTTTTCGAACGATAAAAATTATTAATTAACCTAATATATACATTATCTGATAAATAGCATGCATTTATATCATACTAATAAGGATTTTATGATAATATATTATTATTTTGTTGATTTTGAGCGTTATAAAGACAAAAAACTGCCTTCAACCTTTTTCGATCCATCATTATTGCTTCATATTTAAAAAATATATTTGTTTTTCAAGTAACTCAAGATAACTGTTTATAGTTTTATGTCGCACTTATTCTCTGAAGTATTAATATTGATTAGTTAATTTGTAATATGGACATGAGCGATATTAATAGTAGCTGTTAAATGTTAACTTTTGCATTATCAATTACTAGTGAAAGTTAAATCTGCTTTTATTTGTATATTGTCATAGCAAGTAATGTCGAGTATTATTGGTATTATATGCGTTATATTATATATGTAGACGAGGTAATAAAATTAAGTTTTCCATTAACCATATTAATCTTTTTTTTTATATTAAAACCGTTATTTTATTAGCGGTGCTTTAGCGGAAATAATGAAATCTGCCATCTTCACCTGCTGTCTGTTTATTTTGTAATTCTAATTTCCACAATTTTAGCAAGCAATCTCTAATATTTAATTTTTTAGGATATTTTTCTATTTTTATAGCCACTGGTATAATTCCTCTGAGTGAGTTTACATTCTGGCTATTTTCTTTGTATTATTAAAATCTGTCATACTAAAAAAAATTTCAACTTATTGTGGAAGTGAAGATATTTTTTCTTTCTTTCCCTTCTCGTATTTCACACGTGTTCTTTTATTTTCTTTTGTGTAACAAGCCGAAAAATAAATGTGATATATGATACAGATAAACTATAGCTAGTAAAAAGAATACTTTAAAATGTAATACACTTTCAGAAAATAATAGATATGTTATCAATAACGCTAACGCACAAAGTATTGAAAACAACAAACACACTTTTGTTTTCCTTTTGTGAATAGGGATAGTTCCATATATATCCGAAGTAATAAAGAAATTACAAAAAAATTGGCAAAATAGTTTAATGTCTGAATATAGCTTTCATTGTAAAGTTATTCTGATTGTTAAATAACTATGAATCTCCTGAAAATACCACTCAACAATAGCTGTTCAGTTTCTTTGTTTGCTGTTATAGAAGTTTCTCTTGGCTAGAACTGCATATGTATTTACACTAGCGACCCGCCCCGGCTTCGCACGGGTGCAATGCTGATACTAAATTAAATACACTACAGAAAAAATGTGAACGTTGTACATAAAAACATAGCGGCCCGCTCCGACTTTGCACGGGCATAAAATATATATGCCTATGTCACTCAATGAAAACATGATTAAAATCGATCCAGTATTTTTGGTTCATTCATTACTGCCCTTGGCCTGCACGCATTAAATTTGGAGTAAAACAATTCCTCTTCCCCTATACTTACTATGAAGATTTCCTGCTATCTTTGGAATATCTAAATTCATACAATTTTTATTACATTACACATTTTTAAACGCAAATTTTAAATTTGTAATATCTCCGAAAATATTTGTTTAATTTACATGCTGTAAGGAACCATATTGATCTATATTAATTGCACACTGTATTTAAGGTACTTAATTCGATAAGGATTAATGCCGTATTGCTTAAAATAGCTTCGTAAATAAGCCATTTTCTCACGTAAAAAGTAAACAATAAAAATGGTTAATGTGGGTTATCCCTAAAAGATAAACATATACCATCGCGGACTTTTTTGTAGACCTTTTTATGATGTACAATACTGTAGTACATTAATTTGATCTAACTCGTAGGGTTAGGCAGCGTTTTTGCTAATTGCTAAATAAGCCTAAAAAAATAGGTTAATTTACGACATCACGTTAGAAACCTCTAAAATTAGCAATGTTGCCTTAGTATATTATGCATGTATTATACATATGAACCTTCCTCTTGAATCACTCTATCTATTGAAAAAAACCGCATCAAAATCCGTTGCGTAGTTTTAAAGATTTAAGCGCACATAGGGATATAGGGACAGAAAAGGCGACTTTGTTTTATACTATGTAGTGATAATTAAGTTAAAGGAATTAAATTAGTTAATAGGAAAACGAATGATGGAAACACAGCAATACTTTCCAGCACCCAAAAGTAAAAAAGTAAAAATGTTTTACCAAAAGTGCAATATATTATTTCATTGTTTTTCTTACTTTTAGCAGTAAATATCAGTCAGGAATATTAATGAATATTTAGATTGTAAAAAAAAACGCGCCTGGAACTCTACCTCATAGGTGGTGTTGAGAAGAGTTCAATCTAAATATAATAAAAAAGTACAAAATAATATACATATATACAAAATACAAACGAATAACCTGATGTTACTGGTTTTTTGTTATGGTTCCTTTAATATATATTCTTCCTTTTGTAAAATTTCGTCATTATTTATCTGCTCAGAGAAGTTATATAAACTGAAAGAAATAATGAATCACAAAGCTTCAAACACTATGTTATCAATTTATTTCAATCACTTTCTATTAAGTACATATTATATTTATATTATGCTAAAAATTCATGTTACTTCGTTAGATTTTAGCTTCGTTATAGCTTTTTTCTTCTTTTGAAATATCTGTAAAATTAGAAAGATATAAGTATAATAACAAATAGACAAAAAACTTATACAAATATGACCATATTTCATTCTTACCTTTACTATAATCTTCAAATAAGTTCAGTTTCCATATTATTTAACATAAAAATATACCTTTTGTTCCATAACAATCTACAAAATTAGTGTTACAAAATGATAATATTTTATTAATAATTCATACCTTATACCAATATTTTCGCATTATCTGCCGCTAATTTTGAGTATGAAATAACTATTTGACAAACAACAAAAAATATAAATACAAAATTAACCTAAAAATTACCATAAATATCCTTTGTTCTAATAATTCATACCTTATACACTTATTTTCGCATTATCTGCTGCTAATTTTGCCTATGAAATAATATTACCTCATCAAAATGTAAATACAAAATTAACCTAAAAATTACATCTACCCACAAGTAAGACTGTGGTACGAAAGGCGTGGTCGAATAGGACGCGAGCTGTGAAAACTGTCAGGTTAGATTAGAACAAGTGCGCATGTGCAGTCCTAGCCAATAAAAAGTTGTATAGCCATGGATGGAGAGGTCTTTTACTGTCGTCTAACAAGAAAGGTGCAATTTTAATAAGGAAACTAATATAGGGTTAGATTTAAACCCGCAGCATAAAACAAAAATCATTTTAAACAAAATAATTTAACATTTTAAATAAATGAAAACCGAGATCAAAATAAATTATATAACAGCTACTTACATAATAAATAACACAATAGACGAATAAGGCTAATTATAAGCGTCCGAGATATTGATGTCGAGGTGGTCTGGTGACAGTCCTGAAAACCAAATGTAAATATAAGCAACCAATATTAATTGACGAGGGTAAAATTAAAAATACATATAAAATATAGTAAAAATCGGTAATTATTACTATAGATACTTCTAATGCCAGGTAATAATGATATATGATGCTACTGGTAGCTAATAGTACGGGTAATTAATTGTACCGAAAAGTAATGATACTAATTATATCAACAATTGACAACAATAATAGTCAATAACATTAACAGAATAACTATAATGGTCAATAACATAGGTTCACCAACATTGATGGACCAACATAACAGACTAGGGATAATTATTAGCTGAAGTAACAGGATGATAGCAGTGCTAAACATATTGATATACAGTATAACATGCAAGTGCACACGATATGAAGGAATTGACGTCCACAAAATAATTCATTGACGTATCAGCTTCTATCCTAACGCTAACACTAGTGGACATGCAATAAGATCAAGGGAAGGAGACTAGGGTTTATAGGACTCGCCGATTTTGATGAACGTGCAATGCCCATGAGGCAAAAAGACAAAGGCAATCACGCTAGCTAAATGTTGCCATCATCAGCCAGGGGCATCAGCGGCGTGTATGCTTCAAATTGTTAATAATTTATAATTATTAAACTTTAACTGATTAAAACAGTTACTTTAGCATTAGTTTCTGACTTATAAAACATACTTGCAACCATAGAATGCTATTATATTTAAATTATAGTAGTTTAAGAATAATGGGAAAGATACAAATAGATAATAAAACGAAAAGTAAATATACATAGATAAATATATAAGTAAATAGGAAATAATAAATGGAATAATAATGTAATGAAATTAAAGAGGGAAAACAGGAATACCCAGTGGCCGAACTCACCATTTGTTGAAACTCAGATTGTTAGCACAATTTTTTTTTACACTAATAAAATATATTTCAAAGTTGTTCAGTACAATACTTATTATACTTAAATTAATTAACCCTTTTGGTTAAATGAAAAAATTCTCATTACCCACATCAAGGGTACCTCTTTGATACGAACAGTATCAGTTTTAATTAATTGATTACTTTTAATTAGTTTACCAGCTACACACGCCTTTTTATCGACCCGGTATCATATATCACCATTGATAGTTCGAACGAAACAACGGAATAAGTAAAGCAATCTAACCCGAAATCGTTATATAATGAAATCCATTAAATATACGCCCATTCCTAGTCATTCAAGTATAACTAGACAACAGGCGCCATCAATGTGGGACTATGTTTACGTTGCAATACGCCCATATAATCGGTTAAATACCGAGAGATCGTTTGGGAAAAATCAGTCGGTTTCAAAACAAAACAATTAAATCAGTAGGACAGTCATCCAACCTAGTTAATTTAGTTACTGTTTTATCATTACGGTAACAGTGAAATTATGTAATTATATAAATTGTTATAGTTTATGTAACAGGTTGGTAGAAAAGTAATTTTAGTTAATTATGAAATGTAAATTATTTTACATTAAAACTATTTTATTTTACGAAAAGAATTTGCGACTCAATACTATTCTAATAGAAACGCAACTATTATGCAGACACCTAACTCCTCACATATCCCACTCTGACATAAACTCACCATATTTTTTATTTTGAACAACCGGTACCCTAACAGTCACGTAATGTAACAGGTAAATTATAAAATGTGAAAGGGATTTAGGTAAAACTAAAAATAAAAACTATTAATTTACTTTTAAAACGATACTGAGAGTTTTTATATAGTACAAAACACACCAAACCCCTCTCAGTTTTCGAATACAGTGAATATAAAAGCTCCCTCCTTCAATCAATGATCAGCCAAAATCCACCATGCTATCTGCAAAGACAATGGCGTGTACCGTCCAATCTTCCCACTCCTCTGCAGAAAAAGTAAACTCCCATTCCCCCAGAAAGCGACTCTGTATAAAATGCTAGCCCGTCCAGTCTGCCTCTACGGAACACAGGTGTGTTACAGGTACGTCTCTGCGAGACAACTTGCACTACTTCAAGTGTTTCAATCCAAAAATGTCCGCGCGTTACACCTCGAATCAGGCATCCTGTTCATAAAGAGTTTCACGAACATGCTCAGTGTAAGATACTCCCTAGGCGCGTTAAAATACGACAACATCTTGATAAAATCCCTACGCATCCACAAACCGCGGTAGATAACCAACTACGACAATCCCAGTCGTAACTCAGGATCTCTATCGCCCACAAAACACTCCACTATTCCAAACCTAAAGTGATATCAGCAAAAGACCATTTGGTTCTAACTGGTCATTCTAGAACAAGAAAAAAAAGAAATGATCACAGAGATGTAAATGGTCGTTGTCCCGTCTGGATAGCTTATAATCTTAATAAAATTATTTTTCAGTATCGCTTACACCTTCATCCACCAGTTTGAATTTGTTGACACTGTTTCTTCTAAATGGCACTGTTTCTACCCAAATTTTCATGGTATCCTTGTGTCGAACGGTTTCCCAGCACCAACGATTCCAAATTCCAATAGTTTATGCATGAAAAATTGAACCGCTTCTATGCGCCTTTGATGTCTGTTCTCCTTGAACTGCATCCTTTAGTTCAAATTCCAGTTCCAGACTATGTTAATTAACATCTTCACTCCGTCTCTAGTGGCATTACACCTTGAACTGTGATGCTTGTGCCGGAAATTCATGGACTTTCTATTATTTTCAAAGCATGGAAGAATTCATTTTTTACTTGTAATAGTTTATGTAAGACTTAAAAAACTTTTATTTTAAGAAAAGAAGTGGCGGCTTTTAGATCAGACATCACTGCCGATACTCAATATTATTCTGATGTAAGCGAAACCCTCCTGTCTAGACACCTCAGTTATCACATCACTCATTCAGACATAAAGCATATTTTTAATTTGTATAACCAAGGTTTTGACAAAAGGTGAGTTCGCTTGTAATACATTTTTATTTTTTAACCTGGAGATACAATATAAAGCGAAATAAAATATTGTAACAAAAAAATTGAACCGACTTCAAAAAATAATTAACGAACTCGCTAAAATTACAAAAACAAACTTAGATTTTCAACACAAAATAAAAATATTTTAAAATAAAATATGTACATAATAATCCTTCTAATAACTGAAAATAAACAAAAACCTTATTTAATATTCTATTATATTCTATTATATACACACAAATCAGCTTAATACCTACCTAAACCTATTTATCTATTTACAATATTATTTTAACTACTACCAACTGATTACTTTGAAGTCGGTGCCAAACAGTTATATCAATTTAGATTTTAGTTAGAATTTAGTTTTGTTGGTAATTAAATGTTTTGTATATGGTGCAAAGTTATATTGTTATTTTTGTCAAGTGAAGAAAAATAGGAATAAAGAAACAATAATTGAAAATAAGGAACGCTTCAGACCACGGGGTCCGCTATTTAGCCTAAGAGATTTGAGAAATGTTCTAACTAAACTAGAATAACAACAAAAAATTATTGGCCCCGGTGGAAATCAAACCCGCGACCCCCGGGTGCAAGCTAAACACTCTAACCATTACACTGTAGAAGCAGTTGCCTATTCTACGTTTCTACGACTTACAACATTATACACAAATATCTGATTGTTTTAGAAAAAAAATATGTCAAAACTTTGTATGTGCCTTTGAAATTTGAGCGTTTCTCTCGATTTCTCCCCATCAGATCCTGACTTCCAATGGAACCATCGGGAAGAGCACTATTTCGAATAAAAATAGAATTTTGAAAATCGGTCCACAATTGACCGAGAAATCGGCGAACATACATTATATATACAGCCTAACATAGAACCTCCTCTTTTTTCGAAGTCGGTTAAAGAGCTTGTTATGTGTTACAACATACTTTTGCATTAAAAATGTTAAATAATGTTCTTGAAAAAGTGTATTTACGAGGAATTTAACACCGTTAATATTTTATGAAGAAAATGTGCTGCAAAAAGTTATTGTATTCTTCTAGAAGTTAATGGGCGACATATTTTATCTCAAACCCCTTGTAAAAATTGGTTTCGACGTCTTAACTCTGTTAATTCTGACGAAAAAATAAGAATATAAAGCATTGCGTTATTTACATTTTTTTGCAAATTTACATTTTATTCTGAATTTTTTTAAATATATTTTTTATTATAAATTAATGTTGGTAATAATTTTAATATTAAAGGTAATAGTAATGCTTATACAAGTTTGTGTGGTTTGGTTGCTTCACTCTTCTGATTTCCTATGCACTGTTCAGCAGTTTTATTTTTTCGATGTTGGTGTTATTTTAGTACAATACCCTCTTTTATATTTTGCAGCGAAATCTTCAAAAAACTTCGTGCATCCATTTAATTTCCAGTTATTCGTTGGCCACGTAGCGATAAGCATAATTAATCATCTTTGAAAGAACTTTTTAGTGGCAATATTGGAGTACTTTTGGTTTTTGATGTCTTAGTGCAAGCCAATATTTAAAACGCATAAACTCAGGTAGGCTTGATTATTGTCGGTTAAATTATTTTGATAAAATATATTTGATCTTAGGTCTAGTTAGGAGTAACTATTTTCCGACTAATTTTGAGTCTGATCTATTGAGTTTTTTATTTAATATAATATTTCCAATTTCATCAACCATCGAGAGGAATAGCGAGGAATTTCATCCCTCAGGTGATATAGTTAGATTCCTCATATTTTGACGCAACAAATTTCGCTATTAAGCTGTAGCTTCCACTCTCCAGTCTATTCGTAGATTTAATTCACATCCACTTGTAGTTTTTAGGAGAGATATATCTTCTGTCATGATAACTTTGTAATCAGCAAATATTCCAAGTACTGTTTCTATAGTTCAGACTTCGGCAGCGTAAAGCAGATACAGGAGTAGCTAGTCCTAACACATGCACGATAATATCTAGAAGTTTAGCTGATTGAAATATTGAGAATACCCCTTCATGCTGCATTCTAAATATTCTTTTGGAAAATATTTTTGCAGAAACGATTTGCTCCACTTAGAGATCGATTCTAAATGCCATATCAGGTCAAGCTCCAGTGAAACGTCCAAGAGTGTTGCAGGGCAGTATTTTTCTTCAAACACATTTCCAATAACCTCTTTTCCTTAAAAAATCTTACTACCAATATATAGCCAAGATTCTCTTTGAGATTATCCATAATTCAATGTATCCTGTAAAGTAATAGGCTACGTATTTCGTCAAAATTTCTTTGTAAGTCTCCATAGACTTTGTAACATAAGACTAAACATTTATTCAGTTATTGTAAAATTACTAAAGAAAGAATTAACTGAAATATGACACAAATATGTCGGTATTTTTTAAATATTCTATTTACTCTAATTTTATTTCTTTTAGGATTTTACCATTTTTACCCTAATTTGTTAAAATCTTCCCCAAGTAATAAAAGTCCTAAAAAAGTTGTCATTGTTAATTGTTCAGTTCATATTATCATCCAGTTTCGATTCAGAGTTCCTGCTAGGTAATATGATTCTAAATAATGTTTTCTCGGATGATATTTTAAATTTATATTATCATTATAATATATTAAATCGCTTTAATTCAAAATATCTCTTTATAATATATTTTGATTTCAATTTAAAAAGTACGTTACAAATTTAAATGCATAACAGAATTAAGGGAATAAAATTTCAAATTTGCTTAAATGTACATTTATGTCCATTTTGTATATTTTTTCATATTTTGTACAGATTAAGTTATTCTCGCTATATGCTATTAACTATAACTCTCACATCTATAATAACTATATCTCATATTAACTATAACTTTTCACAACTAATTTACACTTATTACATATATTGGTAATATTATTAACATTTTAATCGTTTAAATGTTTTATAAAAAATCCGTCTAAATAAATAAAGCTATAATACATAAAGCTACAAATTTTAACATATTGTCTCTTATATTGGATAATATCAAGACTTTGAGAACTTACTATGTTGATTTAAATTTCGCTTGCACCAAAACAACTGTCGTCTTTATAAATCTATTTGCTGTGTATTAAAATTTACTGCCTTAAAATCGTAACAACTAAACTGGAGATCCTTTATGCCGAAAACAATTATGAAAATATATGTAAATTTTATATAAGAATAAAACTCAAAATAACACGGCATAGTGAAATTTCATGTAAAACGAAATTTGCATTGCAATTACACTGCTTCTAACCTGAAGTTTTACAAATGTATAAATAGTAATCAAGGATAGGCTAACGTAATCATATATAAAGGAGAAATTAATGACGGTTTCTCGTTCTGCAACAGATTTAGAAAAATACGGTTAACGTTACATGGCAATTACATTTCAAAAGTTAAAAATGACGAAGTAAAATTCAATATATTCATAAATGCATCAGCAAATAAAAGAAAAAAACATTTCGTATAAAATATTCAAACGAATTATAAAAAACAAACACTCAATTTTAACATGTGATATAATTAAGTATTTTTCTTTGTTTGATCGTTTTCTAGTTCCTTGTAAAAAAATTTCTAGCAGTATTAAGATTTTCATTAGCCACTGAAAGGTTTCTTTGAAACAAACGAGAATTGGGATCATAGGACCCAATGATCCCATTGCTCTCTTGGATCACAGTTTATGATTTTTATTTAGGTTGTGTGGAGATCTATAAAACAAGTCACCTATAAAAGTTTTCCTCAAGCTTATAAAACAAAGAATGCGCTGATGTAGTCAGTGCATCTGGAAACACATAATTCGGTTTTGCAAAGGCTTAGTCACAAGGGAACCAATATGTTACAAATGCTGATGCAACCCTATTATGATCATCAAATAGGCATCTATATCTGTCTCATCAACTATGAGAAACCCCTTGATTCAGTGAAACACGAATTAGCAGAGATATCAATTTTATCACAACTCTACTGTAATAAAATCACAAAACCCAAATATGACTATAACATGACCTTTTTACTAGAGACTACATCAACAGCTTACGATAATATTGTGGAATAACGATCTACAAAATACCAAGAAATATAATCCCAGATGTTGAACACGGGCGGGGTGCCAGCAGCGCCAACTAGTAGACGATAAGGAATATATGACAACCCCGTGACGTTTATCTGGGATATTATTGAAGAGTACAATCATTCATTCAGTCGCTAACCATAGTTCAGATCAGACGTGCCACCAAGCCTCGTCTACAGGTAACACCGCCAAAATCCCAATTATCTATTTGTATTTCCACATTTTATATTATATCAATAAAATAACGGTCACATCATGTAAATATCGCAGTTCATTTCGTTCTTATTTCCATTCACCGAGCCACATCAATTACACTAAAACTGAATACCAACTCTGAGCAATTTCTATAGAGCATACTTAACAAAATGCATGCTGAAAATCAAAACTGGAGATTAAAAATAAACAAGTAATTATATGAATAATCAACGCTAAAGATTTCCTCCACCGACAAGTCCTGAATGACCAACTAGCCCTAAACTGCTGGTATGTAGCATGAAACAACAACAAAAATCATTTGTTACAAATCATCATAAAAAAATAGGATATAAGAGACGACCTGATAGAAAGAAAACAACAAGGATGGATAATATTTCTAATTTCCATTTTCTTTTCTTTCTTTCTATTAACAAGAGCACATATTCTATACACAATACTATATACAGAGAAATACTAACAGACAGTCGCTGATGCCATATCGCAGAATTAAAAGAAGAAAAGCAGCCTGATTATTAGGGGTGTTAGCTACCGAAAAAAATATTGATATTTCGTATATAGATAATTTTTTAAATATCTATAGATATTTTTAAAAGTATAAACAAGTATAAAAAATATCGATATTTGACAAGAAATGTATCGATATTATCTAGATGTAATCAAAATAGTGAATTATTGGCCTAAAAATATATTTTTTTTTCTAAATATTTTAGAGAGTAGTGATTTTGATGGCCGTACCAAACGTTTAAAATTAAGTACCAATTTAAAAGGTTTATTAAAAATATATTTAGCCGGCTTGGTGGCGCAGTGGTAAAGGCGATGAGACGGTCCTCCTACTGTTACGATAGCCGCGGGTTCGAATCCTGCTGGGGCATGGTCGTAAATTTATGTTTGTGATTGTTTAAAATTTGTGAATGTTCTAGGCAAAAGTGTAAAATCCGACAAGCAAAATGATCCCAGTCACGCCAGTAACCAGGCTGGGTAAGACCGGATGTCTTCTGGGATGATTTCTAAAGTTTGTCACTCGCCAGTCGGTAGGCTTAATACTGAGGACCGCGGTTCGGAGTCCACGTTAAACTTTAGGCCCAGTCCAGATAAACCCATAGTTGGTAAAAGGAGACTTATAAAAACTTGTAAAATATATATATAAAAATTATATTTAATTTATTTTGATAAAATATCGAAAAATATCGTCTAAAAACATATCGATATATCGACCAAAAATATCGATATTTTTTTTTGAAAGTACCGTTATATCGATATTTCTTCTGCATCTCTAATTTATAGAATATAGTAATTATACATTTTCAAAATTTCCAACGCAATATGGGGGAGGTACTTTCGAACATTGTCCCATTCTTCAGGATATAGGGTTATAATAGCAAATTATAAAAAAATATTATTTTATAGATAGACCTATTTATCTTGGATCTAAAAAGTAAAAGTGCTATCAAGATGGCAACCATAAATAAAGGCTGCTTCATCAGCTTGGCCTAGACCCGATTTCCCGAATTTCCAATAACTATATTATAATATTTTAGCGTATTTACTTTGCTTTTACTCCCAAAATATTTCTACGGAAAATAAAGTTTTCAGAAAAAAAACGTCAAAACATCATATGACACAGTTAGTAGACAATAAACGTTGGGGGGTGAAAGCATCATAATCCTTTATTTATTATTATGAATTTTAAAACACATAAGTGGTGTGTGGTCCTGTGCAAACACTGATAAAATTATCAACGACAAACAAACCCAGATATTCTTGAATTTCGCACAGAATAAAATGATATTTGCGTCCTAAATATCTCTTGATCTTTATCGTTGAGAAAATATCTCTAAAATCTATAAAAATATGTCTATTGGTGGGTCGGGATAGTAAATTATATTTTATATGTTTTTTATCTTCAATTTCGGATACTGAACAGTGACGTAATTCGCTTTGATATGTGTTCAATTTATCTTAACGGATTTCACATTTTATTGTTAAATTTCATCCAAAAAATTACCAATCTCGACCTGTTCGAGATATGAAAATAAATGAATTTTTATATATCCATTAATATGATTTAATTAGAACAATAGTTTTATGATTGTTGGTTACTGTTATCATCCAAGTGAATATATTTAACTAATTACTAATTTTACTAATTACACCCTACGTTAGATATACTTAGCACAATCTTAATTTAAAAATTAATGTATTACTACTGTTATGTTGTACTTGCAATAATGTACAAGCAAGGCCAGTACAGTATTAATACATCAGTATGTATTTCCCAAATTAAAATAAAACGAATCTACTTAAGCTAAAGTTAAGAATACACTTATACACTAAACACGTTCGCGTGGTTTGATTCGCTTCAATCTTCAGCAGCTGTATTGCTTCCACGTTAAAAGCTTGTAAGACGTCCAGGAATATTACAGGGCAGTATTTCTTTTCTTAGATGCCTTTTCAACCACCGCTGTTACACTGTGCACTTGGTCGATTGTCGAATGGTGATTCTGAAATCCAAACTGGAAATCTGGCATTTCTATAAGTGGTTTGATGCGTTTTAACAATAATTTCTCAAATAATTTTGATATCGCAGGTATCAGCGAAATGTTCTGTCGGTTTCTGAGGTTTTTTAAGCATAATTATTCGAGCAACCTTAAGGCATTTGGCAGACAAAGAGGCATTGAATATATATGTCAACATTATTATTGGTTTTCGTGGCAGCTGTTTTAATAACCCTGGTGAAATATCATCAGTTCCAGGGGCCTTTTTAGGATTTTTAGGATTGAGGTTGTTGTCAATTTCTGTGACAACTTCCATTGGAAAAATCAGATGTAGATTCTATATCGTTCGGTTGGAATACGTTAACTAAATGTTCTGAGAATCATTCAGCTTTTTCATCGTTGCATCGAACCAATTCTTTTAGTTTTTTAAATCTCCGAGTTGATTTCCATACCGAGTAATCTTTGTCTGCTTCCGAGCTTAATTCACTTAAATAGTTTCCCAAGTAACTCTATCAAATATTATTTTGTGTACAGCTTTTCTGGTTTTGGCCATACTCTTAGCTTTTCGCCTTTCTTTTATCAATTCTTCTTAACTAGGGTAGCTTCTTTTACAGCAATTGTATATACGGTAAAAGTGTCTCCATATAGGTATAGCATGGTTTTTATAAATCAACAATAATTCCTTACTTCAGCAGCATTAAAAAATATTGTAGTGTAATAATATTCCCCACAATTATTCTTTTTAGACACGAATCTCTAATTGTTAAACAGTAAAAATTGTTATATATATTTCAAGGAAATTATACAAAATTTCTATGTTTTGCTCCAAATTGCACACACGCAATGCTGATATAATGTAAATAAAATGTATTATATATAAAAAAAACGCTAGGATTGCATTAGTAATGCAATAACAAATTTTAAAAAATGAAAAAATGCCACGAGCAAAACTGATAAATTTTACAAGATATTAACCATAAATTTCGATTTAACACGGCCATTATTCAATACGTATGTATGATAACCTCCCAATCTTAGCCGCTACATGCAAAATGATACTATATATGGCGTTGGTGATCTTGTTTTGCATGCGGTATTACTTGTTTGCCGCTGCTAAATAATTCGACATTTCGTAAATACGTTTCACAACCTGATATCCTTCGTTGTTTTATAACAGCTTAGCGAAAATATTCCAGAAATTTCACTCTGAATAATGGGTCTACCCAAAAAATACACGATCATACGGTTAATAAGAAAGTAGTATCATCATTGTGGTTATGGAAATTAGAGATATATCATGTGTTGAGTTCCTTTTTCTTTTAATATTTATTATGACCAATATAAAATTTGGATGAAAAGGAAGATTTGCGTAATTATATTAATTATTATTTTACAGTACTTCCTCGTTATCCGTTACAATAAGATAGAAGCGGTTGGCGAAACCGCGGTTAACGAGGGATCCATATATGCATGGATTAAAGGGAAAAAATCCTAGAAATTATTTGTCGATTCATTAATGAAGACAAATCTATCTACATCTGTACATAAATATAGAATTTATTTTTACTTATACTTATATATAACAAAAAACACCTATATTACGCAAGTCACAAAGTTAACAGATCAATTGAAAAGTCCCTGGCCTGACACACAGATGGCGCTACTAGAAAATATGCGTGTATAAATTTGACAGCTGTCGGATCATTAGTTTGTGAATTATAGCATTTTGAGTGAAGCAACTTTTGTTACTTTGAAAAAAATGGATAAAACGGAATTTCGCGTGCTGATAAAATATTGCTTTTTGAAGGGAAAAAATACAGTTGAAGCAAAAACTTGGCTTGATGCCAAGTTTCGGGACACTGCCCCTGGAAAATCAAGCATCAAGTTTAGACGTAGTGAAATGAGCACCGAAGATGGTCAACGCAGTGGATGTCCAAAAGAGGTTGTTACCGACGAAAACATTTAAAATATCCACAAAATGATTTTGAATGACCATAAATCGAAATTGAATGAAATAACAGACACTCTAAAGATATCAACTGAACGTGTACATCATATCATTCACGAATATTTGGGTATGAGAAAGCCCTGTGCAAAGTGGGTGCCGCGCAAGCTCACTCTTGACCAAAAACAACGACGCGTTGATGATTCAGAGCAGTGTTTGAAGATGATGAAGCGTAATAAACCCGAGTTTTTGCATCGATATGTGACAATGTATGAAACATAGCTCCATCATTTCACTCCGAAATCCAATCGACAGTTATCCGAGTGGACTGGACACGATAAACCCGCTCCAAAAATTGGAAAAACGCAACAGTCGGCTGGCAAGGTTATGGCGTTTGTATTTTGGGATGCGCATGGAATAATTTTCATTGACTACCTTGAAGAAGGAAGGACCATCAACAGCGACTATTACATAGTGTTATTGGACCGTTTGAAGGACAAAATCGCCGAAAAACAGCCGCATTTGATGAAAAATAAAGTGCTGCTTCACCAAGACATTCACCGTGTCACGCGGTATTTTTTTAAATATCGATATATTTTTGTATCAGCGATTCGACCAAATTAGACTGACACAGAATGGTTTGGCTAGCAGAAGGTTTTGAGATGCTATAAATGTACGTACATGGATGATTTGATTGTTGCCAAACCAACGTCGTTTCTTTGATACAGTATCATCATATTGACAGAAGAATGAGAGAAACTTGCATAAAATAATGAAAAATATATCGATTAATATATATATTACCAATTCTTCTCAATAAACATCATTTTAAATTGAAAAAAAACGATCAGAATACATGCAAGCACCTAATGAAATCTGAAATGTATATAGGTTACTTGTGCAACTATTTCAAGTTGTTTTACAAGCAAACAGACAATTTGGAAGGTTCGAACCGCTGACGCTTTTGTACACATTTACTCTCGCACCTACAGACGATCTTTAACTATGTGTGGCTGGCAAAGGATTCAGGTCGAGCGGAACCTTCGAAATTGTATAACTACTTCTAAAACAGCTTCTAACAGTTACCCAAATAATATTTATAAACCGTAGGTTTTATAAAATGGTACAAGCGCAATTACAATTTCATATGTCTGTTTATAGTAAACAATATCAAGAAACTGTTAATAATTTTTACTTTGGTATTTTCAATTGGATTTAAAGTTGAGTTCTCTAGCGGCCATGTACACAATTGTTTTCTTGTGTAAAAAAATATTTTAATATATTGGGTGAATTGGTTTTATTTATTTTATTTTTACATATATCTGAATATATCTTATAGATCTGAAGAGTTTAAATACAATTAATATGTTACTTCAAGCAGTTTAACAGGCCCTTAAATAGGTTGTGAAATGAGCTTAGGACAAGAGCTTTTAATTTACATGAAAACTATTTTGTTTTAGCGGAAATAAACGACGATTCGTTTCAAGAACTGCACAGGCAAGACTGCCAAACCAATTCTATTTTAATATAGACGAAACCCTTCTAATATAAATATATCACTGGTCACATTACGCTATTATATACCACAGCGACTTCTTGGAATATCCAGTGCCGTATTAGTCGCATTATGTAATATATAGTCTATCCAAAGTTATTTTATAAATATTAAATATATAAATCTAAATTTGTGACGTCAAAAGGTCGCAATAGTCCCGTATAAACTCTGAGTTGTATACAATATACATAACAGTAAAAATGCTTACCTCTCTAACAAATTTTACTGGCAAAAGGGGGACTCCATTAATTCGTTCCTGTTCAAACTAGCTGATTAGAGACGCAATCTGTTTTTCTGGCTTCGGGATTTTCAATCAAAGTAATAATAAAGAGCAACTTGAAATTTACCAAAACAAGCAAAGCATTAAAATAACGTTTGCCGGTTTATAACCTCTTATCACTATTGTTTTGAAGAATTTTGCATACGTTTGACAACCGGACGTCTTTGGTAGGCTAGTTCGGTTACACCTTCGTACATATCAGACAGCATTGTGTCTCTTTTTATTTTTAACTAGAATAAAATTAAAAGAAATATATTGTCTGATTCTAAAACGAATTTACAAATTGCGTCAGGCGATACATTATTCTTGATGTATGATGATAACGTATGTACAAAATAACTTTTGATATACTATATATGATCATATTAAATAAGAATATTTGATGAAAATCACGGTTTTTATATGAAGAATCAGTGTAAATTCATATAGGAAGCTAAATTATAAAAAACCCAATGAGTTTATATATAATACGTACCACAGAGGGGATAGACAAAATAATTTGAACTTAATGTAATATCGAACATCATGTTGCTTGGTAACATTGTTTGGGTGTAAGTAATTACGCGTATGTCTATGTAAGTCTTGTAAAAAAGTGGTGCAACGATTATAAACCCTTCGCATTTGATGATTGGAAGAATGAAGTATTGTCCAATGAATCATCGTTTACATTGTTTCCTACAATCGATCGGTTATGTATAGAAAATCCCAAAAGAAGTCTACAATCCGGATTGCCTGCTACAACAAGTATGGCTAAGTTCCGTTATGATTTGGACGATGTATATCGTAGTATTCGGCTGGTTCTATGAATCCCATCACTGGGCGGATTACTTCGAATGAATATTGCTGCCAAACACTTCCATATTCCAAGATCATAATGCACTCCTACATACAGCCAAAAAAGTTCAGTTTTGGCTTGAGGAGCAGCAGAATATCATCAATCATCTAAACGGTCATGGGAATCAGAGATTAAGTATTTCCATGTCCAACATCATTGAAGCAAACGGTGGATGTTTTGGTACAACAATGGAACAAGACTCTGTTGAAAATTATTCGTCTATATATGACATTCTACAAATCCACCGCGAAATTTCGCGAAAAATTGTCACTGTTTTAAAACCAAATGATGACTCAACACCTTATTAACAATTAATTATTATGTATGTTCGGTGTTATTTTGTCCACCCCCTGTATATACTAAAATATCCAATTCTATAAGAAACTTGTACTAATGCTAATAAGCATTCAAAAAGCTCAAAATTCTTTATGCAGTAAAATGTGGATTAATTAGGATGACCTAAATTTTCAGTCGTTTTTTTTTTCTGCTGGTAAATGCCAGATGTTTTGTTAAACACGGGAAGATTTCCTGGAAGATGACAAATTAATGAAAATGTATTCTTTGGACATACAAATGTTTGAACTAAAGTTCGGATACTTTTTTGTAACCGACGTCCAAAAAGGAGGAGGTTCTATGTTCAACTGCTTTTTTTTTTTAAATATATGTTCATGGATTTGTCCGTCAATTATGCACCGATTTTCAAAATATTTTTTTATTCGAAAGAGTTCACTTCCGAAGTGGTCCCATTGGAACCTAGTCAGGATTTGATGGTGGAAAGAAGGGAAATCGAGGAAAACCCTCAAATTTCAAAGGCATACAAAGTTTTCACATATTTTTTTTTCTAAAATAATCAGATATTTGTGTATAATGTTATTGCTGAACTAATGCGACGGAAGACCGGAAGTCGTTCAGTGCATTCAGTTTGATTTTTAAGCACTAACCATATCATATGTGAAGCCGTAGAAATACTGCAAGCAACTGCTTATATGGTGTAGTGGTTAGAGTAATTCAGCTGACATGCGGTTATTCTAGTTTAGGTTAGAACATTTGTCAAATCACCTAGGCTAAGTAAACGGACCCCAGAGCCTGAAGCGTGCCTTATTTTGAATCATTGTTTCTTTATTCCTATTTTACTTATACGGACTGCACCTTATTTGGCCTAACTATTATAATAATTAATAAAATAACTTCGTAATTTATTGAATAATTATCTAAAACTAAATAAAGAATAATAAAATAGTATAACAAAAAAATGAACCGACTTCAAAAGAAAATTAAAAAATAATCAAACTTAGAATTTTAACCCAAAAAATCGTTTTCAATTAAAATATGTACATAATTATATTCGTATATAGTAGAAAATACGTTCTGTAGATAGGTTAAATAAGGTTTTTGTTTATTTTTATTTAGTTATTACAATGATTATTATGTACATTTGTTATTTTAAAACGTTTTGTTTAAAATCTAAGTTTGCTTATTTATTTTTTCATGTCGGTTCAATTTTTTTATTTTGTCATTCATTTAATAGTTAAATGTTCAAATAATGAGCACATCAATGATAGTGTTTTGCGAAGGAAATGGTTTTAGGATAAATGCACAAAACAACTCTAATCAACTATTATTACTAAGAAATAAATTGTTCCAGAACTGAGATGACCGCATGTACTCATTCGGTTAAGCAAAATTATTAATCTATATTAAGCTATGCGTCAAATTCGCCGCTTGTATTGTTGTTTATATTTAAACTAAATTTTTAATGCCAGTTAATAACCACCAACCTGTTGTAAACCACATTGATTGTTAATATTATTAATATTATCTCGAAAACATTACGAATTGCCCGCAAACCAGACGCTGCAACGAAATCTGCATGTCCAGGAAGCGGGGCGACTTGTTCGAAAAGCCAACGTCGTCGTTACTCATCGATGGAGCCGCGTTGCGTTATTTTCAGTGTCTGACAAATAGTCAAACGTTGGGCCAGGGTGAACGTTCGAAGCTCTCGCAGTGATCCAGTTTGGAATTAAATGCCTCAGATCGGTCGCTAATTAGTTCGCGAACGCCCGCAGAAGAGTCGACGATTGATTGAGTGACTCGGGTTCAGACGTGCACAAGTGAAATCCGTTCGGTGGTATTTAGAACACTATTAAACCGTAAGTTTTATTTCATTCACGATGTCTTTCGAGCTTGTTTTATGTCTCTTTTATTTCGTTTTATATTGATGTTGGTAGTTCAGTTGATTTTTAGTTTTACTGTTTAAACAGTAGTTCCTAATGCAAACATCTCAACAATTAAATCATTTTCATTTATCTTCGGAGTTTCTAAAAATCTGATATATAAGATTCTCGTGTCACATTGTTTGTTACAATACACCTCCGAGACGATTTTTATGAAGTTTTATATGTATATTCGGTAAGTCCTAGAATTTTAATCGTAATCTATCTTTTATACCCCTGAATGATAAGGGTGATCCACCCCAAACATTTATTTTTGATTTTTTTATCATATAGTCTTGAAAAATGCATACAAATGTAAATTTTCACCCTTTTACCACCAACCCCTATTTTTTAATAGCGACTTTAATAATTTAATAATTTTTAACCCCGGTCTATAATTGGTCAATTATCAGTTGATAATGAAGTTGATTGATATTGTTTTTTAGTAGCATTGCCATAATTAGTGATAAGATTACAGGTAGTTTTTTCTACCATAATATTCTTTAGAAATAATTTATATAGCAAAACAACGTCTGCCGGGTCAACTAGTATTCTTTTTTTATATTTAAAGTCTCCTTTCTACCAACGAAGGTTTATATGGACTGAACCTACAGTTTAACGTGGGCTCCGAACCACGATCCTCGGCATTAAGCCTACCGACTGACGAGTGACCAACTTAGAAATCATCCGGTCTTACCCAGCCTGGTTACTAGCGTGACTGGAATCATTTTCCGTCTAGGACTTTGCGCTCTTATCTAGGACAATCACAAATATTAAACATTCACAAACATAAATTTACGACCACGCTCCAGCAGGGTTCGAGATTCCCAGCGACTATAGCAACAGTAGGCGGACCGTCATGTCGCCTTTACCACTACGCCAACCAAGCCGGCAACTAGCATTCTTATAAAGTTTCAGTTCATTTTGTAGAATTTAATTTATACGTTGTCAATACAAATTTTATTTTCTTGCTATCCCCATATTTTTTTTTTCAACAACTTATATGACGTATTTCAGTAATTCAGTTTATACGTATTTTATATGTTTCTGTATTCATTTTAGACTCTTTTATATTAGGTCAATGTACTCTAATTATTTTTCACATTAAAAATTATTTATTGAGAAAAATTGATACCATATATATTAATCAAAATACATTTATAATTTTCTACAACTTTTTCTTATCTTTCGAGCAACACGATGATGAACTATATTCAATCCATTATCATATTTCTTCAGCATTTAAAAACCGTGTTCCAGCTAAACCATGTAGCACCCATCTAAACAAGTGCTAACAAGACACACATCATCTGCCTCATGCAGAGGCAGAATTTTCCATTCGAGCTTCAAAAGTATATTCTTTACCACTCTTGCAACATGTGGGGAAGCGTTGTCATAAAAGAGAATGACTTTACATGTTTTACTCGCTATTGCTGGTTTTTTTGCAAAAATAAGTAATTTTTCATTTTATATGCCAGCAAAATTTCATTCAGTTTTAGTAACTTGTAACACTACCTTTTTACATTTATTTACATTTACATTAATCCTTCGCATTTTCATCAGTAGATGTCGCCGATCAAAATACGTGCAAACACCAACAATTCGTATGTATTTTATTCAATCTTTTAAACGATGTGCCTCAAAATAAAGGTTACATTTAGTGGATTTATTGAAAATAATCTATCGAAAGATTTGTTATTGATTATTTTTTAAATATATTTTTTTGTCTCTTTTTTACAACGAGGCTTTATCTGGACTGGATCTATTGTTTAACGTGGGCTCCGTCTACCGACTGGCGAGTAACCAACTTAGAAATCATGCGGTCTTACCCAGCCTGGTTACTGGCGTGACTGGGATCATTTTCCTTGTCGGATTTTACATTCTTGCCTAGGACAATCACAAATATTAAACAATCAGAAACATACATTTACGATCATGCCCCAGCAGGGATCAGCTTAGTAGCAGCACTTCTACTTGTTTACGTGACCGCTAAGATGAAAATAAACTTCATTCGAAAACAAAATATTGATAAACGTTGAAAAGGGATGATTTATTCTTAGCTTGAACTTTAATTCTTATATTAATTCAATTTTGTAAGGATGCAGCTTTATAGTCTTTATAAAATTGTTTATGTATTAGTTATCCTTGCATATGTAAAGCAATAGCTTGTAAATATAGTTTATATTCTATAAAAATATATATATATATATATATATATATATATATATATATATATATATATATTTCACAATTTTTAATTAAATTATAGAGAACTTGAAAGTTAAAGATATTATGGACCTGTGTTTATTTCAAATAGTGGAGATACTCCACATGCATTTAAAACTCGGCACTCAATTGTTCTAGTTCTAAGGGTTTTTGTAAATTAACCTTTTTAATTTAATTGTAATTCTTCTATTTTTTATGTTCACGTAACTTTATTTGTGTTTTTTCGCAAACCATTTAATATTCTTGCTGACGCGGCCGTTGTGGAATTGAACATTATTAACGCAATAAAAATGTGTTCAAATTCAAACAAAATTACCAATCATAATTTGTGTTATGACAAGTAGTTTATCACCAATTATGTTTACCAATATGTTGGCGCTAGTAAGACCTTAAAAATCAATTATAATTAAGTGCCACACTTACCACATAATAATATACATTACATTTCCATAAACTTACACTTTTAAAATATATTGTTAACATGAATAAAAGAAAAAATAATCGTCTTAAATTATTTGTAATAAAAAATATGAGAACTACTGATAAATATGCACTATTGTACAATATATTTGAACCATACATAATGTGTCTGAATCTATTGATAAATTATTTCAATTTATTTTTATGAACTCATTAATATTAGAGAAAATATATAGAATACGATTACTGAGCTGCTGTAACTATAAATAATATAAATAAAATTGATAAATATAATCTATATTATACCGTATAAGTTTTAAACTGTGTATGTGGATTTATCGACGAATATTATCAATAATTTAATAATAAATAATAAAATGTTCTAGTAATTTATTGATATGACTGTCCACTTTATAACAGGATAACTTTTATTGGTTATAACAATTTTTTAAAATGTTTAATTCTATATGCCAGGAAATATGAAATATTTTTACTAAACCGCCATTGCATGTGTGCAAATATTGGTAAGCTGATACTATTTCGCAATAGTGAAGCTTTTGTATTATATGTATTTATTGACACTTGAATTATTTAGAAAGCCCATTCACTAAAAAACTACGGAAGCTGCCATGCGGGTCCTAACAATTGCCCCCTCTTGACACGATTGGATATCTTGGCTTCCAACGACTTGGTAATTATCAGTGATGGTCATCGCAAATCAATTCCTTGGGGAGTCAGTTAAACTCTCTTGTTAAAGGTCTAACTTAATTACTGACAGGAAATTTTCAGCCTCTAGGGTACAATTCACAAATCAATCTGTCTGGCTTAAGGGGTAGCAATATATTTGTATTGTGTATGACTAACTCTTCGTATTTTATTTATTTGATGTTATTTTTCATTTAATGGGATTTTCAGTTTATATTTATAGTTTCTTTTTGATCTTTTACCATCAGGTCTATTTTTAATTTAACAGGTGGTATTGACAATTTTTGTAAATACTATGTTCTTGCGTCATAATACTCTATATCTTCGGTGCTGAGAAAAATAAAAATTTGATAGTAAAACAGCCTTGACGTGAATATATCTTAAAGACAATATCGCAAAAGTTACGCAACTTTACTATTCTAGTTTATTGTATTTATAACATTTGTTTATAAATTCTTCAATATTTCAGAAAGTATATAAAATATGATTCGCAAACCATCCTAAAAATATACACCAAAATTTGGTGAAGGCCATGTGGAAATTCCAAGTAACAGCATTGTTTATACTCCCTACAATTTTGAGTTTGTTGAATGAAATAACTGTTTATATGGAAGCACGCGCTTTTTGTTTTATTATGGTAGGTTGCTGAATCCAATTCTACGATGAAATGTTATAATTTAATATATTGTTTGTTTAAACTCCCTATATTTACCTTCATCAGTATTTTTGGATCGTGATATATATACATGGTTTATAATTTCCATTTTTTTATTTTAGAGGAGAGATATGAGTTTCAAATGTTTGACATTTTTGTTATATAAGAACAATTTGAGTTTGTTATTGTAATCTTTATAAATCTTTTTGCGTCAGAAAACACTGATGTTATATGAAAACTGATGATAACTGTGAAATAGTCTTATCTGTTCGTATCTGTATATATAAATATATAAATATTGCATGATGTTGCCTATGGACAATTACGATCACAAACATACATATCCATAACTTCATTACCTTTCCATATCAATATTCTTACTTCGAAATATTTGTTTAATATTGTAATAGCTGGTCAACGATTTTCATAAAAAAATAAGTCGTTGGTGCTTTAAAAATATAATGTGAATCGTAGTCTAAAAAATTTAATAGAAAATATGGTTAGTTGGCTTCATAGCTTTAACAAATAATATAAAATAAGTGATATATATACGATAGTTTATGAATAAATAGTGTCTATAAGTTGATATATTAAAATTTATTTGTTGTTTTGTAGTTGCAGATGTTGCAAGCTACGTTTTATTACTTTAATGATAACAATTAATACAAAAATAATGATAAATATGACAGTATTATTCAATATTTGATATGAACGAACCGTACGTAAGGTGAGCCATATAGATATATCGTTCCACTTTAGTGCTATGAACTCTGTGATAATGCAATAGCTTACATTGAACATAGTTATTTTAAGTTAGTGTTAATCACGTATTTTGAAATTATATAGATTGTGCTAGTTATAAAGCTGTATGTTGTATTTCTCGATCGATCAAAATTATTATTCTTCATAATGAAATTTTGCTTGAGATTGTTGAAACACGAATATTTGAAGCACTATTCATGTTGAGAAATATAGAAGGCTTACTTCAGCAAGTATCGAAAACCCTTATCATCATAATATATTCTTGGTATATGAGAATAGAAATGTTAATCGGTATATCAAATCCTTTAAATAAAAAATAAGTCCATACAAAATCACCTGTTTAATCCTGACAATACTTTTTTATTTAAACATTTTATTCAATATATTAATAGTAGCTCAGATTCTTATTTAAACGAGTTCAATTAACAATTGAAGTCAGGGAAACAGCGATAAACAGCATTACTACTTAATGATGCTTCATCGCCTTTAACATCGAACTAAGTAAAAATAGAAAAGCAACAAGTCGAAAAAAAAACAATTTCATTTCATTTTTAGTAAAATGTTTTATTGAAACGATACCATTGATGCTGCATTAGAAAGAATGATAATTATAAATTACACGTATAAACATATGACTTCATCCTTTTATGCAAATGCAAAGTTGCGAAACATTCTGCAGATAAAGGTAATTGCATCGATTGGAGCTAGTGATGATCTAGAGATCCTAGGCCTGGAAAATATGGCGAGCGTGATATCGCTTTTTACTGGAGTTTTATCCATTATGATTCATTATGATTATGTACTAATTTGTTATTACATCTTACATTAGATATGGTTAGCTTAACTCTTAAATAATTAATTTGTTACTATTATTATGTTATGCTTGCAAAAATGTACAAGCAAGATGAGCGCAGTATAAATATATCAGAATATATTTGCCAAATTAAAATTAAATTGTAGAGTACTTAAAATAAAATTCAGACTTTTACACACATGCCAGACACACTTACACTATACACTATTGGTTCGCTTCAATCTTGTAATGTGCTGCGTTTTGTCCTGTACCTGTATTGTTTCCACGTAGCTGTGATTTAATATTATTGTAAAGCCAAATCTTCTATAGTTTCGTGGATAGATAATTTACATTGATAAGCATTGATAATTTAATCTTGTCTTACAACTGATCTTCATACAACTCAATATTTGTTCACCATAAGTTCAAATAGACCTTATAATTAACTGATGAATCTCTCAATCTCTTTGATCTAAGATGAATTTGGATGTATATTCCAACCAACCAGTACATTTCTTTGATTTTTAATCTGATCTGCTCTGCTTTTTGTCTAACGTGATGACGTACTAGAGAATTCCGGTTATATATATATATATATATATATATATATATATATATATATATATATATATATATATATATATGGAGTTATTTCAATTACAATGCCGTATCTTCACTTTCCTTTAACGACTTTCCGTGCTCTTTGTCTTGTGTGTTAAAACCGTATATGAAAAAACCCATTCTCTTTCAATACAATCCATTATAAATGACTAGTTAGGTATTTCCAACCAATAAGTGCTAGTTATGTAACAGTGGTGTTAGTGACGTCTGCTCTAAATAGATGGAGTCACATTTATATCACTAATATGTATACTATTTATTCAAACCAATTCATTAGCAAACTGGTCTTATAGTTTGTCTATAAAACTATGCATCTTTGTCACTTAAATAAAAGTTTTTAGGCCGACTTGATGGCGCAGTAGTTAAGGCGACGGACGGCCCTCGTACTCTTGCGATAGCCGCGGGTTCTAATCCTGGGACTTGAATATACTTTATATTTGTGATTGTAATTGTAAATCTCTTTATAGACAACAGTGGAAAATCCGACAAGGAACCATCCCAGTCACGCCAGTAAACAAGCTGGGTAAGATCGGATATCTTCTGGAATGGTATCTAAGTTGGTCACTCTGTAGGCCAATCTGTAAGTTTAATGCCGAGGGCCGTGGTTCGGAGCTCACGTTAAACAGTACGTCCAGTCTAGATAAACCCTCGTTAGTAAAAAAGGAGACGTTAAAATATGCCTATAAAAACCGTTTTTTTTTTTCATCTTTAGATGAATCATATATCTTTTTCTAGTGTTTCGTAAACCGAATAACCACTGTCATATATCTTACGACATTCATAAAATATAACAACAAACAAGTACCTTATCGGCTTCTATAATCCAAGAATCATTTTGTTTGATTTTTTCAATTATTTTCTAATAGTGTTACACTCACCGATTCACCGATCAAAATATCATAAATGTTTGCAAGGTTTTTTTATATTACAATTGCAACCTATTGACCACACCAAGGACTCTTCACCCGATGTATTATTTGAATTCCTACACCAATTATATGTAATCATCCAATAATAGAGCTGGAGACCTAAATAAACTAGAAAGATTCAAATTATCAGTCACGCAGTGGTCGAAAATGAACCAATTAAAATTTTAGGTCAGCCGTATCGAAAGCGATTCCAGATCAATTAGCGATCAGGAAAACAGAGAAGAAAAAACGACGGAGAAAGTCGACGGGCGAGAGTGAATGAGAAGGAGAGGAAGAACAAATGTCCGGGGATAGAGCCTAATTGAAACCGCTGGTACCGTCTGTTGTTCGGCCGATTGTGTTTAACGGTATTAAACGGCCAACTTCGATTATACCACTAATGAAAAACAATTGCAGCGCGTCGTATGCCGGCGATGAAGTAACCTTTCTAGAGCTAAATTTAAATATAGTTTATTGTGGGATTATGAAATGATTAAGCTCGTTACATCGGCAATTTGATTATTGCATACTGATTTACCATGTTTGAATACAAGATGGGAGATGACTAAGGTCAATACGAAGTAAACACCGCCATTTTTATATCTAAATTATATATGCTATAAATGGATTTTATTTTATAATACTTTTTATTCGCTTATAACGATAGATTCAACATTATTCTAAACAGTATCCTGCATAAGATACGATATTTCTTCATCTTTTTCAGCGTTAAAAAAGTCACAAAGGTTTCTGAGGAATTCCAACACCTTTCATTTCACAGACATATCTATGATTCAGGATTTATTTTTTAGCAGTGCATTCATTCACTGTCACATTTTAAACGAATTATCAAATTTCTAACATAATCTTAGAAAGATGTAGAATTTGGTTTAAACATCACATTTGAAAGACCTCAGGCTTACAGATGTCAATATGTAACAATATACAACTCTCGGAGCAAAATAAAGCAATAGTAATATTCCTTGATATAGTCCTGATTATAATATTGGCCAGTCACAGAAAAGCACATCTTCTGACAGTCTTCTTCTGTATTACCGATTCCAAGATATTACTCCTGTACTAGCTCTAACTCGGTCACGTTTAGATTTTTTTCTTCATTAATTCTCGAGCTATATGACTGTGCGAACTATATTTTGAAGAATGCTATAAATTGATATATAG
Source organism: Rhynchophorus ferrugineus (assembly GCF_030347505.1). Taxonomy (NCBI): domain Eukaryota; kingdom Metazoa; phylum Arthropoda; class Insecta; order Coleoptera; family Curculionidae; genus Rhynchophorus; species Rhynchophorus ferrugineus. The sequence goes on along the minus strand of NW_027472583.1, from coordinate 44,068,992 downwards.
CACTATCCTATCATTAGCGATCATCAGATAAGTCTAGAAGTTTGTAACGTCATATTGAACGTCATGTCTGTTTTTTAAAAGCTTTTGTTGGAGTGGGGAATTTCCTTGGGGAACACCCAAATGAATATGATGATTCATTTCGCACCAGCACGTAGCTAGGAACACCATCGTAAGATCCCTAAGAAGTTTATCATGTTGGAAAATCATTTTATTTTACTGCTTTAACGACAATTTTCATTCATCTTGACTCAAACCTATCAATTTCAATAATAACCACCTCTCACTACGATATAGTTCGGTTGGAATTCCACATCTTCGTACACTTTCGACCTTTTACTACATTCTTAGATGTTAAACTTATGAAATTACCCTGTTGTACACAGTAAACAGGATTTCGGCCAATATTTTTGAAAAATCAAATTCAATGATCTTGTATCAATACCCAAATACTTTACACCGATGGTACATCGACTTCCTTAACCACCAGCCTCCCGAGACACCCTAAAAGTTTCACTGCTGAGCTAATTGTGTGTGTGTGTTTAGTTATTTACCTTTGTACTCTGTTATTTTGTATCCATATTAATTGTGGTCCTAACTATATTCAACTACCGTTGTAGTCGCCAAATAATACATGTGTTAAAACAAAAAAAAATGCTTATACAATTCAACACAATTTCATACATAATTACATACATCAAAACTGTTATGACAGATATCGAATCTTACTACATAACATTTTATGTTAAACATTTTTACACTACTTAACTGGTGGCTTCATTGGTGGCAACTAATTTGTTAAAAATAATATGCATATTTATTTATTTAGTTTTTCTTAAGTGTTGTTTATAAATTGTACTTGTTTACTATATTACCACTATTCAACCTATAGTTTGCTACTATCATTATTAACGCTATATTTACTACAAATACGTATGTTTATAGAGTTGAGTTTAATTTATATATTTTTACATAAATTAAATTAGAATAAATGTTTAAAGCTGTTAAGCAACAAATAGTGTTACAGCGGCTATATAAGAAAACAAAAAAATATAGAATTTCATCAGAATCACGCCCCAGTGTCTCTGCATCAACTGCATACAAATTGCATCCGCCAATACAGCACGATACATTAACATGACCCTGGATGCCAAACTCAGATTAAACGAGCGCATAAAAAAGAAACAGGACAAACTCAACATCAAGCTCGAAAAGTGTATTGGTCGCTGGTCCAAAACTCCAAGTTATCAATTTACAATAAGCTTATTTTGGATAAGCAAGTACTAAGACCAGAACTCGAGCTGGCTGGGAAGAAATGTTGTGAAAGATTGGTTATGGAGAAATGAATAATAACGGTTTATGTTTATTGAAATTTACTTCATTGAATAACTCTGTGGTTAACTCCTGTTTTCGTTGAGCGCTCAACAATGGAAGGTCGATGAGAAGACCTGATGTGGACCTGACCGTTATTTTTCTCGTGCAATAAATACTACAGCTACAACTCCAAAGGGCAAAGTTTAAAAAGTCGCATACAATCAATCTCGACTGCAATAATTTACAAAATCCAAAATATTAAAAGGATTTTAAAATCGAAACTACTAATAAATTCCAGGCACTAGAACACCTAAACTATACAAATATTGATACAATAGGCAAAAAATGGCATTGAATTCAGTATGATGCACTAAACTCCTAAACCAACCTCATGTTTGTTGATGATAGGATTATATTCGCTGAAAAAAGAAAGGACCAAAGTCCTGACAATTGACGCATTGTATTATAGACGGATCGCAGTTAGAGCAATTCGAGCATCATTTCGTACTTGAGACTAGAAATACAGGAGACAAAAATGGCATCTACGGCCGAAGTAATAAGCTGAATTGGCCTAGTTACTGCAGATTTTGGTTTTCTGAAATGGTGCGTGTAGAACAGAAGAAATATTACAATCAATACTGACTAAACTAAAATCCGTCTCTCTTTACGGCTCCGACGCTTGGGCAAATTTGGCAAATTCTACATGTTTCTCTCTAAGGTCATATTAGGAACGAAGTACTCCGTCTAATGCTGCGTACAGACCGGGCCAACGAAAGACAACGAATGAGTTTTTTGGGATATTTTTAGTTCTGTTTGGGCGATTTGACGAAGGCCAACGAAGGTTTGTTGGCATTCGCTTGCAATCCGTACAGTGTCGGTAACATCAAAAGAAATTAATGGAATCGATGAATTACACTATAATCGCCGCCATCGTTGAAAAATACGGATTTACGCCCAACGAACGTTTGCTCCTAACATCAAATGCAATATGTACGTTTCATCGAAGTTCAATGAATGTTCGGTATCCAACGCCGAATCTCATTGGTTGGCCCAGTCTGTACGCAGCATGAGATGCGACAATCAGTGCACAGTTGAAGACTAAATTCAGAAATGATGATTGCAATGGTTTGGCCATGTCTGTAGAATGAAAGATGAACGATTTCCTCCGAGACTTATGTGGGAAATCGATCTTTTAGATGAAAAACATAGGGAACAGCTCCGAAAAGACATGAGTGAAGGTCATCGAATGCGAAACTAGGAAAGTGACATTGTCCGAGAACAGAACAACCGAAATTTAGTGATTAATGTTCGAACTCCTGCGACAAGTAGACAGTTTCCCCGAGTCCCGACAATATACTGATGATGAAGTTCTAAAAATAAAGTCGAGACTGTAATTTTGCCGAATATACAAAACAATTATTAAATAAATATTATATGGAATAGCCGCAAAAATCGGTTAACCACATCAATCTGTTCATAGTTCTTCTCTATCATCATATTCCTGTTATTGTTATCATTTTATCAATAAGGCAGACAATATCCGGCACCACAAGATCATAAATGTTTATACAGAAATTAGGACATAGTGGATCAAACTGGCCTGATGATCTCAAACTAATAGGAATTTCCCGTGGATTTTTTTTGGTGTGTTTATTCGATTAGCTAGGAATTTATTGTTTTTATCTGTTACTGTTTATATCACAACATAATGATGGCTAATTTCATTTTTGTTCGGAAACTCTGAATAATTCAGAAATAAGATTGCCTTTCTATTAGTTTTGAATTGATTATTGATTATTAATCGCTAGGTATGAATAAAGGTTATCCATTTTCCAGTGATATTAGAAATTCTTGTTTTTATATTCATTATCGTTTCCGAAAATTATGAAATTGGCGTTCTGTCATCGAAAATAACATAGATCAACACCAATTTTGACTGTGTAAGAAATTTCGTATATCGATAGACGAATAGATACGATCATCTAGAAAAAAATAATAATCTGGAAAAGATTACTTTTGTATTCAAGAGAGTTCTAGAAAATCCAGAGTTTAAATTTTTATTTTCGGTTTATGGACAAAATAATATGAACCTAACAAATATAAACATTTATTTATTAATTAACCGACTTGAGCAAAGGAGGAGGTTCTATGTTCGGCTATATGTATTTTTTAATGTATGTTCGCCGATTTCTTCGTCAATTATGGGTCGATTTTTGAAAATTATGTTTTTGTTCGAAAGAATGCACTTCCGAGGTGGTCCCATTGGAACCAAGTCAGGATCTGCTGGGGGGAAGGGTGGTAATCGAGGGAACTCCTCAAATTTCAAAGGCACGTACATAGTTTTTAAATATTTTTTTATCTAAAATAATCAGATATTTGTGTATAATGTTATTGCTGAAATGACGTAACGGAAAACCGAAAGTGGTTCAGTGCAAAAGCCGTTCAGTTTGCTTTTTAAACACTGACCATATCATTTGAGAAGCCGTATAAATATTGCAGACAACTGCTTCTATGGTGTAGTGGCTGGAGCGTTCAGCTCACACGCGGAGGTCGCGAGTTCGATACCCGGCGGGAGCAACAACTTTTTGTTGTTGTTCTAGTTTGGTTAGAACATTTGTCAAATCACCTAGATTAGGTGGCGAACCCCGGGACCTGAAGCGTTCCTTATTTTCAATCATTGTTTCTTTATTCCTATTTTTCGTAATACGGGCACATTTATTTGGCCTACCCATTGTTATACTTAATAAAATAACTGCGTAATTTATTGTATAAATATCTAACACTAAAAAGAGAAAAATAAAATCGGTGCCGAGTCCAAACAATACAAAAATAATAATATTATTTTGTGACATTAAAAAATTAAATTACGAACAAAACAAATCTAATTTGTTGCTCGTACCGACTTCAAAGTGATCAGTTGGTAATAATTAAAATAATATTGTAAATACACAAATAGGTTTAGGTAGGAATTAAGCTAAATTGTATGTATATAGTAAAATATAAAATACGTGTAGTAGACAGATTAAATAGGGATTTTGTTTATTTTTATTTAGTTATTACAACGATTATTATGTACATATTTTATTTTAAAACGTTTTTTTTTTGTGTTAAAAATCTAATTTTGATTATTTTTTTATATTTTTACTCAGTCTCTTATTTATTTTTTGAAGTCGGTTCAATTTTTTTCTTCAAAATATTTCATTAGTTACTGCTGATCATTGGCTTTTAAAAAATCAAAATTACTCAATTCCTCACGAAATAGTCATCCTGAAGGATATCAGTATTGTCCCTTTTATCTATTAATTCTATCCAACTCGAAGGACCACTTTGAATTATTTTGTGTAATTCATAAAACAATAATCAGACACTAGTTTAGTGGGGTTAATAAGTCGTCCTGAAGGATATTAGTGATTCACGGAACTGATATCAATTGGTTCCGGGTATTCACTATTACACTTGAAATAAAACTAACTATATCTTTGCTACGTATGTATCCTTCCGTTATACAAGCTTTCGCAATCACAGTGCTTCCATGAATGTTTGCTTTGTGGAGCTCCTGCCCTATTGTTTCTGCCAAATCAATTTTTTAACTGGCAAGGAATAAACAGCGATATTGAAACGGTTCGAAATGTTCCCTAACTTTGGATCTTTCCCATCATATATAAATATTTGAAAACAGTTGTTTCATCTTACTAAGCTACCTAAAAGTTCTTTAAGAGTTTGGACTGGATTTTCGTCCCTCGAGTCTTGTAATTGTTTGTCTTAGCAATTTTTTAATCACTTCTTAATCAGTAACACCAAAATCACCATTTGTAAGTCATAAAAGTATTTGATGAGCTTCGACAGTAGATTATTTATTTATTTATTATAGGCCCATGAGCCTCCGGAACTATTTAGGATCTATTTACAGATATACAATATACAACAGATTTACAGCATTAGTTATCACTTAAAGTATTGTTATTACAAGAATGTTGCAAGGTGACAAGAAAAATATGTAAAAGCATAGAGATGCATGAATATATGAATGCTACAGTATAATGGTTAAACAACCCATGACAATGATAAGGATACAAGATACATAAAATTCAAACGAACATGCACATGATATTACATAGATGCACACTATTATATTTCTAGTAGTAGTCCTGTTACGGTTAGAAAATTAATCAGCTTGGCCAGATTCTCCAGCCTAATACACTAGTCCGTCGTCTCTCCCAGGTTGATCAACAGTCCTTGCGAGTTATTTCTTCGGCAATCGATTAGTATGTGTTTGGTAGGCACTAAGGAACCACATGCAACGCATAGTGGTGGACTTCTTCCCTTAATGATAAACCTATGGGTCAGTTTGCAGTGACCAATTCTGAGACGCGAGAATAAGCTTAAGTTTCCCCTACTGATGTTAATAGTGTTACGGCCCTGATAATACTCTTTCTTCACCTTCATAAGCTTGTCATTTTCTGTTAGATCCCATCTGAGTTGGTCTAGATGTCTAAAGATTCTAGTAGAGTGGTACTTCTTATCTCTACTCCAGAAGAGAAAATTTTCAGTAAGTGATCCCTCCCACTTCTTGGCTAAGTAATCCAATATTTCATTTTCAATAATCCCAGAATGGGAAAGGAGCTACATAAAGGTGATAGTTTTGCGTTTTGCTTTCCAATTTAGAGGTTAGTTCACGGATAAGCACTCCTATCGGATGTAGAGGTAGATATAGTTGGAGGCAGTTTAAGGAGCTCATTGAATCGGAGAAGATAATTAATCGTTTGTCTTGCACATCTTGTACTGAGATCAGGCCCTATACATGGCAAACGGTTTAGCCGTCGAAAATACACTCGATGAAACGGGGAGCCTGAAGTGTCCTTCCGACATCATCGATGTAAATGCTGCCCCCACGTAGTCATTGCTCTTGCAGCCGTCGGAGAATATGAAAAGGTGTTCAGGATATATCTCAGTATTATATTGATTGAATTGGGTGCTGATATTGCTAGCGTCAGAATTATCCTTTGGTAGACTCCTCATGAAGAGATCACCTACGACAGTCGCTATAGAGCCATCTATACACGGACGTGTATATCGGTGGAAAAGCCAGCGATAAGCGACTACAAAATGCATGGAATCTATGGCAAGAGTCCCTGTGTTGCTCTCTAGAGGGGTTGAGTTTGGTGCTTGATGGAAAGAAATGTCTAACTGTTCTGTCTAATGTTCGATTCTTTTTTTTCTTTTAATCAAAATATGGACATTTGTTGTTGGAAACATGCATGTCAATTTCAACTTATACAGAATTCTCATTATAATAAAAATAGAAATGTCTTGTTTAATAAAATTATAAATATAATAAATATATAATAATTTTTGTCTATAAAATATCTAATGTTATTTTTTCTTTTTCAGATCAAATGGAAAGAATCTAACTTCAACAACATGTACTTTCTTTCTTTCCCACTTCTATTCTTCGTCGGCTTTTGTACCTTAAATCCTACTAATGCCGTATTCAATTCGAACGAGGATGAATTCTCTTTTGATCTACCCGATGACGTTGGACTAGAGCTGAAAGAAGCTTCTCATGGTAACGAGTATGTGGCTTCTATAGGAAAAGTGTTCCATTTGCCCCCACCCCTTCAAGAGACTAAAGGATTCGTGGTAAGGTCTCGAGTTTATTTGGGTTCGAGGATATAGAAAATATTACTTTCTGATTTCAGGCGAAAGAAGCTCAAAAAAGTCATCTACCTCACTGGTTGCTATTCAACAAGAAAAGTGGAGCATTTTGGGGCGTGCCACTGCCCGGAGATGAAGGCGTTGTCAACGTGGTTTTGTCGCCCGTCGGCAAGGAGCAAACACAAACCATCACCATACACGTGACGGAGCCAGCAGCAAACAGCGAAAAGTGCCAGTCCAACGAAGATGAGACTGTTATCGTTTTGTTAATCGATAAAAATATCCGTGCTATTAAGCCAAAACAACGAGTAATGGCAATTAGTAACCTCGCGAAATTCTTCAGGCTTCCATATGTAAGAATAATGTATTTTTTATTACAAATATTATGCTCATAGATTAGTTCAAAAGATTTTTTTATATTTGGAGCTTTATTGTGAAAAATCGGTAAAGTATATTTTATTCAAAGTATTGTCCATCGATAGCCGCCACTTTTTCCAATCTTTCAGGTAATTTACGGATTACATCTCGAAAGAACGATGTATCTCTTGATAAATATCCACGTATCAGCCTATTTTTTGACATCTTCATAAGAAGCGAAACGCTTCTCAGACAGATCACGACTCATATGCCGGAACAAATAGTAATCAAAAGGTGCAAGGTGTGGAAAAGACAGCAGATGGGGTAACACTTCTCATTCTAATGTTTCCAAGGATGGTCTCACCGGTTTTGCAACATGTGGTCGAGCTTTATCATGCTGAAAAATAACATGTTAGTGTATTTGCTTGATAGTTTGATGATATATTGTATCCCATTGATAGTTTTATCGAATAATGCCTTCAAACTTCGTCTTCAATTTTTTTTTCCATGTCGAGAATGCTCTTTGTCTTCGATATCAAAATCACCACTTTTAAAACATTGAAACCAGTATTAACATAACAGATCAAGTGAAAAGTCTCCGGCCTGACACATAGATGGCGCTACTAGAATTAAATCCATATATAAATGTATAGTGTGTGTATAAGTGTATAAATTTGACAGCGGTCGGATCATTAGTTTGTGAATTATAGCATTTTGAGTGAAGCAACTTTTATTCGATAGCGATCCCATTGATAGTTTTATCGAATAATGCCTTCAAACTTCGTCTTCAATTTTTTTTTCCATGTGGAGAATGCTCTTTGTCTTCGATATCAAAATCACCACTTTTAAAACATTGAAACCAGTATTAACATAACAGATCAATTGAAAAGTCTCCGGCCTGACACATAGATGGCGCTACTAGAATTAAATCCATATATAAATGTATAGTGTGTGTATAAGTGTATAAATTTGACAGCGGTCGGATCATTAGTTTGTGAATTATAGCATTTTGAGTGAAGCAACTTTTATTATTGTAAATAAAAGGATAAAAAGGAATTTCGCGTGTTGATAAAATATTGCTTTTTGAAAGGAAAAAATACAGTTGAAGCAAAAACTTGGCTTGATGCCGAGTTTCCGGACACTGCCCCAGGAAAATCAACCATCAAGGATTGGTATGCTAAGTGTAGATGTGGTGAAATGAGCACCGAAGACGGTGAACACAGTGGACGCCTAAAGCAGGTTGTTACCGACGAAAATATTTAAAAAATCCACACAATGATTTTGAATGACCGTAAATTGAAATTGAATGAAACAGCAGACACTCTAAAGATATCAACTGAACGTATAAATCATATCATTCACGAATATTTGGGTATGAGAAGGCTCTGTGCAAAGTGGGTGCCGCGCAAAAACAACGAGGAGTTGATGATTCGGATCAGTATTTGAAGATAATCAAGCGTAATAAACCCGAGTTTTTGCGTCGATATGTGACAATGAATGAAACATGGCTCCATCATTTCACTCCGAAGTTCAATCGAGAATCATCCTGAGTGGACTGCACACGATGAACCCGTTCCAAAGCGTGGGAAAACGCAACAGTCGGCTGGCAAGGTTATGGCGTCTATATGTTGCAACCCATCAACAGATACTATTACAAAGCATTATTGGACCGTTTGAAAGACGAAATCGCCGAAAAAGGCTGCTTTTGAAGAAAAAGAAAGTGCTGCTTCACCAAGACAATGCACCGTGTCACAAGTCAGTGAAAACGATGGCAAAAATCCATGAATTGGGCTTCGAGTTCCTTCCCCACCCACCGTATTTTCCAGATCTGGCTCCTAGCGACTATTTTCTATTCTCAGAACTCAAAAGAATGTTCGCTGGGAAGAACTTTTCGTCGAATGAAGAGGTGATCGTCGAAACTGAGGCCTATTTTGAAGCAAAGGACAAATTGTACTACAAATATGGTATCGAAAAGTTGGTGGGTCGCTATAATGAGTGTATCGCACTTGAAGGGAATTATGTTGAAAAAAAAACTAATTTAGCCAAAAAAAAATTGTTTTACTATGGTAGGCCGGGGACTTTTCATCTGGACTTTTTGTCTGTTATTGAAATCAGCATGATTATCGTAAGCTTCACATATAATTTAGCCGCTTTTTTAAATGAACTAAAAAAGTAAAACTCATTATCAAAACACTGAAAACAATGTTGTTCACACTTCGACGAAATGACACATACTGAAAAGTGAAGTTAGTGAGTTTTCAACATGAAGTTGGTTTGGTTTGGTTTGGTTACAAATGTACCCGATACGATTAGTACACAGTAACACCATCTAGTGTAAATCCTTTAAAGTGAATTTATAGACCTGATATAATAAGAACATACGGTAATTTTCATTCGAAATTGTATACATTCATACGCATTCTAAAATATATAGAACTTCAATGTTTTAACACAATATACTAGTCGTGAGTGTCTATGTCTCAACCAATAAGCTGCTATTGGTGCTGCGGAACGCTAACTTCAATTCTTATGAAATCAGTCGCTATCGTTTTAGCCCCGGACAATATCACTTTCTTATTTTCGTTTTCGATCTCCTTGATACATGTCTTTTCAGAGCTGTTCACTGTGTCATTAAAAACTGTATTTCTGAATTTGGTTCCCAACGTGCACTGATTTTCGCATCCTAGACGGATAATTTTATTTCTAATATGTTTACGGACACATGCAGAACTACCTTAAGCATCGCATCTGAAATACCTCAAATTTACATGTTAGACTGTAACAGTGTTCAAATCTAGACACCATATGGAAGTATTCGCAAGATTCGAAAGAGCCGGATTTTAACGTTTAAGATGATCATGGTTTGGTTTTAATATTTATGTTTTACATAAATACAATGAATAGTCCTCACTGATCTTACTTATGCAAACAGCCAATAATAAGAGAGTCTCAATACAATAGTTATACTAATTTAAATTATTTGTTATTGTTTTATTTCTATATTTTGGCAAAAAGGTATTTTATGATGAACACATTGGCTGAAAAGTCCCGGGTGTAACAAAGAAAACGCATTTTTTTTGTTCAAAATTCAATACCACTTTTATAGAACTATTTATCTTTTGATTCAAAATAGTCCACTCACCGATTGCTGTCTACTCAGATGACTATCGTTTTGATTCCAGAGTCAAATGATGAATCTATGTTTCATCCATTGTCACATATCGACAGAAAAATTCCAGTTTGTTACGTTTAAAGATGACCAAACACTGTTCATAATCATCAACACGTTCTTGACTCTCAACACGCACCCACCTTAAACAGAGCTTTCCCATAGTCCAATGATAATGCAATGTAAAATCGACACATTCTTTTGATTTCTCTACGCTGTTAGCTAACTCACGCTACTTCACTTTTCTATTATTCAAAAATATATTGTGGATTTTTTTCATGTGTTCTGGTGTTACCACCTCATTTGAACGTCCACTGCGTCATGGGTGTCTCTGTGACCACGTTTGAAGTCAGCAAACCAACGTTTTATTTTAGTTTCTGATTGAGCGGAGTCCTTATAACACTTTTCAAGCCATGGCTTCGCTTGAACAGTTTTTTCCTATAAAGAAGCAGTGTAAAATTAAAACACGAGATTGTTTTTGATCCATTAATTTATCCAAAATAACAAAACTATCACTCTTAGTACAAGAACTCACAAACTTATGAATAGAATGTCATGAAATGTTAACAGCTTTCTTTTGAAGGTTAGTACTAACTGAAAAAGCGGCTAATACAATAAAACTAGCGCCATCTATGAGTTAGGCCCGAGACTTTTCATCCCATGTGTTATTTTATGTCAAAAAAAAACGGCATGTGATTGGAAACCTAACTCTGAAAATTTATCTGAATCATAACCAAAATTGGATACAGATTCAACAATGTTTACAACAAAACATTCACAGAAAACGGGAATAATTTTTTAAAAACTGAAGAAATTGAGAAATGATTGAAGGATTTCCTACATTAGATTATTATTACATTGGAAAATCTATCTGGAACTAACTATAGAGAAACCAGCTATAAATAAGCTACAGAGAAGAGAGATTAGAAAAACCTGAATAAACACAACAAATTAATTTTGTAACATAACAATAACATGTTACTCATGTCAGCTCATTAGCATCTCCGAACTTTACTCAGTTCCATTTACGTTGTCTTTCAAAATGCCAGTCTAGCGTTTCTAACAAATTGTATGTTATTGATGTAAATGTTAAAATTGTTAAAACATTAAGAAAGTAAATTGTTAATACATTTCAGCAAAATGACATATGCTGTTTTTAAAGGAAAATTATGATCACAGAATAGACAGACTTAAAATGCAATAAAGTTGTAACCAAGTTTTGTTCGTCCTAGCCACTTGAGGGCGCGTAAAGTGGTTTTATTTACTACAGGTGGAAATTTATTATATATATATATATATATATATATATATATATATATATATATATATATATATATATATATATATATATATATATATATATATATATATAATACATATTTTAAATAATTATATATAATTATGATACATATATATATATATATATATATATATATATATATATATTATATATATTACAGGGATTATATATTATATTTTTTATATACATATTTTAAGGTTTCCTTTTTACCAACGACGGTTTATCTATCTGGACTGAACCTACTCGTTAACGTGGTCACTGAACCACGATTCTCGGCATTAAACCTACCGACTGGCGAGTGACCAACTTAGAAATCATCCCGGAGGACATCCGGTCTTAGCCAGCCTGGTTACTGGCGTGACTGGGATTATTTTCCTTGTCGGATTTTACACTCTTGATAACGACAATCACATATGTCAAAACAATCACGAACATAAATATGCGACCATGCCAAAGCAGGTTTCGAACCCGCGACTATCACAACAGTGTCGCCTTTACTACTGCGCGAACCAAGCCGTTAAAACTGTTAATTAAATAATTATTTGCTCAAGATATCATTAAAAATACAATATATATATTCATATATATTTCAAATAAGTACTTAATTGGACATGATTGCCTCTTGGAATATTTTTTTTCATCCACCAGAACAAATAACACATAATTATTTTTATACACATTATATTTGTATACATAATATTTTTTCTTATTACATTGCCTTTGTTCAGTACATTGTGCATATTTAATAATTTAAAAAAAGAAAGAGAGTTTTCGTTATATTTGTTTACATACATTCTTTTGCAAATAAATAAAAGGGTCTAGAGAATATTTCCCATACAAATGAATTAAAATAGGTTCCTGGTAACTTAAATAAAATTTAGATAATATAACATAATAGCAGAATCATAAAAATCTATATAATAATTATTTCTTCCATTATTATCTCTATATATAGTAGAACTTAGTCTTTTCGGTGTTATCTTGGTTTTTATCAAAATGAATTTAAAGACACAGATTCGTCTGTTTCAAAAGCATCTACGGAGAAACATGTGTTATAATTTTCAGTTTTCAAACCTCTTAATTTACATCCTTTGAAAAAAATATGATATTTATACTTCTAATTCTTTTTGAATATTCTAACATGGGCTTTCAATTCTAATGGTGTTGATTCCAATATTTAACCTGCAGGCATATTATTCTTTTCGATACGTTAAGGGAAACGATACATATGTGAATATGTATTTAAATTAGATTTCAATGAAAGATTTACTACAGAAATTACAATTAGGAACTGCGCATTAGTTAAGCAATGAAACATTTGGGTCCTTAATTATCTGGTCTATCTGATATATTCACCTGCTTAAAAACCATATTCATATTATGATTTTGCATTAAAACAAATAACATTTACCTTAACTTCTATAAAGATAACGTGACAATAACAACATTTCTTAAATCTATACACAAAAATAGAAAAGAAAAGAAATCTGTAATATTTTTACCTCCTGTGAAAATATGGTTATGGGTGTGCCCGTTAAGTTCCCATTCATAGAGTAATATATAGAGTGTTAACTTAATATAAACCATTTCAGAATTTTGTTTTCGCGTGGTCTCAGCGGGAAAGCGCTGAGGACGTCCTTTCACTACATTTCATTGGTTAGTTTAAATTACTATTACAGGCATCTGTAATGAAAATATTTTATTAGAAAAGCATTTCATTGGTTGAAGATTTCATACGTATCACGTGACCAACCTCTGACGTCACATTCTACTGACTTATTAAATTTGAAATAAAACCCAAATGTAATTTTTTAAAACAATTTATTAAAATAAAATTCAAATATTATAAAATATCAAAAAGCTAAATACGACGTTTATCATGAATATATATATATATATATATCAAATGCTCTACATAAATAATTGTATACGCACCAGGTAAAAGCAATGCTAAGCTCGACATACATCCTTAATCTATCTAACTTGGGTTGCTTCTTCCAAGGAAAGGAAAACTATCAAGCCTTTGTAGGGAAATTCAAATGAACTAATCAAAAAAGTGGTCAACCAGCAATGGTTGGACCATGCAAAACATTTCCTCGGTTTCGCCTATTTAAGTAAAACCTCTATATATACTCCTCTATATATATACTGGTTCCCATTCTACATTTCTATATTTTATGATAATGATTAATGCGTTATGACTATAGTACGATAGTAGTTGTGCCATCCGTTGTAGATCCCTCAAAGCTTATTTCTGTTCATCATCTAACTAACGTTACTTCAATAATTAATTAATTTTTGATTGTAGTCATTATCTCATTTAATTTATATAACAGATATTCAGTACATTATTACTTGATAATTATAGAAATATCTTCTCTCTTTTCAGAGTGCCTTTACGTTGAAGCCTCAGCTCCAACAAGACGACATCAGCGATAGTTCCGTAATTTTAGCCGGTCCCGGCAACGTGCAGACTCGAAGCTCCAAGACTGTCTCATTGCTGAAGGTTCCAGTGGGATGCGAGGGACGCCTCTGGGAAACCACCGCCAGTATGGTGCACGCCTTAAAACAGGAAGCCCGCGACGGCACCATTGCGGAAGTTTTACGCTTGCCAATACTCGGATGGAGAGTTAAGACTGAAGCCAAAGCTATGACGAGGAAAAAACGTCAAATGGTCGATGATTACGGTAGCGGCGATTACGATGAAGAAAACTATGACGACAATTATGAAGAATATGATGACAGTGAGGACCTAGGGGACTTGGAAACTGATCCTCCGATACCAAAGACACCAGTAACAATACCAGCGAAACCCCTAACAACTACCACGACAACTTTGGCACCGTCTTCATCACATCCACATCGACATCATCATGGTGAAACCAAACCTGGTGGTGAGGAAGTCCCGGTAAGTACCATACATTAAGTTATTATATCTCATTATTAAAGTATCGCGTAGTACAAAAATTAATAAAAAGTGAGGTAAAGTTCAATAACAATCCATTTTATTTATTGGGCAATATGAGTATAAAATGATGTGGTATAATAATATAAAATTACAGCTCCTCTCCAGAGGGCAAACATTTTTACCATTTAAAATAGTAAAATAAATTGAGAATTTTTATAGGCTAACCACACACCAGAAGAATCTGTGCCATCCCAAATACCATCACAACCAGAATCATCCGATAGATCTGGCCCAACCAGATTAGGTAATAAGCCATCCGATTTAGAAGATGGAGATTATGATTACGACTTATATGACGACGAGGACGAATCGTCAGGGATAGACGAAGCAGAGGAGAGTGAAACAGTTGTTCCCGATATAAACAAAGATTATAAAGTGGACATCAGTACTGAACCAACGTCACCTAAAAGTACCACCAAAAAATCAGATGAACGTAAGTTATTACATGAATACTAACGGATCCAACAGACGTCCTGTCCGAGAATTTGCTTTTTTTAATGCAAAATTGTTCGAAATTGTTTAATGTTTAAAATAATTTTAAAAATCCTGGAACCCTATGGTAGCGTGACCTACCGGTCCTGATTGTGAGTCTAAACCAGTTTCCAATCCACATAAACACACAAAACATTTTATTAAAATCAGCCCAACCGTTTAGAAGGAGTTCAGTGACATACACATTTCGAAACAACTCAATATTTAATTTAATGTAATTCTTCTATCTGCTTAACTTTGACCTCATCGTTAACAATATTACATAAATGTTTTTATATTTTTAGTTCTGCCTGAGATTGAAGAGACTACATCTACCTCAACTACAACTACTACCACCACCACCACCACCACTACTACAACCACAACACCTGCTACAACGACTTCCACAACTGCAGCTACTACCACCACAACGGAAACTCCGACTACGTTTGTCATTGTTGATGATACTGCACCTCCTCTCATTACTACTGATGCCACTCTACCTCCAGTAACTATTCTAAATGTGACAGAAGAAAACTCGACCCCTATGGTGGTTACAATTCCTTCAACAACTACAAGCACTACTACTACCACGGTACCAACTACCATCCAAGTATCCACAGAAACTGAAAAAATCACAACAGCACAAGAGCCTACATCAGTATCAACAGAGATGAACACCATTATGCCTGATACCACAGTCAAGACTACAACAGTGCGTCAAGCCTCAAGCACCACAACCGAAGCAATCGTCATAGAAAAGGTGAATCCAGTTAACAGAGTGCCAGTTTCACGAAACTCCAAACCCTACATCGAAAATCGTCTTCAATACATGACCGTAGTAGCGGGTAAAGTTTTCCGTTTTGTTATTCCTAAGGACGTCTTTAAGGATGCAGAAGATGGATACAATCTTAAATTCGAGGTGTTGGACGAAAATGAGAAACCCATTAGATCAAACTCATGGCTACAGTTTAATCCACCAAGAAGGGAGCTATATGGATTGTAAGTAACAAATTTTATTATCTATAAAAACCGAACTTAAAACCCTCTCAATTAAAAAATTTCCAAAGAACGTGTCTAAATTATTAAATTTGCGTAGTTATGATAAATTTAATACCATACTAATGAATGAAAACGAAATATTTATTTATGGAGAACAATACTTTTAAATGAGAGCCATTAAACTTTTCAAAACTATGACAATTCCAATGAAATTAAATATTTATAAATATTAAAACTAAATTTATTTTCAGACCTTTAGCCAATGATATTCACACATGGGTATATAAAGTAAGAGCCACAGATAAAGAAGGT
Organism: Rhynchophorus ferrugineus; assembly: GCF_030347505.1. Classification (NCBI taxonomy): domain Eukaryota; kingdom Metazoa; phylum Arthropoda; class Insecta; order Coleoptera; family Curculionidae; genus Rhynchophorus; species Rhynchophorus ferrugineus. Next base: position 44,052,447 of record NW_027472583.1, on the reverse strand, counting down.
GAATTTGAACAGGATCAACTCACTATCCAGGTTCAACAACACCCTCTGGAAAAAGTGTTTAATCATGAATTTTCACTAAACTTACGTATTGAGAAACCTCAAGAATATCATCACTATATTGATTGGTCGTTAACGGTGTTGAGGGCTCTAGGAAAAATATACAGCACCAACATGTCAGAAATAACAGTCCGAAAAATTAGTGCTGTTAGTGAACCGGCAATTTTTACCTGGTCAAATGACACTCTACCTTCCAACTTCTGTCCTCGCAGTGATATCAACGAGTTATTCAAGGTAAGAGAAGAAATAATAAAAATGTTTTAGGATTACATAAAATATATTAATGTTTTAGATGTTGACTGCCAACGATCGTGGGGACCCGTCACGTGAATTAGGAGATCTGCTCAAGTCAGGTTTAAGAGTGAAAACTGTATCATACAGAAATCTAAGCACTTGTATTGAGCAACTACCTTCTCCGCCTGTCACGCCTATTACCAACTTTTCACCGATTCTTAGAAATCCAGTTGATATAGTTAATGCTACCCTTGGAGAACTTCTGGTAGTAAAAGTGAAAGATGTTAGTATCATAAATGAGTGTTCTTATATGTAACTATTATTTCTATTCAGATTATATAACATATTTATTCTTTTTTTAGGATACATTTTACGATCCAGAGGATGTGGAACCTAGTATGCTTAATATAACTTTGCAAACTTCTAATTTTCAACCAATTCCTCCTACCAGTTGGTTGCAATTTGACAATAAAAACCGAGAATTCTTCGGAATACCTAGGAAAACTGGCGTCACTCAGTACTGGCTCACGTGTGTTGATTCTGGCGGTTTAAGCGTCAAAGATAGCCTTGAGGTGCATGTAAGGCCAGCCGAAAAAATTCACTACAACGTAGAGTTTAGCATGACGGTAGAGGTGCCATTTGAAGCTTTTTCGAATAATGCCGCTCTCCAGAAGAAATTCGTTGAAAAACTAATGGTTAGTATAGATTTATAACTTACTTGATATAGTACAACTTTAGTTTTTATAAATTCTTATTCACATATTTGTTGTAAATGATTTTTTTAAGTATGTCTGTTAATTTGTGGGGTTCTCAAATATATTGCATATAAATATTTGTTAGTACTTATCGGAGTACATAAAAATGTGTACATCGCATTTTACTTAAAAATGTAATTACTATGCTATTATACCGATATCTGACATGGTTTTACGATTCATAAAACTGCTTTTTTGTGGTTAAGTGCTCACTTATATGCATCGGACGGATCATAATTGTACATTATATTCGGATTGTTAACACACACTGTTAACACTATTGTACACTACTTTACATCCAATATGTGATTTCAAAATTTAATTTTGTGTTCAAGTCTAAAGGCATGAATTTTGTTTTTTTTTTCAAATCAAATAAAAAAACAATCTTTTTACTATCCATTTGTTACTAGATGTTTATTAATATTTGAAGAATATATAAAAGAAAAAAATGAAAGAATTAAATATTCAAAAAGGTAAAGCCTGATGAAGTTGGCGATTGCAACTTTACTAGTAGTCTGAAAGCAAAAAAAACTTAATCTAGAGAAGTGCTACTATCATGCAGATGCTATTATTTATTTATTTATTTATTTATTACATTATTACTAGTAGTTGCCAATTCAGATATATATCTAGGAGGACTCATCGGGTCTATCTTATAGTCTCTAGTGTAATAATGTTTATGGATTAACACTACTGTTTTTCTGTTAAATGCACCCTACACTACACTACACTACACAAGATCAAATGGTTTAATTCTTTTCAGTCTCCATCCTGTTGTGATATTATCCAAGACTGGTATTACTTCGATATTGACATGAAAATGAAGTCTGTCCTCATGTCTCCTTGCAATTCTCTTGATTTCCTAAGCGATGGTCTTTTTGAAGCGTTAGAACCTCATATTTCTGAGCATAGGATTCTACGTCAATAGTTATCCCCATTAACGGCAATCATATTTAAATAAAAATGAAGCTTTTATTAAAAATGTAAACTGCTGTAAAAGTTTCAGTTTCAATCGTGCGAGTTCCAATATGAATATGTTTAGGTACAAAAGTCCATGTAGAATATAGATGCCGACGAATCGCTCAACCATAGTACAAAAGACAACTTTTTATGACTTATGACTTCATCAGTTAATTTAGTGGAGGCAGCCAACTCATCTGCCCTGGAATCTTTCTTTTTAGATCGATCCACACGCAGAGTACTTCCTTTGAAATGCACTCAGGGCGCGTGCGTCCACGTTCCTCGGAGGTTATAATTTAACTGGTATAAACAGGGTTCAATTAAACACTAAGCATGAAAGGTGAATTCAGCGTTCACGGGGTAATCTTCGTTTATTGTATTTGAACATATATATTTAGAGTACGAAAAGTTTTACGACAGAACATAATCACTATGTGTTCTATCGTTCGATTCGTTCCGGCCGAACCGGTTTAAATGCGGCATCACTGAAACGGCTGTATCTGCGAAAATAATTTGAATTTTAAAAAACCCTACTAAGGGCATATTATTGAGGGGTTAAGCTTTGAAAATGTGACAAAGGTCGATTTTTCAAACTTCTAGACTAGAGTACTCTCTTAAATTAAAACAAATATTATTTTTATTTTCTTTAGTTCCATCCGATGCGTTAAAGTGACATGTAGGAATTTTAAGTGACTTATCACACTCCGCATCGAACAGGATTATACAGATAGAACCAAATACAATATCTGCAGAGGACGTCATTCACAAATTCAATTAAATAGTTTTGACTTTTAAAAACTACAGTAGATTAACCCGTCATAATTTTAGTACATGCTACAATAAACTTCAAAATTTAAAAAGCAATCATCAAAACCAATGATAATAATAATAAATGCTGAATATATGAAAAAATATCAGATCAGTTCGATTCATAAATGCGTATTTATCTTAAAGTATGTACAAAAAATTCACTCTATTTTATTATATATGCAAATATATTATATGTAAAGGAACCTTCATAATTACACACTTTTGTTTAAGCTAATATTTGCTATATTTTCGTTTTTAGAAATATCTGCATTTCAATCACAATTTATTTATATACATCTATTTTAGCACATTTTTGATGAAGCATCACCAAGAAATTTCCATTTCCTACCATTCAAGTCCAAGAAAGATAGAGATTCTTCAGATGCCACCATAGTCTACTGGTTTAATACGTCGTTGCCGGTAGATCGCTGCCCAATGGAACAAATCAAACGTTTGGAGCACGTGTTGCATAACAGCGAATCGAAAAGCATCTCAAGTCGAGTGCACCGTATTATGGCGCCAGATTTCACTATCTCTACGATCAAAGTACATCACGTGGGCAATTGCAAACCCAAGCTAGTTATGCCAACACCAGATGCTGGTATACCTACAGAAGAAACTACACCACCCGGAGCTCAAAATGATTACTTGAAAATTTACATTATTCCTGGCGTTATTATGTTTATAATAGTATTTATAGCGCTGATAGCTGCATGCGTCATGTACAGAAAAAGAAGAATGGGAAAAATGAATGTTGAAGAAGATGGAAGACATAGTTATGGAAATAAAGGTATGAGATAAGAAATATGTAGCGAGTGTCTCCATTAATTCTTTGATTCAAACAATTTTATAAAAATGGGAAAAACTGGCGGCTTTTAAATTAACTGTATGGACAATATTGCTGTTTTTCTCATACATTGATACACTAAAATTCCAAATATCAAACAGATATAGAAATTGATATATTATTCAAGCCAGCATATTAGAATTTAAAAATATTTGTGATTAAAATCAATTACAAAATTTTGTTTAGAATCTATTTGTTACGTTGTATTTGGTTACTTTACTTGAAACTCTCTTAATGTTTTCTTACTACCACCGATAGTGCTGCTATCATGGTGGCAGTCGTGAAGTTATTTTTAGGATAGTAAAAAACAATTAGTTATATAGAATGATAATAACACACCAATTACGCAATTCAATTCAAAGTAATTGTAACATAAGAAGGGTGGTTGGCACTAGTGTTAGGTGCTTGCATGTAACTGCTCAACAACTTACTCATAACATGCAATGCAGAAAGTTGCATTTTGAACCATTCATTAGTTGTTGTTTGATTGGAAGAAATCAGGTGAAAGAGTACAACAAACTCCTTTAGAAATCTGTGTGGTCCATTTGCCCGTCATATTTCCATTGTCGGTTTTTGTTTCCACGATTTAAAACTGGTGACTTTCATATCAACGACAAAAAGGTTCTAAGACCATAAGTGAAACTCTCAAATAGCTTTCAGACAGCAAAGCAGTTGATGAGTCAGTTATTTCCAACTGTTCTGATTATATGATGTTTTGTCATGATTAGCATTGTTCATATCAATACAGCATGGCTTCAGTGGCACATGGTTTCAAAATGCTCTTTCGATATGTTACCAGAAAGATGAGAAAATTTGTGGAAAATTATAGAAAATATTTTCAGTAATTTGCTTATTAAAGTGAAAAAATTATACGAATACATGCGAGCAATTAATATAATTTAGGGTGCCTAATATAGTCCGGATACACAAGGTGGAAGTTCTCTTACAATATCCATTATACACATGCTTAATCTTATTCTACTGTAAAGAAAACATATATTCATAAAATAAAAAATATATCAACATTTTTCGACAATCCTACATCATTTTCATTGTTTACTTAACATTATCAATTATTATATTGAAATTCTATGTTTTCAGGTATCCCAGTAATTTTTCAAGAAGAGTTAGAAGAAAAACCAGAACCTGGAACCAAGGCTCCGGTAATACTAAAGGATGAGCGTCCACCACTAGCTCCCCCCGAATATAGTAAAAGCGGTTCCGTAAAATTGGAGGACTCTGAACCTTACCAACCTCCACCACCATTCACACGCACTCAAGATAACGGCCGACAACCCCGACCAAAACCTACTCCTACCTACAGGAAACCACCTCCATATGTACCACCTTAACAATTACATTTTACCTTTTTTCCGCAACAATAAGCTCCAAAAGATAACATTCTCCTAACAACAGTGTATTGTAACATTAAAATGTTTGTATCTTACCAAAACAGGAGACTTCTTCTATCCTGGGGCAGATTCACCAGTTTTAAAACGAGTAACGACCAAGATAGGCGTCAAATTAAAAAAAAAACAAGATTTCTGATAAATATATAGTTTAGTAGGATTAGGATTCTCTATACTTACACGTATACCAAAGGACACTCATATATGCTTGTTCGAAAAATCCTATATATATATATACATTTTGTTCTGTTTAGTAATCATTTTAATTGTTTATATAGATTTCTGATAACTTTAGATGTTTTATTCAAGCGTAACAGTTCATAAACGATTAAATAAATTTGAAGGTACTTAAAAAAGAGACTGAAATCATATCTGATATACATCATATCAAAACAATTAATATTATGTATAAAACTAGACTGCCATCTTGTTTTGCACTTTATTTTTTAATGATAGCGTCGAACGTATATATTTTAGCATGATTTTAGTTATTTTAAATCATTATTAATGTTTACATAAAAGTTGATATTTCACAGTTTTTTTTGTCATTATTAGGCATAGACAACCAGACATACAGGTATTTTAGAAAATTAATAATGATTGAAAATGAAATGCTAAACATCGGTATCAACGCCTGAACCATGGTAAAAACACTTTGTACTGGTACCAACCATTTATACTTGTTAAACATTGTACATAAACTATTTACTTAACATTATCTAACGTACATATATATTAAAATTAGGTTTTCGATAAGATATGTTACCAGAGGTTTTTTATTGTAATCTTGTAATAGTGCTGCCTCAAAGCAGATCTTCCTTATTATAGCAATTCATACTCTTGAGGATGATAATCAACAAAACTATTTTAACAATAATGTATGTTATTTTTTAGAAATAACAATTTTTTATATTTATTTGATATTGTATTTTTCGTTAAATATACAATAAAAAGAATAATGTCTTTTTTTACCTGTTTTATCATGTATTAAAATAACCCAAGATAAAAAACAATCTCAAATATAAAGCTGATATTCGTGATACTATAATGTGTAATGTTAATGTTGAAATAATTAATATGTATCAAAAAGATTATCTAACTACAAGATCATACAAAAAAGAAAAACATTTCTTACACGCAAAACAAAAATAATAGAGCACTACTTGGTAGTTTAGAAACAGTTGTCTTGAACTTAAACTTGTTGCAAATATAAACAATTTAGGTTAAAAACTTTTATGCGTCAAATAATGATATTTTTAGCTACGGTTTAATGAAATTGCTAAAGGTATTGGTAGAAATGTTTTTATCTAGTCAGTAAATACGAGTGAATCACTCCCATAACATTCCTAACACTATAAACATGCAAAATTTCGTTATAATGACTGGACCTCTAGACATTGCTATTGTTTTTTTTATTCTTTTTTTTTCAATTAAAAGGTCAGAAAATTAAGTAAAACTGTATTAACAAATACAAAATATTTTTATATATGGAACTTATTGATCAAAATTAACTAGAACTGTGAATTAATTTTGACGAATTTATAGTATTTTCAGCATATTTACAGACTATTTACAAAATTGTACTGTATACATTGGCTTTACATTGAATTAATACATAACAATTAAAATCTAGACAAAACAAATAAATAATGAATGAATATGTAGGAGTTTAATAGGGTAAAGATGAATAGATAAAATACTATGACACATGTGTTTAAAAAAATATAATTTAGGTGACCATGCTGTTTAATTTAGATTATAAGTTATATTTTAGCGATTACACGTTTAACATGTAAGAACGTGATCGTGATTCGTGATCATTTCTAAGCTTTCCTTCAGAATATATATCAGGTTGCCTCTGATTTCAAACTTTTGCCTCAGGTTTTTTTTGCCGTTTTTTTGCCTGAAATCGGGAAGGGGAATCCTGTTACGGAGATCTGGTCGAACCGCAGAAACAAGCGAGTTGGATTGGTGTTTGGACTGGCCTCTGGGCTACCACTAAACCCCACCCTATCAGCTGATCCAGTGACCCTAACTGATACTTCTTACTGTTAGTAAGGAGGGTGTCCGTAACCGGTAACACCATTATGAGGCACAAGGGCATGGTGTCGTTATCACACCGCGCAGCTTGCGGTACATGAGTTAATCGCTCACCGGAGAAGGTCGAGACAATTTGGAGTTGAAAAACTTGAAGACATTCCACCTGGCTAGGTGAGACGTATTTTAGATAGACACTGGAGCCGTATAGAACGACTGATCGAACCAGCATCTTGTACAGGAGAGATTTTATTGCGAGAGGAAGCCTGCTGGCCCCGTTGATAAGCGGGAACAGCAAATTAACAATACCTTGACCTTTATGGAGGGACCTTTGAATATGGGAATTCCACCTAAACTTGCGATCTAAGACAAAATCGAGTTAGGTGGCTTCTTCTGACCATGGGATTTCGGCATTCTCTCGTTTAAGACGCGAAATGCTCGGTGCAAAATGCTTCTTGTGGAAGAAAATGGCCTGGGTTTTCTGTGGGTTGATCTGCAACCTCCAGAAATGTAACCACTGGACCGTCTCATCGAGTTGTTTTTGGAGTCTGCTTTGGATGTGCGGTGCTACTCTTGAAGAAGCAAAGTAAACAGTGTCGTCTGCGTAAAAAGCTGGCTCAACTTGCGGTCTTGCCTCAGGTGGTGTTACATGTTAAGAGAGAACAAACCAGTGGCGGCTCCTGAAAATAATTTTAAGGTGTTCTGCAATTCTTGCAAAAATACCTACCTATTTTTTATAAATTAAGTCCATCTTACGTTCTTTTCTGTTTGAAAATTTGGTAATCACTTCACTGTCATAGATAGCATGGAAGGAGCTGTTGAACGATGTTCGGCCAATTAATTTATAAGAAGTGTTTTGATGCCCCTTAGTGTTGAGAAACACCTTTCGGTCTCTGATGTCAATGGGAGTTGTTACCACGATCTCTAATAATTGTCTGAAGAGGTAGTGTACCATTTAATGTTCTTCAATCATTTCTTGAATAAATAACTGACAGTTCAGTTCGTAATTGTTCTTTATCAAGTGTGGCATTACATGATAGAAAAAAGTTAGCCAAAAATTAAAGATCGGATCATTTAATGGACAGCGAATAGAGACTGCTGCACTACAGACTGTATTGCTAGAGAATTCATCTTCTGGTTCATACATACACTGGGGAATGCTTGATCCTGGATTTGTTCACAATTTTATTTAATACTTTTACACGTTGAGATGAATTATTAAAAAAGCCAGTAATGTCTTATACATTGCCAAAAAATACATGTACTTGCTTATTTGTGGAAGCAGTTTTAGACATAAGCAAATTTAATTAATACGCATAACATCTTTTTATTATAATTAATGCTGGAACGCCTACACGTTGGTCGCTCATCATCGCTGCTCCATCATAGCTTTGTGCGATCAATTTGTTGACTGAATTTTGAATTAAAGGAACTATACTTAAGCTTAAAATAATAATTTTACTAAGTGTTTCTGCATTACATTGTCCAGGAATTAAGTACTTGCAAAAACTCTCAATTCGCTCATCATCACGAACATATCTAAAAATAACTACCACAGATTTTGCAGCAATATCAGTTGTTTCGTCTGCGATGATCGCCAAAAATAAAGAATTATTAATTTCCTTAATTATTTGTTCATCACAAACTTCAAGCACACACTATAACAGATCGTTCTGTATTTCTTTAGAGGTGCCTTTAAATACTGAAGCATTTTGTAAGCGCTCACTTAAAGTTGCAAAAAATATGTGCTCTCAAACAAAAGACGTCCCACGTTTTCCAAAAAAGGGAAAAAAATGAAAGTTAGTGAAAAAAATATTGAATTATAACAATACAACATAATGGATTTAAATATATTACTGAAAGAATATGAAGAATTAAGAACGAATAACGAGCGTCTGAAACGACAACTCTTGCAATTCACTGAGGATATGGCGGCTATCCCTTTGCAACTGCAAGGTCACACGTAAGATACACCAAAAAGGCATACTAAATATGCGGAAGACTACTACACTGATGAAGACACTTTAGCTTTAGAGGTAGGGGAACAGTCTGATTGGACCGAAGTAAGAAACAAGAAGGTTAAAAAGAGGAAGAAGTCAGAGCTGACGCCTTCACCAATCGCAAAAGGTGCTATAAATATTAAAAGAAGCAAGAAGTCAAAATCCCTCTGCCCCCCGCAGGTCAATTTATTTAGATCACAAATAAAGGAAGTAGCCACTGGCCGGGTGCAGTTTAAAGCTTTGTCTAACGATGATATTAACGTAACCCTTAGTAATGAAACGGATTAGAGGAATGTAAGAAAGCATCTCATTGAGATGAAGAAAAACGATTCATTCAGTAAACTCGAATACCACACTTATAAGTACAAGCTACGATAATTAGTATCGGAAAAAAAGGGGCTGAAATAAATATTGGCGCTATATATTCTCCACCAAGACATAAAATGACACAACAAAAATATAAAGATATCTTTTCAAAATTAGGCCCAAGGTATTGGTGGAGACTTTAATGTTAAACATACAGCTTGGGGTTCACGAATAATAACACCTGGAAAAGGAAACGAATTACTCAAAACCATTAATCTTACAAATTGTAATTATCATTCAGGGCGCGAACCCACTTACTGGCCCACAAACAGTAATAAAGTCCCAGACCTGCTGTGCGATCTAACATCTGATCACACTCCAGTATTGTTAACACTGGGCGCGACTATCCTAAGAAAAGCAAAAAAGCCTAATCTTACCAACAAATATACTAACTGGGACAAATTCAGGTTAATACTGCAGGAACACATCAGTTTAAAGTAAGACTTAAAAGTATAGATGATCTTGAGCAACAAAGCAAAAATATAATTGAACAAATTTAGTCACCTGCAAAAGATGCTACCCCAATAGCAAGAGAGAAATCAGAATAAAGAAAGGCGAAAAGCTAGAAGAGTATGGCACAGGACCAGAAATGCTGCTGACAAAACCACGTTTAATAGAATTAGTAATCAGACAAATCAAAATATCAAAGAATATAAACAGAATTACTTTCAAAAGTATTTAAGTGAATTAAGCCCACAAGCAGACAAAGTTTATTCACTATGGAAAGCAACTCGAAGATTTAAAAAACCAATTATTCGAGTACCGCCTATTAAAAATAATCGATTGTTCGCAGAATATTTAGCTAACATTTTTCGGCCTAATGATATAGAATCTACCATGGATACATCTCCTATTTATCAACCCGATGTAGATCTAAATCTAATTTCTCCACTGGAAGTTGCCACTGAAATTGATAACCTCAATCCTAAAAAGGCACCTGGTATAGATGACATTTCACCTGGATTATTGAAAGAACTGCTACGAAAAGCAATCATCATGTTGACATATATATTTAATGCCTGTTTAAGGCTGAAGCATGTCCCGGAATGCTTTAAAGTTGCACAAATAATTATGCTCAAAAAACCTGACAAACCTGCAGAACAAGTCGAATCTTACAGGCCTATTTCGCTACTACCTGCAATATCAAAGCTATTTGAGAAGCTGATATATAAACGTGTTAAACATTTGGTAACAATACCAGATTTCAACTTTGGTTTTCGAAATCACCATTCAACTATCGATCAAGTGCACAGAGTAACTGCGGCTATTGAAAGAGCGTTTGAAGAAAAGAAATACTGCCCTGCAATATTCCTGGATGTCTCACAAGCTTTTGATCGGGTAACTATTGTCAATTGCTGGAGTCATATTTATTCGGAAGAAAATTTAGAGTATCGCACGAAATGGCGTTCTCGACATTTAAAAATATCTCGGCTGGAGTTCCACAAGGTAGCGTCTTAGGACCTCTCCTGTATCTGCTCTACACTGCTGACATTCCAACAACAAAAGAAACACTTCCTGGAACCTTTGCTGATGACACAGTTATTATGGCAAAAGATATATCTCTGCCTAGGGCAACAGAAAAAGTGCAAGTGGCAGTCAACAAAATCTACAAATGGACAAAAGATTGGAAAATTCAACTTAATAGCTCCAAATCTGTCCACGTTAATTTTGCATTAAGGCGAAATAATAAAAACTTAATTATATCACTCAATGGATGCCCGATTCCTCAAGCAGAATCAGCAAAATACCTTGGAATCCATCTTGACGGTAGATTAAATTGGAAGCATCACGTTAAACAAAAAGCAAAACACATTAGAACCAAAATAAAACAACTATACTGGTTAGTCGGAAGATACTCTCAACTTGATTTAAAATCAAAGAGGTTGATCTATAAAACAATTATAAAGCCAATTTGGACCTGTGGGGTGCAAATATGGGGTTGCACTAAAAATTCAAATCAGTTAGTCATACAGCGCTGTCAAAACTGTCTATGTAACCAATGAAGAACTGCACGATGACCTGGAAATCAAATGGATTTGCGAAGTTGTGCAGGATTTCGCCTTGAAACACGAAAGAAGATTACTAAATCATTCTAACGTGGAAGCAATACAACTGCTGGACAGCGCACAGGATGTCAGGAGATTGAAACGAACAAAACCATACGAACTTGTGTGAACATTTAGTGTCTATTATTAGTGTAAACTATAGCTATAAGTTAATAATTAATAAATAATTGTAATTTTATAATTGAGGAATACATACTGATGTATTTTCTCGCACTCCTCTTGCTTGCTAATTAATCCAAGCACATAGGAAAAGTAGTAATAAATTAATTGTAATAATAATAATAATTAAGACTGTACTAAGCGTGTCTAATAAAGATGTTATAAAAAAATTTATTTAAGTATATCTCGTATATTAAGTAAATATTTGGAATTTTTTTTATATATATCTTATTTATATATATTTTTTTTATATATCAGATATATTAAAATTATTTAGCCGGCTTGGTGGCGCAGTGGTAAAGGAGATGGGACGGTCCTCCTACTGTTGCGATAGCCGCGGGTTCGAATCCTGCTGAGGCATGGTCGTAAATTTATGTTTGTGATTGTTTAAAATTTTTGAATGTTCTAGGCAAGAGTATAAAATCCGACAAGGAAAATGATCCCAGTCACGCCAGTACCCAGGCTGGGTAAGACCGGATGTCTTCTGGGATGATTTCTAAAGTTGGTCACTCGCCAGTCGGTAGGCTTAATGCTGAGGACCGTCGTTCGGAGCCCACGTTAAACTTTAGGCCCAGTCCAGATAAACCCATAGTTGATAAAACGAGAGGTTATATAACAACATTGTTTTAAAGGGGAATTTATAAATTTTTCTATTTTATGATAATATATTAATATTTAACATATAATGCAAAAATATGACACAAAACAATTTGTACTCCGAATTATATAGGTTATATAATTATATAGGTTATAATATATAATATATTATATAGATTATATAAGTTTTATAATATACACACAAAGATTTATATACAAAGTATAAATTTTTACTATGAATATGAAACATTTTTATTATCATAAATATAACTGAACTAAATACACAATACATATATATTGTGTTGAAGACTATCTATCAAAACCCTAACAGTTTTACTGAAGACTTGACTGCAGCACTTAACCTTAATTTTATTTATTTTTCCCCTAATAATATAATTCGTCAGTAGTGTTGTCAACCTTGAATTATCCTATTTATCGATCATATAAAATTACATAAAAATTCACAAAGTAAAAACACTCATCAGTACGTCTTGTTATTTTCTAGAACACATTTCTTAAGGGTAAATATGCCAAACTTATACTTCTAGGCACTTGTGCCCATTTAAGATTCCCTTTTATATCCTCTATATGTTTTTCACAAGAATCTTATTTGTAGATGTTGCGAAATAAAATTTATTTATTGTTACAAAGGCAAAAGTGGTGTTATCCCCCCCCCATTATAAATAATTCGTAACAGGTTATAGGTCCAGTTCTTTCCGCATAAACGGAAAGAAGATGAGCTGCGGACAGAGTAAAAACTTGCCGAAAAAGCGATATTACACGCTTTAAATTGTTTTACTGACATACACCACATAGTCCCAAACGAAACATTCGGTTTCCGTGTGCAACACTCCAGCTTTTATCAAGCTGGGTCATCATCAACATCAAAGCTCGCAAAGCTGGAGCCTTCGTTCTAAATGTTTCCATAACTTTCGATCAAGTATGGCACAATGGGTTAGTCTTCAAAGCAAACCAGCTAGATCTACCGATAGACCTAATCTCCCTGATTCATTCATACTTGGACGGTAGATCTTTTCAAGTAAAGATTAAATATATTTAAAGTAAAGGTGCTCTACTAGCCCCAGCCCTGTTCAACCTTTATATGGCTGATTTCCCACTTTAAAAACATTCCTACACGGCATTGTGTGAAGATGATACAGTTTTTTTCACCACCGGTTACAGTCACGATGCCATCCGCGACAGTCTTCAACTCAACCAGGTGATTGCGTGATATAAATTCTGGCGGCTGCAGATTAACCCGAGCACAACTCAGGCTATTCTGTTCCACTATAAGAACGAGTTCCGCGAATCGAAAAAGTCCCTATCCCCTTACTCCATAAGGTATCATACCGCGGTCTCGAATTCGACTGCAGGCTCCGATGTTCAGCTCAAATACAACACCCTATTTGCAAAGGCAATGGCATGTACAGCCTACAATTTTCACTGCTCTGAAGAAAAAGCAAACTCCCAATTCCCCAGAAAGCGTCTTCGTAAAGATGCTAGTCCGTCCAGTCTGCCTCTACGGAGCACAAGTGTGGTACAGGTACATCTCTGAGAGACCACTTGCAGTACTCCAAGTGTTCCAGTCCAAAAAAGTCCGCGCGTTACACTCAATGTCCTATGGTTTACGAGGAATGTAAACGCTCACTTCGAATCTGGCATCCCGTCCATGAAAAGTTTCACGAATATGTTTAGTGTAAGGTTCTCCCTAAGCCCCGTAGAACACGATAACAACTTTATCAAATCCCTACCCATCCACAAACCCTGGTAGCAAAAACAACTATGACAATCACAATCGTATCCCAGGGTCTCTATCGCCCGCAATTTTTTTTATTCCGAACGTGAAAAACCATTTGCTTCTAGCTGCTCAATCAAGAACAAGAAAAAAAAAACTGCGGACTGAGGGCGGAGATTTCAGCGTAAAATTTGTTTCTGGTAAATTATATACATAAATGCATATAATTAGCAGGATATCTGGATATGTAGTAATTCCAATAGTTGAAGCGAATAACTTCAATAACTGGCAGTTCAGAATAACAGAATAGGGAAGATTCCAGTCAATAACACTGTGTGACACAATTTTTCTAACATAAATAAGGTTTTGAATTCCCTATTCCATAGTTAAAAAAATATTGTCTATTGATTTGGTTAAGTAACACGTCACGTTCTTTAGTAATAATCTGAATACTAGTTACGTTTAAAAGCTGTATTACTCCACAATGGTAATGCAATTATTTTGAAAGAGATTTTAAAAGAAACATATGAATACATTAAACTAATTTTAGACTTCAAAATATAAAGAATACAACAGGAAAGTTTGTGCCGATTTAAACGTTGTTGCTATATTACTTGAACTACAGGGAGGTTTCCCAAAATATTGTTGTTTTCTCTGTTTGTGGAACACAGGCACCAAAAACCACTATGAAGTTAAATAATCTATTATTCCATAAGAAAACGTGATTCTTCTACCCTTATATATAAAACTTGACTTATAATATTTTGTATAGACCATGGATAAAAATGGTAAAGGATCTTTGTATTTTAAAACTGTTTTCTCTAAATTAAATGATGCTAAATTGAAGACCAATAAATTCGATGAAAATCTTACAGCGAAAGAGTTAGCGGCTTGGTTATCTCATTTTTAGTTAATCTTAAAGCTGAGAATGCAGAGTTTTTAGTAAATGAGTTATTACAAATAGTTCAAATGATGGGGTGCAGAATTTCGACAAACAAGGTGAACGCTTTCACCAGGAAATAAGACAGATAAAAAAACGTTTTTAAGGAAGATTTACATTATATGAAGATCTATCTAACAATAAGCAGCAGCAGTCACCCATAGCTTTAAATACCAAAAAAGAAATAGCGGTGATAAGTAGATTTTTTAATATATGAATTGCTATAACTTCGCCGTTATCAATTGATATTTATTTAAGCAGCAATACTCGGAACTCAAATAATGACTTACACTATATCACAAATTACACTTCTGTAACTACGAGGGTAGACTAAAAAATAATGCATACATGTCCGAAAGAACGTTGTTGTTGTTAATAGAGATTCATTCATCGGCCATTTTTGTAGTTCTGTATTTTGAGACTGTCTGCCACCACCATGCCATGCTGTATCGATATTATGACATCAAATATCAATAATATATCAATACTCAAGAAATAAAATATTTTTAACAAAAAAATTGAACAGACTTCAAAAAATAAATAAGGAACTCACTAAAAGGTAAAACATAATCAAACTTAGATTTTTAAAACAAAAAAAAATTAAAATAAAATATGTAATAACTAACTAAAAATAATCAAAAACCTTATTTAATCTATCTACTACACATAATTTGGTTTAATATCTACCTAAACCTATTACTACCAACCGATTGCTTTAAAGTCGGTGCCAAGCCCAAACAATACAAACATAAACAATTAAAAAATGTCAATATAATTTAATTTAATTTAAGCTAATTACTATTGTAACTCTGCAGTTTTATCTAAAAAAATCCTGAATATTTACTAAAAGACAGGTTTACCATTGTCTCATCAAGTACATTCACTAGATTATCTTCCTCCCAGAAGACCTAACCGCTTTCATCAAGTCCTATCTCTTGGACAGATTTTTCCAGGTCAAGATCAGGGAATCACTTTCCAGTCGTAAACAAATCGATGCTGGGGTACCTCAACATTTCCTGCCTTATTTAACCTCTTTATTTCAGATCTTCCGAGAAAAGAGCACATTGACGTCGCGTTTTAGGCTGACGATACTGCTTTCTTGACGGCCGCCAGGTTCAAAGGTACAATTCATGAACGTTTACAGAAGCACTTAGATCATGCGGTCAAGTGGTTCAAATTCTGGAGGTTGCAAATCAACTGGATAACGTCACGTACCTGGGTCTTCACATCGACCGACGGTTCGGTTGGCATTCCCTAATCCAGAAAGCAATCCAAAAATGTTCGGGGATAGCAAACCTGCTATCTTCTCTGCTCTGCCCTTCTAGCAGACTTCCCATCTCCATGAAATGCTTATTTTACAAGATGTTAATTCGGTCCGTACTCCTCTACGGATCTAATGTCTACTTCAAGTTTGTTATATCCAACCAGGTCAAACGGCTTCAAGTTTTCCAAAATAAGTTCCTCAGGAGAAATGGTTTGGTGGTTTGTCAGAAATAATCAAATTCATAAGGAAACTGACACTCCAGAAATCAAGCACTTCATATCTCAATCATTCCAAAAACAACAACTCAGCTCAAGTACTTCTGAAAACGCGCTTGTTCGCGAGCTGGTCGAAATGCTGGGAGCTTAGCACCGCGTCACCGCTAAGCTCCCCCCCCCCCTTTTCCAGGCTGAAACGGCCTCATCTGTCGCTACAGTCATAACTTTTGCCCCCATACAACAGTATCCAGTTGTGTGTTAACTCAGGTTCGCGAATCAATAGATTCGCCGGGCCCTCGTGCCCAATAACGGCTGCCCGATCAGCGGCTGCCATATCCCTAAATTTAATGCAGTAGTAGTAGCGATCCACAGGGGTCAACTGTGAGGCGGTTTCGGTTTAGTGTATTGGTAAGCCCAGAGGTAGTCCCGCATAACCCGGTTTAACTTGTCACTTCAGGGCAAGTCTCCGCGACCAGGATGCGCGCATTCCCGCGATGCGTCATGCATTCCACCACCTGGTTTTATACCAGAACAAACAAATAACTAGATTATCTTTCATACAGACATAATATACTAAATTCTTTTGATGATTCCACGTCACTTTCATTCTATGGTAATAGTTCCACCTTTGAAATGTTTTTCATATTGTTCAGTTAATATATTCCTTTGTTTTTAAGAATATGTGGGCGTACTATAGCCCTAGATGTTATTTTTCTATGTATTAATACTCAAATTTTGAATCGAAACACATTGGTTCTATTTGTGCCTTTAATGCCTATTTGATCACGTGATAATCTAATTATAGTAATAAAACTAGTTTTCTCAACTCAAACATGAATGAAGTATACATTAAAATATAAAATGGTGAATGTTTTCAGAAACATGAAATCTAACCTCAAAAACCTCGGAATCTATTATTTATTATTCAAGCACAATTTTAAATAAATAAATAGGATAAGTTAAACATATAGTTGTTAGAGTTCATCGGGTAAACTTAAGCCGAGAGTTTTTATGGAAGGACCACAAAACACTGCAGTCTGATTCCGAAGATTCAGGGAATGCGCACAAGGATTTGAATTTTCAATGTTGCCAGTTCTTGAAAATTATACATATATTCGAAGAATACAATATAAACATAATAACTTATCTTGAATGCACAAATTAAACGTTGAAGATTATCGGAAATCAGAAATATTACCGTTGAGACTTAAGTTAAAATTTTTATGTATATTTTTCTTCTCCTATAATATAGAAAATGTAATATGAAGAAGGTTTTATAAACATATTTCGTTTTAACTAGTTTTATTAGTTTTGTTTTAACCATTGTGTTGTGTAGACGTCCAAATTTTATTATGGAGACGAGTTGAGTATAGTACTGCAATCCTAAGACTGTCTGATGAAACTGAAGATCTATGGGCGAAATTGATAATGAGCGATGAAGCCCATTTTCTTTACAGTGGCCACGTCAATAAATAGAAGAGTCGGTATGGAACACATAATCCTCAATTAATCCATGAAACGTCATTACATCCACTAGAAATAACTCTATGGTGAGGTATTCACGCTGGAAACATCATTGGTCCCTATTTTTTTGAAAACGACCAAGGTGTTGCAGTTACTGTTACTACTGAACGGTACCACGACATGATTCGAAATTTTCTTGTGTCTGAAATGGATGAGCAAGGAACACAAGACGTGTGGTTTCAGCAAGATGGGGCCACAGTACACACACCTCGTTCAACAATTCAATTATTGAATGACGTTTTTCCATGAAGACTAATTTCGCGAAGGGGCGATTTAGCATGGCCAGCCCGATCTCCGGATTTAACAGCACCAGACATTTTCTTATGGAGTTTTTTAAAATCAAAAGTTTATGTAAATAAGCTCCAAACGATTCAACATCTTAAAAACAATATTCATCACGAAATCGAAAAAAATCAGCCTCAGAAGTTGCATAGCGAATCGCGGTCACCATTTAGCCGATGTAATTTATCAATCACAACGCGGAAAAAACGTAAAGACGAAATAAACTTTACGTGGAAACTAAACTTACTTATCTTTTCTTTGAGCAAAGTTATAGGTAATCAAAATGGTAGCGGGACTTTTGCCCCGGACTGTTCTAATAAATTAGACATTAAGAATATTTTATAAACATGTTTGGGTTTGAAAGGAAAAAGCAAATAAAGCAGCAGTAAGATAAATATAATTTATTTATCAATATAAGATGTAGGATGCAGTAGTTAAATCTAGTTTTTTTAAGAAAGATGTAGACAGATAGTAGCAGAAGAAACTAAGGAGAAATATATTGATATCAAAATGATTTGTAAAAGAAACACTGTGATGAAGCGACAAGAACTGACTATAAAAAGTATATACGTTCTCTAATGAAAGTAAAATACATTACTTGTATATACAATTGTTAGGTGGATTAGGCTTCTAGGGCACTACATCAAAAAGCGCTCTTAAAACTCTAACTCATAGGTAGAGTGGAAAATAATTCAATGTAAATATAGTAAAACCCAAACCTAACCTATGATAATTAACTGCAGTTTAAGCCCTCCAATAATATATGCTTTAAATAGATTATAATGTTAAAATAAATTATGATTGATAACATTATTTTTGTTTTATTAATTTGGTTAGATTAGAATTTTGTCATATGTTATGTCAAAGCCAAAATTAACTAAAGTTCAAAGTTGATGCGGCAACATTGCGAATATTTTGACGTCATAAATTCAAATGACGTGAGTTTACTGTTTTGTTGAAGAGGGTTATATAAATGTGTTTTAAAATTACAGTATACTATAGTATTTTAAATTGAAATACCAAAATAACAGGGCTGATACCCAATACTATGCCAAATGATATCGACAAGAATTTGGGAGCAAATTTTACATAATGTGTAAGTGTAATAATATAGAAATGCATAAATCTCTAATAAATTATGCATTTTTGATCCTATTTATATTCAGTAAAAACATTATATAAGAAGATTGTTTCTTTCTGAAAGTAAAAAATTACTATTCAAGATTATCGCAGCATTGCAGCAGCAGACAGGCAGGCAGTTTTTTTTATACGTGAAACATAACATGTCTCTGTTACAGGAGAGATACTTAAAAAGATTCCAAAGAAACCCCTTGGTTAAATTAAGTAACCTTTTTAATGTTTGCATTCAGTTAAGCTGTGTACCAGATGCATGAAAAACTGCTGAAGTCATAATGATACCAAAACCTGATAAATATCTAAGCAAAGTTGAATCATACCGCCCTATTTCTTTATTGCTAATTATGTTAACTCTTTGAGAAATCGATTATGAAGCGCCTTAAACCTATTTTTGAGTAAAGAAAGCTGATACCACCTCACCAAACTGGTTGCAGGAATGCCCACTCAATAATTGACCAAGTACATCGAATTACAGATGTAAATGTAAAAATTTCTAGAAAATAAATACGTGTGCTTTGCTGTCTTTCTGGATATTGCACAGCTTTCTTTAAAATTTCTTTTAATTTGATAATTTCTATTAAAATCTAATTTTATTAATCGATACTTCCGTGCTAAACATGAAGGGGCAGACTCTGATCTTAAACCGATAAGGGCTGACGTTTGTTGAGGCCCGTGCTCTATCTCCTTTACATCAGTGATCTCCGCACAACATTATATAGTACAACTGCTGTCTTTGCTGATGATACGGCGATATTAGCAGTAGCAGTAAGGGTAGACTGTTCAACTCGAAATCTCCAATCTTCTCTTGATAAAGTCGTTATCGGAAAACATTGAAATATAGAATGGGAACATAATGGGCATGCCCGTAACCTTGATCTCAGTATCTTCCACACCGCTAGAGGGCCGCCGATAAAAATATTACAGATTTCTTTCTTTCGATTTGAATTATAAATGTCATAAAATACGCTACACGTTTGTGAAGTGAAGATTCTAACAGAATGCATCATTTTCCCAAGAGTTTTGCTTAGGCCACAAATGGATTGATAAGGTAAACAATGACAAACTTAATATATGCATATAAAGGTTTGCTTTTTGTATTTTAGACAAGAAGATACCTCAATACTTAAAATTATATTATATGTCTATATAGATTATATATAGAAATAGAAGTTCTTCTATGAGATGTTCATGTGCCTTCAACTTCAGGCAATCGGAAGCCATATCATACAACACCAAAAAGTACAAGTAAGTGTGTGTAATATCTATTTATTATTTTGTTAATTTTTAAAATTTTTATTTTACGGAATCTAGAAGTTGAATACTATCTGCAGTTAATGTTACTCGACAACTTAAGTTAACTCCAAAAAGTCCGGCAATTATACAAACAAGTAGTTTCTGCTTCTAAAGAAGTTAATAGAATAAATAGTACATACCTAGTATTACCGAAGAGAAAATTCGTAATGATTAGGCCATTTCAGCAGGATAGTTTGGATTTTTTTTTAGAAATATTATAAGCTATGGAATTAGAGAAGTTTCCCTGACACCTGACCATTTCGTCTCCGCAATCAAAAGCCTCATTATCAACAATTTTTTGTCTCAAAGATCACCAGGAGCCAACTGTGAAGAGGATGTGCCAGAAGGAAGAACTTACGAAATTTTTTTACAAGCGACGTAGTAACTGGCAAGCAATATACAGCAGTCTTCACATTGTCATCCATGCCTTCCATAACCATTCCTACACATATAAAAAATAAAATAGAAAGGAATATTAGAATATATATCTGGTTTTGCTCACCAGAAAATTATTAAAGTTAATTAAATGTGAACGTTGTGAGCAAAAATTCTGTATCTGCGATACAGAAAGCGATACCGATACAGAATTTATTAAAGCTCGCCAGTACGACAAATGTTGTCTTACGGTACTTACGGAACTTGTTTCAATTCATATGTTTTTGAAGCCATCATTGAAGCCAGAATTGTTGTTTATGTTTAAAGAAAATTCTTGATAAAATGTTATACCTGCAAATGTAACTCTTTTTTAAAACTATTACTTGCGTTCAACATCCAAAAGAGGGAAATATAATAAGAAATAATAATTAGGTGTTGCTTGGTGTATGAAAGAAGTAAACAGCATTGCAAAAGCATAAAATTTTGCGTTGCTACATATCTTATAGATTGGGTATAATTAAGCACCTACAACAATACATAAAAAAGAAAAGAAGGTTTCGTAATTAAAATTGTAACATGTAACTATTATCCTGGACTTGGACAAATTATTTTTTATTTTATAGATTTTTATGTTGTTTTTTTATGTATTTAGAAAATATCTTAAACAATTGTTAACTAGTATTTAAATAAAATATTTTATTAAAATTGTATATTTTAATTTCCCCCTATAATATAAATAAATTTTATTCTTATTTTTTAATAAAAAGAAAAACCTGTGAAAATCAGATTTTACGATATCCTAATTATTCAATAGTAAAGTCAACTTCTACGATATTGGGTATTTTTTATTTTAGACGCGCAGTTATTTTTAATCAAATTATCGACGCATTTCCGATAGTGGTCATATGCCTGCTGCATTTTTCGGCATTATGATTTCTCCAGACTCCACGAAATTCTATTACCCATCTATTTACTCTAGACCTATTAATAGTATCGTCACTATAAACAGTATTTAAACGACGATAAATCACAGTAGGAATCGCATTTTCTATAGTTTGCAAAACATTCTTGCGCCCAAAACATCACGCTATTTAACTTATATTGTACAGTACACAAACAAAACACTATGAGTCCAAATAACTAGACTGCCGTAGGTAAAACGATTACAGATTTCTAAGTAAGGAAATTTGCTATTATGACGTTATTTTTATAGCATTTAGGGTAAATAATATTAGTTTAAATGCAAAATCAAAATATTAGTCTTATTTTCTAGGTTGAGAAGGTTTAAATAAAATTAATTCCCAAAGGTTCCTGCTGTATCGTAGAAACGGTTTTTAAATTTAAATAATGATAAACCTCAGGAAACATCTTATGATCTTCTGTATAAAGTTTTCGGACAGGACGGTTTAATCTTTGAATTTCAGACCGACCAAATGCAATTCCTGCAATAATTTTCAGCATTGATAATTGTATTGAAATACATAGCACATGCATATTCAGAGATCATTTCCCTTAAATTAAGGAAAATATGGCTATAAGTTATATGTTGTAGTCAGCAGTTGCTCAGCCCACATTAGAATCTTCACAAAGAATTAAAAGTAATTGATAGGTTTGATAACTGAAAATTATATCAAATGTCGAGTTCAGTGCTAGCTTCCGAAGAGAACGGTCGTGTCCGGTCCTCCGAGCCTACCTACTCTTCCGAGAATTACCCGCAACTGATTACCAAATGATCGACTCGTAATCCGCTTCCATCAGCATCTTCGCCCAAACATCATAAACGTTTGTAAACGCAGGAAAGCGTTTTTTAAGCGGGGCAATGGCGTCCTGCACGCCAGAGCCATCACCGCCTCCAGAAAGTTGCCGTCCAACAACCGAGAAATGTTCCGATGATAACCCTGACGATGCCCGGATGATGGGTCCTGAACTTATCGAGTATCTGAAAAATGAAAATGCAGAGCTCAAAATTGAGGTTACTCAACTTCGAGTATTGCTAACAAAGCAAGGCGACGAGCTCTCCGCAATGCGGATGTTGCTACAAGACGCCCTTGCTAAACCCACCCCGGCCCAGTCAGTACATCAATCTCCTGAGACACCAAATGAACTCACATCCCTGCCGTTGGAAAATGAAGATCTGGATGATGGATTCACCGTGGTGGGAAAGAGGAAGAGGGGTCCCATCACCCCGCCACAACCAAGTCAGCTGTCAAAGGCCGTCGATAAGGCTAGACAGGCAGCTGCAACCAAGCCGTCTACCCAACCCAGCCAGCAGAGAGCCAAGGCCAACTCGCAACCATCAACCTCCAGAAATGCCGTTAGACCAGCGTCCACCAAGCCGATAACAAAGAGAGCTACCCAGCCAACGCCCAAAACAGCTGCCGTCAAGACGACCCAGCCTGCTTAGGTAAGTAGCCAGGCTATTAACTCATCAAACACTTCTCTTCAAGCAACCACAGTTCCAAATACTTCGGAAACTGTCTCACAAACTCCAACCCAACTAGTTGTGCCAACTCTTTCGGCGAACCCAAATCCAACCACCGCTCCTAAAAAGGAGAAAATCCCACCCATCGTTCTTCGTGACACGAAGAAATACTCAGAAATCCTTCGAATCGCGAAAGATAATTCCATAGAGATTACTGCAACTTTAAGCCGAAAGGACGGAACTCGCTTATTTGTTCCAACTTCGAACGACTTCTGTAAACTGACCAAGTTTCTTGAAGACCGGAAATATGCATTTCACCACTCCTTCTGCCCTCCTTTTGAAAGGGCAATACGAGTCATCATCCGCAACATCCCAACGATTGTAACGGTTGACGAAGCCAAAGAACACCTTATTTCGCAAGGTTTCCACCCAAAATCTCCTCAAAGGTGGAAACTTAAATCAGGCCTTAAACTTCCTATAATCCAGGTCGTTGTTCCTAACGAAGAAAGGAACATCATTAATCTCGCCAAAATAGGCCTGTAAATCGTAAAAGTCGAACTCCAGCGAGGCAACGGCCAGCCTGTGCAGTGCTAAAACTGCCAGCTGTTGGCCATTCCAGCTCTCGTTGTAGAGCGCCTCCCCGGTGTGTCAACATGAAAACCGTATATCATATATCCGTATATAAAAATATATTTCTTTGCAAAAGCCAATTGATAGATTTGAAAACTGAAAATTATATCAAATGTTTCTCCGCAAACGCTTTAGAAATTGGGAAATTTGTGTCTTCGATTTCATGTTACTAAAAACAATGCAGTATAACACCAAAAAGACCAAGTACAACCACATATTCAGGCAATATTGCAAGAAAAAAATATTATACAAATTTTTAGAAATCTGTTGTTATGTTATATTATCTAAATATTATTTCACGCTACCAGGAACCTATTTTAATTGGTTTGATTTGGTGGGAAAGTATTTGTAGATTTTTTTATCTATTGCATAAAATATACATAACTAAATATATTTTTTTTATTATTTAATTAATACATTGTTACTAGTCGTTTCCGTCTAACCTATAATTTGTCTTTATGCTAACTTAAATCTGGGTATATAACTAGGAGGACCCATCGGCCCTAAGTTAGTCTCTGGTGAAATAATGTTTATACATGTCACCGCTGAATTTTTTAATATATGCACCTCACTACACAACACTACACAAGATCAGATGGTTTGATTCTTTTGAGTCTGTGTCCGGTTCTGGTGGTATCCAAAAGTTGCAATATTACAATATTAGTATGAGAATGGAGTCTTTCCTCATGCCCCCTTGCAATTCTCTTGATTTCTTGACTGACTGTGGGTATCTGAAAGTCTCAATATAGGTAATCAGTCCTATAGTATTTAGGTGCACCCACGATACCTCTCAGGGCTTTGCTCTGAAAAAATTGTATTTTATTAATGTTACTCTTTGCAGAACATCCCCATAATTGAACTCCGTATGTCCATATAGATTTCAATATTTGCTTATATAATAACAATTTATTATGTACTGATAATTGTGACTTTCTTCCAATTAGCCAGTACATTTTCCTATATTTCAATTCCAGTTCTTTTCTTTTCTTCTTCATATGTTCCTTCCAGCGAAGTTTTGCATCGAGATTCATTCCGAGATATTTAGCGTTGAGCTGTGATTTTTCTTTGATTATTGACAGATAATAACTAATAAAGCAAACTTTGAAAAAAAAGGGGAATTTGGGAAGTTGGATGGGGAGGATTGGGTGTAGGGTTTGTGTTTGTATTTGTTTTAAAGCCTATTTGGCTTATATACATAAAAATTTAATTTAATTTGAAAATAAAATACTTTCTTGTCAATCAGTTGCTATACTTATAATGCTGCATTGACTTATTATTCAACGATTGGAAATGTATGAAATTTAATTAATAATAAGATCCAGTATTCCTGGAAAAATTGTTTGTATATTAAATAATGGGATTCCCGCGATATTTATAGTTCGAGCCAGATCAAAACACCGTAGGTACTAAGAAATTGTTTTTATTCCGACTAGTAACGTGTATGAGTCATATTAACAGACATCCTAATAATTTTGCGATAAAATTTTGTGGTAATCGGCCTAGATTTCGTGGGACTATCTCTAATGATATCAAGTGATATGAATAACACTTTCTCATAACTTGTTATATATGATAACAAGTTCAATTAAAAATTAGTATAAAGACTTACAAATATTTTGTTTCAGTATAATATAAATTGAAATACGAGGTGTATTCAACAAAAAGCGAGTGCTTATATTTAAATAAAACAATATAAAACAATTTATTATTTTAAATAAATAAAAACAGAGATTAAAATAAATAATATAACATCTATTTACACAACAAATGGTAAAATAAATAAAGCAAATTTTAAGCGTGCGAGATTTTGATATCGAGGGGGTCGGACAGTGGGTGAATATTCCGGAAACATAACGAAAACGTATCTCAGCAACTAATTTTAATGACAAAGATTTAACTAACAATATATAAAAATATATATAGACAATGACAGTGGTAGTCAATAAGCAGATGCAGAGCAGCAATGACAGAATATAATCAGACAATAAACAGACAATAATCATAACTGATAGCAATGATAAACTATGCTAGGATGAAGTATGAAATGCACACGGTACGAAGGAAAAAAATTAAATATTATTAGTGTTGGGAACTATCGACTGAAATTGACTATCGATTGTTTAGTAATTAACTACTCTTTATTATCGCCTGTTTCAGTCGCTATTTTTGGTTCGACTAATTTTACTACTTTTTACCACTGACTATTTCAGTCGACTGTTTTCAGTCACTATTTTCGGTCTGACTAATTTTGTTACTATTTACTATCGACTGTTTCAGTCGTACTGATTTTTAACGTTCTGGCTCTGTTGTTCTAACCGATTTATATGTGATATATGCAGTTTTATGACTTTTTTGGTAGTTTGCTTGTAAATAACAATATATTGTATATTAATATTATAGCATTATATTAATATATATTATTTGGTACGATATTTTTCAAGAGAATTAATGTAATAGGGTAAAAAGGTTAAAATTGGTTAAAAAAACATTTCTGTGATTAGGTATATTTAATTTTTGTATAGTATTTGTGGTTATTGTACATCTTTAGTTTTTAGATTTTGTTTAAGTCCTATTGTTTAGTTTATATTTATTTTAGTATATTATTTAAAACAGCAATTAACAGATTAAAATACAATAAAACATTTGTGGGGTATTATTCCATTCCATAGAAAAAATCCATTCCTTTTTACTGATCCACGGAACATTCAAATATAAAAGTAATTCTACTTCGTTTAAAATTAAATTATAAATTGCATGTTATGTATAATTACTATAATAGTTAATAGTTTTCCCTTCTCTTTTTTAAAGTTAGTTCGTGAAGGAATTTATACATCTCCGTCTCGCTTATACTACAGTTGGAAAATATAACCACATATAAACTAATTGTACCAAACAATTATCTCCGTCCTTTCCTCTCTCACAATTTATACAGGAAAGGATTCGCGAATTGAAAAAAAATAGTCGAACCGTGCATTTGATGTGGAAAATAGTAATTACTATTTTTTTGATTGCTAGTTTTTTGACTATCGACTGTTTTGCAATTATCGACTGTTTCGACTGTTTTCAGTCGATCGTTCCCAACGCTAAACATTATGGAGAGTTTTAGAGCATATAGCGAGGAGTAGGGTCGTTCTGATACACGAATGGTATAACATTCTATTGGAAAATACTTGGACAGTATTCCACTAGGAATTGCAGCTATTTTGAAAGCAAATGGCGGCTTAAAATATTGTTAACAAATAAATGTGGTGTATACGTCAAGTGTTCATATTATTGGTTCATCCCCTGTATATTATTTTAATAATTTTGTGTTATGTGTAAAAATGGCAAACAAGTTATTTTATTTTCGATCTAAGGCAGAAGAATGTTAGAGAAGTATAGTTAAATATGGGGATGCGAGTCATAACAGATATAGCTTCAATATCACTAATGTATTTGTGTTACGAACATTCTAACGTAAATGTTTACTATTTTTATTAGATTGAATAACAGCTATCAAATTGCAGGTTAGGTTTCATTTGTTTTTTTTTCTTGTCTGTATAAGTGTCTAATAACTGTATTCTTGTCTCAGTTACCCAACGTCAATATCATGCGTTGAATTTAGTTTTACAGTGTGCATGAAGTCGCCATATATTCCTGCTGCTACTTGAATTTCCTACTTAAATACCTAACACACGGAAGAAAACAGGATACTAATTCTACAGATTCTCAAAAAAAAAACAAAGAAAATATTAAATGAAGTATTTATCATGGTCAGATTATAAAAATATAATAGCATCAAATATATCCTTTCTCCTTCATCAAATAGTTTGATGAATTATACTTCATCAGATAAAGGGTAGCCGATATATGATTGATGAAACTACTTAATTTTATTAAATATTTACTTTGCAACTATGTATGGGTATGTATGCGCAATGGAAAACAGAAGTTTCAAACATTTAGACTAATACTTATAGTCTGTTCAAAGTTATTTTGTACATCAAAACGTCGCAATGTTGCCGCATCAACTCTGAGTTTTAGTTCTAAATAAAATAATTGAACCAAAATGTTATTATATGTAGAAATAATATAATTTATTTTAACATTATAGTACATCTAAAAACTATAGTTAATTATAAGGCCATAATAGTTTATAGCTTAGATTTATAACCTCTTTTCACTATTGTTTTAAAGAATTTTGCATACGTCTGATAACCGGACGACTTTGACAGGCCCATTCGTTTACGTGTTCGAACTAATCAGACAGCATTGTTTCTCTTTTTAACTGGAATAAAATGAGAAGGAATATCGCTTGAATCTAAAATGAATTTACAAATTGCGGCAGGCAATACATTCAACATCTTGATAACGTATGTTCAAAAGAACTTTGAATATACTATATATAACGTTATTATTGAAGCCAAGTAAAGCAATATAAACTAAGCAGATAGGTAGTTCAATAATTCATATCCAGAACATAATTAGACACTTGAGAACATATAATATATTCATATAATTTGTAAAATTAAAATTTGTGCATTTTACTTACTCAAATGGTACAAGATATATTCGGACAATATTGGATACACTTTTTATTTCCACAGCCCTGTTTGAATTTCCTGTTACAGAAGACCTTATATCAAAATGTACATAATTTAAACTTTTTTGTATTGTAGTTATTATCAGCAACATAAAATTAACCTTTTGGTAGTCCTGTGAAATACATTTGCATCTGCATCTTAAAAACCATCATACAGTTTTCATAAAACCAAAGTAGGATTTATCTAGACTTGACTACTGTACTGTTCTAAACTCTTAGTCCTCAGAATGAAGCCTATCAACTGATAAGTGACCAACCGATTAGCCGTTCTAGTTATTGGCGTGACTGGGATCATTTTCTTTGTCGGATTTTGTACTCTTGCCTTTTCGAAAATGATAATTATAAACAATTACAAACATAAATTTACTATCATGCCCAGCAGGATTAGAACAGTTGACTACTATCCCAATAGTAGGAGGACCACCTTGTCGCTTCGACTACTGCGCCAACCAAGCCGGCCAATAGGATTTCAATATGTTCAATATGATTTAGAAATGACACTTGATTGCAACAATACTATTACCACAGTTGTCATCTGATATAGCACCCATCACCAATATAGCATCCGATGATCTTGCAACCATTGGCTACTATTTAGGTACTGTTTAAAGACTTTCAACTTTGTCAATTTTATTTTCTCTAACATTCTACGTTTCATGGTTGGTATATCTGGAATACTCTCGTCGAGCATCTTCTATCCGTCGTGCGAAATACAGATAAGCATCTTTATTGAACCAAAAGTATGATTATGTTAAATTTTCACACTGTAAAATCCGTTAAGTTTTTGTCCACGTTAGCTCTTTGACTTCCTACATGGTTTGAAAAAAGATAATAATTTAAAGATTCTTTGAAATGTGATCTTCTTTGATTTGAGGTAGTCGTAACGGAGTTAACGTTTCAGATTTGTCGTTTTTTTTTTAAATTTAAAACAAACAGTAAGTATACATACAAAGTGTTATTAAACTTTTTATTATACAGTAACAAAAGAAGAGTGTTATAATCTATAGAAATTAAATCAAGATTTTCTAATCGCTCCTGGCCTATTCTAGTTTGTAAGTAAGAACAGTGTTGTTAATCTTTGATTAAATTTTATTTATAGAATGATTTTTCAGCTGCATCTGTAACATACGTAATGCAACAATGATGATTGAGGATGAATGAGTCCAATTATGTATCATAATGTAATTTAGTATTTATCGAAACGATTTTCCAGAAATTATAATTTAGACGTAAAAGCCTTGGTCAAAATACTTGCCAAAATTCTCAATATTTCACAAAAATGTAAAAATATCACAACGGGAGGATAATAGCCCAAATCTTTAAATAACAGATGAAAGAGTAATGTGTGCTACAAAGAAACAAATAGCTAAATTCTAAATCTATATTTTCAAATGGCTGATC
This sequence comes from Rhynchophorus ferrugineus, assembly GCF_030347505.1. Taxonomy (NCBI): domain Eukaryota; kingdom Metazoa; phylum Arthropoda; class Insecta; order Coleoptera; family Curculionidae; genus Rhynchophorus; species Rhynchophorus ferrugineus. The sequence goes on along the minus strand of NW_027472583.1, from coordinate 44,022,350 downwards.
TTCACTTTCGTAGGATGATTGTTTTTTTACTCCTAGTGGTTTTATTATTTCTGAATATTTGAATTTCGCATCTATTTCCATGTCAGCAACAAATTAGATTTGTTTTGTTTGTAATTTAATTTTGTGTATATGTCACCAAATTATATAATTATTTTTGTATTGTTTGTGCTCGGCATCGATTTGAAAATAATCAGTTGGTAGTAGCTAAAATAATATTGTAAATACATAACTAGGTTTAGGTAGGTATTAAGCTAAAATGTAAAATAGTATAATATAAAATACGTGTAGTAGATAGATTAAATATGGTTTTGTGTAAGTAATATAACGACTATAATGTACATATTTTATTTTAAAACTTTTTTTTTCTGTTAAAAATAAAAAAGTTTCATTATTTGTTGCTTTTTGGTGAGTTCGTTATTTATTTTCTAAAGTCGGTCCAATTTTTTTGTTAAAAATATTTAATTTTTCTCTATTTCGTGTAAGATATTTATTCAATTAATTACGCAGTTATTTAATTAAGTATTACAATGGCTAGGGCAAGTAAAGGTGATTGAAAATAAGGAACGCTTCTGGTCCCGGAGTCCGCTACCTAGCCTAGGTGATTTGCCAAATGTTTTAACCAAACTAGAACAACAAAAAGTCGTTGCTCCCGTCAGGAATCGAACCCGTCACCTCCGCGTGTGAGCTGAACGCTCAAACCACTACACCATAGAAGCGGCTGCATGCAATATTTCTACGGCTTCCCATTTGATATGGATAGTGCTTTTGCAATAAACGATCTCCGGTTTTTCGTCACATCAGTTTAGCAATAACACTATACCCAAATATCTGATTATTTTAGATAAAAAAAATATGTGAAAACTTTGTATATGTATGTGCCGTTGAAATTTGAGGGTTTCCCTCGATTTCCCCGGATTCCACCGTGACTTGGTTCCAATGGAATCACCTTGGAAGCACACTCATTCAAATAAAAAAGAACGAACGAATAGAAAGAACTTTGAAAATCGGCCCATAATTGATGGAGAAATCGGTGAACATATATATATAAAAAAATATATAGTCGAACGTAGAACCTCCTCATTTTTTGAAGTCGGTTAAAAAATGGATTTAGGTTGTTTCAAACTAAAAAGAAAAACATTTTGTTTACAGAATCTTAGTAAAAATATCAGCTTTGTAAGTAATCAGTACTACAAGATTAACATGCATATAAATTCAATGTTTTTTAAGATTTGAACTAAAGCAATAGCAAAAAAGTTTTGTACAGTTATCGAAATATGTTCCAGACAAAATTTCGCAAAGAACAACGTAAACTTCACCCAACTGGAATCTTAGAATCATAAATTGTGTTAAATCATCTGGTATTCAACAAAAATTTTAATCTTGAATTTGAAACGTTAACGAAAAAAATTATACAGGACGAAATATTAGATTACTACTGCAAACAGAAATTTTTAATTTCATTTAAAATATCACCTAATACTTTTTCCATGTGTCGTATGAATTTTTGAGATCTATTAATATGTACAGACATAATTGAAGAGGTAGTACAATGTCACCAATGGTCTGGATGGTTTATAATGATAGATGGCAATAATAAAATTCCCAACATTGGTAGTGATAAATGATCTTTGGTTTTATGTAAATTTATTTTAATAAAGTTTTTTAAAAAAATTAAGTTTAAATTGTCTTCCACGCTTTGATGCTGAATATATTATGGCCATATGGTAGTCGCGAAGATTTCTAATAAACAAAAATAGTAATATATATTTTCTTTTACTGTATCTCAATTGTTGTATATACATAGAAAATTTGAGCTATTTGCATCAATAACTCCCTCAACCAATTTTGGTTTTCGGTTTGTTCCCCTTATTGCTGGTAACACAAAACTAATTTTATAACAATGAATAATGAGATAAATGATCCAAATAAAATCAAAGGGCGCCAAAAAGTTTGCACGTATACAAAATGAGTGACGTCAATGTTTCGTAACATTTACGTAACAATGATTGATGCTTTACTGAATATGGCGAATATTTCAAATTTGTGTTTTTATTTCTACTAAAATATTAGTTATGACACTTTATAAATTCTTCGCCTTTTAGGACATGCTTTTTACATCGTTCATAACCTCATTCAACGACTTCTGAGCAACATCCATTTGCCGATATTTTTGCTCTAACAGGATAACAGGTTAATTGAAAGGTCCCCGGCCTGACACATAAATGGCGCTACTAGAATTAAATGTTTATGTATTTTAATTAGCCCTAACCCTCAAAAGATGCGTGTATAAATTTGACAGCTGTCGGATCATTAGTTCATCATGTGAATTATAGCATTTTGAGTAATCAGCTTTTGTTATTGTGAAAAAAATGGATAAAAAGGAATTTCACGTGTTGATAAAATATTGCTTTTTGAAGGGAAAAATACAATTGAAGCAAAAACTTGATGCCGAGTTTCCGGACACTGCCTCAGGAAAATCAACCATCAAGGATTGGTATGCTAAGTTTAGACGTGGTGAAATGAGCACCGAAGACGGTGAACGCAGTCGACGCCCAAAAGAGGTTAAAAACAGCCGCATTTGAAGAAAAAGAAAGTGCTGCTTCACCAAGACAATGCACCGTGTCACAAGTCAGTGAAAACGATGGCATAAATACGTGAATTGGGCTTCGAATTGCTTCCTCATTCACCACATTCTTCAGATCTGGCCCCCAGCGACTATTTCCTGTTCTCAGATCTCAAAAGAATGCTCGCTGGGGAGAAATTTTCGTCGAATGAAGAGGTAATCGCCGAAACTGAGGCCTATTTTGCGCAAAGAACAAATCGTATTACAAAAATGATTGACAAAAAGTTGGAGGATCACTATAGTCAGTGTATCACCCTTGAAAGAAATTATGTTGAATAAAAAATACTAATTTTGCCAAAAAAAAAGGGTTTTACTATGGTAGGCCGGGGCCTTTTCAATTGACCTGTTACATGCTCAAAACATTCGAAAAAATCATAGTATGACCCAATCGATATGTGCCGGGATGATTACTGTATTCGTGATCTTCAACATCTTAATAGCCAATTCGAAAACGCTAATACCACCCGCAAGATCTTCTTTTATTCTTAGCAGATTTACTTCAAACAATATTTAATATATCTAAAGCATTGTTGCCTATTATGACAAAATTTAATACAAATTATCGGATCTATTATTATATATCTAAAAATGTACAAACAGTATCAAAACAGCGCAGCCTTCCTTGACATTAACCATGCATTGGACAAGGTGTGGCATGTGGCTACTCTACAAAATCAAAAAAATATTACAACACTCTTTCTCCTCATTATTAAAATTTTATCTTGCGAATAATATGCTACAAAGTAAATAAAATGTGCACATCTCAAATGCACGGAATTAGGCCAGACAGCATACTGAGTCCATTTCTCTATCTAATACTCACATCAGGTATACCCATTGATACTTATATCAGTACAGTGATGTATGCGGATGATACAGAATTCCCTTCAACACATGAGAATCACGACTCCGCATCAGAATGGCTCCAACTACATCTGACACTGATAAAAGCTTGGCTCGAGCAGTGGCGTATTAAGTCCAATACAGATTAGTCGGTTGAAGTAACCTTCACACTCAGAAGAATTTTTTCGGTCATTTGTCACACTCAATGAAACATTGTAATACAGAAATTCCACAAGGATGCCAAATACTTGGGTCTGTATCTTGGCCGCAAATACTTGGATCAAAAGGAAACTCCGGAACATGTACTGGCTCATCGGACACAAGTCACAGTTGTCAGACGCTAGTAAAATAGCCATTTCTAAAGCTATACTGAAACCTGTATGTATATATGGCGTACAGTTACAGCACAACCTGTCATAATAACATCGACATATTAGAAATGTTTCAAAATAAAACTATGTTCAATATTTCACCGTACATAAAAAATAGATATGTGTACCTAGATTTGAATCTGCGAACAGTAAAGGAAGAAATTGAGTGATACAGCAAAAACTATCAAGGCAGACTAGGCCAATACGTCAACACATTAACTAGTTAGCTGCTGTTGGGCAGTCTAAGATACTCAAGAGATTGTATACTAAATCAATATTCCCAGACGAAGATGAGAATGGCATCAATGAGTGCACAATTCAACTAAAGAGATGTATCAAAACACATATAGTCTATCAAATGAAGCAATGAACATATGTTATCAAGATGTATGCCTGTCGCAATTTGTAAATTTATTTTAAAAAGAGATACAATGGTGTGTGATATGTTCGAACACGTAAACGGATAAGCTTGCAAAAGTCCTTCGGTTGTTAAATGTCTGCAAAATTCTTCAAAACATTAGGTATAACAAGTACAGGTTATAAACCAGCAAACATTGTTTTAACGCTTTGTTTGTTTTCATAAATTAAAAATCGCTGCTTATTATTACTTTGATTGGATGGAGATCCCCTCTTGCCAGTAAAATTCGTTAGAGAGGTCAGTATTTTTACTATTAAATATTAAGTTGCAACAGTTTTATTGAAAGTATTTTTTAACGTGTTACAGCAGCACTGAATATACAGTACCGGCACGGTCATTAAAATATCTCAAGAAGTGAAAAATATAATCTTGAATTCACCGAAAGTAAAACGAAAACCGTACGAACCATACGAAGACCATACGAAGCGGGTGACACATAAAGATCAGCTTGATGTTAGCTCTATCAGAGATAAAATATATGAAACCTACAAAAACAGTGAGTAGTTTTTTCAACAATAATAATAATATTTAATATAATTATTTCAAAGGAAACTGTTAGTCTGAAAAATATCCACAGAAAATTTCTGTATGTATGCAGTTCTTTGCAGTATGTAGAACACACTTTCATGCACTGTTAGGTAATATAGGATTTAAATGGTGTAAAGATAACCCACGAAGAGGTCTAATGGAACTTCCATTGTTTTTAAAAGGATATAATAAAATCAAGAAAAACTTATTATTTCAATTTGTGTATTTAGTTGAGATTTAGATGGATGTTTCGGAATGGGACCAATATACCCAAAGGTTACTCATGGCAAGATGACAATAAAAAGTGTTAAGGCTATAAAAGTTGGTGGAAAAAGGTAAACGTTGAAATAATAATTGATTAGGTATTATTGATATAACATTTATTAATAATTTATTGCAGATATACTGTTCTTGTTCTTCTGGCATTGTTGAGATGGAATGGTTAAGAACACCTTTGGCTTGGATGAACTCGATCCCACAGACATTGAAGACATTGAAATTGACAGAAGATGAAATCGGGAACAAATGTTAGATACATTGGAAACTACCAGCTTAGTCCTTGAATTAAACTTTCTGAATGTGGAATTATGATTCAATGCTGACAATTTCCAAGATAGGGTGGTGAGAGGGGAAACAATTAAAGGTGATTGTATAATTATTTTACGATAACTGTAGGAAGTTGTATTGTAAAGTGTGAACATTTATGTGCATAGACATGTATGTAATTATTCAGAGTTATATATGAGCATTAGGTTAGAATGTATACGGAGAGGATGAATACTAACTGTTTTGTAGACAGTATGGTAAATGTATTAGGGAGAATTGACTAATTAGTTTTATCAAGAATGGTATACACAGGTAGTAACAGAAGACACAAAAAAATACAGTGATATCAAAATGACTTGACAAGAAAATACACCATCGAAGGAAACAAGAACTAAGGTAAATATGCTCTCTAATGAAATTGAGTCATGCAGCAAGAACTATCAAGCCAGACTAGAACAACACATTAATCAGTGAGCTACTGAACTGCAAGGAGTGGGCAGCAAGATACTCTTACCTTAAGAGAAATAGTATAACATATCCAGAACAACTCAGCTAAAGAGGTACCGATGAAAATCTGAACATATATTAGATTATTGTTTCAAGAAAACAGATTGTTATAAAGTACGCTATATATAAAAAGGAGTATCATATATCATTCCTTCACAGCTGAAAAAAATTAAACAATTTTCTATACATGATTGCCAATACAACAACAGAAAAATTGTAGCAATTGGACCAACACAACTCGCACAATTTCAAAAGTTCCATTTTCTTTTTGAAGATACCTCGTATAAGACATAAGTGTCCTTCATATTGCAACAGAAAGTTGTCGGGTATTTTTTGTTTATTACTATTTTTATGATATAACCAGTGATAGTTCATAAAATTATTAACACTAAACTACTACATGGTTTTTATAGTTATCTGGTGATGGTTTTATGTAAATTCCAATAACTATGAGCCATACATTAATACTAATTAATTCAAAAATAAATAATTATATTATACATTGCGGAATACGTTGACTTCCCGTTGTGATAACGTGACGAGATATAGCATTATAGAGAAACAAATTGTTAATTTTACTGTTTTTGTAACTAAAATATTAGGAGCCCAAATTGGTACAAGATTAAATACTTGTTTTGAATGTAAAATATATATAGTTTAAGAACGGCTTTCAGAATAAATGATAAGATATTTAAAACATGTTATTTTGTGACTGATTAAATCTAGTTTATTTTATATTTATATTTAGATGTTTATGTATATATTTAGAGAAACGCTTTTCTTGTTTATTTTATATCAGCTTTACAACAGTGTAAACATGATAAACAAAGCCTTAATTGATATTCATTATATCAAAAAGCCATATTATTTGAACATATATTTCATATTATTGTTCCTTTTTTCGGTTCTTAATGCCAAAATAAACACTTAAAATACGCCGTATATGTAATAATTCATAACGTGATAAGTTAATGTTACTAAATGCAAATATATTCTTCACAAAACAGTTGCTCATTTTTATTTATTTTATTTAATTAAATAATAGCAAGTTTTTCTGTGAGTAGTTTTACTTTACCATTTCTATATGAAACAAGGCACTGAAAATCATAATATTTTGGTGGGGGGCTAAGACTTTTTAAATTTCTCGCCCAGGAACTTTAAATGCATTACTGCTGCCATCAACTATCATCTATTAATAGACTACTGGGAGATTTCAAGCGAGCTGCATCACAGACAACCTCTTGAATTTTAAGAATTATTTTTTTTTGTGCAGAAAAACCATCACCAAAACCAAGAAAAAGATTGATCAATACTATGGAGACTGCTGTTAAAGTAAATATTTCTTCCTTAGTTAAAAAAAGGAATCTGTGTTAAGTAAGAAATCTGTGTTAATAAGAAATTTTATCAAAGATGTAAAAGTTGAACAGGAAGTTTTAGTGGTAAAATCAAATATAGTAAATCAGGGTAACAGAATTAGAAATAAGTTTAAGGGAAAAAGTACTTGTAACTATTACAAACAACCTGACCATTGGATTAGACAATGTCAAAAGTGGATTGCTGATGGACGACCGTCTAAGGATGCAACACTGAAGAAGGAAAAGGACAAGACAGTGAAGACAAACACAGTACTATTAACGACATGCGGTGATATTTTTTCTGAAGAAGTAGACGAAAATAATTGGTGGATTGACAATGGCGCTATGAAGCATGTGACAAATAGGCCAGATTATTTTGTCAGCTATGAAGCATTTAGTCAACCACAATGCATTAAAATTGCTGTAAAAGAATTTTTAAATGCTAATGGAAAAGGAACAATTCGGTTCTCATCAACAGTTAAAGACAGATGTGAGGAATTAACATTGAAGGATGTCTGGTATGTACCGAATATTTTCAAAAATGTGTTTTCTGTTTTAGCTGCTCATGACCAAAATAAGATTAGTAAGTTTGAGTCAACGCCTATGTCCTGTTCTGTATAAAGATTCATGGTCAATTGAAGTCATGTGGTTTTCGTGCAGTAAATGGTACTCTGTACAGACCAGCCAGGTAAATCTGATTTGTTACAGTTCCATGAGAGATGGAGTCACCAAGATAAACATAATGTAAAAGCAAAACACAAGAATGTTTTGAGTTGAAATTATTATATTATTACTGAACACATTTAGTGTTGATATTGACAGCCTGGCAAAAAACAATAAATTGCTACATCGCTACAAACTGTTATACCATCAGGCATATTCTGCAGATTTAGCCCCTGCGAGTATTTCATGTTTTCAAACCTGAAGAATTAGCTGGGTGGTACGAATTTTGCATCGAATAAAGACGCCCTTTAGAAAACTCCGGATGCAGTAGGTGTTTACCAATAGTCAGCCAATTTCAATTAAAAAACCTTTATATTTGGATAATTAATAATATACAGGAAGCGTACACTGACTAAATAGCCTAGCTATGTTAATTTGCGGAATTCCAAGTCGTTCGCTTCTGTTTATATACATCTTACGTAACCTCCAAGGTAAAAATAAACTTCGCGTGAAAAAATATTAGAATAACTATAATTATTGTATGGTACAGGTATATAACTTAATTGTTATATATTCTTATCACTATCACTACATATTATAAACAAAATTCCATACCGAGATTGTCTGTCCGCTATAAACTCTACTGAATACGGATTTTCATTCGGTTTTGATCAATAGACAGAGTGATTCATAACTAAACCTTAATGTCAATCGGTTGAAATATCACGATAATTGTTGAAAATATCGGAGAAAGTCAAACCGCGTTAAATTGGACAGATTTGGAGCCATTAAGCTGTACTTTTCTCTCCAGTCAAGTCATTTTCTCTCTCCAGCTCATAGAAACTTCTTTCATTGAAGTTTCAACGAATAATAATGTTAAACTATTCTTGATAAATACAATTATTGTATTATTAAATTAAAATGGAAGAAATTCTAAAATGCTAATTCACAACAAGATACTGATCAGATGTTTAGACCAATATGATTATATGGTGCTCTAGAGCTGTACCTGGGATAAGAATGTGATTAAAATTCAAGTGTTCCAGAAGAAGGTATTCTGTGACATAGTGATCGCACCTTGATATGTACGAAATGAAGAATGAATGATTTGCATCGTGACCTGAAAATTCCTACAGTCAAGGAAGACATCAATCAACATTGGCTGAAAAGTCCGGGGTGTAACAAAGAAAAGGTTTTTTTTGTCCAAAATTGGCTTTATTAATCAATGTCACATAATCAATCATTTTAATACCACTTTTGTAGAACGATTTATCTTTTGCCTCAAAGTAGGTATGTCACCAGTTGCACCATGTTTCATCCTTTGTCACATATGGAAGCAAAAATTCCGGTTTGTTGTGTTTAAACATGGCCAAACACTACTCAAAATCATCAAAACGTTCGTGTTCATGTAATATAACACCAACATGTTCTTTCGATATCTTTACAATATTAGCTAACCCACGTAGCTTCACTTTTCGATCATTCAAAACGATTTTGTGGATTTTTAAAAATATTTTCTGGTGTTGCCACCTCATTTGGACGTCCACTACGTTCTGTATCTCCGGTGTCTCTACGACCAAGTTTGAATTCAGTAAACTAACGTTTAATTGTTGTTTCTGATGGAGCGGAGTCTTTTCAAGCCATTGGTTCGCTGGATCCATATATCAAAATATCAATATTTTTCTCCATGGCCGACATCCCTAATCTAAATATAATATGCTCGTTTTTGTACTTAATCAGGCAAAACTTCTATTTTTGTGTATAATTTAAAGGAAATCTGTTATTATGGCATTATTTTTGTAACATTTAAAGTAACTATGATTTGTTTAAATTCAAAAACAAAACAAAGGTCTTGTTTTCCAGCATATGAAGGTTTAAAAAAGCTGATTATTTTCTAAATGATTCTGCTCTAGCACAGAAACGGATTTTAAAAATAAACAAGATTAAATATTAGAGAACATGTTAATTTCTACTACACCAAGCTTCCCAACAGTAAGGATAAAGCATTTCTGACAAGAATATTATGGACCTAAATGTGAAAGATAATTTCTTGACCAAGATGCAATTCCTAATTATAATATTAATAACAAGTCAATTGAAAAGTCTCCGGCCATGTCATAGTAAAACAATTTTTTTTAGCAAAATTAGTTTGGTTTGTTCAACATAATTCCCTTCAAGGGTGATACACTGATTATCAAAATGATTATGAAAAGTTGGAGGGTCACTACTCCAACTTTTCGATATCATTTTTGTAGTACGATTTGTCTTTTTCTTCAAAATAGGCCTCAGTTTCGGCGATCACCTCTTCATTCGACGAAAATTTCTTCCCAGCGAGTATTCTTTTGAGATTTGGGAACAGCAAATAGTCGCTGGGGGCCAGATCTGGAGAATACGGTGGATGAGGAAGCAATTCGAAATCCAAATCATGGATTTTTGCCATCGTTTTCACTGACTTATGACACGGTTCATTGTCTTGGTCAAGCAGCACTTTCTTTTTCTTCAAGTGTGGCCGTTTTTCGGCGATTTCGTCCTTCAAACGATCCAATAACGCTATGTAATAGTCGCTTTCCTTTTTCAAGGTAGTCAATGAAAATTATTCCATGCGCATCCCAAAATACAGACGCCATAACCTTGCCAGCCGACTGCGTTTTCTCACGCTTTGGAGTGGGTTCATCGTGTACAGTCCACTCGGATGACTGTCCAGTGGACTTCGGAGCGAAATGATGGAGCCATGTTTCATATCGCCACAAAAATTCAGGTTTATTACGCTTGATCATCTTCAAACACTGCTCCGAATCATCAACTCGTCGTTATTTTTGGTCAAAAGTGAACTCGCGCGGCACCCACTTTGCTGGGTAAACTTTCTCATACCCAAATATTCGTGAATGATATGTTATACACGTTCACGTCATATCTTTAGAGTGTCTGCTATTTCATTCAATTTCAATTTATCGCCATTCCAAATCATTTTATGGATTTTTTAAATGTTTTCGTCGGTAACAACCTCTTTTGGGCGTCCACTGCGTTCACCGTCTTCTGTGGTCATTTCACCACGTCTAAACTTAGCATACCAATCCTTGACGATTGATTTTCCTGAGGCAGCGTCCGGAAACTCGGCATCAAGCCAAGGTTTTGCTTCAACTGTATTTTTTCCCTCAAAAAGTAGTATTATATCAACACGCGAAATTCCTTTTTATCCATTTTTTTCACAATAACAAAAGTTGCTTCACTCAAAATGCTATAATTAACAAACTAATGATCCGACAGCTGTCAAATTTATTTCACCTATTGTTTTTTTCCTCAAAAGGAGACTTTAAAAATACTCAGAAAACCTCAAATGATCACTGGGTTAGCGAGACTGCCAAAGGATTACCACAAGTCTACATAACATATTTTTCAATAAATCCAAATCGAAGCGAACAACTTAGAAAGTTTGAAAAATACTGTTGAAATATAACAGCGAGTACAATTTTTCATAATAAAGCTTTTCTCTTCTTTAAATTCATTCAGACTCCTTTAAAATACATTCAAACGATAAACAAACAATATAGAAAATATAAAAATATAACATTATTCCCATTCTTCTAAAATCCATTTGATCATAACCATTATCACTTTCCTGTCATTATCAAAAGAACCTCTACCATCAAGTGACATTTTGTAGGCTTTCAAAACCACAGTGATGAGATTGTTGGACTGTGACTGTATTGAGGCACTATAAACCTACACTCTTTAAACTACACTCAAAAAAGTACTATCTATAAAATGTAACATAACTTTTAAGGTAGTAGTAAATATGCAAAACAAAAATACATTTTTTTCTATATTCATAATGTTCAATACCAACAAATGTTAAAGAATATTTTAAAATATATAATCGTGCTTCTGATTTTTGTAAATATCTTGACGTCAAAGTTTGTAGTAACGAATAACCGATAACCCATTGATTAACGTTCCAAATAACAAGGTGTTAAATGACGTGTTAATGTTAATAGATAAAACTCCCAGTTTAAACACAAAAATAATTCGCAACAATGTTAACTAGTGTCCAGAAGCATAGGCAAACGTCTATAGTGTATCCAAAGTTTCTGTGAACATACGTCATCAAAATGTTTAATATATTGCCTGTCGCAATGTGTAAATTCGTTTTAGAATTACACAATATGTTCCTTCTCACTTTATTCTAGTTAAAAAGAGACACAATGTAACCCAACCACCCTGTTGAAGCCGTCCGATTGTCAAACGTATGAAAAATTTTTGATAACAATGGAAATAGGAAGTTATAACTAGTTTTTAGATGTACTATAATGTTAAAATAAATTATATTTAATAACATTTTTGTTTCATAATGTTATTTAGATTAGAATTTTGTTATAGGTCAAATAAACTAATACTGTTGATGCGGCAACATTGTACCGTATAACATCATAAATCGAGATGACGTATGTTCACACCAACTTTGGATAGTCTTATAGATATTATGGAAGGTATTTTACATTACACTATCACTGTTAAACTTATTGAAAAAAATATTCATACATTGATATTGTTCGTTGAGTATATCTATGTTTTAAATAATGCTTAATATTTCAACATATCCTTTCAGTTACAGTCGGAAGGTTAGAAAAATTAAATATTTTTCTCACAACAGACAAATAAAACATTTTTTTCAGGCAAATAAAACATTGTAAGTATTTTTGTGATTAAAAACCACAATTTCAAAACCACAAACAAAATTTTTGGTCATTATTATAACACTGACATAGGAAAAAAGAAAATAGATACAGCTTCAATTTCAGCAAAAGAAAATCGAACTAAAACCAAAGTACTCAACAAAGTAAGATTTTATTGGATACTTTGAATAAATGAAAAATATGCTGTATGCTTGTAAAGCGACCGTAAGTCGTAACGAAATTTAGAAAACCACGGACCTCAGCGATCTATTAGCTATTAGTATTGAGCAATTCCTAAAATTTACCAAATTACTATATTGCTTAGAAATCAATACCCATTTAGATTTGCATTTGAGTAGATATAACCGTCCACAGTCCAAAATATCTATTTATTAAATTTGATGTATTACCTTTGACTTCCTGCCAATTCAAGAATTATATCAAATTCAGGCATTTTTTTCGAAAATCCTTCGATGCTTCAATCGATTGGTGTTGTCAATGATTACATCGAATACTACTTTCCGAAGAATAAATGTTAGCAAAAGAACAAAATCATTATACAAATTAATATTTTTCACGTACACTTGATCGTTGCCCGAAATACCACTTACTGACAATATTGTCCGATGCAAAAATGTGCGGAATGTTTTTTTTTATATCTACAGTATCAATATAAATAGGAAGCCGTTAAAATACCAATAAACTGTATAATATATTAATACCTTATATTGAAAACTGCAAGTAATTCATAATGTAGCAAAACAGCGATGCTAGATTAGTATTTAATGTGACCTAAAAAAATATTCAAACTTAGTTAAACGTCAAAACAAATTACCATTGACAATATTATTCAATGAACTGAAATGAGCTAAAAAATATGCAAATTAATTCGTAAATGCATAATTCACTATAATGCAGTGAATAATAAATATGTTTCCTTAACATCATAAATGAAAACCCAGCCATCTTTTTAATTCTTAAGCGTCTAAGGTAAAATATATTCTACTAATCATATTATTTTAATGAAATGAGCCCCAAAAAAAATGGATAATGAAAGAAAATTTAAAAAACCATCCGACAATAATGACTCATTAGTTTGCAAATTTAAACGGAAGTAGTAAATCCGCGTAATTAAAATGTTACTCACAAGCGATTATTCTTACTTTTGCGAAAAGAATGTAGAATTAAAAGAGCAAGCTGTTTTTCAATTGGTCTTTTCTTCTAGCATGAGTTCATCGTATCATCACATGACAATAAACTAGTCTATTTTGACTTTTTCGTTTAACTAACTCAATGTTTTGCGTGCATATCAAAATAAATATGATGTAATTATTATTTGTAAAAAGTACAAGGTTTTTGGACAAAAATAATCAATATTATTACACATATTTCGAATGGTTTTTAATAAATGTATATTGTTTTAGAGGTAAATTAAATTATTTTAGTATATTAACCTTCTTGTTAGAGTAACATTATTAACTGTTTTGGTAATTTAAATAATTATTGACTTAAAATAAAATACAATTTCAAATATTATTTTCTATGAGAAAAATCAGTAATGATGTAAAACACCAATGTTGAGAATGAATATTTTATATATACTATTTGAATAAATAGCTTCAAGTCTAAAAATGATATAAAATATTAATTATTAAATAATACATAGCATTTGTTGTTACATGGTTTAATAACAAACAAAAAACTAAGACTATTAAATATTACTCAGAAATGGAATTGTGCTGACTTAAGAGAAAAAAAGGATTTATTTTTAATCGGTCTTTTTTGATAACTTAATAATCATTAAATATATTCTCGTTCCCTAGAGTTAAAATATTTAAAAAATCGGGTTTTAATTATTTTAGGTGCAGTGATTATTTAGTCCTGACAATTAGTCAATTAATTTAATAAAAACACAAAACCAGAATATATACTATTTAATATTCAAAATTACCATTAGGATTTGTTTTACAAACCACTGCATCGAAAGGACTAATTCAAAAGTAACCTACTGTTGAACAAATTCGTAACACTTGTATTCTGTATTTACATCACATTAAATTGTGCTTTATACCGTGTTTATAAGGTAACTTGCGAAAAATTCCTTTTGACAATTTCTCCCACGATTAAAAAACTACCTTAGATATTTTCAGAATAAACTTTTCAATATTAAATAATGTAAATTCCCAGAAACTTAACCAAAATAAAACGAAAAAGAAAACTCAACATTTTGTAGGAAAAAACAATTTTTATTTTACTTTAGAATACATTATTATAGTATGGAAAAGTTAAAGCTATATTATTAATACGCAATTCACATTGTTTTTGTTTTTCCTAGAAAGATCCCTATACAAAACAGACAGAACAAATTGTGTATATTCATATGGAAATTTTTTAAAAATGAACAGATTATTCTTAAAACTGTATTTTTAAAATAGTTTTACGCTTTTTTAGTGGCTATTTACCCAAAATTCAAAAAATATATGTATAAATATATGCTTAAACAAGCTTACTTTCCTCTATATTTATAACTAAGGTTCTCGAATACACAAGATATAGAAATACAACGAGGCCTGCCCAGTATGTATATGTAGGTTTAAGAAATATCCAATAAAACTTGTGCCTGGACTCAATTTTTTAACTGATAACATTTACTTCAATCTACAAGTAAGAGAAAACAATCATACTACTACCGGGGGAAGTTTTTGGAAACTGTTCCCGAAAAATTAACATTAACAGAAATATATATAATATTTGTATAATATGAATATATTCGGGGTATAAACCGACAGTGTTAGTTAGATACATGCAAAAGCCCCTATGACTTCAAAATTATAACACGAAAATATATGAAGAATAAACAAATATGTTTTTGTGTTATCATCGCTTGCTCAGAACAAAATGCAGCGATGTTTCTTCTTCTTTTTTACCTGAAGGGCTGCCCTTGTTGCGTTTTCAAAAACTTCCCGCACACCCTCTTTGCTTTTAGCAGAACACTCTAAATAAGCAAACGCGTTAATCTTTTCTGCCATGGAACGACCATCTTGAGGTTTGACCGGTTCTTGCTTCATCTTTCGCAGCTCGTTGATAGTGGTAGGATCGTTGCGTAAATCCTTTTTGTTCCCTACTAGGATGATAGGGACATTAGGGCAGAAATGCTTGACCTCGGGGGTCCATTTTTCAGGGATGTTCTCTAGGGAATCAGGCGAATCCACAGAAAAACACATCAGTATCACGTCCGTATCTGGATAGGAAAGGGGCCGCAAACGGTCGTAATCCTCTTGTCCTGCCGTATCCCACAGGGCGAGTTCAACTTGTTTGCCATCAACTTCAATGTCGGCCACATAGTTTTCGAAAACCGTTGGTACGTACACTTCCGGGAACTGATCCTTACTGAAAACGATCAACAGGCACGTTTTCCCACAGGCGCCGTCGCCCACGATCACCAGTTTCTTTCTTATGGCAGCCATCGGACCTGCGAAATTAACAGAAAAAAAGTCGAGACGTCAACGCCTATTTCTCAATGACTAACTAAAGATGGCGGACAAGTTAAGTCACGATGCGGGAGCGGGGGGTCGGTCAGATTTAAGATATTACCTTTTCCGAAGTCCTCTTGAGGGGCCCAGCAACAGAACATCCAGTTACGGGAGTGACTGGGATTCGGCGGACGCTGTCCGGCTTTAATCTGCGAGGCTTCAACAGCTTCAGTAAAGGCACCGAGTCAATTCTATATAAACAAAACGACTGAAAAAGGAACACGAACTATGACGTAGAACTCCCACCATCTGTCAAGGCGGGATATCCGGTTCATTACGCCGAAATCATCAAAATCGAAAAAATGAATTTATAAATTATTTTCAGTCCACAAAAAAAATTGTATTGACAATTTATTAATAGGAAATTATTTATAAATATCGGTATATTTTCTATTAGTGTTTATTTTTGTAATAGATTCATGTCTTAATCTATTTGAAGACAATAGTGAGTTTGCGCATTAATCTCTTCTGTACAGGACGATATAAAAGTATATTATGGGGTAAATCAACAACAATAGAGGACTTACATATATGTTTATTATATATTTTTATATTGTTGACAATGCAATTAAAATTTTGTGCTCATTAATTTCGAAAATAAATAAATAAATAAATTAAATAAATAGTTTTGATTTATAAAAGTACCTGATTATTATATAAATGGTGATTTTTTATAAAGAACCGATAATAGTATTCAAATAATTAAAAGTAAATATATTTAACAAAATAGGTTTTACTGGATACAAAGTTCATGATAGTAATGTACAAAACTCTGGTTAAAATAAAATGTATTATATCAATATAGATAACAATTATTTTTTAATAAAAACATTAATTTAGGTTTTCATATGGATTTCTACTTTATATATATATTTATATATTATCTATATATTTCTATTTTATATGGGTTTCTATTTATTCTTATAAAATAATATTTTCAAAATAATATGGCGAATGCGCTTGTTACGGAAGGGAAGACCTTAAATAATGTAAGATAAAATTGAACAGGTAGCTCTACAACATGAACGAAAATCCTTTTAGTATACTGATCTACAGGTTGTTTAGCCGTCAGATTATTTTAGTAGCATTTTAATGAGGGGGATAATAAATGTATAATAATTTATGTAGTGGTTTATTTATTATTTATATAAAATAGGATATCTGTTCCACTTAATTAAGATTTTGAAAATATGACATTTTTAATTTTTTTTATTTGATTATATTTTACATTACATTGCCCCCTACAATCTTAATTTGCAAATTAATTTATTACTATTGTTGTGTTGCACTTGCATTAAATGACAAGCAAGGAGAAAGTACGAGATTAATACTCATGTATATACAATAATCAGCATGTATTTCCCAAAGTTAGAAATGCACTTATACACAGTATTATGGATTTTTGGATTGGATTTCCGTGAAAATATAACAGACTGTTTGAAGAGAGGCCGTAAGAACGGAGAAATAGAAAAAGGTATGTTTCTGAAGAAGCGACAAAAGAGACTTATGATGGTAGTTACAAACCAGAATTGATAGCCAACTGGCTATTGGGACTATGATGTGAATTGAAGGCGGTCTGAGATAAAACTTGTTGAGGTCGTAACTCTCATCTGGTCACAAAGGAGAATGGCTATAATGAAGGGAACTAGCAAACCTAAGGGATTCCGATAGGACGGTATACCTGAGTTAAAGCACGCCGTAATCTGTTTCACTCTCGCCGCCCTGGCAACCGGCCTGTTGGAAATTGTAACATGAGAGGCCGGATTTTGAAGTATGAGGAATTGGTCCTGAGTTTTTTTAAACTATTATTTCGTCCAGGATGAAACGAACAGATGAACCGATATTTCACTGGCAAGATCAGCAAAATATCTCCAGATTTTCTCTCTCCTCGTCCTTTGTCAATGCTGGTGGAGCTAGCTGGCTGGTTAGTCTGCATTAACAAGTCAAGTGCAACAAGCAATTAACAAACAAGTCAACAAGTCTGCACCAAGATTTGTTAAGTTGTCGTGTTCCGTCACACTTAGGTGGTGATCGTTTTTCGCGCCCTATAAAGTTGTCGAGGTGCTCATTTTCGCAGTTGGAACACTTGGCTGGCGGTTTTCTTTCCCTTTTTTAGGATCGGGAATCATGGTTATTGGCGCATTTCATGCACCTTAGGATCGATGTAATCACTTTTTCTGTAGTGCTTATCTCACTAAGTCGTCCGTTATCGACTCCAGTAGGCCTCTGGTGATGCTCTTGAGTCGCCTCTCCTGTAAGGATGGGAAGGAGTGGAAAGCCTATAGGAAGGGGTCTTGTGTTTCTTGGTCCATTGTTCCATGGCTTTGTTTTTCCTTTTCAATTTTCCTAGTTTGCTGTTTTAATAATTTGTCTACTCGCGTGAGCTCGTCGTTGCAGGCCTGTATTTGCTGTATCAGTGCATCCTTCTTTATATATTGGAGGATTTTTTCGTATAATATCTTCATTGAGTTGTTTGATTTGGAGTTTTAGTGATTCATGGGTTTTTCTGTCGTTGAATTTTTCCATTTCGAAGAGGACAACCTGGAAATTTATTAACTGTTTCCGAATGAAGGTGGTGTTTGGAGGTTATTGTGACACTGGGGTTTCTTCTTCCTTGTTTTCGGTTTACATATGATACTGTGGTTCGGCTTTTCTCGGTTTCTTTGAAGAGCTCTTTAAATACCTTTTCATCTTGGGTTATATATATCACACAGTGATATTGTATTAAAGGCAATTGTTAATATTATTAAGATTTTTTGGTTTCAATTTGTTATAATTAATTTCAAACTCATCTCAAATAAGTCAATAAATAGTCAATAAGCAAAAACTATTAATAATAAAAATATTTAGTAGTAACAAGAGGACCTGACAGCTATATTAGTTTAAATCAGTTTTAATTAGTTAGTTTAAATCATAAACTAAAGTTGCCTGTATAACATAATCATATGGCATTAATCATACATAAAAAATGGAATAAATGACAAACAACAATTTATGTTCGAATATAGGCAAGATATTTCTTTATCAAAATGTCTGTAGTTATGAAAGTGTGTGTGTGTGTGTGTGTTTTAGAGGGAAAATATCATAGGCAAGTTTAAGGATACATATTTCGTAGTGGATATAGCACTTAATTCAAATTGTCTTTGGATATGACCAATAGTATGATATTTAATTATTATTTTAAATTTATATACAGGGGATAGACGAAGTAATATGAATATCATGCAATAGAGTACATCTTATATGTTAGTTACACTACTTTCGTGTAAATAATATGACGCATATGTATTCCTCAGTTTACATGCCACAAGTCTTGTAGGTTATATTTTAATACAATATATATTTTGCGACGGTTAGAACAAGTGATCGTCTGTGATGAAAATTATAATCCATTACTGTGAAACATGGTAAAATATCATCGGTGAAAAGGGATAACGGGCGAAGTTCAAACTTAACTGAATGAATGATTGCGGTCAGACAATATAAAAATACTACGGCAAAAGTAGCAGCAGAACTCAACACTCATGTAAATAATACTGACTCGATAAAAGTATACACGGCGTGAGCTCCACAAAGCTAACATTTTTGTAATAGCTGCGATTGCGAAGTCCTTTATAATCGATGTCGCCGGCAGGCTGTAAAAGAAGTGCAACGATAATAAAACCTGGACACTTGATGATTGGAAGAGCGTGGTAAGGTCCAATGAATAATCGATTAGAGAGTTTCCTACAAACGGACAAGTTCTTGTGTGGGGAATCCCATAAGAATCCTGTTATCGGATGACAATACAGTATTATCGTAGTATTCAGCAAGTTCTCTCATTCGCGTTACTGACTGGATTACTGCGAATTAATGTCTCGACATCCGATCATAAAATTCTTACTGTGACTAGCTGCCAAATACTACTTACCTATTTACTACTACCATTTTCCAAGATGATAAAGCGTCAATACACAAATCGAGATGTCATTAAATATCTTCCCTGGTCAGCACAATCACTAGACCTCAACATAATTGGACAATTGGGAAGTTTTAGAGCAGAAAGTGAGGAGTAGATTCATTTCTAACTTCCTTGAGACAATTAGATGGTATAAGAATGGGATAACATTTCGTCGTAAACTATTCACACACTTTACGGATTTATTTAGCCAAGAATTTGTTAGTATTTCTTCTTTAGTTAAATGAAGTTGTTGTATATATAATTATATATATATATATATATATATATATATATATATATATATATATATATATATATATATATATATAGATATATATATATATATATATATATATATATATATATATATATATATATATATATATATATATATAAATATATATATATATATATATATATATATATATATATATATATATATATATATATATATATATATATAAATATATATATATATATATATATATATATATATATATATATATAAATATATATATATATATATATATATATATATATATATATATATATATATATATATATATATAAATATATATATATATATATATATATATATATATATAAATATATATATATATATATATATATATATATATATATATATATATATATATATATATATATATATATATATATATATATATATATATATATATAAATATATATATATATATATATATATATATAAATATATATATATATATATATATATATATATATATATATATATATATATATATATATATATATATATATATATATATATATATTCTTGTTCTTGTTATATATTATTCATTTTTAGTTTATAGACTCTTCTATAGTTTAGACAGGTGTATTAAATCAATAAAGCTGTTTGTTAAAGTAATCTCAGAATATCAATTAACAATCTAAAATCTCAACAGGTTGTGTGTCCAAAAAGATATTTTTGCTTTGAGGTTATCAGTTTTGTGATTAAATAGTGAAATGGATCTAATTAAACACATTAAAGCGCTAAACAGTGAACCAGAATGGATTACCACCAGGAAGCTTAGATGCAATCGACGGCAAGTTGGTGAAACCAGGCTCGTTGGTAACAACGCTGATGATAAGATGGTGCAGAATCAAATGCAATCGAATTTGTAGAGAAAAGCCAACAGTTATGCCAAGTCTATGATTATAAGTTCAGTGACAGATGCTGTATAATAAAAAGTTATAGACAAAGAGACGGCTTATGATGTGTGGGAGGCATTGAAGCAAAATTTCGAAGCATCGCCCAAGAATCAATTATTTAAAATATGTACCAACTTTTTTGCGTTAAGTTGGATAAACAGTGCAAAATTGACAGGTTTGTGGAATGAACTAAATTAAACTTAAACTTAGACAGACTTAAAGCCAAAAACGAAAATGAATTATCTGAGTTAATGTTAGTTGGCAAAGTTTTATAAATTTTACCAACAAATTTTGAAACTTTCAAATCAAGTTGGAATTTTATTAACAAGAAATGATATGAGGTCATTCGAAGAGCTAAAAGAACAACTTTACATGTATGAAAGATTTTACAAAAGTTCATGATGTAAAAGTTGAACAGGAAGTTTCTGCGATAAAATCAGATAAAGTCAATCAGAGTAAAACAATTAGAAATAAGTTTAAGGGCAAAAGAACTTGTAACTATCGTAAACAACCGGATCATTGGATTAGACAATGCTAAAAGCGGATTGCTGATGGACGACCGTCTAAGGATATAACATTGAAGAAGGAAAAGGACAAGACAGTGGAGACAAATACAGTGTTATTTGCGACATGCAGTAAGATTTTTTCTGTATATGTAAATGAAAACAAATGGTGGATTGACAATGGAGCAATGAAACATATCCTAATCGACCAGTGCTTCATAAAACCATAATTTATCTTTTAATAGCGACAGTACGGTACGACAGCAGACAGGCCTAGTTCTGTTCGATAGTGTTGTAGAGTTTCCAGGAACATCAATTCAGAGACGTGGTTCCCAGTTTGAAAACTGATTTGAAAATGTTCCTCTACAAAATACATTTAGTCCAAAAATTGTTACAGAGGGATCCTGATCAACTAGTTGAGTATAGTAATGTAATCCTAAGGCGGTCTGGTGAAATTAAAAATTTTTCGTCTGAATTGGTAATGAGCGATGAAGCCCATTTTCTTCTCAGTGGCTACGTCAATAAACAGAACAGTCGGTTTTGGGGGACACAGAATTCTCAATTAATTCATGAAACATCATTTCATCCACTAAAACCAATGTGTGGTATTCATGCTGGAAACATCATTAGTCCCCATTTTTTTTTGAATATGACCAAGGTGCTGTAGTTACTCCTACTGCTGAACGGTACCAAGACATGATTCGAAATTTTCTTGTGCCTGAAATGGGAGAGTAAGGACTAGAGGACATGTGGTTTCAACAAGATAGGGCCACAGCACACACAGGTCGTTGAACACTTCAATTATTGAATGACGTTTTTCGACAAAGAATAATTTCGCGAAGTTTCAAATCAAAAGTTTATGTGAATAAGCTCCAAACGATTCAACATCATACAGATAATATTCGTCACGAAATTGAAGATATTGCAGGATGTCATGAAAAGTTTACTTATCTTTTCTTTGAGCAAAGTTATAAGCAATCAAAATGGTAACGGGACTTTTGCCCACTTTGTATTAAAATTACATTTAGGAACTGTGCCTTAATTAAACAATGATATTCCACCTTTTTGCCCATAATCATCTGGTCGGTCTGAAATGCTAAGGATAAACCTTCCAGGTTCAAAAGCTTCATGTAAGAGATCATAAGAGAAGAAGTTTGTTATTGTTTACTTTTAAAAACCGTTTCCACGCTATGGCAGAATACTTTTGAAAATAATTTTATTGGAACTTTCACATTCTGGAAAAAACACATAATAAATGAATAATATTCGACTTAAATACTACATAAATAACATTTAACAGTACATCTTCTTAAAATTATGCACAAAAACAAAAATAACCTAATATGACTTACAAAATTTCAAATCGAGAAATGAAAGGAAATCTGCAAATTTTACATCCGACCTTCTAGCGATTCGGACGCGCAAACATGGTTACAGATGTGCCAAGTGTGTGCAAATATGTTATTTTCTTCAGTTTTAGAAATGTCGAGTGCACAGCCAAAACATGCAAACTACGAATCGAATAATTTTCCTCTTTAAATGATGGAAAATGGTTTAGCGATTTAGCAGTAGCGGCATTTAAATTGAATCATTGAATACTGAGAAAATTTATATTCAGACGGTATATATTATTCATCGATAAGAATGTGCGAGCATTATGAGTTAAAATGCGAACAAGCGAGGATGGCGTTGTTTAAATTATTTTAAATTCATAGAAATATAATTTCGTTTTTGCGAGTCAGGAAACGCCAAAAAACTCGAAGAGGATTTGATACGAAATGACCGCAGATTTTCACAAAAACTTTTTTGTTGTATTTTAGGGTCTCCAATTTATCAACTATCTTGATATTATCTGGAGAGGACTTACTGGCTAAAGTGGGCTTCAATCACGGTTCTCGGCGTTGAGCGTTGAACCTCTCATCTGGCGAATGACCAACGTAGATATTATTCGATAAGACATTCGGTCTTATCTATCTTTCTTACTAGTGTGCCATCTTCTTAGATGTCTCCAAAGCTTTCGATCAAGTATGGCACCATGGTCTAATATTTAAAGCGAAATAGCTAAGTCTACCGAATGACCTAATATCCCCGATAGATACATACTTGGATGGTAGGCCCTTTCAGGTGAGCATCGGTGACGCAATCTCCTCTCGTAAATCCGCAGGAGTTCCGCAAGGTGCTCCACTAGCCCCAGCACTATTCAACATCTATATGGCTAATTTTCCGCTCTACAAACTTTTCCACTCAGCATTTTACGCAGATGACACCGCTTTCTTCACAACCGGTTATTGTTCCAACGCTATTTGCAACAGACTTCAAGTACAGCTGAACCAAGCGATAGCGTGGTACAAATTCTGGCGGCTACAGATAAACCCGGGCAAAACTCAGGCTATTCTGTTCCACCGCAAGAAGAAGTTCCGCGCGTATCGCATCCAAATCGATAAAATTCCTATCCCATGGCTCCAGAAAGTTTCATACCTCGGTCTCTAGTTTGACCACAGATTCCAATGGTAGTTCAGTTCCAACCTTTGTAGGGTGAAGACGTATTTTCAATACGGTCCAAGCTATAAAAAGATACCTTTCTTTAAAAAAACCCAGTATTTTATTACGGTTATTTAATTGAGTGTTAAAAACGCATAACAGATGCGGCTATCCGTCTCTCAGTGGACCTAAAGTGTAGTGAATACGTGTTTACGTGACCAGACAAAAGGACTGCATCTCATTTTTATTAGTGTTTAAAATTATTTCATCTTATTTTACAACAGTCCTTTTGAAATTCATTTATAGTATTTATAGTAAAAAACTAGTGCTAAAATAACGTAAGTGAAAAATGAAGTGCGTGAAATAAACAATGTATTTATTTTATTTTTTTTATCCTCTGGAAGTAAATTAAATAAAATATTTAAAATTAAAAAATGGCAAACCATAGCGATTCAACCAAATCACCTGCGCACTTTGATATAAGATTAGAACAAACAGCAATAACGCAAACTCCACCATCAGAATGGACTACAGTCATTAACAAAAAACGATTGAGAAGTCCAGAAGAAGAAATCGCGAGGAAACAAACAAGAATCAGTGACTATTGGTTGCAGAAACCGATAGAGACAAAAAACAGTTTTAGCAACCTGTCGGAAGAAATTGAAGAGAACATACAACCAAGCCCTGAAAAAATTGTTCCCAAACCACCACCAATAACAGTCTATATGGTATGAATAATAAAAAACATCCATGACTTACTGAAAACCATTACTACGAACTACACAATTAAAACAGTGAGCTATGAAACAATTAAAATCCAATTGTTCGAAGCGGATCACTTTAAAGTTCTTATAAAAGAATTAGATGAAAGAAACACCCAATACCATACATTCAGGCCAAAATCCGAGAGAACATTTAAATTCGTATTAAAAGGATTACATCACGGGACGGACTTTAACACCATCAAGGTAGCACTAGCTGAAAAAGGCCACGAGGTCGTAAATATTCACAATATACGACATCACACGACAAAAAAACCTCTGCCTATGTTTTATATAGACATAAAAAATAATGGAAATAATAAGGCGGTGTATGAAATCACCAAATTGGAAAATAATATTATTAAATGCGAACCACCACATATAAAAAGAATTATACCACAATGCACAAGGTGTCAAGCGCACGGGCACACAAAGACTTACTGTCGCAAATCATATAGATGCCTAAAATGTGCAGGAGAACATAAGACAGGAGATTGTACTCGTAAAGTTCGCGATGAAAAAGTGAAATGTGTTAACTGTAACGGAAATCATCCAGCGAACTACAAGGGTTGCGCAGTTCACAAGCAACTACAGCCGAAACTCTATCCTGCCTTAAGGGAAAAAAGGCATCAACAAAAACAATCCACTAGTACCAATCTACCACTACCCACCAGAACAAGTCAACCAGACATAACTTATGCCCAAATAGTTGAAAATGGTTCAGCACAAAAACGAGAGACAATATCTCACCCTACTGAAACTAGCAACATCTCAAGATTAGAAAATATGATGGCCAAACTAATGGATCAAATGAGTACGATGCTTGGTCTACTCACAACCGTCGTAAGCAAACTTGCCTAATGCCTGAAACCAATAGCTACAAAATCGCCGTCTGGAATGCCAATGGGCTCCAACAACACGCCAGGGAACTAAAAATGTTCGTAAATGAACAAAATATTGACGTTATGATGGTTTCCGAAACACACTTTACGGACAAGAATTATCTGAAAGTTCCTAAATATAAGCTTTATCATACAAATCACCCTGATGATAAAGCACATGGAGGTACAGCCATAATAATTCGAGATGATATAACGCATTTCGAAAAAGAATAATTCCGCAAAGACTACCTGCAAGCCACCAGTATAACCATAGAGGAAGCCCATGCACCATTAACAATTTCTGCGATTTATTGCCCACCCAAACATAACAACAAGGCAGAACAATTTCAAGAATTCTTCAGTACGCTAGGTAATAGATTTATAGCAGGAGGAGATTATAATGCAAAACATTTAATGGGGGGTTCAAGAATAATAACCTCAAAAGGTAGAGAACTGCTCAAAGCCATAAGGAAAGATAACTTACAACATATCTCTACTGGTGAACCAACATATTGGCCTTCAGACAGAAATAAAAAACCAGATACAATAGATTTCTGTATTACAAAAAATATTGATCCAAAAAAGTGTCAGGCAGAATCATGCTTCGACCTGTCTTCTGATCATTCACCAATAATAGTAACAATTTCTTCAAAAATTACCATCAAAGATAAACCCCCTTCTCTGTGCAATAATAGAACTAACTGGCCCTCATTTAGAGAAAACTTAGACCAAAATATCTCTCTAAACTTACCGTTACAAACTAAAATGGATATAGAAATAGCAGCAATAAATCTTACAAAAAATATACAGGAGGCAGCATATTCCGCGACTCCCAACAGTGAAACATTTCCAAGAAAAAATACACATATATCATGTACAATACAGAAAAAGATAGCAGAAAAAAGAAAGTTACGACGAAATTGGCAACAGCAAAGGACTGAAGAGAATAAAAGAAAATTTAATAGGGCCATAAAAGAGCTGAGAGATATAATCCAAATTGAACAAAACCAAGGCATTCAAGAATACCTAGAAAATTTGACATCAACTGAGGCTACAGACTATTCGTTGTGGAAAGCAACAAAAAAGCTTAGGAGATCCCAGCAGCATAACCCACCTATTAAAACAAGCGAAAATAATTGGGCGAGAAGCAATAAAGAGAAGGCCGACATTTTCTCAAAACACTTAAAAAATGTTTTTAAACCTTTCCAGTCTCAGCTACATAAAGATGACGAAAATAAAATTACTAGCTTTCTAGATTCGCCATTTCAAATGGATTTACCTCACGAGAAATTAACGGTCAAAAAAGTTAAACATACAATAATGAGAGAAATTAATATTAAAAAAGCTCCTGGTTATGACTTAATTACTGGCAAAATTTTAAAAGAACTATCAGAAAAGGCTATAAAACTATTAACATATATATTTAATGCTATGCTACGAATTAATTACTTCCCTAGTATCTGGAAAGTAGCTAAAATATTAATGATACTTAAACCAGGAAAAATACCAGAAGATGTGACCTCCTACCGACCTATAAGTTTATTACCAATAATCTCGAAAGTTTTCGAGAAATTATACATAAAAAAACTAAACTATATAATAGAAAAAAGAAAAATTATTCCAGAACATCAGTTTGGCTTTCGCAATAAGCATGGGACTATAGAACAAGTGCATAGACTTGTAAACCAAATAAACGCTGACCTAAATGCCAAAAGATATTGTTCGGCTGCTTTCCTAGACATATCTCAGGCTTTTGACAAAGTATGGCATACGGGCTTGCAGGTTAAACTAAAGAAACTTCTCCCTCATCCGGACTATCAGCTAATAAAATCGTATCTCACTGACAGACATTTTATTGTAAATCAAGGCGATGAACATACCGAATTAAATCCCATTTATTCAGGAGTTCCGCAAGGTAGTGTACTGGGTCCAGTACTGTATCTTCTGTATACGGCTGATCTGCCCACAACAAAAATAACTACTGTGGCAACATATGCAGACGATACAGCAATCTTAGCATCCCATGAAGATCCAGTCACAGCATCAATAAACCTACAAACCCACCTGGAGCAAATACAATTATTGTTGAAGACATGGCGCATTAAAGCCAATGAATCAAAATCGACGCATATAACGTTTACCCTGCGTAGAAGAACATGTCCACCAGTAAATATCAATCATCGTCAACTCCCCCAAGCATAGCATGTTAAATATCTTGGTATGCATTTAGATCGACGCCTAACCTGGAAGAAGCACATACTCTCTAAACGGAAACAACTAGGACTAAAATTATATCAAATATATTGGCTCATTGGGCGCAAATCCAAGTTATCATTAAATAACAAGGTATTGCTGTATGAGTTTATACTCAAGCCCTTTGGTCATATGGAATTCAACTATGGGGTACCGCTAGCAAATCTAATATATCCATCATTCAATGGTTCCAAAATAAGGTGTTGCGTGCCATTGTTGATGCTCCGTACTATATTTCAAATAAAGTGATACAACGCGATATTCCTCTAGAACCTATAACGAGTGTAATCCAACGTGTTTGTGTGAAGTACTTCGAAAGAGTGTCAGTGCATCCCAATGTACTCGCTAATCAGCTAAATATGCGACGTGATAGTGAAGTGCGTAGACTAAAACGTTTAACACCACCTGATCTGATTACTGGACATATGTAGAGTTTAGAATAAGCATTACAATAAGACTAATTAATTAAGATAATATTTTATACAGAAGATTGCTTAATGAAGTGATTTTCTACATGCCATGTATATATAATATAAACAGAAGAAATACTTATGTGGACTCACAAAGAGTAATAAAAAAAAAGATTCCAATGGTCAGCCCAAATTCAGCACGCCATTTGTAAAGGAAATGGCGTGTATAACCTACCATTTCCTCTACTCTGCGGAAAAAATAAACTTCTAATCCTACAGAAAGCGACGCTGTATAAAATGCTAGTCCGTCCAGTCTGTCTCAATGGAGTACAGGTATGTCTCGGAGAGACAACTGGAACTACTTCAAGTGTTCCAATCAAAAAAAGTCCGTCCGTTACTCAGAGCTCCTTGGTTTATGAGGAACGTCAATACACACCTCGAATCAGGCATCCGGTTTGTGAAAAATTTCATAAACATGCTCAGTGTGAGGTTCCATAGGACAACCTTAGAACACGACAACATCTTGATAAAATCCCTACCCATCCACAAACTTCGGTAGTAAATAAACTACGACAGTCCCAGTCGTAACCCAGGGTCTCTGTCGCCCGCAAAGCAACCATTTCCCGAACCTGAAGCGACATCGGCCGAAGACCATTTGGTTCTAGCTAGTCAATCTAGTAAATGAAAAGAAAAAAAGCCTCGCTATCTTTTCTTTTCTTTACTACCTTGTAACAGTACCACTTTCACAGCGCTACCGTACTTCCTTTACCTTAACCTCAATCCTGCCAATTCTCCCGTCGACCATATCTATCAATTATAAATAGAAGTAAACAAGTATTTCTTCAACAAGTGTTTTTAGTTCTCGTGCAAATTCCTTCCCAAAATAGTAGTGAGTGTTCGGACAAATAATCGCATCGACAGCGACACATTTCGACCGACCGATCGACCAGACGAACATTCCTACAATGCAATATTATGATTTAACACATATATCATTTTATTCTACTGACATCAAGTTTCAAAGCCATACATGTTATTTTGCGAAAGTATCACAGATTTATTACCTCCTTAAAAATGTTAAACTTCGTGCCTCAAAACGTGTATTTACGGCACACATTACTTTTCTTATTTAATCAAAGATAAAAGCCGCTGAAAATCATTGTTTTCTGGTAGAAACTTATGGTGATAATACACTAATCCTTAAAATATGTTACGCATGGTTTCGAAATTTCTGTTCTGGTAGACCGAAAAAGTTTGAATATGTGAAACTGCGAGAGTTATTGGATGAAAACCCAAACCAAACTCAATAACACTTGGTAGAAGCATTAAGAGCAATGGGGAAAATCGAAAATATAAGTTGGGTCATTTTCGGGGAAGTAATTTTCTATGAAATAATATTCGGATGGGGCAAGGTTCGGATGGTACTGTAAGTGCGATAAACCGTCCTATCCAAGTGCTTTCAACGCTTCCTTGACCGGTTTTGCTTTATGAGACGTCTCGTTATCGTGTTATAAAATTACTTTACATGGTTGGCATTGATCCATTGTTGTCGGTAGCGATCACTATTAACTGTTTCACTAAGTTTCAACAACTGGTAATACACCACGCTACTCTGGTCCCAGCAAACACAGATAATTGTCTTGCGACCAATAGGATTTGGTCTTCGAGTTGATCGGCCGGCTTCGCCAGGTCATAAACATGCTTATTAGCGCTTATGGTTTTAATTTTAATTTTAATTTTAGTTTTAATTCAAAAATAAATTCACTTTTCGTCACTTTTCGCTCGATGCAGATATGGCTTCCGATCATACATTTGAAGCAGTGTTTCAGACGATTTTTCGATTTTCCAGTTGCTTGCCATTCAATTGATGTATCACCCATCTTCCCATGTTTTGGTTTTTCCCCATATCTAACGCTTCGGCAAATTGTTTTTAAGTTTTGGTTGAATTTTCGTCCAATAACTTTTGTAGTTTCGCATCTTCAAACGTTTTCGGGCTAGTAAAAACACCAACAACGCCTTTTTAAACTAAAAAATGATCAAAATACATGCAGGTACGTATTGTATATGAGGAGAGGATAGAGACCAAGATGAAGTGCGGACAGAAGCCGAAGCGTCCGAATGTATAATCTATCCAAAGTAGCAGTGAGCTTGCTTCATCAAGATGTCAAGATGTATTACAGTTTACAAATTCGTTTTAATACCCATTTTAATAATTCTCATTTTATTCCAGTTAAAAAGAGATACAATGCTATCTGATAAGTTCGGACATGTAACCGAATCAGCCTGCAAAAGTTCTTCAGTTGTCAAATGTCTTCAAAATTCTTCAAAACATTAGTGATAAGATTTTATAAACCGACAAACTTTGATTTAGCGCTCTACTTGTATTGAGAAATTTCAAATCGCTGCTTATACTTTGATTGGAAATGCCGAAGCCAGACAGAACATATTACGTCTCTATCAATAACTTAGAACAGAGACGAAGTAATGGGGGCCCGTTTTCATCAGTAAAATGCATTAAGAGAGGTAAGTATTGATAGTGTTAAATACTAAGCTGCTGATATTTTATTGGAAATATTTTTATTATATTGCAGCTACACTGAATATTAGTATTGTCACTATAACTAAAGTCAGACAAATTAAAGAAAAACAATATTTGTTATTCACCCAAAAGCAGTCACGTACCTTGATGTTAGTTATCTTCAAGATTAAATTTATGAAATGTATAAAAACGGTGAGTAGTTGTTTAAATACAAACATAATTTAATACAATTATTTCAGAGGTAACTGTTAGTTTTGAAATTATCCATAGAAAACTTATGCAGCTCTTTGAGGGATATAAGTCATCACTTGTCTACAAACAATAGGTATATTAAAATGGAACATTATGCCTTGGTAAGACGCTCATAAAAGAAGTGTAAAGGAAACCAAAGTTGATTGGAAAATTCAACGCAGATATGTTGTTCTTCATGCTAGAAACAAAGAGATTCTGACAAGTGGCTGGCAAAGGCTGTAATTAAGGATTGGCTTACAAAACATGAATTAAGTTTTGAAGATACCATGTTAAAGAATCAAGTATTTCAAATTGGCACTTGGTAAATATAAATGATATGATTATTTTTAGAAATAGGACTAAATACATAGTAGATCAGATGGTTGAATAATATGACCACAAAGTGTAACGTCTTCCTTCCTATCACTACATATTCAATCAAATCGAATTGTTATGGGAGGTGGCAAAGAATTACTACAGTATATGTGATATATAGTATATGTAGGCCGAGAAAAACAGTCCAGACTGTTTGGATAAATTGTGGAATTGTGAATTAATGGATTAGTTATTAAGTTGAATAGTGACTCAGAATGTGACAGTGTGTGAATGAAACTTTCTGAGAGTGAGATAATAATTCAATGCTGAAAGGACAGGAAGATGAGTATATAATTATATTGAACATGTAACCTAATGAGCCTACAAAATTCGCCTGGTTATCAAACGCCTGCAAAATTATTGAAAATATTTATCATAATAACTACAGGTTATAAACCGGCAAACATTATTTTAACGCTTTGCTTGTTTTGTATAATTTCAAATCGCGGCTTATTATTACTCTGATTGAAAATGTTAGACAGAACAGATTGCGACTCTAATTAATTACTTCGAACAGTAGCGAGATAATGGAGGTCCCCACCTGCCAGTACAATTCGTTAGAGTGGTAAGCGTTTTTACTGTTAAATATTAATTTCCTGCAGTTTTTATTGAAAATATTTTTAACGCGTTGCAGCTGCACCAAATATTAGAATGGACACTGTCACTGAAATATCTCAAGAAATGAAAATTATAATTTTGGATTCACCGAAAAGAAACTGTCCTCATACGAAGCGGGTGACGCATCAAAATCAGCAGGTGATGTTAGCTCTATCAGAGATCAAATATATGATATGTATAAGAACAGTGAGTAGTTTTTTCATTATAAATGTAACAGAGCAAACTGTTACTGTGAAAAGTATCTAATAATAATAAAATCTATCTATAAAAATCTAGATCTATATAAAATCTATAATAAAACTGTTCTACTAAAATGCAAAATCAACGAAGACTTATTATTTCTATTTGTACATTTAGATATCACATGGA
This sequence comes from Rhynchophorus ferrugineus, assembly GCF_030347505.1. Lineage (NCBI taxonomy): Eukaryota > Metazoa > Arthropoda > Insecta > Coleoptera > Curculionidae > Rhynchophorus > Rhynchophorus ferrugineus. Next base: position 43,989,738 of record NW_027472583.1, on the reverse strand, counting down.
TATTTCAGAATGGGGCCAACATACCCAATGGTTACTTATGGCAAGATGATAATAAAGATAGTGTTAAGAAATCGTTGACAAATTGTAGATATATTGGAAATTAACTACTTGGAATATTTTATGTGTACAGATATGTGTGTAATTGTTTAGAATATACATGGGCATTTGGTTAGAATGCGAGGAGAGAAATAATACTAATTGTCTTGCAGATATGGCAAATGCATTAGGGAGAATGCAGTGATTGAACCTAATTTTATCAAGGAAAATGTACACAGGTAGTAACAGAAGAGATTAAGAAGAAATACAGTGATATCAGAATGATTTGACAAGAAAACACAGCGACGAAGGAAACACGAATTAAGCTTAAAAAGGCAATTATGTTCTCTGATGAAAATTAAATACATTACTTGGATATATAAATATTAATTAGGTGGATTGAGCACCCAGGGGATATCATAGGTAGTTTAGAAAAGAGTTCAAGGTAAATATAATAAAATAACTCCAACCTACAAACTATTGTGGTTGTTTAACTAACTGTAGTTTAAGCTCTTCGATAATACATGTGCTATAGTGTTAAAATAAATTATATTTTAAAACATATTATTTTATTTTAACATAACCTTTCATTATTGTATTTATAATAGAATATTATTATAAATCGACGCTAAAATAAACAAAAATGGGTTAAATGTCAGGGTTCAATGCGGCAAACGTTTTGACGTTATCATTTGAGGTGGCGTAAGTTCACTGCTACTTTGGATAGACCATTATATTCATGAATCCACGAGTTCTACTGTATCCGAAAAAAAATTTGAAACTATATTGGTTTGGTTTGGATAATTACATTTATTTTTTCTTTAATGAAATGAATCCCTTCAAGATAGTTATTAAATTTTTAATTGATGGCACAATTTTTTTCTTACTTGGGAAACAAAATATTACACTATTTAGATACTGAATGGCTTTGCACCAAAATTCTTCGTGTGTTGAACTTACAGTAAATCCTCCTTTGGTGTTAAATATGTTTGACGAGATGAGCCAAACATCTTTAGATGAATGTTATAGCTACATATATAATATAATATATTATTACATTTTCCGGAATTTGTAGAAATGTAGTTGGTCATCCTGGTTGAGGTTCTGGAAACATGAATATCTAAAATCCGAAATAGGATGTAGGCAAATGGAACATAGAAATTAACGATAAGAATAAGCAAAAATCTGGGTGCTGGCTGAATTAATATAAATTTACCAAAACCTTTTGGAGTTCATTTAAATTTTGATGGCACTTGCTTCGAAGATTCTGGTTGTGGGTCTGGAACGGTGGGAAGAGGCTCTTCAAATATAGTAAGATAGTTTAGAAATTAATGGCGACAATTATGAACAGAAATGTGATTGACTCCCCTTCTTACTTACCGACTTACCTTCTATGTAATTTTTATTTTGATCCATTTATAGATATTCTGGGCTTTAAATTACGGTACCATTTTCACCATCACTTATTAGTTTATCATTAAAATGTCGGTAACAACGCGTTAACGATCATAAATTTGCTTCATGTTTAACGCAGACAGTTTAGGATTTTTAATGTTATCAACCCATTTTTTAAAGACCGACGGGTACTTTTTCAATGAAAAACTATGGTACCTTTCCTTATTATCTGTGAATCCGGGCACACAACACTTCCTAGATCCAGAATGTATTTTACCTGTACTACCGTACTATACTATTTTTTTTATTAATTACATCTTACATTAGATATTCTTAGTATAATCTTAATTTACAAATTATTTTATTACTGCCGTTCTGTTGTACTTGCATTAATACACAAGAAAAGCGAGTACGTATTTCCGTGTATACATATATCGTACGTATATACGAGTACGTATATCAGTATGTGTTTCCCAAATTAAAATAAAACTAATCTAGCTAGAATATAATTTATACAGTAAACAAGTTCGTGTTGTTTGGTTAGGTTCAAACTTTTGTTTTCCTGCATTTTGGCCAGTAGCTGTATTGCTTCCATGTTGTTGTGATTTAGCATCCTTATTACATGTTTTAAAACGAAATCTTGGGTCACTCTATGTGTATATTTAAATTCGAGGTCATCGTGCAGCCCTTTCTTGGTTACGTGACGATAAGCATTGGTAATTAATCGTAGAACATTGTTTTGGGTGCGCTAGATTAATAGTTGGTTTGATGTCCTAGTGCAACCCCATATTTCCACCACATAGGTCTAAATTAGCTTAATGATTGACTGATAAACCAATCTCTTTGTTTTTAGGTCAAGTAGAGAGTATCTTCCGACTAATCAGATATATACTAATAAACTAAGAATTTGATATCTAAACATTATAGAAAGCTAAATGCACTACTCTCCATTTGACGCATACTAAAAATGGCTCAAAAAACAAAATAAATAATAAGCGCACCATAGAAATGAAGTGAACCAATCAGATCCGTCGCGGCTTCTAATATGGCGATTAAAATAAGTAATAAGTTAAAACTAGCGCCATCTGGACGTCCGACGTCGAGAAACGTTTCCCCAAAATTTCCTATAGAGTTAAATCTCTATTTCGCTGTGCATATATTGCACATTCTTTTCTTCAACAATGCCTTTTTAAACTGAAAGATGATTAACAGCTTTCTACTTGGCACTAATGAGTTATTCAATGTATACAGAAATACATTTGGTGTCGATGCTCTTAAACTTTTAGAAACCTATGATCGCTTTTAGAACTTAAGAGACTTGTCCTATCTCTACCAGGAAGACTTAGAGAGTTTGAAAACAATTGCACGTATTTATACTACACCATCATGATATTGATATTAGATAATTGTTTTCGGGCATAAATTGCATTAATTGGTTATATGTTGATTTTTTAGATACTAACAGGTGAATTGAGAAGTCTCCGGCCTGACACATAGATGACGCTACTAGAATTAAATCTATATGTTCTTAGTTAGCCCTAACCTTCAAAAGATACGTGTATAAATATGACAGCTGTCGGATAATTAGTTTGTGAATTATAGCATTCTGAGTGAAGCAACTTTTATTATTGTGAAAAGAATGGATAAAAAGGAATTTCGCGTGTTGATAAAATATTGCTTTTTGAAGGGAAAAATACAGTTGAAGCAAAAACTTGGCTTGATGCCGAGTTTCCGGACATTACCCCAGGAAAATCAACCATCTAGGTTTGGTATGCTAAGTTTAGACGTGGTGAAATGAGCACCGAAGAGGGTGAACGCAGTGGACACCCAAAAGTGGTTACCGACGAAAACATTAAAAAAATCCATCAAATGATTTTGAAGGACCGTAAATTGAAACAGAATGAAATAGCAAACATTCTAAAGATATCAACTGAACGTGTACATCATATCATTCACGAATATTTGGGTATGAGAAAGCTCTGTGTAAAGTGGGCGCCGCGCGAGCTCACTTTTGACCACAAACAAAGACGAGTTGATGATTCAGAGCAGTGTTTGAAGATGGTCAAGCATAATAAACTCTAGGTTTTGCGTCTATATATGACAATGGATGAAACATGGCTCTATGATTTCACTTCGAAGTCCAATTGACAGCCATCCGAGTGACGATGTAGCCAAGGCGTGGGAAAACGCAACAGTTGGCTGGTAAGGTTGTGGCGTCTGTATTTTGGGATGCGCATGAAATAGTTTTCATTGACTGTCTTGAAAAAGGAATGACCATTAACAGCGAATACTACATAGCATTATTGGACCGTTTGAAGGACGAAATCGCCGAAAAACGGCCGCATTTGAAGAAAAAGAATGTTGGAATGCCTTCCTCATCCACCGTATTCCCCAGATCTGACTATTTCCTGTTCTCAGATCTTAAAAGAATGCTCGCTGGGAAGAAATTTTCGTCTAATGAAGAGGTGATCGCCGAAACTGGGGCCTATTTTGAGGCAAAGGACAAATCATACTACAAAAAATGGTATCGAAAAGTTGGAGGGTCGCTATCATTAGTTTTTTTTTTGTTCTGGCCTAAAAACCAGGCGATGGAAGGCATGACGCATACCTGGTCGCGGAGACTTGCCCTGGAGTGACAAGTTGGACCGGGTTATGTGGGACTGCCAATGGGCTTACCAATTCACTAAACCGAAACCGCCTCACAGTTGACCCCTGTGGATCACTACTGCTACTGCATTAAATTTGGGGATATGGCACCCGCTGATCGGGCAGCCGTTATTGGGCACGAGGGACCAGCGATTCTATTGATTCGCAAACCTGAGTTAACACACAACTGGGTACTGTTGTATGGGGGCAAAAGTTATGACTGTAGCGACGGATGGGGTCGTTTCAGCCTGGAAAAGGGGGAAGCTTGGCGGTGACGCGGTGCTAAGCTCCCAGCATGTCGACCAGCTCGCGAACAAGCGCGTTTTTACAAGAACTTGAGCTGAGTTGTTGTTTGTGGAATCATTGAGATATGAAGTGTTTGATTTCTGGAGTGTCAGTTTCCCTATGAATTTGATTATTTCTGACAAACCATGGAGCGTTTAATATTCTCCTGAGGAGCTTATTTTGGAAAACTTGAAGCCGTTTGACCTGGTTGGGTGTAACAAACTTGAAGTAGACATTAGATCCGTAGAGGAGTACGGACCGGATCAACATCTTGTAAAATAAGCATTTGATGGAGATGGGAAGTCTGCTAGAAGGGCAGATCAGAGAAGATAGCAGGTTTGCTATCCCCGAAACTTTTTGGATTGCTTTCTGGATTTGGGAATGCCAACCGAACCGCCGGTCGAAGTGAGGACCTAGGTACGTGACGTTATCCAGCCATGGAATTATTGCGGTGTCGATCTTAAGTTGCGAGACGCGCAGTGCGTAACGCTTCTTATGGAAAATGATGGCCTGGGTTTTCAGGGGGTTGATTTGCAACCTCCAGAATTTGAACCACTTGACCGCATGATCGAGCTGTTTCTGTAAACGTTCATGAATTGTATCTTCGAACCTAGAGGCCGTGAAGAAAGCAGTGTCGTCAGCGTAAAACGCGACGTCAATGTGCTCTTTTCTCGGCAGATCTGAAATAAAGAGGTTAAATAAGGCTGGGGCCAGCGGGGAACCTTGAGGTACGCAAGCATCGATTTGTTTACGACTGGACAGTGATGCCCTGATCTTGACCTGGAAAGATCTGTCCGAGATATAGGACTTGATGAGAGCGGTTAGGTCTTCTGGGAGGCCTAACCGCACGCACTTTGCGATCAATCCGTCGTGCCAGACCTTGTCGAAGGCTTTGGTTAGGTCCAGAAGAACTGCTCCAAGCTTCTTGCGTTGGTCAAGAGCATGATGGATGTGTGCGGCCAGACGGGTACCCTGATGGACAGATGAGTGGTGTGCGCGAAAGCCGAATTGATCATCTGGAATGATGTTGTTTTCCTTTGTGAAAGAGTTGAGAGCGTAGAGTATTGCCCTCTCGGCAAGCTTCGAAATGGCGCTGAGAAGGCTGATAGGCCTGTAATCAGATGGAGATGATTTTGCTCCTTTCTTGGGTATAACCGCAATATGTGCGTGTTTCCAAGACGCCGGGAAGTGTTGCAGCCTCATGATAGAGTTAATGATGTTGGCCAGTTCTGCGAGCTGCTTATGCGGGAGCTTTTTTAACTGGGTAACCGATATTCAATCGAAACCTGGAGATTTTCTGGTTTGAAGTTTGCCGATCATAGTCTGTAGAGACTTTGGAGACACGAAATGGTTGAGAAGAAAGGCTGGGGTTACTGGTCTTTTGACGGAGTTGGATTATTTGATGACAGTGTCAATGTCTTTAGCTTTAGTGTTCTGTGCGGGTGGGAGGCATTTCATTTGAGCTTCGTAGGTCTTTGCAAGGAGCTCGACTTTTTCTTGGTCAGTGACTGCGAAATTTCCTGTGACTGTTTACTTCAGGGGGGGGATGACATTGTGCGTCTTCCCCACGAGGCATTTGGAGACACGCCAGAAAGAAGGGGGGCCATCCAGCCTTTGGCCGCCCTTACCCTCTTGCATGCTCTGTTCGCCTCCCTTTTATCTGCAGCATCAAGGGTGAATCGAGCTAATCTGCTTAAACCGTTTTTGATGCGAATTTCACGTTTAAGAGAAGCGGGAAGGTTGTTTTTCCACGGCTGAGGTTGTGATGAAATTTTGACTGTGGCAGATTCGTGAGCAGACTGAGTTAGCTTGAGTACGGCTTCCTCGAGCTGTTCTGGTGTGTTAATTTTCGGAATTGGATCGGATTTCAGGAGAAGAGATTGGTAGTTTTTCCAGTCGGTTTTTTTCCTGAATCTTGTTAGCGGGACTTGAGTGGTGGCGCAGTTTCCGAGTTTGAGGAGGATCGGACGATCAGAGTCTAGTTCGTCAAGGACTCGAACTTCGGAATGGCGATTTACGTCTTGAAGAATAAAGAAATCAAGGATTCTTGCTGCGCCTTGAGAGACTGTACTAGGGTGATGGGTGGGTTCATCTGGCAAGGCAAGACCGTAGCCCAGATCTGCACTTAGAGCTACGATGGCGTTACCTGTGGGATTCGCTCTGGAACACCCCCAAGTAGGGTGGTGGGCGTTGAAGTCGCCACCTATTATTTTTGGAAATTTTCCTTCGACCAGTGATCGGTATTCGGCATAGTTGAGTGCAGAAGATTTCCTGTACAGGGATGTAATCACGAAGGAACGTTCTTGGATATCGATTTTAATGGAGGTTGTTTCGAAGTTGTTTACTGATAACGATGGAAGGAGCTCGTGTTTGACTCCTTTTCTGACGAGAATGGCGGTTCCACCGCCTCGACCCGAAGTTCTATCGTTTCTGTAGACAAAAAAGTGTTCGAAAGAGAGACGATGCGAAGGTTTCAGGAAAGTTTCCTAGATGAGAACGATGTCGACGTCATAGAATGTCATGACGTCTTCCAATTCCGCTTGCTTTTCGCGTAAGCTGTTTGCATTCCATGTCATCAGTATAAGAGATTTTGGAACAGCCATTTCGAAGAATTAAAAGGCTGCTGGACTTTAAAGAAACAGGTAAATGGAAAAATGGACATTTGGATAAAGATGAGCAAGTTGGTGAGCCAGGGCGATCACTTGCAGGAAAGCCTGCGGGTCAGTAAATGCCTGCATTGAGGAGTTAAAGTCCGGTGTATTGGTTGGAGCAGAAGTTTGAGTTGGAGCAGGTTGGGTGGCGCTGGCTAATTTTTGGGCTAGCTTCCTGCCACCTTGGTTACTCCATGCAGAACTTTGTGGAGGCCTGAATTCGGTTGGAATTTTTGGTTTTCTTGGAGCAGGACGGCAGCTGCAACCGGTAAAGTTTGCGGTATGAATTTCACCGCAATTGCTGCACTTTGGAGGTGCTTCCGTGATTTTGGTACAGGATCTAGTGTCGTGATGCCCGGCACATTTGACGCACCGTGGGGGGGCTCGGCAATATGAGCTGGAGTGCCCGAAAAGCTGGCAGTTGAAGCACTGCACTGGCTGGCCGTTTCCCCTCTGGACCTCGACCTTCACTGTGATGACGCCGAGTTTGGTCATATATATGATCTGTCGCTCTTCGCGAGGGACAACTATCTGAACAATTGGTAGTTCTATCCCGGATTTTAATTTCCATCTTTGCACAAATTTGGGATGGAAGCCTTGATCAAAGAGAAGTTCACGTACCTCGTCAATGCAGAGTGATTCTGGGATGTTTCTTATTATTACCCGGAATGCTTTCTCCTCCGGATGACAGAAGGAATGGTAAGGGTAATTCCTTTCCTCGAGCAGGGTAGTGAGTTTACGGTAATCGTCGCTTGTGGCGACGAATAAGAAAATGCCCTCCTTTTTGTTTCGGGTTATAATATCTATTGATTGTGCCTTAGTAATTCTAATGAGCTCCATGAACCTCTTCTTGTCACGGAGCACTATAGGCGGAATTTTTTCCTTTGGGGGAGTTTGAGAAACAGTCGCCGAAACGGTTGGCACTGTTATTTGCTGTGGAGGTTAAGACTTGTTTAGTGGCCTGGCTACTTACCTGCGCAGGCTGGGTTGGTCTTGTGGTAACTTGTTTCGGTAGTGGCTGTGGGGCCGTCCTGGTGGTCTGCTTGTTTTGCACTGGTCTGGTGGTAAATTTTGTAATCGAAGGCTGTACGTTGGCCTTGGCTTTCGATTGGGTAGATTGAATGGCCGGCTTGGCTACCGGATTGGGTTGTGATTTGGGAGCCTGTTTTCCCTTCTTGTCGGCGTTCGGCATCTGGCTTTCCTGAGGTGGAGTGATGGGCCCTCTTTTCCTTGTTCCCACCATGGTGAAACCGTCGTCTTGGTCTTCAGTTTGGTCTGACCGTTGTGCCGGTTTAGCTGGTGTCTGGGTTTCTGTGGCAGCGGGAGTCTTTCTTTCCATGGCATCTTTTTGATACTTCATGAAGTCTGCTATCGTAGTTGTGAGAGTTTTGATTTCTTCTTTGAGATCTTCGGAAGCCTTTTCGCTCTTTTCCAGCTTTTCAGTCTGTTTGTTCAGGGCGTCTGTTTGTTCTTTAGCGAACATTTTAACTTCATCTATCTGCTTTCGCAGGTCTTCATTCTGTCTTCTTAATTCTTTTATGAGCACTTCTCGGCTGGTTTCGAAAGATGGTCCATTTGAATTAGGAAAACTGGGATTATGCTCAGGAGGCGACGTCGGCTCTGACGTACATGACGCCTTGTCTGTAAATGCGCCTTTTCGGCGCTTACAGGCGCTTTTTTATGACGTAGGCACTGGTGGAAACGTGATAACGGGTCGACCGTCTTAGTTTCGGGTAATTCTCGAAAGCGCAGGTAGGTTCGGTGGACCGGACACGACCGTTCTCTTCGAGAGCTAGCACGGAACTGTCCGCTATCATTAGTGTATCACCCTTCAAGGGAATTATGTTGAATAAAAAAATAATTTTAGCAGAAAAATGTGTTTTACTATGGTAGGCCGGGGACTTTTCAATTGACATGTTAGTGTTGAACTACACCTACATTTTTAAATGATGTTGACAATAATTTCAATCGATTATGTATTGCGATAGTCTATCATTATAACTCAATTTTGTGTTACAATGTTGAGTGCGGGTGGCTATATTAAATGAATACATACTGTTACAATAGGGTTAATTAAAAAAAAAGCGACTGATAACGAGATGACAAGATGAAAATTATACAGCAAAACTTATTCTGTGTGGTCTTATTGTTCATGATAGCAGTATGCATTTATCTTTCATATATTGCATAATTTTTTTCTTAACAACGCCTTTTTAAACTAACGATGATCAAAATACATGCAGGCACCTAATGTATATGACAGAGATGGAGAGGGTAGAGAAGAGCGACAGAGACAGAGACGAGTGACGGACATTATCCGAAGCATCGGTATGTATATGTAGAAAATCAAGCCCTCCTTAGAAAGGGTACGTTTAGTGTTAGGTTATGTAGGCCGTGCGGGGCGGTTTATTATCTTTCTGGTTGAATATTTGATGGGAAATCGCCCACCACAACAGGTGAACGAGGGTCGAGGGCGTGAAATATGACACCGGCCACCGTCCCGATGTAGTTTTGGCGCATCAACAAACAAAAACCAAACGGCAATTATACTGCACTGCGACCCTTCGTGTCTACCAGGACCTGCGGGGACCCCTAACGCCGCCGCTCCATTACTTATTTAACGGTTCCGAGCGACGGACTGAGCGCAAGGCTCAGGACCCACGCCCCCCTCTCTCTTTGCGTTTCCCCAGTCGACCCAACTCTAACCGAGGGTCGATATCAAGCGCCGCGTTTGTACTAGGTTCAGTACAATTTAGGTTTTGCTGTCTTGTATTTTTCCGTCGTCAATTATGGATCGACCGTAGTATTTATACCGAACTAACTAAAAACGTATCCGGTATTAATTTTTATGGAAGTAATTATCACGAGAATTATGATATTGACATTAAATTATTGCTTTTCAATTACATCTCTACATTAGATATGATTAGCACAATCTTAATTTACATTTTTATTTTTTATCAATTACATTAATAGACAAGAAAGACTAGTACGGGATTAATACATCGGTATGTATTTCCCAAATTAAAATAAAACTAAACTACTTAAGCTAAAATTAATAATACACTTATACACTAAATAAGTTGGTGTGGTTTGGTTCGCTTCAATCTTCTGATATCCTGCGTGTTGTCCAGTAGCTGTATTGCTTGCACGTTGCTGCGATTTAGCACCATTATTTCATGTTTTAAAATGAAATCTTAGATAACTTCGTATATCCATTTGATTTTGAGGTCATTAAGCTCTTTGTTGGTAGTGATAAGGTAAATTAATCATAGGACTTGGTTTTGGGTGCGTTGAATTACTAGTTGATTTGATATTTTAGTGCAACCCAATATTTGGACGACATAAGTCTATATTGGCTTTATGATTGAGTGATAAACCAATATCTTTGATTTTGTGTCAAGTTGAGAGTATCTTCCAACTAACCAGTACAGTTCCTTGATAGGCATGACTTCACTTGTGACTTGATATGGCGTTAATTAATTTTTCTCTATTAAATTACATCTTGAAACAAATATTCTTATTACAATTTTAATTTACAAATGAATTTTTAGTACTATTTTTATATATTTGTTTTAACCATTTTAAAGTTTCCTTTTTACTAATTAGGGTTTATATGGACTGGACCTACTCTTTAACGTGGGCTCGGAACCATGAACCTCACAGAAGACATCCGGTCTTACCCAGCATGGTTAGTAGCATGACTGGGATAATTTTTCTTGTCGGATTTTGACACTCTTGCTAAAGAACAATCGGAAAAAAACACTTATGAACATGGGACTATAGCAAAAGCAGGAGGGTCCTCCTGTCACCTTTACTTTTTTATTGAGAGTATCTCCCAAATAACCAGTATAGTTGCTTGATGTTGAGTGTGATCTACTCTGCTTTTTGTCTAGCATGATGTTTCAAATTTAACCTACCAAGGTATTCTGCAACCAATTCTGTTTGAAGAATCGGTGATCCGCCAAGTGATATACTTATGTTTTTGTAATTTCGCAACTATTAAGCTATATTTTCCAGTCTCTATACCATTTGTAGTTTTTGTTGACTACCACTTGTACTTTTTCTACAGCCTTAGGCAGCGAATCTTTTACCGTAAAAACTCTGTTGTCATCAAATACTGCCAAGTACTGTTTCTTCTGTTGTTGGGACATCAGCAGTGTAGAGTAGATACAGAAGTGGTCCCAAGATACTACCCTAGAGAACGGATCCAACCGAAGGAGATTTAAGTGTTGAACAAATTGCTCATTTTTGTTTTTATTTGTATTGTTTTGGGACTTTTCCAATTATTCTACTTTATTTGCTGACTGAAATTGTTTCACATTTCAGTCTGAAATTCACTGAGGAATTTTATCATATCAACGATGGTAGGGTCGTTGGTTATAGTTTCCTGTGTTTTTATTTTAATTTGTTTATCTGTAAATTTTTTGTTATCTTTTGTATTTTTAGCCCGTGGGATTGCGAATTCTACAAGATTTTTATTCCGAATAGTAGATGGCTTTTCGGAGTTTTGAACTTTGTCAAGTCGTTTTAAGCGCTGTACTGCTGTAATTTTCGTTGGCTGTAGTTCTCTTTATTTTTGGTATACTGCGCATCCTTTATAATAGACAGGGTTCCCCTTCTAGGGATCTTTCTACATAATGCCCGTATTGCTATGCTACTACGTTACTTTCTACATTGATTTGTGTGATGTTTACCAGAACACTTCGCACATCTAGGTTTCCTACTACAGAAATGTTTACTATGCCTAATCTGTTGACAGTTTTTATATTGGAGAATACTTTTATTTTCATTTGACTTTTATTTCATTTTCAGAAAGATTTTCGGCAATTGAAGGTTCTGCTGGCTGTTTAGAAAGGAACTTCGGTTAGAAACAAATTGAACTTCAGCGGACTCATAAAATGTTATCACACTAATAAACATTTATCGACTCAGAGAAAACGCCTGACTGCCAATGGCTAAAATTTTACCAACAAAAGGAAGTTGATTATTTTGGTTCTGTATCCTAGAAAACCACCAAATTATATATTATAAAATCCACTAATTTCACTGTCAATATAAATCTATCATATGTAAGATATCAAAATTGAAATATATATAAAAAAGTCAAAACTAACTATCATTTTAATTTCTATAAACAAACACCCATAATTGACAAGGTGCAGATATTACCGAAATAAATATGAATGGAAAGAAAATAGCAAGTACTAATATATATTCTTGGATATAGCTCTAGAGCTCAGCTTCAGAGAGGGTTTGATGTGGGGAATTTAGTCACAGACTTCAGAAAATGTCATCGAAACAACATAATGAACTTTTAAATCTAAGAAATTTCGAAACATGCAAGAAGTTTAGAGCTAAAACAAGTATTCCGCAAGGCAGCATATTGGGAGAGTGTATATAAGGACTCCCTTTATTTGGCCCCACACAGGGAGTTTGACTAAGACCACCTTTTCCAGCTGAAACTACCCTTTCCTCGGGTTTGAAAATTTAGTACACGTAGTCGGATAACATCTAAAGGACATGAGGATTCGTTGGCTCTAGATAATACATCTCGCTGTTAGACAACGAAGAGTAGGTAATAGTGGAAGCCTAACAAGCTGGTCAGCTTCCGATTGAGATTATTCTCAGAATGCCTTAATTTTTGTTGAGATTCTGTAAAAAGCTGAATAATTATATCTATACTAAACTTAAAATAGTTTATGCAAAGTAAATATTAAGTAACTTTTTAAGAGTCATTTATCATCTCTTAGGAAAAACTAAAATTACACTTCGTACCGATCAAATATAATATTAGTATTTTGGATTAAAATGTCGTCAATGAATGGCATATTATTAAAATAAACGTATTTTATTTAATTTAATTTAATTTTAGTATTTTACGAGGAATTTGATGAGGGACGGACTCTGATAATGTTAATATCGAAGTACTACAACTCTTGATTGTATATTTCTATTGTGAAGTATATTTAATAATTTATTCATTGTGAATGAAATGGAAATCAAAACTGACATTAAATATTCCGAAAGCCACACGTTTAAGTAAGTCACTTCTTCACCACTACATGTAATCAAAACTCCAATTTCAACAGACCTCTTTCCTTATGTAAAAGGTGAACGTAATAATTCTTTCATATTTTTCTTTCAATTTGCTCAAGGTCAAGTGAGATAGTGTTATCGGTTTATGCTAAATGCTATATGCTATATTATGTTAAATTATATGCATTTCAAAAATGCATAAAGCATAAAGATGACCTATCTTAACACATATTAAATTAATGGATTTGTTATATACAAAACAATATATACAAAACTATAAATGTTATGGTAATTATTTTAGCGTAAAATAATGTATCAACGGAGATAGTTCAAAACATAACCACAAATTGAAAAATCAATTAAAATAACAGCGAACGTAGCACGAGATATTTTAAAACCACAATAGTTTTAAATTAATTAATATATGGTTTAATATAACTACTACATTTACAAATTTCAATTCTAATTTAAATAAAAGAATACACTACGAAAATAAAAACAGACTTTCGAGGTGACATGACAAAACATGAACTTTATTTTATATAATTATCTTCAATTTTTAAATCTTATTAATAAATATGTTTCCCTATTTATTAAAAAAATTGTATCATCTCTAATTCAAATACCACATCCCATGATTTCAAGTTTTAACTTTACTAATCTGTGGTTATATTTTCGCTTTTGTGTTTTTAATGTATTTTAATATTTCAGTGTTTATTGGTGTAGAATAGATCAAATGACCACCTCAATGTAAATTTTAGCATGTAAAATTTTGGGGGATGCTTTTTATCTCATTGTGTTTGTTAGCTTGAATCTATGTTAATAAAATTAAATATATTATAGACTATTAAATATAATTATTTATTAAATTAAATATAGACTGCATTAATTCTTTTAGTTCCCTTTTTAACTTTATATTTTACTTATAATAACTTTGTATTTGTTTCCGTTGCTTTTTATATCAATACCGTAATAGTTTATAGACATTAATCACAATCTTATCCATGGGGAAACAACCTTTCCGCTTCCATTAAACGTGAAATTCGCATCAAAAATGATCTATGCAGATTAGATCGGTTCACTCTTGATGCTGCAGACAAAAAGAAGGCGAACAGAGCATGTTAAGGGGGTCAGGGAGGCCGTCTTAATATAACAAGCGATGAAATGGAATTTATTTCTGGCGGATCAAAGATTGAACAGTCAACCTCACTTCTTCGTGCGTGTCTCCAGATGCCTCGTGGGGAAGACGCACAATGTCATATCTCTCTGAATTTTCTTGGAAATTTCGCGGCCGCTAACCAAGAACCAGTCGAGCTTCTCGCAGAAACCTACGAGGCCCATATTAAATGCCTCCGTACCACAGAAAACAGCAAACCTAAAGACAACGACACTATCATCAACGAATCTAACTCCATCAAGAGCCCAGTCACCCCAACTTTTCTTCTTAACCATCTAGTGTCTCCAAAGTATCTGCATATTGATACTCTTTTGCGAATTCATAATCGATTACTCTCAAATTTAGATATAGATAGTAATGATACTTTTACCAAAACAGGAACCCCCAACCTTAAAAATCTTCAAGAGAGTCAAATTTAAATGTTTCTTGTTCAATTTTAATATTGTGGATTGGCTATATATTCGACGAGCTCTGATTGTGATGAGATATACTCACATAAAAGAACGTCGAATCATATTTATATGTACTTCTACTTTTCTACTTTTGCAAGGTCCGTATAGAATGGAATCCATTTTGAAAAATTAAAATAATAGTTGAAGAGATATGCACCTGGTTGGAATGTCGTCATATGTCTTCACATTAAAAGTGTTGTAGTTAAGTAGTGTTGTTCACAAATCGATGGTCGATACTGCCTACCGTTTATAATTAAGATATAAACAGTACAAGAATAAATAAACTATAATCTATTCTTAACCTTACAAAACAGAGCTCATACCAATACCAGGGTCAAACCCAAAATGGCTGTTATAATATGTTAGATTCAACGACTCGATTGCTTGTAAATGGCAACGTCGCATAATAAGACGGAAACTACCGAATACGGTTGGGATTCTCCAGAAGTAACCACTGCTTATTGGTATTTGATTTTCATTAACTTTTATTTTCCAACTTTGGCCCCAATTATTTATATTGTTACTTGCCTATTGTAATTTTCGTATGGCTTCTTCGCTATTGTCTCGGACAGTGTCATCAGCAAATGTAGCCATCGTGATATTTTCCATTTGTGGAACATACCACAAGTGTAGAGTAGGTAAAGAATTGGCTCCAATACACTTCCATGTGGTACACCAAATTTAGCTTCTTTTATTGTAGGGTAGACTTTCTCTTCTCTGACATTAAACATTCTGGCTGTAATGTAAGGTTTCTATAGCTCAGTGTGTGTTTTGGTAATATTTTCTTTAGCTTATGAACAAGGACGCCATGCCATACCTTATCAAAGGCTTGTACTATACATAAGAGTATAGCTGAACATATTGTTTTACCTTCATAGGTTTTTTCAATTATATCTGTTATTTTATGCACCAACTCAATTGTCTGATGTGTAGGTATTAGGATTTTTCTGTCTATAATATTTCTGGACATGTTCGTTTAATTTCCGCAAATATATCGATCAACCTAGCGGTAATGGCAACTTATAAAAAATCACATGTCCAGAAAATCCGGTTTAACAAAACCGAAGAAAAAAATTGGAAAATTCCCTTTTACAGGTCGTGCGCTCATTAGACCGTATCTGCGCGTAGTACATTTTCGACGCCGCAGTACATCGGACAACCACCACAGGATTACGGCGCCGTGAGTCGTCATCGCTCCAAGTCCCCCCCAGTCAGGCGTCGATTCCGGCCATGAGAGCGTCATCATCGTCGGGCGCTACACGCCACCCAGCCGCTGCCCCAACAGCCTGATGGCGAGTGTGCCGACCGCCGCCATCGGGGGTGGCATGCCCTCGCGCCGTCCCCTCTCTTATCCTTGCGGGCCGGATAGTGTCGCGACCCATGTCGTCGATGAGACGGACGATCCTTCGGCGACGCGCCGACGGTCCAGCGATCCTCCGCGACCGATACGCGCCAAGCCCCAGGTGCGGCCCTTCACCAGGGAGTCGCTGGAACGGCTGGAGAGGAAAACGATGCAACTGGTGCGCGAGTACGGATTCCAGCCGAGGAGGAAGCTGAGCGTCGAGGACGGGTCCAGGTTACCGGCCAAATATGAGCCGTTCCCCAGGAAATTGTACGGCAGGCCCTTGGAGGAGATTGATAATTTCATCTACGACGAGGTAACTGTTGAACGGTCGAACGAAAGGAAATATTAATTCGCCGTATATTACGTGCCCTCCATTGTTAAAATTAATCAAGGAAATCTCGCAATCCAAATATTACAATTACGTCAATAAACATATTACGTCCTAAAACGATACTAGATTTAATATGTGCCTGTTTTATCACGACATATTTTAACATGACGAATATCTCGATTAAATTTCACTCACCACAGTTATGAAAAATCAATGTTAAGATTTGTGAGGTTATATTTTCAAATATCTACCACCAGTCGTCTTTGTTATAAATATAAGACAGATCTTGAATCAATATTTTTATATATTAAAATTATAAATCTTTATATTAACAATGCCATTAAAAATAATACACAGTGTTACAACATATTGTATAATAATGAAAATGAATAGCTTTTCATTTGTTTTGCACCCACTCTATTTGTTTACTAACATTAGTTTTTGGTCTACTTCGAAATACTTCATACCATATGCCTATTACCAACCAAAATATATTTACTCATATATCAATTGAGTTTTTCCTTAAATAGGCAAGAACAATAAGAGTAATAATAATAATAATAATAAAATGTCATTGGTTCATCAAAACGACATAAATACTCCAACCATATTGAAGGTTATATGTCTACTACGACATCTGTTGTCAGCGTCATAAATATTACAAAAGTTTAAATCAATACATTTATAATACTAACAAACTGTGACATATTAAGCTTTGTTCTTTCCACGTCATTAATATTAATTAAATTTTAAGGAAAGCAAGCAATATATTTAGTTGGCCTTTAATTAGTTATTATAAATATACATTAATGCTCTAACCATAAAAATTCTCTTAAGACGTAATAACATTTTTTGTATTATGTAAGGTTGTATTTCCATTACGATGTATTTACACAAATTAGAGACAAAATGGCCCTTAAATTAAAAAAATATATATAATCATAGTTATATAGACAGGACAATGATACAAACAATACCCTATAAAACAAATGCTATTCAGTTAGTACGTTTTTTTCTTTGTTTTTTTTAGTATAAATTACAGCATTTACATATTGGCAGAAAAAATATTAAGAATACATTATATTTCGTATAACTTCGTTCATGATTTCTTAGTTTCCTCGATATCATTAACAATACATCCAGAAAATAATTTAGTAAGATTACATTGGCCCAGCTCTCTAGACTTTCTGTTATTTTATTTGCCTTGTTAATATCATAAGCCATACGGACTTTCAGAGCATCCTACGATATTGTTTTGTAGACGAACTCTTAGGAGTCTGTAAAGCTTCCATAATCGTTCAAAGCTGATTCAAACAGGTGATTAGTTAAACTTCAAATTTATATAACCTACATATTTAATATTCATTATCAGACAAAATAGGATATTTTAGTTTGAATATTTTAATCATTGGGTTTTTGGTGATAAAGTGTTAATATATAGTTTAAAATAATAATTAATATAAAGTATAAAAAATAATTTCAATTAGCATTGTATATGTACATTTGTACCGCTACATAGCGGTTGTTTTTATAGTGTTGCTGCAGAAACAGCAAGGAAATCGACAAAGGAATCAACTTCATTCAAAACTGTTAAAATATAAGCCAATTCAGAGTCTCCTGCAAGGCCTTATACATGAACTGGCCAAAATCATGCTACATGTGATAATAATTATTTTAATACAAGTTTATGATGCTGATGATTTAATTTCTTTAAATAATCTGCTTTTTGAATATGGAATGATAACAAATATCTCTGAAATGATTGGTCTCATTGAGTAATAAGTCACGAACATGAGAACAAGGGTTTGAAAATTATGAAGATTTGACTTGGCAATGGCTAATTTTATTTTGTTGAGAAAATTTGGTACAATTTATTTTTAAATTAATTTAATTTTCCTATTTTTCGGCAAGATGTAGATATAATAATGTCATTTAATAATAATAATGTTGAATAATGTTGTTTTACTGTTATAACAGTTTTTCAGCAATTAGAAAGAAATGTGTGTTAACTAGGTCATGGTGTATCGATCTGGACAAGTTCTCATTAAGAAGATTCTAGTTCTAGTTACTAGGTTGGATTCGGTAATACTTTGTAGTAGTATCTTTCTCATCTTACAAAATGTAATCGAATGTTTTGTGCAAGAGGACATAGCCATTAGAAAGTCATAGTTTTTCAAGTTATTTATACATTATATTTCAATAATGCCTCTAATGTACTATGACTTTTTTTGTTATAAATCTCTGTTTTACAAATTATAAGTTTGATCTATTAAATCTAAATTTCGAAACATAATTGAGTAAATTTACTAAAAGCTCCTAAAGCCCTAAAGTTTGTGTGAACGTTTGTTAGCGTGAACACTAAAAGAAACACCGTAAGGGACCTTCAATGTTACAACAGAGTCAATGATATCGATTGTGATGCTTGATGTACTGATTGACCGACATTCCTATATCTTTATTATTCTTTACGTACACTCATTCATTAGAAAAAAAGTAAATTAACCTTTTTTCTGTGATCCTTTTCCCTCATAGGGAGAAGTTTCTTGCCTATTGCAAGCCAACGTGCAAGCTTTCGGAGCCAACTTGTTTCCAACAAAGACCCGATGCTTATGATATTATCACTATTTAGAAAAAACTGTTCAGATGAATTGGGACCTGCTGTACAAAAACAAATTATGAGAAGGAAGAAAACATTATGAACAATTGAAACATTTTCCCACCTGAAAATAATCTTGTTTAAGCTCATGCACGATTATCTTTTGAATGGCGATCCAGAACCTGATTGCAGAGAATATAGAGAATATCAGTCTATCAAACATATTTTCCTAGAATATAACTTCTACAATCAAACAAGAAGTCAATTTAAACTCTGATGTTTATAGTAATAATAAATTAATTTTGCACAATATTTCCATGCATAACATATGTATGCAGTACCTAAACATTCCTAAGAGTATGATGGTTCAAACCAGAGTACCAAATACATAAATAACATTATTAGAAAAATGTTAAAACCATTAATTATTAATAGTGTGGCTTATTGTTAAGACTTATAAAAACCAGGCTACAGTTGGTACTGATAAGAATTCGTTCCTTAGTTTAATACAAACTAGACTGTTAATAAATATGAAGAAGTTGAAATTTTCATTTTGGACAGAAAACAGTAATACCTAAAAAATAAATGATTTTCGTAATCAGAGACAGCACTTAAAATTATTTACTTTTATACTACTTTATTTACTTTTTTCATTAAGATTAAAGTTAAAACAGAATAATTATTATAAAAAACGAAATCAATAATTTATCAACTTGAAGTTCAATTTCGATCAAAGTTGGGAATGCTGGGAAGCTGTAATGTATCCAGTGAGTGACAAACTTAACAGAGTCCTGACTCTTGTTTGACCTTGGAATGTCCATCTACCATTCTGCGGTTTTCCTTTCTTGATGCTATTACATTAAATATCTTTAACGGAAGCCACAATATCATATCCATAATGCTGCAATAATCCAACCTGTAATAATCGTAACTATAAGTTTAATTCTTAAGAAATTCAATTTAACCCCACCATTTGTATGTCTCCAAAATTTTGTTTTCTTTTCTGTCGACTATATAAAAAAGTATATTTGAAGAAATTACATTTTGATACAAATATATACAAATTGTGGTTTTAAAAAATTATAGATAATAGATAACACAAAGTTTTTTATTTACGAATATCTGCTGTGTAAGTAACATCGGTTTAAATTTACCCAAGTCTCATCATTCCGCAACCATATTACTCGCCTGATTTAGCTCTGTCGGAATTCTGGCTATTTTGATTTTATTTGTTATTTCCGGCTAAATCGTCAAATCTCTATATCTATATGTTAGTCGAATTCAACAAACAGTTTTTTTGGATATCTGTATTGAAAAATTTTATACTTTTTAAATGGCATTTTATATATTTTATATTTTCGATTAAGTTTGTACATTACAATTCAAGATTTATTTAAGACAACTTTTATTATATTATATTTTCAGCTTTGGAAAAATTGTAGCTTTACTCTTGCCGGCGTTGTATCCCAGGGGGGTTTCCTTTGAAGGGGGTGAAATTAATTTGTAAAATAAATAAATCGTTTTGCGTCTTATTCAGAAGCTTTATTTAAATCACGTTTGATGTCTTTAATTTTGGATTATTTTCGGTCTTCGAGTATTCTAAAATATTGATCCAATAATTTTATCTGGTAAAGATTATGTACATATTTTATATTTCAAATTATTTTACATTCTTATATTTTTATATTGCTATGATATAGTCTAAGGAAACTTTTGCAAACAATCGATACAGACCATAAAAAACTCGAGAGGTTCACGGGTTTCTAATAAACATACATCAATCTGTTTGAATGTTTAAAATTTCCAAGTTTCTTGATATTTTCATTCAGTGCCCTGATATATTCGAAGGGTGTGATTTTTCTGGTCTTTTCTAGTGAACATGTAATAATACATTATTTTTTACACTATATATTTTGCCATCATAACAATAACTATTGTTGTTTCAAAAGTATCTGAAAATATTATTCTTTTACAAAAGAGAGAATTGGGTTAGAAGTTAATTTAAAAATAAACGGCATTTTTAGTGGATTAGCTAGAAGTGAGTATTTTGCCAATTTGCATAATATAATATTGTTATTTATGTTACATATATATTCTAACATATATTAGAATACTAATTTAGTTCATTCATTTATCAAGTACAAAATGACACACTGATTTGAATCATATAAGTGGTTAATAGAAAGCAAGTGAATAATTGCTGTTTTAGCGAATAACAACGGTGATACATGCAAGCAGTGCAATAAATACTGGGGGATATAAAATATACAAATATATATTTAAAATAAACTTTTTACGACACACCATAATAAAATTTCTATTTTATTATATATTATTATAAATAAAGCCCAGTCGGTTTTTACTTGCAATTAATTAAATATGGTTGTGTGGAAAGTATATAACCAGAAACTGAAATGAAATAAAATGTTGGGGAATATTGATTATTTTTTAGTAATGAACTTTGAGGTCGTTTAGTGGAAAATGCACTTCTTTATTTCTGATGAAGTTTCATGAATATACTGTTCGTCAACAGTTGTGACCTGAGAACACAAAATTATTCCCACACACTGTCCAATATATGCTGACTTGACCTTTTCTAATCAGATTATTTTGTTTAAGTTAGTGTCTGTCATGGTTACATAATTAACCAATAAAGAGACTTTTTAGGATTTGTTAAATAATTAAAAATTGGCGGCGATTATGCGTTAGATAGGGTCAGTCTTATACAGATGTTGTGTTCAAAGTAATATTTTGGAGTAATTAAAACCTTAAATTTATTGAATTGAATATTACGGTCATTATCCTTCCAGTGTACAGCTAAAGATGGCCAGTTTGATGCCAGATGTACACTTTCCCATACTCACAAGGGATCTGTATGCATCAGTTTTCTATAGCAGATCCCTTCGGTCTAGATGATTTGTTTCTCTTTAGTTGTGTTGATGTTGTGTTTCTTTAGTCCCCGTAGTCTGCTGTTCCTTGAATTTTCGTCAGGGAGGATTACCAGAAATACTCTTTGGGTCTTAACTTCTTCAGTCTTCTTTTTTCTAGTAGGTGCTCAGTAGATCCTTGCTAATTTTGAGCATCTTTGTTTTTAAAATTTATAAAGCTCTATCCATCTTCAGGAAAACAGCTAAGAGAAGAAAAGTTAATTTTACAAGGAATCTGGTTTGAAGCAATGAAGGAGATATAGATTAAGAAATTCATAATTGAAATTCATTCAGTAATTTTTTCGATGAGTGATGCTGTGATGTAGTTTGAATTTTTCTAGATTTCTTGTATGCCTGATTTCTGCCTTTAATTATTCTTTCTCGACATTCTTTTTCTAAATTCCATCTCCATGGATATTGAAAATTCAGGTGAACCAGCAATTAGTTGAGTTTAAACATTCCGTGATGCCGATGATTCAAAAATATGATAGTTTATCGTTAACAGTGAGTAATTAAGACATATTGTAGAAAAATTTCCAATTGATTTATTAAAATATTCTGCAACACTTCAAATGAGGTGAAGTGAATTATATGTGATATTTGTCAATATATGAACATGTTAGAATATAGCTATGTAAATATTATATGGTCGCTAATAAAGCTGCAGAGTTCCAATTAAAGTGGAATTCTGCAGGTGTTGCTTAGTGTCATTTGATCTTAATATCTGGTAGTAAATGTAGATCACTATAATTTAAATTTATATGAAGATTATACATTAGATCCTTATTATCTCGCTTTAGATTATATTTTTTCACTACAGCGATTCATATACTAGGTTATGTATTACGATTCATATATGGTTTACATTAGGTAATTGTTAAATTGTTGAACTAAAGAATTGTTGTTTTTATTTAATTTGTAGTTATTCCTTCATTTTCCTGTATTCAGTTTAAATAGTTGAATAATGATAATACTAATACATAAAATACGAAAAATTGGCCTATTCTAATTATATTTAAAAATATATTCCATACTTCTATATCTATATCTATATATATATATATATATATATATATATATATATATATATATATATATATATATATATATATATATATATCTGCACAGTTTTTATGTGCAGTAGTGACCATTAAAAGAGGATATCTGAATATTTTCGTAACTCAAATATGCAATTACTCACAAACTGTTAAGAAAAAACTATTGTAATAGATTATTAGTAAGCTGTGACACACATAGTTTCAACTGTTTCTTCAAACTTTATAAATTGTTATTTATTTTCATAGGGTTAGTCATTTGTTGATTATTTTTGAAGTCCGTATGGTTTTGATAACGGCTCAGATATGGTACTAGTGCTACATTTTTTTTATGTGAATCTGAGAGGCAGATTCAATAAAATAGTATCAGAGTGAATGTAAGCACCTGCTTGATGCACATGTTGATTATATTGCGTGTCTACATCAGCTTAAAATCGCTAAACCAGTCCATCTTGTCTCATTCCTGCTCTTTTCCAACGCCCACAATTATTTTATTTCTATATAGAGCAGATTCGAGAACATTCTTCACTTTGAAATTCTTAATATCTCATCATTTCGTTTACATAATTCACATTATTATTTCATTGATTATAATATATTTCTTTGGAATCAACATATATTGTAATACATTTACAGTTCTTATCTTTTATTCTACGCATTGACAGTACTTTGGTGTTGATATATTTTGAATTGTCCTCTTTTCTTCATACACGGTTTCCTATCTACAAATTATTCTTAGATCCTATTGCTGGTCATTGTTATCTTAGACTGGATAGTTGTTAGATTAGACATAAAATTATATTTGCACTATACTGCTATTAAAATCTACCCTCAATTACTCAACTTTGATTAGTATTAATTTGTATTAAAGTTGAGAACTATAAACTGAAAGCGACTATCGATTGTTTAGTAATTAACTACTTTTTAACTGACTTCGGCTATATATATATATATATATATATATATATATATATATATATATATATATATATATATATATATATATATATATGTGTATAATATTATGGTTGAGCTGATGTGATGGAAAATCGAAAGTCGTTCGGTGCAAAAGCCATTCAGTTTGCTTTTTAAGCATAAATTATATCATATATGACGCCGTAGAAATATTGTAAACAATTTCTTATATGGTGCAATGGTTACCAAACAGTTATTTTAAGTTGGATTTATTTTGTTGGTAATTTAATTTTTTGTATATGTCACAAAATTATATTATTATTTTTGTTTTGTTTGGGCTCGGCACCGACTTCAAAGTGTTAGTTGGTAATAGTTAAAATGATACTGTAAATGGATTAGGACCGGACTTCAAAGTAGTCGGTTGTTAGCTAAATTGTGTATATATAGTAGAATATAAAATACGTGTAGTAGATAGGTTAAATAATGTTTTTAATTATTTTTATTTAGTTACTACAACTATTATTATGTACATATTTTATTTTAAAATGTTATTTTTTCTGTTAAAAATCAAAGTTTGAGTATTTTTAAATTTTTAGTGAGTTTCTTATTTATTTTTTGAAGTCCGTTAAATTTTTCCTCAAACATATTTTATTATTATCGACTGTTCCATCCGATTACTTTCAGTTGTGACTAGTGTTCATTCGACTAGTTTTTAACTTTCCGACTTTGCGGTCCCAGCCTTACCCGTGAAAGTAATATGCCGAATTTATGTTTATATGTATGTATATGATTTTATGTTTTGTTTGTAATATAATTGTAAATAACAATATAAATTAATATAACAGAATTTAGGAACTCTATTGTTCAATATTATTTATTAATGTAATGGGGTAATATAACAACATTTTGATTGCTAAATAATAAAATACTTTTAACTGTATTTATGTAATCTTGGCGACTATTAGGTATTTTAGTGATTGTTTCGATTTTCTAAGTCATTCGATGTTGGTTCAAGTCTCTTGAATGTAAAAAATTCTTTTATTGAAGTTTCAACGAATAATTATTTTAAAACAATTTTGATTAACGATAAATACATTTATTATTTTATTGAAAAAGAGTGCGGTAGTTTTAATAGTTGATAAAGATTGAATGAGAAAATACGATACAAATATTTAGGCTTCATCATTCCATTCCTCTTTACAATTAAATCAAATATATAAAATATAAAAATCATTTTACATCATTCAAAATGTAACCGTTTTTGTGAACATAATTGAATTCAGCCTTTTCTGCCCCAATAAAAGTTTGAGAAGGCACACGTACGTCTGCGTTTCACTTTTGGCACGGTTAAGAAAGTCATTCGTAGATGTTGGACTTATTTG
Source organism: Rhynchophorus ferrugineus (assembly GCF_030347505.1). Taxonomy (NCBI): domain Eukaryota; kingdom Metazoa; phylum Arthropoda; class Insecta; order Coleoptera; family Curculionidae; genus Rhynchophorus; species Rhynchophorus ferrugineus. Next base: position 43,964,506 of record NW_027472583.1, on the reverse strand, counting down.
GGATCATTATCACACTCATTCTCCTTTTTAACATTGCCAATTTAAAATTATTTAAAATGAACTTATCTATAGAGCACAGAGATTCAAGCAATTATATCTACCCTTTTCTCTTTCAAAATTTATACGGGAAGGAATTCGTACATCTCCATCTGTTACCACGTACGGAAAACAGTCGAACATTTTCATTTTTTTTCGACCTAAAACCAGTCGGTGGAATGCATAACGCACACCTGATCACGGAGACTTGCCTTAGAGTGACAAGTTGGACCGGGTTATGTGGAACTGCCTCTGGTCTTACCAATACACTAAATCAAAACTGCCTCACAGTTGAACCCTGTGGGTCGCCAGTGCTACTGCATTAAATTTGGGGTTATGGCACCGCTAACCGGGTAGCTGTTATTGGGCATGAGGACCTAACGAAAAAGCAGATAGTGAAACTAACTACAGATTCGCGAACTTGAGTTAACACATGACTGGGTGCTATCGTATGGGGGCAAAAGTTGACCGCAGCGACGAATGAGGTCGTTTCAGCCTGGAAAAGGGAGGTTAGCGGTGACGCAGTGCATACTCCCAGCATATCCACCAGCTCGCGAACAAGCGCCTTTCCAGAAGAATTTGAGCTAAGTTATTGTTTGTGGAAAGATTGCGATATGAAGTGCTTGATTTCTGGAGTGTTAGTTTCCCTGTTAATTGAATTATTTTTGACTAACCATGGATCGTTGAAGATTGTCTTGAGGAGATTATTTTGGAAAATTTGAAGACGTTCCTGGTTGGGTGTAACAGACTTGAAGCAGACATCAGATCCACAGAGGAGTGCGAATCAAATTAATATCTTGTAAAATAAGCATTTGATGGAGATGGGAAGTCTGGTAGAAGGGCAGATCTGAAAAGATAGCAAGTGTGTTATCCCTGAACCTTAACGTGGAAGTACGTGACGTTATCCATGGAATTGTTGCGGTGTCGATCTTCAGTTGCCAGATGCGCAGTGCGCAACGCTTCTTATGGAAAATGATGGCCTGAGTGTTCAGGGAGTTGATTTGCCTCCAGAATTTGAACCACTTTAACGCATGATCTAGCTGCTTCTGTAAACGCTCTTGAATGGTTATCTCGAACCTGGAAGCCGTAACGAAAACAGTGTCGTCAGCGTAAAACGCGATGTCAAGGTACTCTTTTCTCGGCAGATCTGAAATAAAGAGGTTAAATAAGGCTGGATCAGCGGTGAACCTTAACCTAGGTATGCCAGCTTCGATTTGTTTCCGATTGGAAAGTATTTTCTCGATTTTGACCTGGATGAACTATCCGATAGGTAGGACTTGAGCATGCATTTTTAGTCGACTATTTTTTGATTATTAACTGGTTGGACTATTTTGCGAATACTGACTGTTTCAACTGTCTTTAGTCTGTAATTTCCAACGCTAGTTTATATGTACGCGTGTTCTAATATTCTAGCAAATACCTGTGATGTGTGTCATGGTAATGTGACGAGTAATGTATTCACATTACAAGGGTCTCGTTTGTATAAAGCAATAACATAATAAATAAAAGGTATTAAAATAATAAAAGGGAATAAAAGGTATGTTACCAGCATTGCCTGCTTTGCAGTTCGACTAAGTTAACATTACTTCCCGTAAATTAAAATAGTTTTAAAGGAGAATAAAGGTTTTTGTTTCTAAACTCTACATATTTCATAACTGGTGTGTGTATGCACTGAATATTTAAATATTTTTACGTAATTTTTCTATTATGTTAAAACTTTCTCCATTTTTAACAAGTTCCTTACCGAGAAATAAATTTTAATTTGAAATAAAACTTTATAATTTTATGTATTTTCACTTTAAACTAACGATATAAATTCCTGTTAAACGTAAATACTCGACAAACTACCGCTTAAATTAACAAAAGTTCCTATCTGAAAAGTTTGCAGGTTTTATTCGGAATAATACGCTTCCATCATTTATTCTAATGGAGAATGACTTTTCCACGCGGACCCCCACTGGCCACTGTAGAGGATAAACGGAAAAGTTAATTAACGATTTCAATTCACTTAGAATTACAAAGTACGCTTTTAATAGGGCGATAGAGTTTTTTAATATTATTTTGTAGTCAATATAATGTTTGTGTATTACATAGATTTAAAAGAGCAGTTGTTTTGTACCATCTTCATAACAGTCTTTAAACACACCAGAAAATTTTCGGGCATCTTTCTGAATATTGAAATACTGTTCGGCCTGATTCTTTCAGGAATATCTAAATTCTAAATTCTATTCACATCTTTTCTCGACGTAATCGAATAATAGTTATCAATTACGTATTTAAATTACTTATTTATATTTTACAGATTTTGTTTAATTCGTGTGAGTACATCTCCATTAAGCTTCAATAATCAACAAAATTTGATCAATATTCAACATATATTCACGTTTAAAGAATTACACCACTGAATATTATAACAAATTATCATAAGTAAAATAATTTTCAGAACTGTGACATCTTCAGATCATCAAATATAAGTTACATGAACGTTCTTTTCTTTTATATTATAGAGATACATATTGAAGTAAGACATATTTGTAAATTAAAACAGGAAATATATGAGTAAAATAATTTTGAAAATAATGTTTGATTTTTCTTTATTATGTAGGAATGTATTTACGATCATTAAAATAACTATTAATTTTTAAAAACTTAGGTCTATAAAATAAATAATTAAAACAGTTAATACAAATTTCAAACATTAAAAAAAATCTCTTAGAACTTCAACAATCTGCCCGTAACATACAATATATACTGACATGTAGAAGATTACTACAGTAAGTGACCTACTGTACAAACTTAAAATCTAAATCTTAGTCTAAATGCTATTCTAACTTATTATAAAGTCTATCCTAGTTTATTCTAAATAGTATTCTAACTTATTCTACCGATTATTGTACCTCACTTTTTGTGTCTTTTAATCAGTTCATATGGTAATTTTCGTTTCGTTCGAGACTATTCATTGCCACCGGGCAGATTTAACTATTTGGCGAGTGCATTGGGATATATTGACAGTCTTTCTGAGTACTAACACTTTGAATCATACTCGTTATGGTATTCTAAGGGGATATCGCGCTAAATTAATATGTTTGAGACGTAATATGGGACATGGATGATGACCCGTAACATTTTATTCTAAAATCTCTGAAAGACAGTTATATTAAGTTTGCTAGTAGTACCCCACAGTTCAATACGATAAGCCCAAATGGGCCTAATTATTGACTTATACAGCAAAACCTTGTTATTAAAGGATAAACTCTTCAAGAAAGCAGTTCCCTCCTTCAAACCTTTTGCAACACGTGGTTGAGGATTTTTGTGATGTGATTGAAGTGTTGAAGAAGTGCTAAAACCGATCGATGTCGTTCTCAAACTAACATTGTATTCTTGACATTCGGCATGGCATCATCATCAAGTAGCAATGGTATCATAAAAAATACATTTAAAAAAATTAAATTTAGATTTACGCCGTATCAGACAATAGATTTGGTTTAGTTTAATCCCAAGTTTTTAGCGTTTTGTCACTATATGTTTTCTCTATGTTAAACGTCGATTAAAAAACATGCCTAGTTATTTATCATTGTCTGCTTGCGAGAGTTCATAATTATTTAATTTTACCGAGGGTCAAGTTCTTCTATAAAGAATGTATGTCACATGGGTATACTTTGTCTCATTTTCTTTGAGAGGCCATGCTTTCAACCACAATTTGACCTTGTTTAGATGAAGTTGGAGGTTTCTTGTGGCTGATATTGGATACTCGTGTGATGATAAAAACTCTGTATCGCCAGCATATGTTGCAACAGTAGTGTTTCTTGGGGTCGGTAGGTCAGTTGTATACAATAGATATGACAATGGACAAAGAACACTGCCAGGCGGAACATTTGAGTATATTCGGAGATAGGTTAGTGTATTCGCCATCCAGTTTAAATTTCACAATAAATGATCGTGAGGTACGATTTTAGTAGTTGAAAGTGCATATGAGGCAAATGCTCTTTGAATTTAACCTGCAGTCGAGTGTGCCACACCTTGTCGAAGGCTTGAGATATATCGAGAAATGCAACAGAGCACTAATTTTTATCATTTAAGTTTTTTTTTAATTTGGTTGATTAATCTGTGTATTTGTTCTGTTGTTCCGTGTTTATTATGGAAGCCAAATTGATGGTCTGGAGTAATATTTCTCTATTCTGTGATTATCTTGAGTCTCTTAATGTATAGATTTCAAAAAATAAATGTGATATATTTAGATATCTTATTGCATTAATCATTAAATACCTTATTACAATTTTATTATTTATAATTCATAATTTATTCTCTTTGTCCTATATGTTCTATCCAAGTAAATTATGTAGTTATTATGTAATTATATTCATTTATGTGTTTATATAATGTTTATCCTTTATCCATATTTCTGGTACACTTCTCAGGTCTGGTTTCTTTCACAGCTCTATATACCTTCCGATATAGTAGATTTAATTTATCTAACGTGTTCCCTCTACAAAAAAATGTAAAATATAATTTCATGTGACCATATTATTAATCGTTCTAATACATGTTCTTATCTAATATAATTAATCGTTTTATGTCCAAATTTCCCATGACTCTTTAATATTTCCAACAATACGGAAAAAACTGAAAATAATATAAAATAATAAATTAATATTTAATAATGTTCTAACTTATTCATTTGCCGTTTTAATATCGTTTGAAATGTAAAATTTTGGGATTTGTCTTCAGATTCAAAATTGCCTGTCTGCATTTTACGATACAACGTTGCCGGATTTTGTTTTAAAAAATTATGCGTCCGTAGTTGATTTACGTACAACAGAAACGGCGAATAATTTATAAAGTAAGAATTGCGCGTCGGTCAGGGCCTAAACTATTTGTTTATATATATTGTCATCGAAATGACGGCTATTCCTGGTTGCTTGACTGAGGCGTATTTCGTTTTATTGGAATATAATTATTTGTAGCGTATATATATATATATATATATATATATATATATATATATATATATATATATATATATATATATATATTTATTGTAATAATTGATTTTAATTAACACAAGGCTTCACCATGATATTAAAATAAAATTAATTCATGAGCTTATTCAATACCGTAAACATGAAATAAGATTATTAAAACTACGTGGAAGCAATACAGTTATTGGACAACGTGCAGGAATTTGAAGTGAACCAAACCACATAAAATATGACCGAGAAAATTGACTATAGTTTTCTTCTTCACTACAAAACCTATAATTTATTCATATATTATTTTTTACATTAATCCTGCACTATCATATGTCATATCGATACCTTAACCATAGGGTAATTTGCTTACTAATTCCTTGTTTTTTTCTGAAATTGAGTGATTTCATTAATAGAAGCTTTGTTATATCAAACTTGAGGTACCGTGTTTTGATTGTTTACAGGTCAGCGACTTGTTACACTACAATGACGAGGCCTCGCCAAATTGCTCGTATGTTTTTCCGGATGGTCCAATCAATGATTCATTTTAGCATTTCTGCATTTCTAAATCATCCTGTTTGTAATCCGAATAATTTGCAACCAAAAGCGCTAAGTTTGGCGAATACACTGGGTGCGGTAGAACTTTCCATTGTAGCTAATTTATAATCAAATATATGTTGCTATAAGATAGTAAAGGAAGTGCTAATACTTCCTTACGTACTGGGAACTCATTTAGAGATTAGTAAAGATAGTAATATGAAAAGTTCAGCAACACTTCATCTATAAAAGAAAAATTAAATTGTTACTAAAATATATCAATACTAAGGTAAACGTCTATTTTTTATCAATTACCGCAACTTTTTCTACTGTTCTTGATGAACAAACCCCATTAATAAATTGACTACTGAACTGACTATCTGGCTTTTGACTGAGGTGTCGTACATTTACTAGCCTAAAATGACTGGATAGTTAATTATAACAAAATGTGTACAAAAATTATAAATACCTTCAGTATAGTATTTCTAGTACAATTGTAAATTATGTCTGTCATGTCTCTTGCAATTTGAACAAAAAAGTAATTTTCTTCTTTGCTTGTTGTTATCGTTTTGAAATCTGCAACTATTTCGGGGTGAAATTTTGGCATATATAGACTTCTATTTGAAAATGTTTTGTTTTGATAAATTTGGTAGTTAGTATACTTACTATAAACAAAATTGCATTCCATACTTATCTTTGGTCTTCTATATTTTAAAATCAATGTATGCTACAACACTAAGGATAACACAACAATATAATAATTATTGTTCTAGAGATTTTAAATGCATTACAAAATCTAAATAATCCAAATTTTTTGTTGTGTTCCCTAGATCAACGGCAAATTTTAAAATGGTCAATTATGCATAATGTAATTAGAGAAAGGGTGAGCAGTATAGCCGATTGTGTGCCTGCAAATATCAGAATACGAAAATTACCTTCTCCATATCGGATTCTGACATAGCGGCTCTCTTGGACCACCCCATGCAGTTGAATCATTAACTGGTTTCTGTCACCTGTTCTTTGAAGATCTGAGCTAGGTTTTCGTTGAATAAGTTGTGCTGTTCATTGTCTTTGAACTTTTTTGGTCCTCCAGGTCGGTCTTTGTAAATATCATAAAAATCATCATTCCTGAATAGATAAATCACGATTTCTACATGTATATAGGGAAAAACTCAGTAATACTAAATGGGAAACTGCTTTATGTAGGAAAATACCAAAACTTCCGGAATTAACAATTAGGCGTATCGTTTTCAATAATGGTGGGTCAAAAAATATCTTATTTTCTTCCCTTGTAAAGTTGATATTTTGTATGTCTAGGATTCGTATTATTTTTAATGTTGTGACAAGTAAGAAAAATTTGTTTCATTATATAACTGCTTCTAAATTTAGTGAGTTTGTAATATAAATATTATTTGATGAAAATGGTGAACATTTACTTTCTTTAAATAAATACTATCTTAAATAAAAATAATTTGAGCTAACTTAAATAGTGTTTATGCTAAGAGGTATCAAAACAGAACACGTCAGCTTTAGTATCTATAAAACATTATATTTTCGTTAATGTAATAGATAGTTTCATCTTTTACCGAAAATGCATTCGGGAAATCATAAAAATTAAATCAAGGAATTTAAATTTGTACGCGGAATTTGTAAATATCAACTGTCTGGTTCTATTTTCATTAATTCATGTAAATACTTCATGGTTAAATCAGGTTCACGCTTGGATATTTCAAAAAATCAAATGTTCTTATTTTACAGTTTAAATGTACAAGGCTTTTCAATAAGGCAAATCGATCATGTTCAAATGAAATGAAACAATGTATGTACGTGGTGATAATGAAAACTGATCTTTCGCACCTACTACCGATTGAATCTGTCGGAGGGGAGCTCTGACAACGATGCACTCTTAATCAGGTCCTCCTATGTAAATTTACGTAAACTTCCAGATGTACCGGAAAGTTATTAACGATCCTTTAAACATACATCATTAGTTTAAGTTGGAAATGTTATGATTTGACACATGTAATTTTATTCTACTGGCATCAAGCATGCATTTGCGGCACGTATTATTTTTCTTATTTAATCAAAAGAAAAGCCGTTGGAAGTCATTGTTTACTGGAACAATGAACTTTACAGAAACTTAAAACCTGATTTAACATTAACAAGGGTGAGGCGTAGTTTCGAAAATTCAAAAGTGGTGATTTCGATGTGCAAGACATACAAGTTCTGGTAGACCAAAAAAGTTTGAAGATGTGAAACTGCAAGAGTTATTAGATGAAGACCCAACTCAAACTTAAAAACAGTTGGTAGAAGCATAAAATGTGGCCCAAGAAACGATTAGCGACCGATTACCAGCAATGGGTAAAATCTAAAAAATGTGCGCCACATCAGTTGAATGACAGGCAAATGGATAATCGAAAAATCATTTGTGAAATGCTGCTTCAAACCGTTCAATGCCGTTCAACTGTTAAAAACACTTGTATGGGATGTATTATCGCACCCGCCGTACTTTCCATGCCTTGGCCCGTCCGCCAATAAACTTTTCGCATCAATGTGACGTATCATATACTTGCAGAGTAGCACCTTGCCAACTTCGAAGAAGTTAGAAAATGGTTCGGTTTGCCTGAAAGATAGGAAAGATGTATAGAATCAAATGGCCAATACATTGAATAAATAGATTTTTCCAATTTCTTGAAAATACCGAATTTTTTTTCAAAAAAAAAACTGGTTATGACTGCCCGGTACACCTGCCGGTAAAGAACCGGTAAAATTAATTAAAAAACTAGGTAGTCCGTCAGATAAGGTTAGTGTTATAATCCTTATTGTTTTTGATATAGCTTTTGTAACAAATATAAATCTCATAACCTTCTGGATGTATTTTCTCCAAATAGTCTTGTTGAGTAACTAAGATGGGTGTTGTGATGAGTACTTATGGAATGTTGACTGATTTTATGTCTGTAGTCTATCTAATAAAATGGTGAACTCACGTCATTCAATTTTATGACGTCAAAACGTCGCAATATCGCCGTATTTAACTTTGATTTTTATTTTATTGTAGCTTTGATTTATAACAATAGGTAAATAAAAAGTTTAATAAAAAAGGGTACATAAAATAATTAATTAAGCAAAAATATTATAAAATATACATTATTTTAACATTATAATATACCTAGTGCATATATTATCGAAGGACAACAATGTATCAATTTGTATATTAAAGTTATTTTATTACATTTACATTGAACTCTCTTTAAGCACCTACGGTATCCCCTTAGTTCTTGTTTTCTTCGTTGTTCTGTTTCCTTGATAAGTCAGTTTGACATCACTGTATTTCTCCTTAGTTTCTTCAATTACTACCTGTGTACATTTTTTACAAAACAAATAGTATTCATTCGCTCTTCGTATATTTTGATCAAATACTCATGTATATTCTGAACAATTACATAAATATTTATGAATATCAATCTTTCACAATATACAATACGATTTCTACAGTTGTTTTTTTTTGTTCTGGCCTAAAAACCAGGCGGTGGAATGCAAGATGCATACCTGGTCGCGGAGACTTGCCCTGGAGTGACAAGTTGGACCGGGTTATGTGGGACTGCCTCTGGGCTTACCAATACACTAAACCGAAACCGCCTCACAATTGACCCCTGTGGATCACTACTGCTACTGCATTAAATTTGGTTGGGCACGAGGGCCCGGCGATTCTATTGATTCGCGAACCTCAGTTAACACACAACTGGGTACTGTCGTATGGGGGCAAAAGTTATGACTGTAGCGACGGATGAGGTCGTTTCAGCCTGGAAAAGGGGGGGAGCTTAGCGGTGACGCGGTGCTAAGCTCCCAGCATGTCGACCAGCTCGCGAACAAGCGCGTTTTCAGAAGAACTTGAGCTGAGTTGTTGTTTGTGCAATGATTGAGATATGAAGTTCTTGATTTCTAGAGTGTCAGTTTCCCTATGAATTTGATTATTTCTGACAAACCATGGAGCGTTTAATATTCTCCTGAGGAGCTTATTTTGGAAAACTTGAAGTCGTTTGACCTGGTTGGGTGTAACAAACTTGAAATAGACATTAGATCCGTAGAGGAGTACGGAGCGAATTAACATCTTGTAAAATAAGCATTTGATGGAGATGGGAAGTTTGCTAGAAGGGCAGATCAAAGAAGATAGCAGGTTTGCTATCCCCGAACCTTTTTGGATTGCTTTCTGGATTTGGGAATGCCAACCAAACCGCCGGTCGAAGTGAAGACCTAGGTACGTGACGTTATCCAGCCATGGAATTATTGCGGTGTCGATCTTACGTTGCGAGACGCGCAGTGCGTAACGCTTCTTGTGGAAAATGATGGCCTGGGTTTTCAGGAGGTTGATTTTGCAACCTCCAGAATTTGAACCACTTCACCGCATGATTGAGCTGCTTCTGTAAACGTTCATGAATTGTAACTTCGAACCTGGCGGCCGTGAAGAAAGCAGTGTCGTCAGCGTAAAAGGCGACGTCAATATGCTCTTTTCTCGGCATATCTGAAATAAAGAGGTTAAAAAAGGCTGGGGCCAGCGGGGAACCTTGAGGTACGCCAGCATCGATTTGTTTACGACTGGAAGGTGATGCCCTGATCTTGACCTGGAAAGATCTGTCCGAGAGATAGGACTTGATGAGAGCGGTTAGGTCTTCTGGGAGGCCTAGCCGCACGCACTTTGCGAACAATCCGTCGTGCCAGACCTTGTCGAAGGCTTTGGTTAGGTCCAGAAGAACTGCTCCGAGCTTTTTACGTTGGTCAAGAGCATGATGGATGTGTGCAGCCAGACGGGAAGCTTGATGGACGGATGACTGGTGAGCGCGAAAGCCGAATTGTTCATCTGGAATGATGTTGTATTCCTTTGTGAAAGAGTTGAGAGCGTAGAGTATTGCCCTCTCGGCAAGCTTCGAAATGGCGCTGAGAAGGCTGATAGGTCTGTAATCAGATGGAGATGATTTTGCTCCTTTCTTGGGTATAACCGCTATATGAGCGTGTTTCCAAGACGCCGGAAAGTGTTGCAGTCTCATGATGGAGTTAATGATGTTTGCCAGTTCTGCGAGCTGCTTACGCGGGAGCTTTTTTAACTGGGTAACCGATATTCCATCGAAACCTGGAGATTTTTTGGTTTGAAGTTTGCCGATCATAGTCTGTAGAGACTTTGGAGACACAAAATGGTTGAGAAGAAAGGCGGGGGTTACTGGTCTTTTGACGGAATTGGATTCGTTGATGACAGTGTCAATGTCTTTAGCTTTAGTGTTCTGTGCAGGTGGGAGGCATTTCATTTGAGCTTCGTAGGTCTCTGCAAGGAGCTCGACTTTTTCTTGGTCAGTGACTGCGAAATTTCCTGTAACCGCTGACTTCAGGGGAGGGATGACATTGTGCGTCTTCCCCACGAGGCATCTGGAGACACGCCAGAAGGAAGGGGGGCCATCCAGCCTTTGGTCCGCGAGAAATGAGTTCCATTTCATTGCTCGCCAAGTCGAGACGGCCGCCCTTACCCTCATGCATGCTCTGTTCGCCTCCCTTTTGTCTGCAGCATCAAGGGTGAATCGAGCTAATCTGCATAATCCGTTTTTGATGCGAATTTCACGTTTAAGAGAAGCGGGAAGGTTGTTTTTCCACGGCTGGGGTTGTGATGAAATTTTGACTGTGGAAGAGTCGTGAGCAGACTGAACATCGCGAGTTAGCTTGAGTACGGCTTCCTCGAGGTGTTCTGGTGTGTTAATTTTCGGAATTAGATCGGATTTCAGGAGAAGAGATTGGTAGTTTTTCCAGTCGGTTTTTTTTCCTGAATCTTGTTAGTGGGACTTGAGTGGTGGCGCAGTTTCCGAGTTTGAGAAGGACCGGACGATGATCAGAGTTTAGTTCGTCAAGGACTCGAACTTCGGAATCGCTATTTACGTCTTGAAGAATAAAGAAATCAAGGATTCTTGCTGCGCCTTGAGAGACTGTACTAGGGTGATGGGTGGGTTCATCTGGCAAGGCAAGACCGTAGCCCAGATCTGCACTTAGAGCTACGATGGCGTTACCTGCGGGATTCGCTCTGGAACATCCCCAGATTGGGTGGTGGGCGTTGAAGTCGCCACCTATTATTTTCGGAAATTTTCCTTCGACGAGTGATCGGTATTCGGCATAGTTGAATGCAGAAGATTTCCTGTACAGGGATGTAATCACGAAGGGACGTTCTTGGATATCGATTTTAATGGAGGTTGTTTCGAAGTTGTTTACTGATAACGATGGAAGGAGCTCGTGTTTGACTCCTTTTCTGACGAGAATGGCGGTTCCACCGCCTCGACCCGGAGTTCTGTCGCTTCTGTAGACAAAAAAGTGTTCGAAAGAGAGACGATGCGAATTTTTCAGGAAAGTTTCCTGGATGAGCACGATGTCGACGTCATAGAATGTCATGACGTCTTCCAATTCCGCTTGCTTTCCGCGTAAGCTATTTGCATTCCATGTCATCAGTATAAGAGATTTCGGAACAGCCATTTCGAAGAGTTAAAGGCTGCTGAAAGTTATAGAGACAGGTAAGTGTTGTCGCTTAGGCGGCGACATTTGGAAAAAGACGAGCAAGTTGGTGAGCCAGGGCGATCACTTGTAGGAAAGCCTGCGGGTCAGTAAACGCCTGCATTGTGGAGTTAAGGTCCGGTGTATTGGTTGGAGCAGGAGTTTGAGTTGGAGCAGGCTGGGTAGCGCTGGCTAATTTTTGGGCTAGCTTCCTGCCACCTTGGTTACTCCATGCAGAACCTTGTGGAGGCCTGGTTTCGGTCGGAATTTTTGGTTTTCTTGGAGCAGGACGGCAGCTGCAACCGCTGAAGTTTGCGGTATGAATTTCACCGCAGTTGCTGCACTTTGGAGGTGCTTCTGGTATTTTGGTACAGGATCTAGTGTCGTGATGCCCGGCACATTTGACGCACCGTGGGGGGGCTCGGCAATATGAGCTGGAGTGCCCGAAAAGCTGGCAGTTGAAGCACTGTACTGGCTGCCGTTTCCCCTCTGGACCTCGACCTTCACTGTGATGACGCCGAGTTTGGTCATATATATGATCTGTCGCTCTTCGCGAGGGACAACTACCTGAACAATTGGTAGTTCTATCCCGGATTTTAATTTCCATCTTTGCACAAATTTGGCATGGAAGCCTTGATCAAAGAGAAGTTCACGTACTTCGTCAATGCAGAGTGATTCTGGGATGTTTTTTATTATTACCCGGAATGCTCTCTCCTCCGGATGACAGAAGGAATGGTAAGGGTAATTCCTTTCCTCGAGCAGGGTAGTGAGTTTACGATAATTGTCGCTTGTGGCGACGAATAAGAAAATGCCCTCCTTTTTGTTTCGGGATATAATATTTATTGATTGTGCCTTAGTAATTCTAATGAGCTCCATGAACCTCTTCTTGTCACGGAGCACTATAGGCGGAATTTTTTCCTTTGGGGGACTTTGAGAAACAGTCGCCGAAACGGTTGGCACTGTTTTTGCTGTGGAGGTTAAGACTTGTTTAGTGGCCTGGCTACTTACCTGCGCAGGCTGGGTTGGTCTTGTGGTAACTTGTTTCGGTACTGGCTGTGGGGCCGTCTTGGTGGTCGGCTTGTTTGGCACTGGTCTGGTGGCAAATTTTGTAATCGAAGGCTGTACGTTAGCCTTGGCTTTCGATTGGGTAGATTTAGTGGCTGGCTTGGCTACCGGATTGGGTTCTGATTTGGGAGCCTGTTTTCCCTTGTTGCCGGCCTTCGGCAGCTGGCTTTCCTGAGGTGGAGTGACGGGCCCTCTTTTCCTTTTTCCCGCCAAGGTGAAACCGTCGTCTGAGTCTTCAGTTTGGTCTAAGTGATGTGCCGGTTTAGCTGGTGTCTGAGACTGGATTTCTATGGCAGCGGGAATCTTTACTTCCATGGCATCTTTTTGATGCTTCATGAATTGTGTTATCGTATCTGTGAGAGTTTTTATTTCTTCCTTGAGCTCTTCGGAAGCCTTTTCGCTCTTTTCCAGCTTTTCCGTCTGTTTTTTCAGGGCGTCTGTTTGGGCTTTTGCGAACGTTTTAAGGTCAGCTATCTGCTTTCGCAGGTCTTCGTTCTGTTTTCTTAATTCTATTATGAGCACTTCTCGGCTGTCTTCTGAAGATGGTCCATTTGAATTTGGTACACTGGGATTATGTTCAGGAGGCGACGTCGGCTCTGACGTACATGACGCCATTGCCTTGTCTGTAAAAACGCCTTTTCGGCGCTTACGGACGCTTTTTTTTTGACGTAGGCACTGGTGAAACGTGATAACGGGTCGACCGTCTTAGGGAAAGTTTCGGGTAATTCTCGGAAGCGCAGGTAGGTTCGGCGGACCGGACACGACCGTTCTCTTCGAGAGCTAGCACGGAACTGCATGACCTGATTTAGCATTAACAAGGCGTGAGGCGTAGTTTCGAAAATTCAAAAGTGGTGATTTCGATGTGCAAGACATACAAGTTCTGGTAGACCAAAAAAGTTTGAAGATGTGAAACTGCAAGAGTTATTAGATGAAGACCCAACTCAAACTTAAAAACAGTTGGTAGAAGCATAAAATGTGGCCCAAGAAACGATTAGCGACCGATTACCAGCAATGGGTAAAATCTAAAAAATGTGCGCCACATCAGTTGAATGACAGGCAAATGGATAATCGAAAAATCATTTGTGAAATGCTGCTTCAAACCGTTCAATGCCGTTCAACTGTTAAAAACACTTGTATGGGATGTATTATCGCACCCGCCGTACTTTCCATGCCTTGGCCCGTCCGCCAATAAACTTTTCGCATCAATGTGACGTATCATATACTTGCAGAGTAGCACCTTGCCAACTTCGAAGAAGTTAGAAAATGGTTCGGTTTGCCTGAAAGATAGGTAAGATGTATAGAATCAAATGGCCAATACATTGAATAAATAGATTTTTCCAATTTCTTGAAAATACCGAATTTTTTTTCAAAAAAAAAAACTGGTTATGACTGCCCGGTACACCTGCCGGTAAAGAACCGGTAAAATTAATTAAAAAACTAGGTAGTCCGTCAGATAAGGTTAGTGTTATAATCCTTATTGTTTTTGATATAGCTTTTGTAACAAATATAAATCTCATAACCTTCTGGATGTATTTTCTCCAAATAGTCTTGTTGAGTAACTAAGATGGGTGTTGTGATGAGTACTTATGGAATGTTGACTGATTTTATGTCTGTAGTCTATCTAATAAAATGGTGAACTCACGTCATTCAATTTTATGACGTCAAAACGTCGCAATATCGCCGTATTTAACTTTGATTTTTATTTTATTGTGGATTTGATTTATAACAATAGGTAAATAAAAAGTTTAATAAAAAAGGGTACATAAAATAATTAATTTAGCAAAAATATTATAAAATATACATTATTTTAACATTATAATATACCTAGTGCATATATTATCGAAGGACAACAATGTATCAATTTATATATTAAAGTTATTTTAATACATTTACATCGAACTCTTTTTAAAAGCACCTACGGTATCCCCTTAGTTCTTGTTTCCTTCGTTGTTCTGTTTCCTTGACAAGTCAGTTTGACATCACTGTATTTCTCCTTAGTTTCTTCAATTTCTTTCTGTGTACATTTTTTACAAAACAAATAGTATTCATTCGCTCTTCGTATATTTTGATCAAATACTCATGTATATTCTGAACAATTACATACATATTTATGAATATCAATCTTTCACAATATACAATACGATTTCTACAGTTGTATAACTATCCTAGATTAATCATATAATCACCTTGTTGTAAGTTGTTTCCACTTTTATCACCATGTCTTGGTATTATCAGTATTGAATAATAATTCCACATCCAGAAAGTTTCATTCAGTCACTATGTTTCTGAGTCACTATTAAAGTTCAACACCAGCTCACAATTCCATCGTTTATCAATGTCTTCTTTTGTGTAGCTGATGGAGATCATCCAAACTAAATTATTGTAGACAATTCTTTCAACATATCCAAATAATTCTAATGTATATCTAATTCTAATGTCTAATTTTTGTCATATCCCTGTAGCCATATTGTTCAGCCATCTGATCTATTATTTATTTACTTTCAGGCCTATTTCTAGAAAGTGAATTACATGAAACACGACTAGACTATCAAGTAACAAACAAAAATTTGCATTGTCTATACACTTTTATTATTGGCATTGTAGCGACCTTGAGGCATGTCGAATTTTACATCGTGGAATAACGGTCTATAATCCCCAATTCACAGAAATATAATCCCAGATGTTGAACACGGGCGAGGTGCCAGCAGCGCCAACTAGAACCCGATAACGAATAGCTGGCGGTACCCCCAAGACGTTTATCTGGGATGTTATTGAAGGGTATTTCGATTCATTCAGTGCTGAACCCTCGTTTGGTTTAGACGTGCCACCATCGACTGCCCAAGCCTCGACTCCAGGTAACACCGCTGCCATCCGTTTTATTATTTGTATTTTTCAATTTTTTTTATATTGCCAATAAATAACGGTCACATAATGTAAACACCACTGTTTCATTTCGTTTTACCTCCATTCACCGAGCCACATTCATTTACCCGAAAGCATCCTGTTAAGGATGGCCGAATGTTTCATTTTGATATATCTATGTCTATACATAAATTGAAATAACAAATTTTCCTTAATTGTTTTGTAGGCAATAATTGTAATCTTTTAAAAGCAATATCTGAGAGTCCTACTGGGTCTCTTCTATGGATGGCAGTTTTCTATGGTGCTTTCCAGACTAACACTGCATAACAGTAAGTTATCTCTGATATAACTGTGTTAAATTATGCTTATATTGAAAAAAATACTCACTCTTTTCATATATTTAATACATTTAATCCTGAATAACATAGAACTAACATCCGGGTATGTAGAAGCTTTCTTTTCGGTGGATCAAAAATTATATTGTTTTTTAGTGATTTTAGTCATAGTGTCCATACTAATGCATACTAGTCAATACTAATGCAGATACAACACGATAAACATATTTACAATAAAAACCCCACCAAGTTAATATGTAATAGTACCAATACTTACGCATTTTACTGTTGAGGACCTTCTTCGAATCAAATATAACAAAAGAAGTAAAGCGAAGCCAAAAAAAAATGCTTACCGGTTTATAATCTCTTATGTTTCATATCACTAACTAATATATCACATCATATCATCACTAATATTTCACATCATAACACTAATATTTTGAAGAACTTTGCAGATATTTGACAACTAAATGAATTTTGTAGGTTGACTCGGTTACGTTCGGTCGCATTATATAGCATTGTGCTTCTCTTTAATTAGAATAAAATGAGTAGTATAATATTGTTTGATGTTAAAACCAATTTACAAATTACGATTGGCAATAAGTTATTTATCGTGATGAGTTCGCTGTTATTTTGAATAAATTATATATTTCACGCATCTAATAAATGGGATAACTGTAAAGGACAATTATTTAGTCTTTCTATTTCTTTTTCTATTTGGCTTTCTACAGTGTGTAAGCATTTAAAATTATTGCTCATTTCTTGGATCCTTCTGTTTACTATACTCTAAACATCATCGATTTCTAGGAAGTAAGGTACGGATAAGCTAATGACCCTGTAAATTAGGACATTCAATATAGTTCTTGTGACGTAGTCTGAATAGTAGTAGTAATCCTCCCTCCATTGTACTTTCGTTGGACTAAAACGTTTGAAAGAGGAATTTTGGAATTACTCTCCGTCTCCATAGAGGACTGGGTATTGGGTGTTGAAGGTAAGGTCAGTTAGGAGCTAATTTTGTTGGTCCATTTCATGATCCTAGATAACAAATGCGTTGACGACATTCTACTGAATTTCTTCTTTTGTTTCCCATAATGAAATTCCACTATTAGGTTGCCTGTTCAAAAATAACTCGAAATAAACTGAAGACGCTTATGAATATTACTTGGTGAAAAGGCCACTCGTCGTCATCTCCTCCGTTTTTACCAACAATTCGTTATAATTAATGAATACATTTATTTATGTTCTATTCATAATAGTAATTATGACTTCGTTAAGTTTGAGATTTTTTAGATTGTAAACACGGATATTGTGTTCAACATAATGCTAAGAACACATTATTCGTTCTAATGTTCCTTGATGATAGTTCATATTTAATTTCCTATTAATAAACGACATAAATTCGTCAAAAATGTTCATCTAGGAACATATTTTAGATTTGTTTTCTGATGTACATTAATACAATTTTAATATACAAATACTTTTTAATAAGTGTATTAACTGTTCCAGAGAATTCTGCTTGTACAGAAAATAAATTACAATATCTAGCTGATAAATCATAGTGAATGTGATCTCGGATCACAAATGTCGATTTTCTTGGATCATATAAACGACTGAAGCTTACAAATAATTTAAGGGTTTTACTTATTCTTAATGTTTTTTTTTTAGAAAATAAAATCATATTTAAAATAGAAATGTTTGGCAATTTTTAGTTATTTTGAAATAATTGTGAGGCTTGTGAGTTTCAAATGTACAAAATGCACGAATGTACGAAACAGTACACGAATTTAATTTAGGAATAATATTTAAAGCACAGAAATACATTTACATCAGTTTCAGGTGTAGATATTCTGTGTATTTTCTGAAACGTGTAAATATAAGTAACTAGTTGCTCCTTTACTAGCATCGAATGTTTCAAGATGGGCAATTGCAACTTCTGTTGATGAGGATTCAACGCTAACACAATAAACATTTAGATGTTTCACATTTAGTTTCTTTATGGATCCCCAAATTATACTGTATTTTTTAATTTTGTTTATAAATTATATTATTATTTATAGGTTAACTACTACCAATAAAAATCTGTTTTTTACTAACCTATTATCCTGAAACTGATATAACTGATAAAATGTTGTTATCATTTCGAGTGACCAAGACAGCCACAAGACAGTCTTCTGATCAGGGGATTGTATAACTGCATTGCTCTAGTGTTGATTCGGACGCTCAACTATAGGGATACCAAATTCAATGTGGGATTTCGAGTTTTTGATATACTATTGGACATTTAGCATTGATCGTACAGTATTTCGTGTTGCTGACAGTAATTTATAAACACGTGTGCAGTCACGGGTCATTGCACGATTGATTCTGGTGCTCTTGACTTCCAGAACTCCACTACAGTTACTAGGATTTGATTATATGTTTGAAGAAAAATATAAATAGTATAAATTATCCATAATTCACATATTAACCTAAAATTTTCTTCTATAATCTAATAGATGTAATATGAAGAAGTGTTATAAACATATTTAATTTCATGATAGTTTTCAAAGAAAAAAAGGGTAACTGAAGCAATATGTATTTTTTTCATACATGCTAATATTGAACATTATAACAATACTAATATATAAATATTATAACAACAAAGCCTTGTAAATGTAGTGTGAAGATACTTTTATATTTTATTATTTAAAAATAATTTTGGAGATAAAATGGAAAGTAAAGCATATGTAAGAAAATAAATATAATTTATTTATTTATATGTTTATATTTATTGCAAGAAACTATATATATATATATATATATATATATATATATATATATATATATATATATATATATAGATATATTACAAGTTATAAAAATATGTAAGAAAGTAAATTTCACAACACTTATATTTCTCCTTCTATATTGCTTACTTATTCCTTTAGGTCTTGTGGATCTATTTGTCTGTAAAATCTAACATATCTAACGACAATTACTGACTTACCCTGGACGTAAGAACATATATATTGATGACTCCAAATCTCGTAGCGGGCTTGGCAGTGCCTTTGTGGTGGACAACCGGGCATTCCGTTTCAAGCTTCCTGAACAGGGTTCAGTATTGACTGCTGAACTCTTTAAAAGCTTTATCCTATATCACAACTCAATCCTTCAAAGAATGGCTAATCCTGACCGACTCCCGAAATGCTCTCGAATGTTTCCTGGAACAAATGTTCAACCATCCTCTGGTCACTGACTCACTGTCAATCATCCGTACGCTCTATCTGAATGGTATCAGGACATGTTTACTGTGGATTCCTTCTCATGTTGGTATACTGAGAAAAGGGCGCGCGGATAGTACTGTTAAATCGACGGCCTCCTCTCTCCTCCCCATCATGGATGTTTGTGTGCTTCGTCACCATGCCGTAGCTTTGAATCGAATGAGATTGGGCCACTGTCGTTTCTCGCATGGTTACTTGATCACTTCGAGCCCGCCGTGAGCAGGCGAGTGTTTACGGCTGTTACGACTGTTTACGGCTCATCCAGATTAGAACTAATTATGTTCTGCAAAATTTTAGAATTGCCTTAACAGTTGAAAATACAGACAGACCTCTCGGATTTCTACGAAAAATCGATTTTCTCCATAGAATCTATCCCATGCTACGTTAAGTGTTACTGACCAAATAACCATTACCACTTCGGGATGGATGTTGAAGTGTGCTGCCTGTATAGAAGCTCTAATTCGTAATGGTTGTGTTTGTAGTCCTGTATTTGTGTTTATTTTTAAATTGCGTACACACTACTTGTACTTTTAGCCCCCCTATTTGTGTTAGTGATTTTATTTATTTATTAATTTATTATTCTATGTATGTCCCCGTCCTTTTTATATTAACACCGTACTATTGTATAGTGAAATGACGATCGACAAAGTGACAAAAAACATATCTATACAATTATATATACCCCAAATCTTATATAATAACTGAACTCATTGTCCCATCTCCCATTATCTTCGATTACATTATTGAATAAATAAAACTCAATCATGTCTTTATTAAAATTCTTACTTCTGTTTTCTTTTCGACCTCATTTACTTATACTTGTAAAGTAACTATTATGCCTTGTACTTGTTGAAGTTAATCGATTTGCTTTTGAAATTGCCAATGCCTAATTTATCTCGCATTTCATCTAATATTACATCCATTGCAAACTTAGCTTCTTGTTTGGCTGCAATCATATTTCTCTCTGATTTTAACATTAATAACTGTCTCAGGTAATTTTTATGCCATAAGTCTCTTTTAATATATTGTAATGTACATTTCCTCCCCCTCTGTGTCAGATTTATACCAGTCAGATAATGATAATTTAGTTTAATCGTTATCTGGAGTTTTAGATCCATCTCAATAATTGATATGCTCTTATAAAATTCCTGACGCTTAAATTTAGAATATATATATATATATATATATATATATATATATATATATATATATATATATATATATTATATATATCCCAGGTAAGTATTTGGAGCTCTTGTTTTCTTGATATGAAACAAGCAGCAATTAATTAAAATTGGTCATATTTGAATGATTTGAGGGATTTCCAATTCTTTTATATTCGCAGGATGAACAAAACTATATGATAATACCTGATATATTAACAATATTTTTTAATAAGGAGTGAGGAAGGTTATATGGGTAGTTCTTAGAATAGCAAACTATAGTTTTATGAAGATAATATTTATATAATCACATATTTTGTACTTCTAGAGGATCTTTAGTGCCCCTCATACAATCTTTCTGAAAGTACTTTGTAGTTCTTTCTTAGCTTTGTAGGGGGAAATGATGGTGATTGGTTTAGCTATGCGAGGGTCGCTTGCAAGCTTATTGATAAAATGATAAGCCTTTTTTATTGCTTCAACTGGGCCCATTATTTGAGCAAAGGTCTTATTGTCTTGGGTTTCTTTTGTAATAAATACACTAGCTCCAGAATGGTTTTTTATCTCTCTGATAGTTGTTCCACCTCGTCCTATAATATGAGTGGTTATTAAAATTTTTCAATAATTTTTAATTGTTTTATACTGACCTATAATTCTTCCTACAAACCTAGTTTCAATACTAATTATCGTACATATTTTCGTAATATTCATTCTGATTTGGTCGTCACTTCTGATTTCTCGCAATGATACATCTGAAGCAAAAATGAGATTGCTGTTTTAAGTGGAATTGCACATAATAAAATTTTTAATATATTTTTTTGAAGATTAATAATCTTCTTTTGAATTAAATATGTTATACGACTAAATTTATTTTCTCGTAATTATTAGTGAAATAATGAAATCCTGGAAAATATCCTATAGATTATGTTTTTTTGAAATTCTGATGTATATGGTTACTGAGTATTTATAAAAGATATAGTAAGTAATAATAAGTCGGAAGCGAGAGTGGAGCACCACATGTAAACTAGCACAGTAATGTATGGTTGGTAATGCGCCTGGATTTGTATAATGCCCTCTGGCCTAAAAGAGAAATACGGTTACGCTTTTCTTTATTTATCTTATTCCTTTATTGTTTCTGGAACAATCTTGACCTTAAGACAGCTGTATATTCAGTAGCAAAGAACTAGCTGTCAAAAATTCAAATAGTAGATTTTTCTGCCAGTGATAACAACTCCCAAGATTTGGTTTTGTTACATTAACCATATAAACCGACTATCACTCCATGTGCTTTTCCTTGCTATCAAAGTTGGCTATCCTGAATGGGACGACATTACTTCTTCAGATTATGTAATAATCTAGGTTTTTAGGTTTAAGACTAATATAAATTATTACTTACCAATTTGCCTGTTGCCCATTCTGAACAAGTTTAACAAGGTTTCAAGTTTTCTAACTTGACAATGCAGAAAATTCACTGGTGACTGGTACCATCGCTCCAACCGATCGTTCCTTTTATATAGAAGGTATAAGGCGTGGGTTATAGAAGTTTTGTTGATGTTTATGTCAGTTTTACAACTGATAAATGGTACCTGATGTATTTGAAGATATTAATGCGTAAATGTAATTGAATTTATGAAAGGTATTATGAGATAAACCGATTAATAGATACGATAATATAATAATTTGTTTAACCGAAGATGAAAACATACTGGTATCATTATAGTTTTTTCATTCATTTATTAATATGAACTTTATTTCCAATAGTGAATTTTAGAAGGTTATGCAAATTTTCTGTTGATTTAATGTATGCATAATATATTTTTAATTATTTTTTTTATTGTTACTGCACAGTAACATATATAAATGTTATACAAATATTTTTCAGGGACAGTCCAACTATTAACACAATATTTGAATTAGACTGCCAACCTATACAAATTTGTAAAATTTGTGGTTTATAGACGCCATAATATAATAAATAATTTTATGGTTAAAGACAATATTAGTTTTAAAATATTATGAGGTATTGTTTCCAATATTTATATGGATATGAATATATTAATAATTTGATAAGAATTTATTAATAATTAACTGAACAAAATAACTTGAATAGAGGATATTGTGTTGTTTTTTGTGAATCTAAAAAATGTATGGAACTAATAAGGAAATAGTTCAAGCTGAAGGAAGGTATAATTAATTGTAACACTATAATACATCTAATTCATATATTATTGAAGAACTTAACTACAGTTATTTAAACAGCTGCAATATTTGATATTACTTTATTTCTCCTTAGTTTCTTCGGTTATTGCCGTGTACCTTTTCATCATAATTAGATTCCAATGGATTTACTCTCGGCAAAAGAGTTAGTATTATTTCTGTCATCATACAATCTAAACTAATGCTCATGTGCATTCTGAACAATTACACATATATCTATGCGCACGAGTCTTTCATATTTTACAATAAGATTTTCTACAATTATTCTATATTAATCATAACAGGTCAATTGAAAAGTCGCCGGCCTGATACACGGATGGCGCTAATACAATTAAATCCATATTTAGTTTTTTAGTTAGCCATAACCCTTAAAAGGTGCGTGTATAATATTTGAGATCTGTCGGATCATTAATTTGTAAATAATAGCATTTTGAGTGAAGCAACTTTTGTTATTGTGAAAAAAATGTATAAAAAGGAATTTCGCGTATTGATAATATAGCTTTTTGAAGGGAAAAATACAGTTGAAGCAAACACTTGGCTTGATACCGAGTTTCCGAACACTGCCCCAGGAAAATCAACCATCAAGTATTCTAAGTGTAGACAAGGTGAAATGCGCACCGAAGGCGGTGAACGCAGTGGACGCCCAAAAGAGTTTGTTACCGTTGCAAACGTTAAAAAAATCCACAAAATGATCTTGAAGACCGTAAATTGAAATTGAATGAAATAGCAGGCACTTTAAAGATATCAACTGATCATGTACGTCATATCATTCACGAATATTTAGGTCTGAGAAAGCTCTGTGCAAAGTGGGTGCCGCGCGAGCTCACTTTTGACCAAAAACAAGGACGAGTTGATGATTCGGAGCAGTGTTTGAAGATGATCAAGGGTGATAAACCCGAGTTTTTGCATCGATATGTAACAATGGATGAAACATGGCTCCATCATTTCACTCCGAAGTCCAATCGACAATCATCCGAGTAGACTGCACATGATGAACCCGCTCCAAAATGTGGGAAAACAGTCGGCTGGAAAGGTTACGGCGTTTGTATTTTGGGATGCGCATGGAATAATTTTGGACCATCAACAGCGACTATTACATTGCGTTATTGAACCATTTAAAGGACGAAATCGCCGAAAAACGACCGCATTTGAAGAAAAAGAAAGTGCTGCTTCACCAAGACAATGTGCTGTGTCACAAGTCAGTGAAAATGATGGCAAAAATCCATGAATTGGGTTTTGAATTGCTTCCTCATCCACCGTATTATCCAGATCGCACCCCCTGTTTTCAGATCTCAAAAGTATGCTTGCTGAGAAGAAATTTTCGTCGAATGAATAGATGATCGCCGAAACTGAGGCCTATTTTGAAGTAAAGGACAAATCCCACTATAAAAATGGTATTAAAAAGCTGGAGGGTCGCTATAATCAGTGTATCACCCTTGGAGGGACTTATGTTCAGCCGGTGTCTCTTTCACTATCAGAGTCATTGTTCAAGTCAATTACCAAATTGTTGATTTAGAAACTATCGAGCCCTTGTTCACAATTCTACAAGTTGTCAATTTTAATGGAGTTTATCCAAACTGAAGATATTATTGTAGACAATACTTATTTCTTCAGTATCTCAGGGTTGTTTCCAAAAAAAAGTTGCACACAAGCATTTAATATAAATTTAGCGTATTACTGATTCAGCTCCAGTAATAGAGCCATGCCATGCCTTCTTCTGTATATGCAGTGCGTTATTTAAAAATGTTATGATTTACAATACCTAATAAAACGTTAATCTAACTTTTGCATCTTTTTGAATCAACTTATGTTGTCTCTAAATTCTTTATTAGTGTTTCTCCAAGAGTGGGTCAATGTTCCATTTCTAAAGATCCAAGACTCGTTAAAATAATAAAATTAATTATTTGAAAATGGCATTAAATAAATTTTTTTTAAAAAAATGTAGAGTAAGAAAACAAATTAATTTTTTTAAAAATATATTTTAGTCTTTTAACGTGGGCTCCGAACCACGGTCCTCTACATTAAGCCTACGGACCTAGAAATCATCCCAGAAGACATCCGGTCTTACCCAGCCTGGTTACAGGCGTGATTGGGATCATTTTCCTTGCTCTTCTTTCCTTTTTTTTTAAGCAATCACAAACATAAATTTATGGCCATGCCCCAGCAGGATTCGAACTTGCGGCTATCGCAACAGTAGGAGGACCATCCCATCTCTATTACCACTGCGCCTTCAAGACGGCTAAAAAATATTTTGAAGTTACATTAAACCTCTCCGTGTTATGTTTCCAAATAATGTATGAGATGATGATTTACATCATTCGAAGAGCTTCCTATGCCTAAGTTTTCTATGGAATCTCTCCAGACTAACAGTTTCTCTGAAATAATTATGTAAATTTATATTTACGTCGACAAAATTACTGATTACTTTTATACATTTCATAAATTTGTATGGAATAGCGCTAAGATCAAGGTGATCTTGATTCGTTAACTGCTTGTGTTGTACCGCTCTTTGTCTTTACAGGTTCTCAGAGCTTATATTAGTATTAAGTATTAAGACGCAGTCAGATCTAGATTCTGACTATTTAACCGTTTTGGCATTTTTAATCAGAGTAAATACAAGCGCTGAAACAACAAATAAGATTTATAATATTAAATTAACAATTTTATTTCTTGAACATTATTAAACTATATAATCTATATTAGATAGATTACAAGGAATAACTTTCATCATATATAGTCATAGGTCAGACTCATATATTTATAAAGCAACAACGAGTAAAGACATAATTGGATAATATTGAGAAATAAATATTTGATTAATTCGGAATTTTTTTATTACTTCAGTTTAATTTTTTGTTAACCTAAATAGTAACAAATATATCTAGGTCCAAGCTATTAACTGGTTACATATAACACAGATGCAGATATCTTATATTAACAATATTGATTTATTCTGAACCATGGATTGGGTATATTATATCTATTTTTTATATGTATTTTTATATTTTTATATAATGATGCCACTATTTTCAACAATATAATAATTAAATTATTATTATATTATAACCTAAATAAATTTATTGGAAGGATTAACTCCTTTAAAATATATTTTTTTAATATATTAATGCCCTTTTTACGAATGAGGGTTTACCTGGACTGAATCTGAGGTTTAACGTAGGTTCCAAACACAGTCCTCGGCATACGGTCTTACCCAGTCTGGTTACTGGCATGACTGGGATCATTTTCCTTGTACTATTTTACGCATGCTTCGTCAGGATTCGAACCCGCGACTATTGCAACAGTAGGTGGACTGTTATATTGCGTTTACCATTGCGCCAACCAAGCCGGCTTTAAAATGTAATTGCATTTTCCAACAGCCCAATAAAGTTCAATATACACATGCCAAGCCTACACCAAAACTAATATTTGTATTTGTTAAATTTTCAATTTTTTTTTCAAATAATATTTGGAATTTTATTAACATGTTCCTAAACAAATATTTGCTTTGCTATTGTAGGTTAATTTTTGTGATACCGTAATTATGCTGCAGGTACGACAGTAAAATATCAGTATAAAAAGGGTAGTCAAAGATATAAGAGAAAATATTCAGTCATGGAAAAAATATAAGTATATCCATAATATGTTATATTATTTAAATTAGGCTAATACATCTATGTCGTACCCATATAACTAAATCATTTAATCGAAAGCGTATTTAGAAATATCTAATAGTAAAAACGTATAATCAAAAATTTGAATAACAACCCACAATATACCCAGAAATATTATCTCAGGTATTGAAAACGCGCGGGGTGCCAGCAGAGACGACTACTAAACCATAACAAATCTTTGGCAATCCCAGGACGTTGGTTTCAGATATTATTGAAGGGTACTTTAGATCATTCATTCATCGACCATCGTTCAGTTCAGATGTGCCACTATCCATTTTCCAAACGTCTCTTCAGGTAAATAATAATAAATAACGCTCACATTATATAAATCATCACTATGTCATTTTGTCCTACCTCCTACCCAAAAATCTGTTAGTTTTTTTTTAATCAAAGATAAATTTTAGCAAAAAAATCAGCCAATTATGAAGGCATCAAGATTGAATCTCACAATAATGATGGCAGCAAGATATTACAAAATTTGGTAGGATCTAAACTGAAATGAATCAACGTGTGTGATATTTTATAGTGCTGTGAAGTGTATATATCAGAAAAAACAATAGTGTTAATTTTTTATGAACTTACCATATGGTAGTGATTAAGTAAGGAGCGGTTAATAGAGATTAAGTGCGGTAGTAAATGCATATGGTTATATATTTGACCAGGGGTATACTACTACGTACAAAAAAAAAACGTTACAATTCCCTATTTACTAACATTTCTTTAATTGTTATCTGTTATAAGTTTTTGACTGTAATATGGTTATATATATTTGCCCTAAGTATAAAATATGTTAATATATAAGTAATATGATTCATAGTGTCTCATAAAAACTGAACAACAGTTTCATTATTTATTTTCGTTAGTAGAAACATTTTCAGGTCACAATATAACCTATTTCCTTTTAAGAACTTTTCTATTTTAATATTATTTTATTTTTATATTGAAAATATATGTAATGGTATTTAAATTATTACTTTTTCTAGATATAAGAAATATTTCTAGATTAAAAGAGAATATCTGATATTTTTCACTTTATTTAATAACATATTGAATTTTAAAGTAAATAAAAATGTATGTAATGCACTAATATTTTAAGTTTGACGATGTATAAAGAATTAAAAATATTTAAAGTGAAATATAAATGACTACTTCAATTTAAATTTTGTAAGTTTCAACTGAAGTGAATGGAAACTGAACAGCCTTTAGATTAATTGTTATTCTAAGTTTTTGAGATATTTTCACATTAAGATAGTGAACTTTGAAACCAATAGTTCGACTACAAAAGAGAGTTTATATAAATCTAGACAGTATTAAACTTATGGCATATATTATAATATAGATAAGAATATAACATAATTGATGTTTGTATCGACGCCCTGTGTAAATCATGGATATTTTTCTGTTATACCTATAAACTAATCATATTATCACAAAAATAAGCTTATTATAATATAGCAGGCACTTGTTTAGAGACACATCCATAATATTTTAAATATTATTTAGTTTGTAATGACTTAAAAAAAATATTTAAATAATAATTAATAATTTCTTCAGCTAGGTTTTAGTCAAACTGCTTAACAGGGGTATCGAATGATGTTCGACCTACTGACACCTCAGAGAACAATTTGGAACACGATGTTATTTTTAGTGGTATATAATTTGAAAATGTATTTAAAAAATATAGGTACGATATACGTTTCAGATAAATTATTTTAATGACCAAACTAATTAAATCATATTATTGCCAGTATAGGATTACGATTATGTTTCTGTAATAATAACTGACAATTTTCAATAATTTTATTATTACTGTATGCAAATGGAAGGATAAATGAGATATCCTTAACACTACAAACATGCAAGCTGTTGAAAAAGTAAAGGTGCCCAATCGTAATAAAAAAATGTCTATGACACTGAATATAATTCGAAATTACAATAACGGAGTATCTGGCATTGGCCGATCAGATCAAATGATTCCTTAACACTAATCGCTAACAAAGGCTATTAAATGACCCATACAGGTTTTATTACATACTAGAGGTATATATAAACAATGCTTACAAAATTTTTCATAAAGACTAACTTCTAAGACAAAATTGATACATTTCAGAGACGAATTTATCGTCGTACTGATTGCAGAACAAACAGTTTCGAAAAAAATTAAATTACAAGAGCTCCATTATTTAGAGAGTCTACCATCTATCGAAAGAAATAGCGTCCTAGAAAGCCGTGTCGTATATATATAGTATGTTCAAAGTTATTTTGTCCATACGTCATTTAACACAATATTTGTTAGTACATACGTATTCTAAATAAAATAATTGAACAAAAATCTTCATCAAATATAATTTATTTTAACATTATAGTACATTTAAAAAACAGTTAGTTATACAGCCACAACAGTTTATATGTTAGAGATATAACTTCTTATTACTATTGTTTTCAAGAATTTTTCATACATCTGACCACCGGACGACTTTCATAGGCTTATTCGTTCACCCGTTCGAACTAATCAGAGAGTATTGTGTCTCTTTTCAACTAGAAAAAAATGGGAAGGAAAATTTTGTCTGATTCTAAACGAGTTTACAAATTGCGGCAGGCAATACATTAAACGTCTTGATGGCGTATTAATTAATTAATTGAACTAAATAAGTTGAATAAAGAATATTATGGTTTTTTGTGAAACTAAAAAGTTGATGACTACTAAGAAAATCGTTCAGGAAGATTTAAAATATATGTTAATTTATTTTAACAGTATTTTACATCTAATTCATATATTATGGAAAAACTTAAACTACATTTAATTAAACAGTTGCAATACTTGATGTCACTCTATTACTGTATAGTTTCTTCTGTTGCTAACGTGTACATTTTGTTATTAGATTTAATAGAAATTTGATTTATTAGCTGCATTGTCTTTAATGCATTTACTACCTCCAAAACAATTTATATTATTTATCTCTAAGTTAATATTATTCTAACCTAAAGCTCAAGTATATCTGATATTTACACATATATATGCACACGAATCTTTCATACTCTACAATACGATTTTCTACAGCTATTTTATATTAATAATATACTCATCTTTAGTCGTTTCCTCATTTATCACTCTGTTTTGGTAATTCAGATCACAATGTAATTAGAGTTACTATAATTTAGTCACTGTTATTTTCATTGTCAGAATCACTATTTCAAAGTAAGTTTCACTGCCAATTATCAAGTTGTTAATTTTGAATCGATCGAGCGTTCACAGTTCTACCATTATCATTTTTTTCTTCTGTCTATCTGATCAAGGTATTATTGTAGACAATACTTATTTATTCAGTGCCTCTTCATCTCTTTTCAGGCCTGTTTCAAAAAAAAGTAACACAAAATCATTTTATATATATTTACGAAGTGACCAAACTCATTAATAATTCAGCTGCAGTAATAAATCCATGTCGGCTTCCATTTCTGCAACGAATTATTAAAAAATATTATGACTAACAAAACCTAATAAAACGTTATTCTTTTACATAACTTTTGCATTTCTTCATCACCTAATCTGCCTCTATATTTTTTATTAGTTCTCAGAAGTTCCAAGTCTTCTTAAATAAAACTCTATTAAATTTATTATATGTTTTTGAAAATGATATATTATCTTTAAGTTCTTTTAAATCTCTTCGTATTATATTACCTAATAGTGTATGAAGGAACCATTTATATCGCTCGAAGAGCTGCATATGCCTAAGTTTCCTATGGATGCTTTCCAGACTAACACTTACCTCTCTAACACAGTTTACTGATAAGAGAGGACTCATTATTTCGTTTCTATTCTATTTAACTGATTAGAGACGCAATCAGATCCATACCCTGATAATTTAAAAACTTTTGGCATCTTCTATAAAAACAAGCAGCAAAGCAATAAATAAATAAATTTATTAAATTAAATTAATAGCTATATTTATTTAACATTATTAAAATATATAATATTTATTAAACAAATTACAAAGAATTACTTTCAATATCCGAATCAGGATTCTTTTAGTATCAAATGAATAGGTTGATATTTCATAAAAAGCATATATTTAATACATAGAGCGGCAATGAGTTAAGACAATCGGATAAAATTGAGAAATAAATATGTGATTAATTGGGAAACATTTATTAGCTTAGCTCAATTTTTTATTAAACTTAATAGTATGTAGATATCTAGATCAAACCTAATAAATAGTTGGTTAGACATAATAAATAGAAATACTCATTGAAAATATTGAATTATTTTAAACAATCGATTGGTATTTAGTTATTTTATTTTGATCTATTATTACAATCTAAATAAATTTATCTCTAGAACTAACTCAAAATTGAATTGTATTTTGTTGTTGCAAAGATAATTTACATTGCTGTATTGTGTTAATTTTAATATTATTCTAATTCCAATATAATAAACATAGTAAGCCGGTCCCAAAATTAAAATTTGTATTTGTTAAATTTTTAAAATATTATTAAAAACGAAATAATATTTGAAATATATATATATATATATATATATATATATATATATATATATATATATATATATATATATAATTTTATATGCATGTCCCTAAATATGGACCTGCTATGCTATTATAAGTTCCTAAATATTACAATATATACCGCAAAACTTAGTAAGGTAGATTTACATAAATGCTCTTTTGTTGTCGAAACATTGATTTCAAAATACAACATTGATATTTGAACATATCTCGAACACTTAGAATAAAAATTGATCTAAACACTGTTTGTTACATGCGAATATATTCAAATAGTCATTTATAACGTCATTTTAAATATTTTTAATTATTTATATACCGTAAACGTTAAAATATTTATATTTTTACATAAATAGCTTTACATTTTATTTTTCAAAATATCTGTACAGAATTAACAACCAACAGCAAAATAATAATTATAATTCTAAATAGAGTAATAAATATCTAGCATATTGTTTTAATCTAGAAGTATTTATAATATCTACAAAAAGTTTTATCTAAATACTGCTGAAGAAAAATAATTATATTTCCAAATGATATTTAGTTTTTCTGTATAAAAATACAATAATATTAACATGCAAATGTTATATTTTAATATGAAATATTTTCTGCATCTGTTACCATCTGTTCCGTAGCGGTAGTGAACTTGGAATGTACAGGTACACTTCTTGCTTGTACAGCTTGTGTATAAAACACGAGAGACAACACTCTTATTGAAACCCTCCGTGTTATCTCGTTCGATCCCTGGTGCTTTTTCTGTCTACCGGTGAATTTTGACAATTTAAGCTGTGTAAGTTCTTTCCTCTCGTAAATATTTGACAAGGAGATATCCCACTTTTGATGTTAGATATTTTTTTATTTTTACTACACAACACACACTTTTCCCGCTCTGTCGATTCTGACGCTACCGGGACTGTCACTCTCTTCCAATATTGCCGACCTTGGCGTACGACTCTTCATATCAAACACTGATATGACAGATCCCGCAATTAATGTGTATTACCCTCGGCCACAATCAATACACCAACCAGCTGCGAAATCTAATATATTTTCATTACAGATACCTATAATTGAGATTTGATCTGACCAATCAAATTACTTGTATAAGCGATTATAACCCCATCTAGATATTGGAGGTAGCGAAATTTTGACCCCTATTAACTTTTCTTCCAACTACACTGTGGATATAACTATTGGTGATATGCACACAATATATATATATATATATATATATATATATATAACACTTAAAATAACAATTGATTTAAACACTGTTTGTTACATGCAAATATATTCAAATAGTCATTTATAACGTCTTTTTAAATATTTTTAATTATTTATATACCGTAAAGCTTAAAATATTCATATTTTACATAAATAGCTGTACATTTTATTTTTTAAAATATCTGTTTAGAATTAACAACCAACAGCAAAATCTTATATTTTTTCATTACAGATACCTATAATTGAGATTTGATCAAATTACTTGTATAAGCGATTATAACCCCATCTAGATATTGGAGATAGCGAAACTTTGACCCCTATTATCTATATATATATATATATATATATATATATATATATATATATATATATATATATATATATATATATATATATATATATATATATATATATATATATATATATATATATATGTATATAATGATTTCAATTTTTCACATTTCAATCATCTTTGATATATCCAACACTATCTCTATATATTTTTGAAAATAGTTTAACAAATACCCACCATAAAGTATAATATATATATAAAGTGTTAACTTAATACAAATAATTTCAGATTTGTTTTGCGTGGTCTCAGCAGGAATGCGCTGAGAAGGCCATTTCTCTGCATTATATTGGTTAGTTAAAATTGCCATTACAGGCACATGTAGAGTGTACACTAGAAAAACATTTCATTGCTCCAGTATTTCATACACATCACGTGACCAACAATTGATTTCACGTTCTTCTTTTTTTTAATCTCTTGGAATGTCAACAATCTGTCCGTGGGCAATAAGTATTATTGTTTGATTTCTGTTATATAATATAACCATCCTAACATGTAAAAGATAACTTCAGTAAGTGATTTTATGTACACTAATCTAAATATTATAATCTAAATATTATTCTAGTTACTATTCTAACTCTATATATAATATATAATAATTAAATATATATAATAATTAAATGTGAATATCAAAAAGGCTGCAATATAATTGAAAACACAACATATCTCCTGGCAAATATAATCAAATTTGTCTATAGCGCTTTTTCCTTTTTTCATATTTCTTTAATGCTATCAATTAGTTTTTTTGTTCCCTCAAACTGAAAGCAAAGCAACACATATGAAAGTCTGTGTCTTTTAGTATTTTACTTACTTGTTCAACGCAAAAATGTATTGACGTAAGTTATAATTATTTGTACAATGTTACTGTGAAAATTGTGGCGCGGATAATTAAAACGGTTAAATCGTATTATATACGTCAAAATGGAGATATATGATAAAATGTATGGTATATATCAAAATTACTGTTCTTATTATGGTAAAGCCGAATTAACAGACAGCTTAAGAATCTATTGACAATATAATAAAACAAGCATGATAACCTCTTGTCTATATAATCAAGCTCAACAGGGGTTGTTTCTTCCAAGGAAAACGACGTCTGTTTTTTTATTCTCGCACTTACATTAGATATACAATATTTTTGAGAATGAAGATACATTGTAATCAAATAATAGTGATTATAATTAAGGCACATAAATTCTGAATTCAAGAATGGCATCATAGACAAACCCAAACAAACAATTGCGTTATAGAAATAAGCCAATCAAAAGCCTTTGTAGGCCAATTCGAATAAATCAATCAAAAAGTGGCCTTAGAGCCAGCTTTAGTTGGACCACGCAAAACATTTCCTCGGTTTCACCTACTTGAGTAAAATAACAAGAAAATATATATGTATTTACAGGGCGTTGAATTTTATTACAAAATCATTTGTATTAACTTGTAAATTCTATTACAAATATAGTATCAAATCTATTACATACGTCCCGTGGTTCAAATTAGAAATTAAATTCAGTTCAAAAGTAATCGTTGTCAACTTGTTTTAGATAGGGTGTACTAATTATAATATCTTGCTAATGAATATGCTTATATTGAATAATCTCTTTTTTTCAGAAGCTTTTTGATAATTCAGTTCATTACAGTTAACATGATTTCAAATCGGACGTGACAGGTCTTTAATAAATAATTACAAATTGCTAAACGACAACTACATTATTATTATTATTAAACAGACAAGGTACCCTTTGAAGAGCACGATGATACAATGTGCCAAATGTTAATGAAGTTGTAATTGTTATAACTGACGACTCATTTAAACGTCGATATATAAGTATACAATACAGAGATAAGATGGTGCAGATGATCTAAGGCAATCATGGTTTAAGATGATTTGCAATATCCATTAATAGGAATTTTGGAAAGAAGAATATTTAATCATCAAAACAAAGAAAATCCAGTGACAGATGTAATGTTTTTCATATGTATCTTTGTATCTTGTTTATCTTTTTATTATTCAGACGGAGAAATTAACATAAATATTAACACTATGAACTTCCACGCATCCCGATTGATGGTCCGTGGCAGTAGTATATTGATCAATACATTGTTGATACGTGTACGAAAATTTAATGTGAGCAATTACGATAATATTCCCCTAATATTATCACCAATCACGTGGATGGAACAATTGATATCAGTACCGCATATATCCTTCCATAATCATATACTGACAGCCCGCGTAATATTCAAGATGTCATGACTTTCATGTGTGCACTCATACGGTCTACTAAATCAGTTCATGGCAGTTGCTGCAATCCAAGTTGGGACGGAATTAACGTCTTGTTATTACCAGATCGAGCAAGAATGCATTGCCATGATATCAAAATGACCTTTGAATAGGAAAACACCTACCGGATCTGGTAGTATTATTGTAAAAGTATTACTAGCTTTGCTATATGCATAACAAAGTAATATAATTTTAACAAAAAAATTGAACCGACTTCAAAAAATTAATAAGGAACTGGCTAAAAAGTAAAATATAATCAAACTTACATTATTAATACAAAAAAAACATTTTAAAATATGTACCTAATAATCGTTGTAAGAACTAAATAAAAATAAACGAAAAACTTATTTAAACTATCCATTACACGTATTTTATATTCTATTATATCCACATAATTTAGCTTAATACCTACCTAAATCTATTTATCTATTTACAATAATCATTGACTTCCCATTTTATAACGTTAGTATTTTAAAAGCAAACTGAATGGCTTTTCACTGAACTACTTCCGATTTTTCGTTACATCAGTTCAGCAATAACATATACAATATCTGATTATTTTAGATAAAAAAATATATAAAATTTATATGTGCCTCTGAAATTAGAGATCTTCTCTCGATTTCTCCATCTTCTCCCTATCAGATACTGACTTGGTTCCAATGGGACCATCTCGGAAGTGCACTCTTTCAAATAATAAAATAATTTTGAAAATCGGTCCATAATGGAGAAATCGGCTAACATACATTAAAAAAAATATAAAGCCGAACCTAGAACATTCTACTTTTTAGAAGTCGGTTAAAAACAGAAACGAAAAATGATAAGGATTGAACTAAAGAAATTATATAAATTAACGATGTTTATTCTAGAGATGATTAATTTTCATATTAATAACATTCACTTACAAGATAGTAATTATTATGGTTAGATTAAGATCATCAGTCATATTCTTAGTTTTCATTACCAACCACATAATTCTCCCAAGGTCAAGGATTTCCTTTTTGGCAAATTTTCGTCCTCACTTTTATTCCTGTTTCGTTTGCTATATCGTTCCGCTAGGTCGCATAAACTCTTCGGTACATCCTGTTGTTAAGAATCGAACAAATAATTAATAAAAATATTATTTCGCGGTTGCCAATACACTGTCTGATTTGCCTCTTCCAGTATTTCTATAAGTTCAGATGCATTCGCCGAATCCTCTTTGGTGAGGAAGCTTATCGATTCACCTGTTTTGCCAGCTCTTCCCGTTCGGCCAATTCTATGGACATATTCTTCCATATATTTAGGGAAATCGTAGTTGATCACATGCCTGGTAATAAAGAAACAATTAACTTTGCTCAAGAGGGAACATTTTATTACACTTACGGTACATCTCCGACATCTAAGCCCCTGGAAACTACATCTGTGGCAATCAAAATGCTTGCGGTTCCGTCCATGATATCGTTAATGGCTTGTTCACGCTCTTCTTGCACCTTGCCGCTGTGTATTGAAGCACTGGGTAGTCGCCTCATAATACACTCGACAGAAATGTAATCAGTTTTTCCTTTCGTACCGCAGAAGACCATCACTTTATCGTTAGGACCCATGTCATCTAATAAATCGAAGAATATATCCTCTTTTTCGCTTTCTTTACACACTATACAGGTCTGCTTGACTGAATATGTTGCTGTTAGATCTAAAGAACCGACGTAAACTTGTATTGGATCTTTTGTATAGCTAGCGGCCAGGCGTCTTAAGCCCGAGGGCCATGTAGCGCTCGTCATCACGGTTTGTCTCGTGGGCCTGATACCATAAAGCACTCGTCTTATTTGTGGTTCGAACCCCATATCTAACATCCGATCTGCCTCGTCTAATATCAGGTAAGTTATATTTTCGATATATAATTCACCTAAAATGGTAATATGCATGTCATAGTCGAAACGACATTTAAATAAGTCGAAGTTCTAACCTGAATTCATCAAATCCTTCATTCTTCCGGGGGTTGCTATGACGATATCTACACCTTCCTGTAGAGCGGCAACTTCTTTCTTGCGGTCCACACCACCGTACACGCAGCATCTGTAAGAAGATAATCTCATTTAAATGTTTGCACGAGACTGTAGCTCACGAAAAAACTTACGAAGTAATTCCGCGGTACTGATATTTATTCATTTCTTTATTTATTTGAATAACCAGTTCTCGGGTGGGAGCCACAACTACGACGGCCGGTCCGCGTCTTTCTTCTTTCGGCATCGTTTGTCCATCAATGTGAATGAACGCTGGTAATAAGAACGCCAGCGTTTTTCCGGACCCGGTTTGAGCAATACCAATGACCACTTACCTATATTATTTTTCATGTATCTTATTTGGGCAACACTTTTTTCTGTTAATGCGCTTACTTCAGGATGCTCCTCATAAAAATTTTTCTTAATTTCGGGAAATTGGGACCAATATTCTTCTTCCCTTTTCAGCTGATAAAAAATAAATTAATCTTGATTTACGACTGTATCAAATGACTACAAGACTACAAGTGGTGCAGGCCCTTGATGAGATATTAAATTATTAGAATATTTTATTTCAGATAGAATCTTAGGTGTTTACATGAGGTAGTATATAGCTACTTTTGCTGACATTGTAATGCCTATAGAAAAGCCCATAAGGAACCAGTAATGAAAATGCAGAGTTCAGTAAATAAATTTAAGAAATTGACTAAAAAAGGGAGACTT
Organism: Rhynchophorus ferrugineus; assembly: GCF_030347505.1. Lineage (NCBI taxonomy): Eukaryota > Metazoa > Arthropoda > Insecta > Coleoptera > Curculionidae > Rhynchophorus > Rhynchophorus ferrugineus. The sequence continues at coordinate 43,926,798 of NW_027472583.1, read as the reverse complement.
GATTTATATGAGAACAAATGTCTATATATATGTTTATGTCAATTTTGCCTATACAGGAAAATCTCTATAAGAATAAATCTATAAAGCAAAAATTCACAAAGTTAAGAGGGATATTCCAGATAGGTCATAGTATTATAAAATTATGTATTCAAATTGTATTAGCTGTTTGAAAATTAATTTTACCCTGTCAACATAGAATATACAATAATGTATTTATTAATTACTCATGGACAAGTACTTTTAATACAATAATTTTTAGTAATATCGTTAGTTATCATATGATAAGATAATACATAATATAATGTAACCCAGATTGGCTTTCATGGAAATGAAATGGATTGGTCAATGGAAAAGTCCCCGGCCTACCATAATAAAACAAATTTTTTTGGCAAAATTATTTTTTTTTATTCAACATAATTCCCTTCAAGGGTAGTACACTGATTATAGCGACCCTCCAACTTTTTGATACCATTTTTATAGTACGATTTGTCCTTTACTTCAAAATAGGCCTCAGTTTCAGCGATCACCTCTTTCTGAAAATTTCTTCCCAGCCAGCTCTCTTTTGAGAACTGAGAACGGGAAATAGTCGCTGGGGGGCAGATCTGGAGAATACATTCATTCATCATACATTCATGGATTTTTGCTATCGTTTTCACTGACTTGTGACACGGTGCATTGTCTTGGTGAAGCAACACCTTCTGTTTCTTCAAATGCGGTCGTTTTCCGGCCATTTGTTCCTTCAAACGGTCCAATAGCGCTATATAATAGCTGCTGTTCTATGTAATAGGTTCATCGTGTGCAGTCCACTCAGATAACTGTCGGTTGGTCTTCGGAGTGAAATGATGGAGCCATGTTTCATCCATTGTCACAAATCGACGCAAAAACTGGAGTTTATTATGCTTGATAATCTTCAAATACTGCTCCGAATCATCAACTCGTCGTTGTTTTTGGTCAAAAGTGTGCTCGCGCGGCAGCCAGTTTGCACAGAGCTTTCTCATACCCAAATATTCGTGAATGATATGATGTACACCTTGATATCTATAGAGTGCCTGCTATTAACCGTCTTCGGCGCTCATTTCACCACATCTAAACTTCGCATAGCAATCCTCGATGGTTGATTTTCCTGGGACACTGTCCGGAAACTCGGCAATAAGCCGAGCTTTTTGCTTCAACTGTATTTTTTCCTTCAAAAACTATATTTTATCAACACGTGAAATTCTTTTTATCCATATTTTTCACAATAACAAAAGTTGCTTCACTCAAAATGTTATAATTTACAAACTAATGATCCAACAGCTGTCAAATTTATACACACATCTTTTGAAGATTAGGGCTAACTAAAAAACATATGCATGTAACTCTAGCAGCGCCATCTATGTATCAGGCCGGGGACTTTTCAATTGACGAGTTATATATAAGAAAATTACGCGCTCATCTAAGTCGAAATAATCTTTCTTGGGAGGACTTATTTTGGGGGGCTCAATAACACGTGGTGCTGCTGCAGTTGCTGGCTCTGGTACAAGAGGTGTTAGTCGATGTCGAGTTTTTTTGACAAGTATTTTTTGTGCCTTATTAGTTGCTTCGTTGGAACCAATTACTTGTATTAGGGTTTTGTTTCCATCACCTTGACTGGTAACCTGGACACGGGCTCCTGTTTGTCGCTGTAATTCTTTAATACTGGCGTCCCCTTTCCCTATATAGATATAATTGTTTTTTTTCATGCTAACCTAAAATTTTGCCTATAAATCTATTATCTACCCATACTTCCGTAACGTTTTCGAAAACATTCCTGCCGTTGCTGTTATAACGCCTGTTGTTGCCCTTGCGCCTCATATATTCTGAAATATGAATCGATTATTATACACAATACATGTAGATGAACTAATTGCTCTTTAAATTTCCCTTATAAATTAATTTAAATAAAAAATATTGAATAAGTATCTTACCGTATCTATCACTAATTTTAAACAAGGGTAAGTTATTGAAAGGATTTCAAAAATATTTTATCTCAATCTGTGTTAAGGAAAATTCGTAGAAGAATGATACTTTGAACGATACTCTAACAACCTCTTTATAAGAAAATTTCGTGAATGGGGTTAATGAAATCGAATCAGATTTCTAGACACTCTTAATCTCTTGAAGGCCAATTTAAATTTTCTTTGTATTTTTCATCTTTTGAACCTATTTATGGCCAACTTATTACTTAGATTGTGCGACTGCTTATTTGGCACCTGTAGTTTATAGTCTAATAAGAATTATTATAATTTCTACCAATAATGATATCGTACTAATAAGTAAGATATTGTTATTTTAAGTTTTTCTAAGTACCATTCCAAATCACTGTATCAAAGCTCCAACTTTAATAGTCTAAAGCTTAATTTAGAATTTAATTTTAATTAATCTTGTATTTATATTATTCCTAATATAAAAAAGGGCTCCAAAAATTAAATATTTATCACAATATGTTACATACTTTAGTAATATATTTTCTTTTGCTTTATAGAAATTTCAAACAGTTAATAAAAACGAATATAATAAGAAAAATAATATAGTACATATTTTAAAAGCTTTACCACCAATCTATATATAGAGAAGTTCAATTTCTTCAAATATTATTTTATAATTTGTAGTGCATAATTAATTTATTATGAATACATTTTCTGCCACAATTCATATGTTTTATTTCAATTTACAGTAATATACGCATAAATGCCAAATATGAATTGAGAATAAAACTAATTATCAATTAATAATGTGTTACTTTTTATATATATTTTAAAGTCTTCTTTCACCAACTAGTCGTTTATCTGGACTGGACCTACAGTTTCGGCCCTCGGCGTTAAGCCTACAGACTAGCGACTGACCAACTTTAGAAATCATTCCAGAAGACATTTAATCTCAACCAGCCTGATTACTGGCGTGGCTGGGATCATTTTCTTGGTTCCGTCAATGTTAAAACCATAAATATTATTTACGTTTACAGCTATCCGACTTGCCTATCCTACTTTATCTTTATTTATCCTTTAGGAATTGTAATATATAATGTATTTTCTCTTTGCTGGTGTCTATTTTTACATTATGGACGTGATTTCAAACAAAATTGAGTCAGCTGTTTACAGAACTGTTAAACAAGTTGTTTAGTATGGGATGTTAACATCCTATTGGAGCTATTTGAGAGATACAATATATTAAAACCATACCCTTTTAATAGATTCTTAAGTTATATTTTTGTTACAAATTTTAGTTTAGTATTATTTTTATATTCCTTCTTTCTCTTGTGCGTACAACTAAATGCACATGGTGTTTCAGATTTCATCTAATAAAAACTATAAGTTATTCTTGAGCAGCAACTTGAGCGTATCTACAGTTCTTAAGATTATTGGGCAGATGTTCATTTCCATCCTTACAAAATTGATATTGTTGTCGTAGAAAAGAGAAGTAAAAGAAAAGTAAAGTATTTCAACAACATAGAGTTCTCTGATACATTAAGTTCTCGTATCAACACATTGATATTGAGAGACCATCGTAGATTTATATTTAACCCCTGCAGATATTTATGGGGTTGTATTAAAAATAAATTTTTGAATCTATTTCTGCAATATTCACCTGAATTTAAATCTAAAATAACAGACAAATTCATTTAAAGATTTCGAGAATCTGAGTAAATTAATGGTGATTACTATTTTATTTCATATTAGATATATTATAATTAAGCATTTTTTAAAGCTTATGCCGTATGCTCCTTTCTAATACATATTTTTAATAAACTAAAATATTTCGACGCATTTGCCATATCACTACGATTTTTCATGAAAAACCCTCGCCGAGCAGCAGCAAAAAGCCCAGCTATTTTATGAATCGACCTTAACCCAGTGTCTATATATAAACCAGCCCCGTTCTTTTGTTTTTGTAAGCATTAAAAATTGGTTTGTTTTAAAACGTACCGCTCGTCGCGCTACAATCGCCGGTAAAAACCCCTAACGTTGGCGGTTAATAAACTCCAAAGGACGAGGTGGTAGGTGGATTAGTGTGGCGCTCCTAATACGTTATTTATTGTAGTAGAAATTCTTTGATTCAAAGAACCTTTCCACGTAATCGATTTAGTAATATATGTATCATCACTTGTTGAAAGAAGAATATTAAAATTGAGACAGTCTGTAAACTTAATAAGTTCTCACTAATATTAGAGTTGTCAGAATTTGAATGCTTATAGATTATGATATTGATTTATTAAAAGAGAAAAAGACTATTTTTTTTAATCAACAATTTTGGCAGCAACAAATTGTATGTTAATATAATGTTTAAAAGGAATTTATTCAAGAAGATGATTTATCTGAACCAATTACATAGGGTCTACAAATAAGATTTGAGCTTTTAATTTTGGTCGTCTATTATGTAATCCAAAAATTGATTTTTTAGTTTTCATGTAAGGTGCGTAGAGTTTAGTTCGCAAATTTAACAAAATGTGACCAAATCTCATGTTGCAAAACTATTCGGTTCGACCATTCTGATTTTCTTATATTGATTTCATTATAATCTAGATCCGTTTGAGCTTTTAATTAGGGCGTATTCATACATTTTCGGTCTGCCTATAGGCTTTTGAAATTGCTCGCAACGGCTAGTTTCACTTAAATTAAATATTGCAAAATATTCAAAAACAATTAATGTATCTGTTCGACAGATTTTTTGAAATTCAAGAATAAAAATAATTTGCCCACAAATGACTAATAGCAGAAATAAAAACGTGATACTGGTACTAAATTTTATTTTTTAATGTTGTTCTAATCATATTCCAGAATAGGAAATTGTTTTTTTTGTTTACTTTTGTTTCTGGATTTGTAGAAATTTGCTGCTAATAGTCATTAAACAATATTAATTTTTGATATGCGATTTTGATGTCAATGGTAAAAAACGGCTTCGACGGTCATAATGGAAATAGAAAATAACTATTTACTGGATGAAAACCCAGCTCCAATAACATTTAGATAACTGCAGTTGATTAACTCTAGTTCTACTGACAAATTACAATATCGTCAAATTGATAGAAAAATGAACGGAAAAAATACATGGAATTCTGATTCATTGTCCCTTGTTAGTATAGAATGCTAGATATGGGTGGACTAAACGATACAGACGATAGTAGAAGGACCTTGACGTGCATGCGCATTTATTCATATATATACATATATATGTATATATATATATATACATACATACATATATATATATATATATATATATATATATATATATATACATACATATATATATATATATATATATATATATATATATATATATATATATATACATACATATATATATATATATATATACATATATATATATATATATATATATATATATATATATATATATACATACATATATATATATATATATATATATATATATATATATATATACATACATATATATATATATATATATACATACATATATATATATATATATATATATATATATATATATATATATATATATAATCATTATTATAACATTATCTTATCACATTTTCTTGAATATTATATAATTCCTCATGGTTAGAGTTCTTTGGTTGTTTCCATATTCGATGGCATAAATTTTTATCATTAAATATGATCTGTGAAAGTATATAGCTAGAATTCAGAATTTTACATAAAATAATAGCTTAAAATAAATAAATTTACATACAGGGAAAAATATGCTACTTACGATGCAATTTTATTAAAAAATGTACGTAAATAAATCAATGTTTTATGAAATAAGCCTGGCTTTATATTCAATTTGTTGTTTTTCAATATATATTTTAGGTGAAAAATAAGATTAAAAAAAGGTAACAATTATATTAATGTAAAAATGAAGTAACGAAAAATATGTTGATAAAATGAAACTAACTACCTGATGTGCCTAGATGGTACACATGGGTCAAATATGAAAGATGAAGAAATTATGAATTATTAACAGTATTTTGGTAAATATTTCAAAGCGTTAAAAATTAATACAATAAAATATGTAATCTTTTTTCAATTATTTTTGTTATTTACTTTATAGGCCTATGTTATGAAAAGTCAATATTTCATTTAATTATTATAAGTACATTACTTTAATATAATTTCTATATTGTAAAAAATAAAGCGATTGATTTTGTTCGTTATTGTTCTGAAAATGATCTTACTTTGTTATATGATACTTATGTTATAATGTTCATCGGTGTAATTATTTAAAAATTTTAGTTACTTTATTGATTATAAATTTAATAGAAACTAAATTAAATTAAATTCCATTTAAAAAAGTTTAGTGAGTGTCAGTTGTTGATATAGATTACATATAATTTAATATACGGACTTTTGTTACTGTAATTAATGTTCCACCAAGGTCCTTGGCATTAACCTTACCGACGAGTCACCAACTATAAATCATCCCAAAACATCCACATACGGTTTTACCCAGCCTGGTTACTGGCGTGACTGAGACCAGTTTCTTTGTCGGAATTTACATTCTTGCTTAGGACAATCACAAATATTAAACAATAACAAACATACATTTATGAACATGCCTCAGCAGGATTCGAACCCGCGACTATCGCAACAGTGGATGGATCGTCCTCTCGTCTTTACCACTGAGCCAACCAAGCTAGCTGTAATTAATGTTATATATCGAATATACTCCTGATTTTATATTGAAAATATTGTCTAAATAAGTTCTGGTGAAATTATATGTTGTTTTAAAATCATTTTCTTACTTACTTGAAGTAACGTGTAGTTGAATTTCGATCACATGCCGATCATTAGTTATTTTTTAAAACTATTTTTATAAACTTATTCTTTAAATTGTTAATAATCATATTAGACAAATAACATAACATTATATCTTAATTATTAGTCTACTGTTAGAACTTTTTAATAATAAGTGATTATTTTTAGAATCTCTCTATATTACCATCATAAATCAATATTATACCCATTGCCCACTAAATATTTTTGTCACTGCAAACAGCTTACTACAAGTTTAGTAAATGCCGGCTTGGTGGCGCAGTGGTAAAGGCGATGGGACGGTTGCGATAGCCACGGTTTCGAATCCTGCTGGGGCATGGTCGTAAATTTATGTTCGTGATTGTTTAAAATTTGTGAATGTTCTAGACAAATGTGTAAAATCCGACAAGGAAAATGATCCCAGTCAGGCCAGTAACCAGGCTGGGTAAGACCGGATGTCTTCTGAGATGATTTCTGAAGTTGGTCACTCGCCAGTCGGTAGAATTACTACTGAGGACCGTGGTTCGGTTTCCAGATAAACAAATAGTTGGTAAAAGGAGACTTATATAAGGAAAATATATCAAAAAAAATTTTTAGTAAATAATAATGTAAATATAGGTTGTGAAACACAAGCTTATGCATACATCCTATTTTATATTGATATTTATTACGATTCTTAATGATCAAAAAAATGTCAGGCCTCAGTTTTTATATTAAAAAAAGGTTGTGCACTAATGGAATAATTAATCTACCTAGAAAATAACCCAACATCATTAATCAAACCGCAATATACTTTAAAATATATATATTTTTGGGAAAAAGTAATATATTATACGTTAAACTTATAGGCCCGCTAAAAATATTTTAAACGTGTGACTTTCATTCGTATTTTTTAGTTAAACCAGTTATTAGGTTCTTCGGGTAAATTCAAGGGCTTTACCAGTTGTACGTACAGGGTGTGCTTTCGTTGTTCGGTCCTTAGCGACCGATAGGCAGTGGTCGTTTCTGCAAATAGAGGCAGCCAGCCAGTATTCGTGTAACGCAGGCCATAATCTGATGGTTGAATGTGGCACGCAAAGCCGCAATGCAGCCCCAGTGGAGGCCTTTCTGATTTTTATAGATCGCCAGAACAGTCCGAATCATCGATATGTTTCTAACAATACAAAATTTGAGAAGGAGAATGTTCATGCGATCATATTTTATATCACACGTGCTTTTAGAGAGCATTTAAAAATAAATTCAACCACTATTATATGAAAAATTGTATTCATTATTGTATTATATATATATATATATATATATATATATATATATATATATATATATACATATATATATATATATATATATATATATATATATATATATATATATATATAGTTTAAAACTTTGTTATATAGTCACTAAACATTTGTAACGTTACTGTTATGAACGAAATAAGTTATAGAAATATAAAGAAACATGTCATTCAGATGAATCAAAATAAAGACATGATAAGTAATACATTTAATAAACTAGAATTACACACATATCAATTAAAAAAATATAAAAGGTATAAAGTCGTTATTAGAGGATTACCGTTAACCAGTAGAACTGATCTAGAGGCTCATGGACGTGAAGTCGCGACCGTTTACACTTGTACTGAAAAAGATCACAAATTTAAATGGAGAAATTCTTATTATTCGCTCTTTTACATAGATGTTATACAAAGCAAAAACAACAAAATCCTTTATGATATAAATTATCTAATAGACTGTAAATTAAAGATAGATAATAGTATATAATTAAAGTAATAGTAAATTAACTACAGTTTGGGCATATCAAACATTTCTGTAGTAAATAACCTAGATGTGTAAAGTGTTCTGACAAACATTACATAAATAAATGCAGAAATAAACGGAGTAACGTTGTTACATGTGCATTATGTAATGAAATAGGATACCCTGATAATTACAAAGGATGTTTAGTATATCAAAAAAATTAAGGAACCTAAAAAAAGAACGAACGAATAGAAAGAATAGTCAAACAAAATTACAAAAGTGCAACGTTTAAGACAACTTGGCAAAGCTCAAAACTCTGCAAAGCCATTCGCTATTGAAAACAAAAAACCTGAAGCAATCGCAATACCATCGGTTAAAAATAAAAAAGACAATAAAAAATCTGCCGATAAACACCATCGTCGACATGATGAAATTGCTTAGTGAATTTTAGACCGAAATGCAACACAATTTCAGTCAGTTGGCAAACCAGGTAGTTGGAAAAAAATAGGAAAGAATTAAAAACCGAACAAAGAGAAACAAAAATAGATAAGTTGGTTTTAAGAATTATAACTACAACTATTTCTAAGAAAAAATCACATAAGTGTACTTCTCATATCGGAGACTCATTATCCAAAAAAAAAACATTATTAAAATACAGTGTTATGATGCCTACTGGGCACTGGATGCTACAGCAGACGTGCTCGAAGCGGAACAGCGGCTCACTAAGACACAAAATGACATAACAACAATACAATAATCTATAGTTTTATTTTTAAAATTAGGAGCAATTTTTATTATTGTTTGAAATTGCATTATATACAGACAATTATGGTAATATATACTTATTATCCGTTATCTCGAACTCAGCTCGAGTTATATAAATCCACAATATTAAAAGCCGTATTAAAACATAATTGGGTTGACGCAGATGTCCAACCCTTTTATCAATATCTAGTTATATAATGTTAATTGGATTTAGTAAATGATGTATGCCTAACATATTAGGTGCTCGCATGTATTCTGATAATTTTTTCACCCTAATAAGGAATTAATTAAAATATTTTACATCTTCTCTACATCTTATTACCAATATAAATATATTTTGAATACAAATGATTTTCAATATTGTGTATATTAGATTTAGTCATTCCTAAAAATTTAATTTATTTTGATAATAAATAATAGGGTAATATTGCGAGATCATTTACTTTTATTTTGTATATAACTACTTTAAAAATGGTCTCATGTTTGTCATTTATTTATTGTACATTTAAGAAACATCTAATAAAATATCAATAAACATAAAATTTCTTTGAATGTTTACCTATTGGTATTTCCAATTTTATTTTCGAAAAACGTGGTTTATATTAGTTCATTACAATGAGTTATTTCTTCGAGATATCAGAATCTATAAAAATACATTTGGATTAAAATGATGTGGTAAAGGTTTTCAAAAATTGATTAGGTAATGGTAAAAAAGAATATAAGTTAAAATAATGCATAGCCTGGCATTTTTTAATATACTTATTATTACCATAATATATAAAATTTATTCTCCATAAAATGTCTTCTACAATGTAGCAGATTATCGTTGAATAGGGGTCTAGTAATGCTTATAGTTCACACATCATTGAACATTTATTATGACCACCAATGTGTCTATCCCTTTATTGCAATTCTGCTGACGATTTGTTCTGGATATGTGTGTCATTCTATCTTTAACAGATTTAACACACATTTTTTGTTAGTACTATATAATTATACTAGCATATGAAAATATTATTTCCTCTATTTTTTTTCGAAACATTTTTATAAAACAAATGGTGTTTTAAAAAATTAGTATGATTTTTTGTAATCGTTTCTCTATTTGAGTCCTGTAACATCTGTTTGAGCTTATAAAAAAGCAGTAATTCTAAGTACTTTATTTGATTCAACAATTTTTGAATTTTGATATGGTGCATATCTTGATGCTCTAATTCTTCGGTCACTTTATGATATTTTTTATTTGGATATATAATAGCAAACTTATATTTCATATAAGACATTGCCACCAACGTATTTTATCATTTTTAGTTCCTTGAGACAGTGGTTTCAGTCGTCGGCAGGTTATCTAGTGTCACCAAAATTTTCAGATCTTAAACAGGTTTACGATTTTCCAAAAATATTTTATGAAGTTTTTATCGAAACACAATTTAATACAATTATCTCAGAGAAAATTATTAGTCTGGAAAGTATATATGAAAATCCAAAAGATATACAGCTATTTGAGAGATGTAGGACATCCGTTCATATATTGTTGGATAATATAGGATTTAAATGGTGTAAAGATAACCTACAAAGGGGTTTAATGGAACTTCCATAGATTGCTTTCAAAATAATACAATTTTTAAAAATATAATAAAATCAAGGAATAAATATATCAATATATATATTTAAATGAGACATGAATATTTCAGAATGGCACATTGGGTTGCTCATGGCAAGATGATAATAAATATAGTATAAAGGCAACAAATGTTCATGGAAAGAGGTAAACGTTGGAATAAATATCGATTAGGTTTTTTTAGTCATAATATTTATTCATTGCATACATATAATTCTTCATACTGGAAACAGGAATGGTTTTATTCCTGGTGCGGAATTAGTGTTTCTCTAAGTCCAAGGGTGACTATCATGAAGAAATGAATCATAACTTGCTTTTGCAGTAGTTTGAAAGTCAGCTTTTAAAGAACTTGGGAGAACTATCAGTTATGTATATATATATATATATATATATATATATATATATATATATATATATATATATATATATATATATATATATATATATATAGTACACTGGTGGAGAAAATCCTAACAAGTTCATCAACAAAGGGTGCAATTAAGGAATGGCTTAAAGTACATAAAATAAGTTTCATAGAAATCATGTTAAAGAATGAACTATTTCAAAATATTGCAAAATATAAATATAAATGAAATATTTAATTGCATTTTATGTAATTTCCTTTTTTAGAATTAAGCCTGAGAAAAGATACATAGTAGATCAGATTACTGAATATTATGATTATATACTATTACAGCATTTTGAATCCAATTCAGTTGATATGGGGTATTGCAAAGAATTATTACAATAGATATTCAGGTCGAGGAGGATATTCAAACTAGAACTGTCTGGATTTATGGAAAGAGGCATTGTCGAAAATAAAACCTTCGAATTGTACGAGCTCGATCAGACACATTGTAGAAGAAATTGACAAATGGTAGAATCTTGAGCAAGTTTTTAATAAATTGGAAATAAATAGCTTGGTTATTAAATTGACTAGTGAATCTGAAAGTGACTGTGATTGAATAAAACTTTATGAATGTTGGTTTATGATTCAATGCTGACGATTACCAAGACAGGGTGATGAAAGAGGATAGTGGTTTCCTCAGGGACTCCAAGGTCAGTATTCAATTAATATACTTTAATTGTAGGAAATTGTATTATAGAATGTGAAAGCTTTATGAGCATGTGTGTTATTGTTTAGAATATACACGAACGTTTGGTTAACATGTATGAGTAGATAAATAACACTAACTGTTTTGCAGATATGCATTAAAGAGAATGCAGTGATTAAATGTTGTTTTATCGAGAAAGATGTATACAGATAGTAACAGGACAAACTAAAGAGAAATGTAGTTCTATCATAATGACTTTACAAGGATACGTTGCATCGAAAGAAACAAGAACTACGCGTAAAACAGAAATATGCTCTCTAATAAAAGTAAAATACATTACTCAGATATACAATTGTCAATTAAGTGGACTAGGCCATCGGGGGATCCCACTATATACGAAAACGCGTCTAGAACCCTACATATACTAGTGTGGAAAAAGCTCAATGTATATATAATAAAACAACTCTAACCTATAAATTACTGTGGTTGCAAAATTAGTTGTAGTTTTATGTTCTTCGATAATAAATGCATTTGATGTACTATAATGTTAAAATAAATTATATTTAATAGATTATTCGTTCTATTGTTTTTTTTATATAAAATTTTTTTATATGTCAAAGCCTAAATGTACTAAAACTCAAAGTAGCTGCGGCAACATTGCGACGTTTCCCCTGCTATTTTGAATTGACTATATATAACATTTTTATATATAAAATTCTTCTGTTCATGTGTATGTAAGTAAACTCCTAAACGGTTGGATCGATTTTGATGGAATATTTGGTGTGAGTTTTTGTTTGATTCCCAATTGGACCCGGTAGATGCGAGAAGGTTCCATGAATGTTTCAAATATTTTTGATATCAAGTGGCGTATATCTGTCAGAACGACATTTTCATGACAATTGAATCGTTGCTATGGTAATATTTTGAAATACTGTCATTGTCAATTTCATTCCGTTATATTCACAAAACATAAAACTATAAAATGGGAGCTTAAATGGTTTCATCCGTAATCATGCTTTCCATTTCCAAATTATTTAGAAATTTTCTGTCATCTCTGTGACAAGTTAATAAAAATAACTTCCATTCCATTTTTGCCTATATTGGTAAGTAAAGTTGTCAAAGTTGTATTTTTGTAGCACTTAAGATAAATATATTTTATTTAAATGCAAAATCATAGTATAAATGTTATTTTCCATGATGTCAAGGTTCAAATAAAATGAATTACTTTCCAAGGAATTCTATTCTAGTGCGGTTTTAAAAGTAAATAATGATAAACTTCATGAAAGGTCTTATGAAAGCTTTTAACAGAAATGTTTTGCATATCGAACCGACCAGATGTTTATGCATCCAAATGTGGAGTATCTTTGCTTAACCAAGGTACAATTCCTAATTGTAATTTTAATAGTAAGTCTTTCATTAAAATCTACATCTATAATTAACTTTAAATACATATGAATATGTTTATATTCACAGATAATATCCGTTAACATTACGAAAGTTAAATATTGGAATCAATACTCAGCCCACATAGTAATCTTCAGGATATAAACAAATGTCTTTTTTTTCAGAGGAAGTAAATTGAGAGGTTAGAAAACTGAAAATTATAACACATGTTTCTCCGCAGATGTTTTTGAAACAGAGTAACCTGAGCATTGAGCTTCATAATGATATGAAGTCTGTCTATTTTATGCTTATATTAATGAACTTTTGTCTACATTCCTGTTAATTTCAACATAAAAATGGGAAATATGTGTGATGTGTATAATGTGAAATATGTATTTGTTGTTTATTTATTAGATCAAAGTGGTGCATTGTCGACTATGAACAGGAATTACTGGTAGACGTACACGTAATGCAGAAATAGTCTGTAGTTGTCGGTTAAATAGAATGCCTGAAGAACACCTGACGAATGATATAATTTTAAGAGACCAGGTTGCAAACACCCTTTTAAACAAAAATCTAAAGCAGCATAATGAACGGCGTTGTGCCAATATATCGAGACAACAAGAAGGACGTCAATGAGCCATCGACACACAAAGAGTACTTGACCAACAGCGCCTGCAATAACGTCGCGCTTTAATACATCACTTCACCGTACTGCGTCCGAATATGACGTGGTAATTAACTATTCGTCACATGCAAAAATCGTCAACAATTGTCAACAAAGGCCAATTGGTATTTGGTGCGTATAAAGTAAAGTTTCAATTACAATATTAAATATACTACTAACAGCGGTGGCGCGTGGTTTGATACTTTGGGGGTGCACAACGTTGGATAAAAAAATTGTCCATCATTTTATCAAAATTGCCGTTTCAGCACAGATTTTTACATCCACGAGCTACAAATGCACTCATATCATATGCACATGGGCCTGTAGTGGCGAACACGGGGTGCGGGTGGCGGAGGATTGACCAATCTGATCTGATATTCCCATGTGCAGTGACAAAGACTCTTGCGACGAGCGTATAGCAAAGCGAAAGCCTGGATTTCTCTAATAATAATTGATATCAATAATAATTGGAATAATTGATAGCTTCAAGCTTTCCGTTTATCGCCAGATAAGAAATTCGTCAAAGATTTTGCGTATTAATTTCAAGTATATGATGAATTGTTTTTAAAATAAAAAGAATTAATAAAATGACAGGACATAATTTAATTAGTTTTTTTTTTCAAGAGGAGGCATTAACTTTGTTAGTCGCGTGCACTGCATTTATTGAGGAACCGCCACTGCTACTAAAACCATTGAATGACAATGACATCATTCCAAACTACATCATTTGGGCAACAAAAATTGTACAGAATGAAGATAGCCCTAAAATCAACATTCAAGATTCAGGGCCAAGTACTATCAAATTAGTTATTTATTTTCAATGCCTGATACAGATCTAGAATGTGTGCAAATCTATTTTATGGGTGACGAGAAGCTACAAATTACCACACACTATCTATGTAACCACGAGCACATAGATAAGAGAGAAATTTGAGCAACTTTGGGGACGTTTTTGGGGATAACATCGTTTCCAATAGATTGCAAATCGAGAACTACGTAATTATCATTAAACTAGACAAAACACCTTATGGAGAGCACTTAGGAAGATACAATGTACCAACTATTAATGTAGCTGTAATTGTTACCCCTTTGTAGATCGAAAATCCAGACGCCATGATTTTGGTGTTTTCATACTATCGACCAGGTATGTTTATCACATGTATATGCAATCCAAACTGGAAAGAAATTAAAATATTGTCATTGCCGTGTCAAACATCCATGATATCTCCACTGCACCTGAATTCAATATGAAAATCGTTAATAAACTATATTAGGCAGTATTAGGTATTTAGCGAAATAACTTGTTAGCCATATTCTGCTTGCTGCTAGCCATATTTGGTTTGGTTGGTGGATAAAGTGCGGCCAATAGAAATATTGATTGTTTGGCACTGTTACTAGTAACATGTTCCATATTTCATGCGGTACTCTAAACATGACGGCACAATATATGGAGAATGAAAAGTGTACGAAACGGTTTCCGAAAACATTTAAGACTAATATCGATGACTATCCATCGTATCGTTGTAGAGGCGTAAACAATGATGGCCAATCATATAATTGCACATGTCAAAGTGTGTAGTTCCGTCGGTTTATATGTCACTAAACTCAGGTCGGTTGGACCGACTTTGATGAATTCTTGTATGTGTTTATTTGGATTCGAGAAAAGTTTAGATTCCTCACTGGACCCGGTAGGTGGCGCTACGATTTTGTTTATTGTAATTAATTGGAATGTTCGTCGGGTCGGTCGGTCGGAATGTGTGGGTGTCGATGCAATCGTTTATCGGAACACTCACTACTATTTGTTTTTGGATGGGATCCGCACGAGGACTGAAAACACTGGTTGGATTAAAACTTGTTTATTGCGATATTAAATTGATACATGTGGTCGATGGGAGAAATGATAGGATATTAGGTTAAGGTAAAGGAAGTACGGTAGTGTTGTGGAAGTGGTACTATCACAAGGGAGTAGAGAAAAGAATAGAGAGAGACGTCGTCGTGGTGGCCGGTATGTTACCGGTACCATGGAACTAATCCACCAGCGTTGCCAACTTTTGAACTTGTTGTAGGTGAATCCGTGGTGGTCGTAGTGGTCGCTTCATCACTCCACTTCTAGTGGCGCTGCCGTGGAACGTACCTCTATGTGGTTCCAGAGTGTACCTGCAATCAGGCAGTGAATCGCCCAGGGTCTGCTTATATGAGAATCCCAACCTGAGAAGAAGCGATAAGAAGAAGAAGCCTGACGTCACCACAGTACCTATAAGTGTGGTGCCTTACGTGTCTCGTTTCGTGATTCAAGAGTGTTCATATGTTGATGTTATGCATGATGGGCTTCTGTGGTTTTCGTCCACCGTGTTAGCCTCGTGGAATAACGTCGACGATGTGTTGTTAATGGGTTTCATTCCACGTGCTATCCTTCCATGCACGTGTCAAGCATCTGTCGAGTGGCTTATGTTAAGCTGGTTTACCTCTTAGGCACTTCGATCACGCCGGAGTCACCAATTGTAGGAATGTTCGTCGGGTCGGTTCATCGGTCGGAATGTGTGGCTGTCGATGCGGTCGTTTATCGGAATACTCACTACTATTTTTTTTTGGAAGGGATCCACACGAGAACTGAAAACACTGGTTGAAGAAATACTTGTTTATTTCAATTTAAATTGATACATGTGGTCGATGGGAGAAATGACAAGATATTAGGTTAAGGTAAAGGAAGTACGGTAGCCTTGTGGAAGTGGTACTGTTACAAGGGGGTAAAGAAAGAAAAAAGAGAGCAAGACGTCGTCGTGGTGGTCTCTTATAGCCGGGAACCGCATGGTACCAATTCACCAGCGTTGCCAACCTTTGAACTTGCTGTAGGTGAATGCGTGGTGGCCTAAAGTGTCGCAGCGATCGCTACACTATCCTTTAATTTTGTTTTCGATTATAAGAACAATTACTAATTGGATGTTATTGTGATCATCGTATAGTATATGCTTTATTATCAAAACAAATTGTTCTATCGAAGCAAAAAGCCGATGTTCGAATCCATACAATGTCTGCTGGATCCGCTAGTTATTATATAAAAAGAACGAGAAGAAAAAACGTGATTTATTACGATTTTAGTAAGATGATATATTAAAGATTTTTTGTTCGTCGAATTACACACAACTCTTTACTATCCATTCATACTATCTCCGATTACCAAAAGAGTGATTATGTTTCCCCTTTTTTCGCGCCATAGCCTTCACCCTCCTTCCACTTCCTTCCTAAACAGGAACGGTCGCTTGATTGATATCCTCGTAGTTGTGGCGCTTTTGTTCCGCCTTTTTCCCCAAGAATACGGTAATTGCCTCACGAACAGAACCACCCTTTCAACCCCTAACCACCATCAAACCACCCACCCCACCTCCGAACGACAGAACGCGCAGATAAGACAGAAAATAAAAAAGGAAAAAACCGTTAGCCTTTTTTCCTGCTGTGTCGTCGTCGGCATGTCGCAGGGTGATTTCGTTACCGCTGTTTTTTTTTCAGGCCCCGCAGAAGCGTTACACCATAACAACACTCTGTTTCGCCGTTTTCTGGACTTTTCCGGGCGCCACCCCGGTAGTGGAGGGCCTCAATGGAAGGGTTGCTTTTTATGGTCCGGGTTTTGTTGTGACGAAATTTTAATATTAAAACGTTCGGCTTTATCCTGATTCAATAACTGCACCAAAATTGTTTTTCCCCTTGTTTTGTTGCCAACTTTTACCAAGCCAACATTTTTGGACCTTCTACATTTTATATTATAACTGGCCTAGATTGTCGGTTGGAGTTTTTCCTGGTCCGCAACGAAAAACCTTTATTACGGTTTTTTAGTTAACAGTTGTTTTATAGAAATTGTAGTAAAAGTATTATTATTGAAAATGTTTTTCTCATATCAAAATAATTATTTAAGGATATTTTGGATATTTGGTGTAGACAGATTGTACTGTGCAGTCAGGCTTTGCCACACTTAGTGCTCAAACATTTGCAAGATCGGAAGGTTTTTTACGTTTGAGGCGTCTAGTGACATTATTCACATTTAGAAGTCTGGACGCTTCCGTGCTTCTGGAATCTTCTTTGATGGGAATCGGCAAATACTCTGATAGTGTCCGCACCCTGACCAATGTCTAGACCACAAAGGCGTACATATAAAGGCGCATTCACAATACATTTCAACAGCTTACTTTGGAATTTCTTTTGGAATATTGTATCAATGGCGCAGGCGCACGGCTGAATTCCATAGCTCCCCACTAGTATCAGTAGCTGCTGATATAAAATAAGTCTGTTGTAGGTAAATAGTTGGGGGTTTCGGCGAAGAAACCAATATGTTCCACTGAGTTCATCGCGGTTATTTTTATACAATCCTTTTATCTGAGCTTGGTGCACAATGTCATACCAAAGTATTTTGTTGCGTTGGCATATGGAAATTGTGTACCATTAATAAAGACACGTCGCGGCGTGGATCTATATTTGTGAGTCCAATGTGTGAAGATTTTGCTTTATTCAATTTGAATAAAGAGAAGATTGGAGCGTCCGGACTGAATTCTCTACAGTCTGTGCTACTGCTAATATTTGGAGCTCACTGATGTATAGGGTATAAAGCAATGGCTCCACCACACTGCCCTGAAGAACACCTTTATTGGCTTGAAATCAGAGTATGTTCCTTCTTGGTTAACGCGGAAGTATTGATTAATCGAATAGGTTTTTAATGGCCGGTAGAAATACGTAGGTATCAGTGACTTTATTTTATATAGAAATTCAATTAGATCTGTAATTCTATGTACTTAGTTAACTGTTGAGAAGTTCATTCCTGAAACCAAACTGATGAGATGGCATTAGCTTTCTTTGCTTGAGAATAAGTTTGAAGCGTTTGACATTCAGTTTCTTAAATAGTTTAACAATAACTAGCAATAAGGAAATAGGGCGGTATCATTCATTTATATTTTTATCAGGCTTTAGCACCATTATGACTTCAACGGTTTTCCACGAATCTGATATATGTACCATCTATGGATTAACCAACTGCAAGCATTAATCAAGTTGGTTAATTTAACCAAGAGTTTTCTTTGGAGTCTTAATAAACTCTCGTGGATTTTTTTGATACAATTTTAGAGCTTTCTTATAATATTTTATTTAAACTGAATATACTTCATTAATATTGGCAATTTTTTACCATTCTTCAAATATAATATGATGTATGATGCCATCGGTAGAAGTATGATACAATGGGTGAAGAGATTATATACTTTTTGGGAAAAAGAAGTCGAGTCGTTTTCACAGCTTGTGCAAGCTTATTTTAAAAACAGTTAAATTCATTGAAAGTATTATTTAGAAATCGAAACAAGTAATAGTTAAAGAGTGCTATATTTGGACTTAATGATGAATATAACAAAACTTCCAAACCCTGTTTATGCTACTATTAATTTTGCTAATAGTATTATTATATAAGGCCTATAAATTAATTCCAAAGGATTTACAACTGATGGTGTTACTGCGTTTTAAGGGCATCGACTATATTAGCAACCAATTTCATGTTGAAGCCTCACTAACATGCTTAATTTTTCAATATGTGTAATTTTGTTCAAGTATGAACAAACATAATTTCATTGTGTTATAAATATATGAATTTGTACCGAATAAATCGCATTTGGGTTCATATGTCACAATATAGAATTTGGCACAGAATAAGCATCTCAGTCACGTAAACATATAGGCTAGGAAATACTATATATCTCAATTGCACGTTGATACTATCAATCCGTCAAGGATGACGCCTCATAATCAGTAGATCTAAGAGAGTCTAAAATATTGGCATTTTTATAAATCCATAAAAATAACAAAACAAAACTATATGAATTTAAATCCACAAGACATAATACTAACTAAAAACTTAAATAAAAAATGAGACATCATTAATAAAGATGAAACCTTTTATAAAATAATTATAATTATGTTGTTGTCATCAAAGCTTCATCATAATATGCTAACTAATTAGTATTCATAAAATAAATCCGATCGACAATCCTGAATTTAATTATATTGTTCAAGATCATTAAATATAAAATCGATTGGGGTCAAATTCAAATAACATTATAGTAAAGAATTAGTCTTAAATATCATAATTGACATTATGTAGAAACATAAAAATGATATGTTAAAGAAAAAATTGTATTGTGTTAAATTGAAGTTTATGTTATTGTAATTTAATAAACTAAATGTATCCGATTATTATACATTTGCCTGTATTAGGATTAATCTTCAAAAACGCATATATTGACAATTTTCTTTGAAATTGTGGAAAAAATAATACCGTTTGGAACGACCGACTATCGTCAAAACTTGTCTTCTCTGCTTGGCTAACAATAAAGTCGCAAAGTTGAGGCGGTTTGAAATAGCATTTCACTCAATTGTGTGGTCTATTTTTCCTACTTCTGGATCTTTTCCATCACATACAAACGCCTAAAAACAATTGATTCGTCGTCTAATAACCTAAAAATTATTGTCTTTAAACTTCTTGGTTCTCCAAGCTGGTCCTCATCACTGACATCAAAATTACTATTTTCAGTTCTTTCAAAAAATCAGAAAAAAAATCAGAAAATTAAAAATAAAAATAACGCAATTTTGAAAAATAATTGTTTATCTATATAGAAGGCCATTTTTGTGTTTAATATACTTCTTCGATTTTAAAATTTAATAATCCTACATAATAATAATTTTGCGTTTAATCGCTTAAGAAAAAAATGTTTACTTAAGAAATTCGCCAAATACAGGGTACTTCTAGATTCTCCAAGAAAATAGTCTGACTTGTGTCACTGAACTGAATTGTTTTTGATTCCCTATAGTTAATATGACAAACGCATTGTTACAATACTAAAATATATTAATAATTACAGTTAAGATTAATAACAATAACAAAATTTTTACATTTTAAGAGCAAATAACGTCATTTGTTTATTTGCATTATATCTTCATCCAGACTAACCACCAACATTTATATAAATAATAGCATCAAATTTAAAATATTGGTATCATTGACACACGTAACTATTTTGCTATAGAATCATTTAGTGCCCGATTGATGGAAATCGCTCGAGCTGTATATAAAGACAAATATAACTATAGAATAAGAGGAAATAAAAAACAAACCTGACATTTTAACAGCAGATAGGACTTAGACAGTCAAAACACATTCACTAACTACCCAGTAGTTAAGTAGGGTCCGCGTCTTAGTTGTTTTGCAGAAACACCTCTTTTTCACTATTTAGTTTAATAGGAAATCTATTTAACT
The DNA here is from genome assembly GCF_030347505.1 of Rhynchophorus ferrugineus. Lineage (NCBI taxonomy): Eukaryota > Metazoa > Arthropoda > Insecta > Coleoptera > Curculionidae > Rhynchophorus > Rhynchophorus ferrugineus. The sequence continues at coordinate 43,905,510 of NW_027472583.1, read as the reverse complement.
GTTCTTCTTAGATATTTTCTGTTTCATTCGAGTCAGGCACCATCTTCACACTGTTAGACTTAACACTGATATTGGGCTGAAGGTCGAACACCAACCCGCTGGCGATATCACATTCTTTCTAGAATTATTAACATTCTTGTGGTTTTAATACCACGCGGAGACAACATTCAACTAACATCGTACGATATATATAGAGGTTCTTTTATGTACTTGGACACTTGTCGACCATCGTTAAGAATAGAAATATTTACTTAATTACAAAAAATAAATGCCTTCGGTCTATATAGAGCAATTTAGTTTCCAATATTTAAGAAATAACTTATTTAGTAAGCATACAATAAATATAAATAAATATAAAGGAATCGGGAAAAAAGTGAAAAATCGAAAAATTTAGGAAAACGGGAGCACCAGAGGCATGAGATTTGTCAGGGTGAAAGGTTGTATGAACAGAGAAATTTTTAGACCTAAAAGGTGTGTCTAATATGCGCTACAATTAAATAAATCTACAAAACAAAATACACCACATGGTCCATCTACTCTTCCACTACAGTCCAGATAAATCCCTAGTTGAAATTGAACCGTCTTCAAAAAATAAATAAAAAACTCACTAAAAATTAAAAAATAATCAAAATTAAATTTTTAACACAAAAAAACACATTTCTTGTTTACTCTTTCATCACCCTCTCTTGAAAATTGTCAGCACTGAATCCTAGACCAACATTCATAAAGTTTTATTTAATCACTATCACTTTCAGAAATACAAATCAAGTGAATAACTAAACTGTTTATTTCCAATCTATTAAAGATTTGCTCACGATTCAACCATATGTCAATTTCTTCTTCAATGTGTCTCATCTAGGTCATCCAAACCGAAGGTGTTACTTTCGACAATGCCTCTTTTCATAAATCCAGACAGCTGAATATTTTCCTCGACCTGAATGTTGATTGTAGTAATTCTTTGCAATACCCTATATCAAAAAAAATGGATTGAATATGCAGTGATAGGAGAGAAGACGTAATACTCTGTGGCCATAACGTTCAGCAATCTTATCTACCATGTATGTTTTCTCAAGATTATTTCTAAAAAAGTAAATTACATAAAATGCAAGTCATTCTTCAACATAGTTTTTTCAAAACTTAGTATATGTACTTAAAGCCATTCCCTAATTGCAGCCTTTGTTGGTGCACTTATTGGCATCTTATATTAAAATTATAATTTGAATACAAAATTATATTATAATTTTTGTATTGTTTGTATATTATAGCTGAACATAGAACCTCCTCCTTTTTCGAAGTCGATTAAAAATGAAAACCAAGTGAGTTGGAACATTATTTTACGATGTTACTTAATTTCAAGATATATTATTTACGAATTTTTATTACTTTTGTTGTTCCAGTATTGTTGGAACTATTAAGGACTACTGATAAGTCGGGATAAAAATCAAAAAAGCATAAAGTTACATTTTACCTTTTTTTAGAGATAACAATTTATATGTATCGGCTTTAACGGAACATATATTCAACTGCGAAAGGAAAGTATAATATATATAGTAATAAAATCTAAGAATCGTTTGTCCTGCGTTCACAAGGCATAGTTAATTCAAAACAGCAGAGAACCCTTTAGATTTGTCAAAACGTCACAATGTGGCCGCAGCAACTCTGAGTTTTAGTATATTTTGACTTTGACGTATAACAACATTCTTATTTAAATAAAATAATGAAACAAAAATGTTATCAAATATAATGTATTTTAAAATTATAATATATCTAATGCATATATTATCGAAGAACTAAAACTATAATTAATTATACAGCCACAGTAATTTATGGGTTATGGTTGTTTTATTATATTTATATTAAACTTTTTTCTACACTAATATAGTAGAGTAGGTAGAGTAGGTAACGCGTTTTTTATGTAGTGGTACCCCGGCAGACCTAATCCGCCTAATTAACAATTGTATATCTGAGAAATGTATTTTACTTTCATTAGAGAGCATATTTGTCTTTTACGGTTAGTTCTTGTTTCCTTCGGTGCAATATTTCTTTGTAAAGTTATTTTAATATTACTATATTTCTCCTTAGTTTGTTCTATTACTACCTGAATACATGTTTCTTGATAAAAGTGCATTCACCTTAATGCATTTACCATATCTGCAAAACATTTAGTATTATTTCTCTCCTTATACATTTTAACCAAATGTTCATGTATTTTCTGAACAATAACACACATGTTTATAAAGTTTTCACACTCTTTATAATACAGTTTCCTACAGTTCAAGTATATTAATTATATAAAAACCTTTAGTTGTTTACTCTTTCATCACCCTCTCTTGAAAATTGTCAACTCTGAATCCTAAACCAACATTCATAAAGTTTTATTTAATCACTATCACTTTCAGAAATACAAATCAAGTGAATAACTAAGCTGTTTATTTCCAATCTATTAAAGATTTGCTCACGATTCAACCATATGTCAATTTCTTCTTCAATGTGTCTGATCTAGGTCATCCAAACTGAAGGTGTTACTTTCGACAATGCCTCTTTTCCTACCTCCAGACAGTTGAATGTCTTCCTCGACCTGAATGTTGATTGTAGTAATTCTTTGCATACCATATCAAAAAAATTAGATTAAATATGCAGTGATAGGAAAGAAGACGTAATACTCTGTAGCCATAACGTTCAGCAATCTGATCTACCATGTATGTTTTCTCAAGATTATTTCTAAAAAAGTAAATTACATAAAATGCAAGTCATTCTTCAACATAGTTTTTTCAAGACTTAGTATATGTACTTAAAGCTATTCCCTAATTGCAGCCTTTATTGGTGCACTTGTTGGCATCTTCTTGGCTTTTTATGGATAATTTCCCGACTAACGATTTTCTCTGAAATAATTGTATTAAGTTATGTTTCCACTGACAGATTACATACTGCTTTTATACATTTGGTATATTTGATCTCTGATACAGCTAACATCGATCTGATCTTGGTCCGTCAGCTGTTTCGCATAAAGACGGTTTGTTTTGGTGAATTTAAGGTAATATTGTTTCTTTGTTTTTGAGATATTTTAGTGACCTTGCCTGCATCCATATTCAGTACAGTTGCAATCCGCAAAAATTATTTTCAATAAAAACCGCGACCATAACTCGTAACTATAAAATTTTGAAAAATTTTGCAGACGTTTGACAAACGGACTTTTGCAGGCTCATTCAATTACATCTTCTTGTCAAAAACTTGTCAAACAGCATTTTATATATTTTTAAATAGAATAAAATGAGGAAAATATTGTCTGACTCTAAAACGAATTTACAACTTTTGACAGGCTTGATGACGTTTTCAGATCGATGACGATTGATGACGATTTAATAACTCTTTTATATAGACTATAGTTCGATTTTGGCAAACAGCTTTTTCAAATCTGTAGTATACATTTTAATCAATTCATTTAAAATTTTAAGAATGTCGATGAATTAGCTATATGGAAAACACAACAGCTGAGAAAAACATTCGATATTTTTAACATTTCTGTAAGGAGTCAATTTTATTGATATTTCAGTGGTATTGAATTATTAAAAGTATATAGACTATATTAATTGCTATTGTCGTTTGAATCTGCTACCGAAGCACTGTCAGAAAAACATGCTGATGCTGCTCCGTTCTCTCTCAAATTAAAAATATTTTGAATAATATATATAATTGTTTTCCAATAAGTGCCTTTTTGTAAAAAATCGGTATAATGTATTCTATTCACTGTTCAATTGTCCATCGATAGCCGATGCTTTTTCCAATTTTACAGACAATTTACGGATTCCATCTCGGAGATACGATATATATTTTTAGGCTATCCACGAATCGACCCAATTTTTAATATTTTTATAATAAATGAGGCGCTGCTAACACCGCTCACGATTTATATGTCAGAACAAGTAATAATCTGAGTTTTACGCACGGTACTTTATACGGTATTAGCGCAATGCTCGTCAAACGCATGAATTATAATCTATAGCGATCCCCATTGATGATTTTATCAGGCTATAGCAGCTCATAGTATACCACACGAAGCTGATCTCACCAAATAGAGAGCATTAGCTTGGAACCATGGATATTCTAAAGGTCGAGCTATGGCTTTTCCGATAATGTTAATGCACATGACCAGGTCTCCATTTTTTTTTCACTTTGGATTATCGTATTGGATCCACTTTTCATTACCAGTAACAATACGATGCAAAAAACATTTTTGATTTTAAGCATAAATTTCATATGTATGAATTGATGCTGCGTGTGACACAACACCAAATCCCTTTCAACGTCTCTTGGCTTCAATTCATACGACATAAAATAGTTTCTTGTGTTACTCCCAAGTATTCTACATATTATTCTTGCATTTTACCCCGGTATCGATTTTTGGTTCTGCTGAACACTCATTGTCTTCGGTATCAAAATCGCTACTTTTAAAATGTCGTAACCAGTATTCACATGCTGAAATTGACAGCGACGAGGACGACACACTGCATCCAAATATCGTTAGCTGCCTTTTTGTTCGAATAGGAGTAAAAAAGTAAAAGTTCCCGCAAATGCAATCTAATTGGTATATATTCATAAATTTTCAACGAACTAAAATAATTTTGTTCACATTTCGGCGAAATGGCACATTCTGAAAAATATAGACTGTCAGTGGGGCCTCAAATGGTTACAAATGTATCCGATACGATTTAATGGGGGCAGCATTTACATCGATGATGTCGGAAGGACACTTCAGGCTCCCCTTTTCGAGTGTATTGACGGCTGAATTCTTTGCCATGTATAGGGCCTTGATCTCGGTACAAGATGTGCAAGACAAACGATTAGTTATCGCCTCCGATTCAATGAGCTCCGTAAAGTGCCTAAGGAGTGCTTATTTGTGAACTAACCTCTAAATTGGTAAGAAACAGCAAATAGAACACCTTTATGTGGCTCCCTTCTTACGCTGGGATTATTGAAAATTAATGGATTACTTAGCCAAGAAAAGCGAAGGATCACTTACGGAAAACTTCCTCCTCAGGTATAGAGATATGAAGCACAACTCTACTAGGATCTTTAGACATCCAGACCAACTCAGATGGGATCTAACAGAAAACCTTAACACCACTAACATCAGTAGACGCAACTTAAGCTTATTCTCACGTCTCAGAATTGGTCACTGTAAACTGACCCATGAGATTCTCATTAAGAGTAGAACTCTACAACTGTGCGTCGAATGTAGTTCCTCACTATCTATCAAACACATACTAACTGAATGCCAAAGATACAACTCGCAGAGACGGTTGGCCAACCTGGGAGAGACGATGGTCAAGTGTCTTAGGCTGGAGAACCCGGACAAGCTGATTAGTTTTCTAACCGTATCAGGTTTACTACTAGAAATATAATAGTGCGTATTTATGTAATATCATGCATGTTCGTTTACATTTTATGTATCTTGTATCCTTATCAGTGTCATGGGTTTTGCGACCATTGTAGTAAGCATTCATATATTTTTGCATCTGTATACTTTTAAATAATTCACTTGTCATCTTTCAATGTGATCTTTTTTAATTTATTTTTATTTTATGGCCCATTATCATCTTGGGGTAATTAGGGCTGAGTATAAATTTAATTACAGTTAATAAGAATGATAATAAATATCAGATTAAACAAACGATCACAATTAATAACAGAAGGCAAGATGTATAAATATAGAGAGTATAAATAAAATATATAAATAAACAAAGGGAAAATTATGTAAGCAGACAATGCAATTAACATGATTACATTTAATGACATATAAACGCGGCTGCAAGGTAGTTGCAAGATTAGTTGATTTAGATTTTTCAGTTGGACCAAATGTTCCATGGTGTCCGCCATTCCAAGTAGCTGTCTGAGGGTTCTGTACTTGCACCATTCAATTAATAAATGTTTTACACCCAATAAGGTTTGGTTTGATCTCGCTTTGATACTCGTTACACATAGGAGGTTTTTCACCTTTTAGCTTAAAATATAAAATATTCATGGGTAAGCCTGCAATGCCCGATTCTTAGTCAAGAGAACATGTTCAATTTATGTCTTCCTATATCTCGAATATTGGGATTTTGATAAAAGTTTTTCTTGATTTCCCATAAATTATTGTTAGTTTGTAAGTCCCAATGTAGTTGGTCGAGATTTTTAAAGAGGATTTTATAATGGGACTTTATATTACTCTATCAAAAAGAGAATTCAATCTGGCTGAATCGTCTTCTTTTCCCGCGAAGCAGTCGGCTCTCTCGTTATCCGCGATGAAAAGGAACCTACAAATAAAAGCAAATAAATAAATACATCCGCACTGATCTGAAACTCTCCAAGGAGCTCTTGGAGTCCGTGACAATTAATATGTAATCTTTATTCTACACTTTCAACTCTATACTTTATATTCTGAGCATGTGTTTATATTGTTCTTTGTCATCTATACTTCTAATAACATTGTATTATTTAACTTATATACTAAATAGTCTAGGAGGCTGATGGATCTATATAAATATATAAATAAATAAATAATACTATTTGTTCCAAATCCTCTAAAATCAATTTATAAGCTAATAATGTACCTTAATCCTTGTATAAGTCTTATAAATGAGCCTAAAGTTTCTCATGAAAGCCATTAGGTCCTAGTTTTAACGCTTCCAGTTTCCATCTGAATGTATTTGAGCGAAAATACGGCACAATGAAACGTACGACAATTAAAAGAAAGACCGTCGATGAGCGGGATTTAAAAACAATCAAAACAACCCCTCGCAGAACCTACCGTGACGTTGATCAATCCCGGAAAATCCGAGCGTTGTACTTTGGCCGCTGTACTTTGCAGACTCCTCCCCCATCTGCCCCGGGAGCGCTCGCACCCTCAACAGCCATTCGGATTGATTGTGCTGGCATCAGGGCGCTACACGCATTTTTATCCTTTTACTTTTTTACGCAGCTGCGCCATTAGCGACGACCGGGGCAAATGACGAGGCCGTTTCGGCAGCGATCGTAAATTTAAACTGGCCGCCTACGACAAGATACTGTAAACTGAAGGTAATTTCACTTTAGCACATACGCATTTTCATTTATTTGAATTAATAGTCTGAGTGAACAAGCGCTCTTCTGGCAAGCTCCGCACAAGCGCATATACTTTGTTTTATAACTGAAATTGAATAAATAACTTGAAAATTGTAGCCAAATATGTTTTCCTTTACCCCATGAAATTAACATAAAAAGCAATAATCAAATAAATAGTCTATTCAAAGTTATTTTGTACATTCGTCATCTAAATTTGTGGGGTCAAAACGTCGCAATGTTGCCACATGAACCCTGAGTTTTAGTTCAGTTTGGCTTTGACATACAACAAAATTCTAATCTAAATAAAATAATTGAACAAAAATGCTATAAACTGCAGTTAATTATGCAGTCACAATAGTTTATAAGTTATAATTATAACCTTTTATCACTATTGCTTTCAAGAATTTTGCACACTTCTGACTGTGCCGGATTACTTTGATAGGGCGTTTCCACATCTGCCGACACCGGCACGACACCGACACGACACCGACACGACACCGGCACGGTACCGGTACGGGACCGAGACGGCACTGTATTTTGTTTTTATCATTTTTATTAGTCTTGTCCCATATACAAGACTTTGGTGTTACAATATCATATTCAAAGCTAGACATTTTCCTCTTTTAACCTTAAAAATATCTCGGTTAATTTTAAAATGTCCGATTATACACTGTAGGTAGAGAAAGAGTACAATATAGTAGATTGTGCGCATGCTCCAGTTCCAATATTTCCTTCAGTTTATCGTATTTTCAGGGCGCTACGCGTATTTTTATCCTTTACTTTTTGCAGCTACACCATTAGCGACGGACGGGCCAAATGGCGAAGCCGTTTCGGCAACGACCGTAAATTTAAACTGGCCGCCTACGACAATAATATATATTTCGGAGAAATTGTCGTATGCGAGAGGGCACGCCCTCCATCCTAATGTGACGTGACGCGAAAAAAAAATTGAAAACTCTTAAATAAGGGCAATATTACGTTAGGACTGGCGAAACATACGCTTTTATCATATTTGCCTTCGTATACGACGCGATTCAGATAAGAAGGCGCCATAAAAAATGTAATAAGTTCTAGACTGATGATTCGACCCCTTTCATTAATCAGATCGTGGCCCACGTTGATGTATGGCTTATTTTCGGCAGCGCTTATTGGGAACGCTTATGGGTAAATTTTCTATTTTTAGACTTTCTTTTATAAAATGATTACATTAGGACATATTTTTTTTTAACTGTTGTATTACATTGTATAGTGTATTCTACTATAAATAATACATCTAATACTATACTATATAACTATACTATATACTACTATAAATAATCATATAATACATCTTGCCACTAGGATTAGTATGCCTCGCTAGGGTAAAGATGAAATCTCAAACAAGTAAATAAGCAACACTCTTGCTATTGTACATTCACTTCTCCAACTCCTATCTATGAATGTGCAATGTTCACAAAATGTCAAAGGTTACTTTCTAAATACACTATTTATATGTTTAGTTGTTGTTATTGTTTACATTGTTGCTGTAGTTCCTTGTCAAGTTATTAACATATTAATGTATTTCATCGTAGTTTTTCTATTACCACCGGCGTACATTTTTCTTGATAAAATTAGATTTAATTACTCCATCTATTCTTTTCCCATAGATACTAACCAAGTGCTCATGTATATTCTGAAAAACTATATGCACATCTACGTACATAAATGTTTTAATGTGCCATGTGTTCAACCATATTTGTATTTGCTCCAGGTGGTTTTGTAGGTTTATTCATGCTGCGACTGGATCTTCATGGGATGCTAAGATTGCTGTGTTTTCTGCATATGTTGTTACAGTAATTATTTTTGTGGTGCGCAGATCGAATACAAAAGATACAATATTGGACCCAGTACACTACCTTGAGGAACTCCTGAATATATGGGATTTAATTCGGTATGTTCATCGCCTTGATTTACAATAAAATATCTATCAGTGAGATACTATTTTAGTAACTGATAGTGCGGATGAGGGAGAAGTTTCTTTAGTTTAACCTGCAAGCCCGTATGCCATACTTTGTCAAAAGCCTGATATATATCTAGAAAAGCAGCCAAAAAAATTCTTTTGGCATTTAGGTCAGTGCTTATTTTATTTACAGGTCTATGCACTTGTTCTATAATCCCATGCTTATTGCGAAATCCAAACTGATGTTCTGGAATAATTTCTGTTTTTTTCTACTATATAGATTAGCTTCTTTATGCATAATTTCTCGAAAACTTTCGAGATTATCGGTAATAAGTCTATAGGTCGGTAGGAGGTCACATCTTTTGGTATTTTTCCTGGTTTAAGAATCATTAATAGCTACTTTCCAGATGCTACCCTTTTCTGATAGTTTTTTTTTTAATTTTACCGGTAATTAAGTCATAACCAGGAGCTTTTTTAATATTAATCGCTCTCATTATTGTTTGTTTAACTTTTTTGGCCGTTAATTTCTCGTGCAGTAAGTCCATTTGAAATAGCGAATCTAGAAAGCTAGTAATTTTATTTTCGTCATCTTTATGTAGCTGAGACTGGAAAGGTTTAAAAACATTTTCTAAGTGTTTTGAGAAAATGTCAGGTTTCTCTTTATTGCTTCTAGCCCAATTATTTTCGTTTGTTTTAATAGATGGGTTATGCTGCTGGGATCTCCTGAGCTTTTTTGTTGCTTTCCAAAATGAATAGTCTGTAGCCTGAGTTGTTGTCAAGTTTTCTAGGTATTCTTGAATGCCTTGGTTTTGTTCAATTTGGATTAGTTCTCTCAGCTCTTTTATGGCCCTATTAAATTTTCTTTTATTCTCTTCAGTCCTTTGCTGTTGCCAATTCCGTCGTAACTTTCTTTTTTCTGCTATCTTTTTCTGTATTGTATATGATATATGTGTATTTTTCTTGGAAATGTTTCACTGTTAGGAGTCGCGGAATATGCTGCCTCCTGTATATTTTTTGTAAGATTTATTGCTGCTATTTCTATATTCATTTCAGTTTGTAACGTAAGATAACGGTAAGTTTAGAGAGATGTTTCTGTCTAAGTTTTCTCTAAATAAGGGCCAGTCAGTTCAATTACTGCACAGAGAAGGGGGTTTATCTTTGATGGTAATTTTTGAACAAATTGTTACTATTATTGGTGAATGATCAGAAGACAGGTCGAAACATGATTCTACATGACACTTTTTTGTATCAATATTTTTTGTAATACAGAAATCTATGGTATCCGGTTTTTTATTTCTGTCTGAAGGCCAATATGTTGGTTGACCAGTAGATATATGTTCTAAGTTATCTGTCTTTATTGCCTTTAGCAGTTCTTTACCTTTTGAGGTTATTATTCTTGAACTCCACATTAAATGTGTTGTATTGTAAACTTCTCCGGCTATAAATCTATTTAGTACTGAAGAATTCTTGAAAGTGCTTCTGCCTTGTTGTTATGTTTGGATGGGAAATAAATCGCAGACATTGTTAAGGTAAACATTTAAAAAATCCATAAAATAATTTTGAATGACCGTAAATTGAAATTGAATGAAATAGCAGACACTGTAAAGATCAACTGAACGTGTACATCATATCATTCACGATTATTTGTGTATGAGAAAGCTCTGTATAAAGTGGGTGCCGCGCGAGTTCACTTTTGACCAAAAACAACGACTAGTTGATGATTTGGAGCAGTGTTTGAAGACGATCAAGCGTAATAAACCCGAGTTTTGGCGTCGATATGTGACAATGGATGAAACATGGCTCCATTATTTCACTCCGAAGTCCAATCGACACTCATTCGAGTGAAGTGCACACGATGAACCCGCTCCAAAGCGTGGGAAAACGCAACAATCTGTTAAACAAAATGTTAAATTATCGTCGAATGAACAGGTGATCACCGAAACTGAGACCTATTTTGAAGCAAAGGACAAATCGTACTACAAAAATGGTATCGAAATGTTGAAGGATCGCTATCATCAGTGTATCACCCTTGAAGAGAATTATGTTGAATAAAACAAACTAATTTTGCCAAAAAATGTGTTTTGCTATGTTAGGCCTGAAACTTTTCAATTGACCTGTTAATTATAGCGTTTGTCGATCGACTTATTGAGATATTTTTGTTGGATTCCTGATTCTAGCATGAAGAGTAATATATGCTTACTTTGTTATTAGGCTTTTGCCAAGAATGGTTTAATTATTTCATATATATATGTATATATATATATATATATATATATATATATATATCTATATATATATATATATATATATGTATATATTTAGTATATTAGTATAGTTATAGTGTTTACTTCAGTGTAGAGACCACTATTTAAATCACATGTTTTCTAACAGTATGAAGGGATTACTTATATTCCTCAAGGGTCTGCATATACCTAAGTTTTCTATGAATACTTTCTAGACTAACAATATGTAACAGTAAACTACCTCTGAAAGGATAGTATAAATTATGTTTATATTGAAAAGATTACTCATTTTTTTATACATTTCGTAAATTTTATCGCGAATAGAACTAACACCAAGATATGCAGAGGTTTTTTTTTTTTGGTGAACCAAAAATTATATTCTTTTTCTATTTTTTGTGAGAGATTTTAGTCACAGTGTCCACACTAATATTCAATGCAACTTCAACATAATTAAATATTACCAATTAAAACTCTTAATTTTTAATAGTATCAATACTTACCTCTCTAATGCATTTTACTGGCAAGAACGGGCCACCGTTACGTCGTTTTTGTTTGAATTTTTGTTTAGAGAGGCAATTTGTTTCTCACTGACCAGTGGCAGCAATAGAATTTGTCAAAATAAGCAAAACGTCAAAACAACTTTTGCCTGTTTATAACCTTTTATGTTTCATGTTGCTAATGTATTTGGGAATTATTCAGATATTTGATAACTAGTCTAATTTTATGGGTTGATTCGGTTACACGCATCCGCATCAGACATCATTGTGTCTCTTTTTAGCTGGTGTAAAATAAGTAGGGAAATATTCTCTGATATAAAGACGAATTTATAAATTGCAATAGGTAATATGTTATTAATCATGTTGGCGTGCGTTTACTGTTATTTTGGTTAGACTCTATATGTTTATTGTTATATGAAATTAGATACTGGGAATTCCAACTTATTAAACCTTTTATAATTCAGGACACAGGATTATTGAAATATCATTTGAATGTAATCTTGTCCTTGTAAATTGTCGTTTTGGGATGGTCTCTAAGTTCACTCATCAGTTGGTATGTCCAATCCAGATAGAATTTTAGTTTATAATCAGGAGATTCTGAAATAAATGAAAAAAACGAACAAATGCGTAATCTTTTTTAAATAATTTAAATTTATTTTTAAAACTATTTTATTTTTACAGAAATTAGTTGGCACTTAATTGTATCAACTACAGGAAACGATACTATTGATTCAATTATATTATAATATAAATAGAACCTTTGTAAACTAGAAATATCACACAGCTACTATGCCAAATGGCATCCACTCTTACCCAGCTTGGCTTCTGACGTGGCTGGAATGACTTTCCTCGTCTGATTTTATACTCTTGCCTATGGAAAATCGCAATTAAAAACAACCATAAACATAAATTACATACATGCCCTAACCATATTTTGGCGACTATCGCAGCAGTGGAGTCAATGGAATGACCAATACAGCTGAAGAAAAGGCGCTAAAAATTGAACCAAAAAATCCCTGAAATAGGTTCTGTACTCAATGAATAAATATCGTTAGCTAAATGATAGGTTTCAAGGAAAGGAAACGTGTCCAGTTTACAACACTCTCCTCTTTTTCAGATACGTCTAAGTCCGCTTACATTTAATTCTAAAAAAAAATCCATCCTAACAAAATTCTATAAGTGCATGCTCTCAAATTCAAGATTCACTGTTTTAGAATTTTCATCGAAAAATGTTTTTTATTGAAAATTAGTCTAGATGCAATACATAGCAGCAGCCTTCAACAGCGAAAATCATTGTCATTTATGAAGTTATATAGACAAAAATCATCAATTATTACACTGTCTAAAGGAAAAAATAATATCCGATATAGAGTACGTAAGAAATGACAACATTATTTCATTGCACACACTGTATATTCGGCAACTGATTTAATATGATTCGATATATTTTAATTAAAATAATTTAAAATTTAATCAATGTATATAAATTTCTTTCATCACATTTAGATTGAACGTAAAACATTTCATAACAAATACTTAAGTTTATTTGCTATTGTTAAATAATAACAATTTTCTGTGTCGTAGCTTAAGAACAAACGGAACGTTTGATAAAAATATTAAAACGAGCAAATCCTTACTGCAAATAGATAAAAGTACGAAATGCGAAAGCTGCAAGCGGCATTTAAAGTCTTCAAAGTCTATGTGACTAGACCTACAGCTTAACATTTTGCCGCAGTGAGACAAAGAGTTCGCTAGGGGAATTCAAGTTAAAACCCGTCGCTTTGTAGATCGTCTCTTTCTCTGTCATGGAAAAAGTTCAAATTATACGATAATTCTGAGTGGCTTAGGAACATTTTGAATAAGTACACGTAACTTTGAGAAGAAATATTAGATGCGTAAAAAAGTTTTTTTAATGAATCCTGTTGAAGTAAGCTTTTATTTTCTAGCATTAAATCCGTTGGAAACTTATAATTTTCCGTGATTAATTATGATTTTCAATGGAACCAATCAAACTCCTTTCAGCGAACCCTAAAATGGTTTCGTCAGAATCTAAAGGTTCAAAATTCGCACACCAAATTAGTTCTCCCAAAATATTTGCCATGCAATTTGGAAAAACTAGAGATGTAACTGGTTTATCAATATCACTTGCATTTATGGAATAAATCATTGATTCGAATGTAGTATTATTTATTTGAAATCCGAGCTCGTGTTCGCCATGAAAAAGTTGCCTCTTATAGTGTTTCCAATAAAACAGACAATGGACGTCATTCAGTTCATTGCATTCAATTATTCAGTTATTGCATTTTTCGACTCCTATGAGGTATAGTCCTGAGCACGGTATTGTGTGTAAAGGTATCACCTGGAGGCCTAATCTGCCGAATTGAAAATTTTATATCTTTTTTTATAATTTAATTATTACATTGTTACTAGTTTTTTCCGTCTAACTTACAATTTATCTTTATGATAACTTAAATCTAGGTATATAACTAGGAGGACCCATCGGCCCTATCTCAGTTTCTATTGACATGTATAAATGATGTTTATACATGTCAATTATGTATTTTATTATTATATGCACCCTACTACACAACACTACACCAAGATCAGATGGTTTGATTTTTTTGAGCCTGTGTCCTGTTCTGAAGGTATCCAAAAGCTACAATACTTCAATATTCTAATGAGAATGGAATCTTTCCTCATGTCCCCTTTCTATTCTCTTGATTGCTTGACTGACTGTGGGTATCTGAAAGTCTCGATGTAAGTAATCAGTACCATAGTATTTAGGTGCGCCCACAATACCTCTCAGGACTTTGTTCTGAAAAATTGTTTTTGTTTATGTTACTCTTTGCAGAACATCCCCATAACTGAACTCGCTATATCCATATACGTTTCAGTATTTGCTTATATAATAGCAATTTATTATGTACTGATAAATTATTATTTTCTTCCAATTAGCCAGTATATTTTTCTATATTTCAATTCCAGTTCTTTTCTTTTCTTCTTCATATGTTCGTTCCAGCGAAGTTTTGCATCAAGATTCATTCCGAGATATTTAGCGTTGTTACTATATGGACTGATATTATTATTTAATGTTATTGGTTACTTGTACGGTCTGATTGTAGGTGAACTGCACATGCACAGATTTACTTTCGTTAATTTTTATTTTCCAAGCTTGTGTCCAATTATTTATATTGTTACTTGCTTGTAATTTTCGCGAGGCTGCTTCGCTATTGCCTCCGACAGCTATAATAACAGTATCATCAGCAAATGTAATCATCAAAATATTTTCCATTTGCAGCATATCACAAGTGTAGAGTAGATAAAGCATTGGCCCCAGTACAATTCCTTGCAGTAATTGTATATCTAAGTAAGATATTTTACTTGCTTTATATTTTACCTGCTTTAGCTTCTTTTATTGTAGAGTAAGCTTCTTCTTGTTTGACTACAAACATTCTGGTTGTAATATTCGATATTAGGAGTTCGGTGTGTTATTTTGGTAACATTTTCTGCAGTAATGGTATATCTAAGTAAGATATTTTACTTTCATTACAGAGAATATTTACCATTTTCAGTTTAGTTCTTGTTTCCTTCCTTCCTGTATTTCCCTATTAAGTCATTTTGATGTCTCTGAAGTTCTCCAGAGATTTTTCTGTTGCTGCCTGTGTACCTTTCCCTTTACAAAATTGTGTTTAATCGCTACATTCTCCCTAATTCATTTGCCATATCTACAAAATAATATTCTAAAGAATTACACAAATATCTACGCACATAAATATTTCATACTCTAATATGATTTTCTACAGTTATACTATATTAATTATATACTAGTCTGTATCTACTATTGTTTCTGCTCTTATCAATCTGTGATGGTAATTATCAGCAATGGGCCCACAACAAAAAGTTTTCATTCAGTCTGTCGCTCTCAGAATCATTCAAGTCAATTACCAAACTGTAAACTTCTAATCAATCGAATACTTATTAACGATTCCACCATTTAACAATTTCTTTTTGAGTCTGTCTGAGGGAGCGTATCTAAACCGAAGGTGTTATTATACGAAGAGTTCTAGTGATAAAGATAAGGTCTCTTTCTATATCGTATCTCTTTTCAGGCATGTTTCTAAAATAAGTAAATTACATAAAACACAAATATTTAATTTATATTTAACCAGTGACAAAAAACTAACTAAGCTCCAGAAATAAAGCCATGGCTCTTTCCACCATGAACAATAATATATCGGCAATAAATTATTAACAAAATTAAGGAACAAAACCTATACTATTTTTAAATTTTACATTTTTTCATTAACTTTTGTTGTCTTTGCGCTCTTTATTAGCGTTTTGCCAAGGGTGGCCCAATTTGAAATATCCATATCTCGTTTAGAAATATGAATTGAAATAATAAATCTTAATGTTATTATATACTTTTAAATAAATGATATTTTTAATAAAACAATGTCTTCAGGTTCCATTAGACGTCTTCGTAGGATTATAAGTAATAAAAATGAAAATCAAGCGTAGAAATGCAGAACAGTTCAATTGAAAAGTCTCCGGCCTACCATAGTAAGACACATTTTTTTAGCAAAAATAATTTTTTTTATTTAACATAATTCCGTTCAAGGGTGACATACTGATTATAGTGACCCTCCAACTTTTTGATAACATTTTTGTCATACGATTTGTCCGTTGCTTCAAAATAGGCCTCAGTTTCGGCGATCACCTCATCATTCGACGAAAATTTTTTCCCAGTGAGCATTGTTTTGAAATCTGAGAGCAGAAAATAGTCGTTGGGGGCCAGATCTAGATAATACAGTGGATGAGAAAGCAATTTGAAGTCCAATTCATGGATATTTGTCAGCGTTTTCACTGACTTGTGACACACGGTGCATTATCTTGGTGAAGCAGCACTTTCTTTTCCTTCAAATGCGGCCGTTTTTCGGCGATTTCGTCCTTCAAATGATCCAATAATATTATGTAATAGTTGCTGTTGATAGACCTTCCTTTTTGAAGGTAGTCAATGAAAATTATTCCATACGCATCCCAAAATACAGACGCCATAACCTTGCCAGCTGACTGTTGCGTTTTCCCACGCTTTGGAGCGGGTTCATCGTGTCCACTCGGATACTGTCGATTGGACTTCGGAGTAATATAATGAAGCCATGTTTCATCCATTGTCACATATCAACGCAAAAAATCGGGTTTATTACGCTTTATCATCTTCAAACACTGCTCCGAATCATCAACTCGTCGTTGTTATTGAGCTCGTGCGGCACCCACTTTACACAGAGCTTTGTCATACCCAAATATTCGTGAATGAATCTTTGGAGTGTCCTTTACTTCATTAAATGTCAATTTACGGTCATTCAAAATCATTTTGTGGACTTTTTTATATTTACGTCGGTAACAACCTCTTTTGGCCGACTGCGTTCACCGTCTTCGGTGCTCATTTCACTACGTCTAAACTGATTTTCCTTGGGCAGTGTCCGGAAACTCAGCATCAAGCCAAGGTTTTTTTGCTTGAACGGTTTTTTTTTTCAAAAAGCAACACGTGAAATTCCTTTTTATCTATTTTTTACAATAATAAAAGTTGCTTCACTGAAAATGCTTTAGAAACTAATGTACCGACAGCTATCAAATTTATACACGCATCTTTTGAGGGTTAGGGCTAACTAAAAAATATATAGATTTAATTCTCTTAAATATATAGATTCTCTCTTAAATATATAGATTTAATTAATTAGATCTCTTCTTAAATATATAGATTTAATTAATTAATTGTGAACCTAAAAGCCAGAAAAAGAGTAGAGGTCGCATACATTATTTAACTGTAATTTAAAAAGTTTTTGAGAAACTGTGTTGTAATGTAATTGTTGTATCAAGAAATAATAGTGAGACATAACTGAAAATAGAAATATTATCTGAGAGTATTAATTTGGGTTTCTCAATAAACTTCGATCTGTCAAAAAAAAACACTTAGACTCTATTGTTAGATGTATCTCAGGCTTTTTATAAAGTAATGTCAGATAGGCTTCAGGTTAACCGAAAAAGTTTCTTCCTCACATGCTCTTTCATCTATTGAACCTTACATTATAGATACATAGTTTATTATAAAACAAGATGAAAAGCACTCTAGACTGACTCCAGTATATTCTATTCTCCAGTACTAGTTCCTCGTGACAGTGTACTGTATTAGGTATTGTATTGTATATTGCTGATCTACCGATGATCAAAATTTTCGATCCAATGATAACATCACAAGAGACTCCAAGCAACTATACATAAAATAAACTGTACATCAAAGTGTGACCATTTGGATCTACGAAATCAAATTATGGAATACTTCTAGCGAATCTAATATAGCCATCATACAACATTTCCAAAATAAAGTACAATTCTAATAAAGTTATCATCATCATCAATCTATAGCCAATGGTCGGGAAGGGTGTCTACTTCTCAACCAATGCATTGTTATTACCGCCGGACTTCGAACATTCTTCATTTAATTTCGGTACAGTTGTTTCACAGCTGTTCTGGCCTCGCACAATGTCAGTATCCTATTTATCTAATTGTGTCATCTTCGATGTGTCTTTCATCCCAAAGGTTAATTTCGTCATAGAAGTCTATCATAAATTTCCAATCGATAGGCCTATCCAAACCATTGCAATCCGCGTGTTTGAATTTGTCACTTGACTGTGATCTAAGTTGCATCTTAAACGAACTAATGTTTTTAACGTACAGAATAATATCCCTTTAGAGCCAATAGTGGATATAATTCAAAGTACTAGTGTTAAATATTTCAAAATAGTATCAGTGCTTTACACTCGACTTGAAAATCGACTGAATCAGAGTAATAACAGTGTACCATGAAAACTACGTTTGTTTGACGCATATTTTACAGAGGATATCACTTAGTGCAGTCATTAACATAGTCCGTTAAATAAAACAGCTCGTGTTATATGTATTGATGACATCAAAACGTCGCAAACTTGCCCTATCAGCTTTGAGCTTTAGTTTATTTTGGTTTTGACATATAAAAATATTTTAATTTAAATAGAATAATTAATCAACAGCAAATACAGTTATCAAATATAATTTACTTAAACATTATTGTTAGGGTTGTGCTTTATTATATTTACATACAATTGTGGCAACCGCCACGACCCTTTAGGCCACCAGGAATTCATCAACAACAACTACAAAGGTTGGCAACGCCGGTGGATTGGTACCATGCAGTTCCAGGCTATAAAAGACCGTCACGACGACGTCTCGCTCTCTTTTCCCTTCCCCTGTCCTTGCTTCCTCCGTCCCCTTGTAATAGTACCACTTCCACAGCGCTACCGTATTTCTTCTACCTAACCTAATGTCCTGTCAAATCTCCCGTCGACCACATGTATAATTTAATATTAAAATAAACAGTATTTCTTCAACCAGTGTTTTCAGTTCTCGTGCAAAAAATAGTAGTGAGTGTTCTGACAAATAATCGCAGCGGCAGCCACACATTTCGATCGACTGACCGACCCGACGAACATTCCTACACCATGTATGAGTTAGAATTTTAGGCGCGTTTTTATACGTAATGTAACCCTGGGAGCCTAATCCACCTAATTAACAATTATATAAACAAGTAAAATATTTTACCTTCACTAGAGAACATGTTTACCTTCTACATCTAGTCCTTGTTTCTTTCAGTAGTGCTTCCTTGCAAAGTCATTTTGATATTACTGTATTTCTCCTTAATTTGTATACATCTTTCTTGATAAAACTAGATTTAGTCGCTTTATTATCACTAATGAATTTACAATATCTGTAAAACAGTTAGTATTCTTTCTCTCCTCATATATTTTCATCAAAAGCTCATGTAAATTCTAAAAAATTACACACATATCTACGCACATAACTATTTCATATTCGATGATAAGATTTTATACAGTTATCGTATATACCCTCCTTTAGAGATTGTCGATCAATCTATTTCCAATCTATCTAACATTTGTCACTTTCTTCTTCAATGTGTCTGATTGAGTCCATCCAAAGGTGTTATTAACAATTCTTGTTTCAAGCACGAAACACAAAAATCTACAATGAGTTATTAATAAATGTTACGACTAATAAAACCTCATTAATTCTTAATCCAAACAATTACCTTTTTCCATCAACTTTTGTTATCTTAACACTATTTTTATTATCATCTTGAGATGAGTGACCGTATTGGTCTTATTCTGAAATATCTATATCTAATATAAATACACAAATTGAAATAATACGATTTTCGATCTTACTATATGCTTTTAAAAATTGTATCCTTTTAAAATGTTATGCCTGGAAGTTCCATTAAATCTCTACGTGGGTTATTTTTACACCATTTAAATCCTACATTACCCAACAGTGCCTGAAGGCATGCTCTACATCCCTAAAAGTATCGCATATCTCTAAGCTTTCTATGGGTACTTTTCAGAATAAGAGTTTCCACTGAAGTAATTGAAAATAATTGTAAAACATATTTCTTAGATCTTTATTCGTCACCAGCTTCGTATGAGAACGGTATCTTTTCGGCCAATCCAAGATTATATTTTTAATTTTTTGAGCTATTTCAGTGAATGTACTGCAACAGCAACACACTAAACAATATATTCAATAAAAACAGTAATATCTTAATATTTAAGAGTAAAAATGCTCTTAAACTCTCTAACAAACTTTACTGAGAAAAGGGAGCTTTCATAATATCGTTCCTGTTCGAAGAAACTGATTAGAGACGGAATCTATTTTGTCTGGTTTCAGCATTTTCAATCAAGCAAGAGTTCAGCAGGAGTAATACTAAGCAGCGATTTGAAATTTGCCGATTTATAACCTGCAGTTATTATAACTAATATTTTGAAGAATTTTTCAGATGTTTGATGATCGGACAACTTTTGTAGGCTGAATCGGTTAAATATTCGAACGTATCAGGGAGCATTGTGTTTCTTTATAACTAGAATAAAATGAGAAGGAAATTATCTCTAATTCTAAAAAAAATTTACAAATTGTGGCTGGTATTAAATATCTTGATGACGTGAGTTCACTGTTATTTTGAATAAACTCTATATGCTATGTGAATAGTAATTACCATAAAGAATACCTTTCACCCATTGGTTAAATAGTTGAGCCACTAATGGTAACATCATTTTCTATCGCGAGATTTACAAATATTTTTAAAATAAGATTCGACTGACTAACTTCA
The DNA here is from genome assembly GCF_030347505.1 of Rhynchophorus ferrugineus. Classification (NCBI taxonomy): domain Eukaryota; kingdom Metazoa; phylum Arthropoda; class Insecta; order Coleoptera; family Curculionidae; genus Rhynchophorus; species Rhynchophorus ferrugineus. Next base: position 43,884,534 of record NW_027472583.1, on the reverse strand, counting down.
TATTGGAAATTTTTAAGTTAATTATGTTTTTGTGCAGCGCCAATATATTTTTAATCAGGTAAATCGAAGTCATTCAAGCGAAACACTGTAAATGCCACATCAAATGCGACCGGGATTTATAACCTTAACAGCCCCATCGACCTTTTTCTGGAAGGAAAACAATGGAAAAGGACAAGGCAGAAATGCCAACCGCGTTTTAATAATCCATGGTTCGATACCCTTGATATGGGGTCAAAGATTGATAGATAGTTTGAAATCCATGTCCGGGGACCGTTTTTCTTTCGGAACAGTTTATTATTTATGTTTTATCGTGGGCGTATTGGAGTCGTAAGACAAAGGAGGTTGTAAAATTGACGATTTTTCCTTTAATATCAAATATTTTTACGGCGTCTCTTGTAATTCGTATGTTGTTGGAAATCGGTTAAGTTTTATATCTATATATATTCTTATTTTGTTGTTCTCTTTTCCTAAATAGGCATACAACTGTTAAACTGTTGAAACTTTTACAAAAATCTTCGAATTAGAATTCTGCTGGGGCATGCTCATCATGTTTGTGATTGTATAACATTTATGATTGTCTTAAGCAAGATTGTAAAATCCAGCAAGGAAAATTATTCCAGTCCGCCAGTAACCAGTTTCAAGTAAAACTGAGTAATGATTCTAGTCATTGCCTAGTAACCTACAATTTGCTTTTAGAACAATTGAATACACAGAATACACAAACCTAGGATGCGATCACCCCTGTATAAAGTTGTGACCAAATTTTGTTCGTCCTGTTATTAATTAAAAAGTTCAAAATTAAATTTTAAAAAAATATGACGTGAATATGAAAAGGCTGCAATCTAATTGAAATCGTAACATTGTCTATAGCACTTTTTCCATTTTTCATAATTTTTTAGTGCTATCAATTTAAATAAAATATATTAAAGGTTCTGTCTTTTGTTCCCTCATACTGAAAACAGAGCAGCACAGCTGAAAATCAGTGTCACTGCATGAGAATTGTGGAACGAATAATTAAAACGGTTAAATTGTAAGGTATACGTCATAATTGAGAAAACATACCAAGAGTATTACAGTAAAATCAAGGAGTTAAAGAGGCACCTTAAAGATCTATTAACAATATAATAAAACAAGCATGACAACCTCTTGCTATAAAATCAAACTCATCATGGTCTACAAATTGAATTATTTTATTTTTTATTAGTATATTTTTTTAACATCCTTGTTGAAAACTTTATCTCGGTTAAGGAGCCTTAAGCCAAAATATTAATTATAAGTATCTCAATCAATATACATTTGTTTCAAGTAAATGAACCCATTCAAAATAATTAAGTTTTTAATGATATCATTTTACAAACAATTTTTTAAAGTGCAACAAACACTTTTCATGTAGTGTCACATTTACCTTCAATGTAATCGCCTAATTTGGACATATTTTGGTTTTAAAATGTGAGTGATATATTCATGATTTCTTCTGTTGTATTCCTGTAAATAAAAATATATATGGACACAAATGCTCTATATAAATAATTTTATATGGACCGGCTAAAAGCAATACTAAGTCATACATAGTCCTTAATATAACTGATTTCGGTTGTTTCTTCCAAGGAAAACGACGTCTGATTTTTATTTCCGCAAATACACTAGATACACAATACTTTTGAGAACGAAGACACATTATAATCCAATATTAGTGATTATATTTAAGAGGCAAAAATGCTATCATACTTTATGTCAGACACAAAAAATGGTGTCATAAACAAGTTGAAACAAACAATCGCGTTATAGAAATGAGCCAATTAAATGCCTTTGTAGGCCATTTCAAAAGAACCAATCATAAAAGTTCTCAGATCCACAACACAGTTTAATAGCTCTAAATCTGTCAATGTTAATTTTGTGTTAGAGCGATATGATACAAACCTAATTATATTACTCGACATGCAACAATATGGTAGGTTTAAATAGCAATATGATGTTAGACAAAAAGCAGTGAAGTCAACTTGAACTGAAATTAAAGGTATCAAGACTGCCTAGAAAAAAAGGCTAGTAAAACAATGGTTTTCGAAATTAAACGAACTGAATATCGAACTAATTTAATATTAGAAGTAAAAATTCTAAAAATTTCGATTTTAAACATGAACATGGGTTCACAAAATCGAAAAACACAACTACTGAATAATGTGCAGGAAATAAGAAGACTGAAGCGAACCAAAGAGATTGTCTTTTTCCCCCACTTGTGAACCAAAGAGATTGTCTTTTTCCCCCACTTGTGAATATTGATATAAATACAACATCAATAAATTAATTTGTGAAATAAAGTAGTGGAGAGCGCATCGAATGTAAGATATACGAGGTTGGTCCGATAAGCTACGCCTACAAAAGAAAAACAGAAATTTCGGAGAAGTGACGATTTATTTCTCAACATAATCTCCTTTTAGCTCGATACACTTGACCCAGAGATGCTCCAACTTCCTTAACCCCTCTGAGAAATGTATCTTCCCGAGGTATGCAAATTTGGATTCCGTGGCGTTTGGATCAAATTTCTGCCCAGCCACTGAATTTTTCAAGGAAACATAAAAATGGGCCAAATCTGGGGAATACGCTGGATGATAGCAAATGTCGAATGCGGTTGATAGCAAATGTCGAATGCGGTTGATGGCAAATGGCGGTGAGAGGTCATGGTGGAAGATAATTTTTTGTCCGTTTTGCCTTTCTCTAAGTAGTCGATATAAATTCTACCTTGTGAATCCTAGAGAACGGTGGTCATCACCTTTCCGGCCGATATACATTGTAACGTGATATACGGTTTAAGGACAAAATTCGGTATTTGATACATGATCTAACAATATATTAAAATATATTTAGGACTATTTACTTAATATATAGGGTGTTCGGGTAATGACATAAAGCGGCCATATCTCAAAGAGTGGATTAATTCTAAATTATCCACAAAAAAATTAATATATCTCAATCGGCCATGAGAAAATCCTGGAAATGATTTAAAATTTGTCTAATGTTCACTAGAGAGCGCAGCAGCCGAAGAGTTTCATATATGTTTCCATATATGTAAAAAATACAAGTTTAAAAGTATTTTTTTAAGTGCGTAATAAGTAAGGTTTGATGGTCAAGATATGGATTAAATATTGATAATATAATATTGAATAAGATATTGTAGATTGAACCCGATTACTTTCTGATACTACGTGTGCAGTAAACTGTAGCTCCTTTACAATTCTGTTCACCAACTCATCTGAGCGTCTACTTTTTGGTTTGATTAAAGCTTTTTCAAAAAGCACCCGGGGTTTTCCCCTCCGATTTAAACTGGAATTAGTTTGGTCTTTATCCAGATATGGTGTTTCTTGTAAATTACTAAAAGTCGACTGCGATAATTACAATTACAAACCGTAGTGACACACGTGATCAATATCTATCTGTCGAAAGTTGTAAATTCGTCTTACAGACAGACAATATTATCCTTCTCATTTTATTCTGCTTAAAAAGAGATAGAATGCTATTAGAGAAGTTCGAACATGTAACCGAAAGAGCCTTCAAAAGTCGTCCGTTTGTCAAATGTCTGCAAAATTCTTCAAAATATTATAATTACGAGTTATAAACCGGCAAACGTTATTTTAATGCTTTATTTTAATAAATTGCAAATCGCCGCGGTTTTTATTAAAAATATTTTTTGCAGCTGCACTGAATATCAGTATGGGCACGGTAACTAAAATATCTCAAAAAATAAAAAACAATATAACCTTAAAGTCACCAAAAGGAAATGTGAAACAGGTGACGAATCAAGATCAGCTTGATGTTAGATCAGAGATCAAATATACGAAATGTATAAAAAAAAAGTAAGTAGTTTTTTCAATCGAAATATAATTTAATACAATTATTTCGGAGAAAACTGTTAGTCTGGAAAGTATCCATAAAAAGCCAAAACATATACAGCTATTTGAATGATGTAGAACATTCCTTCATACACTGTTAGGTAATATAGGATTTAAGTGGTATAAAGATAACCCACGAAGGGGTTTAATGGAACTTCCGGAGATTGCTTTCAAAAGAATACAATTTTTAAAAACATATAATAAAATCAAGGAAGAATTATTATATCAACTTAAATATTTAAATTAGATAAATATTTCAGAATGGTACATTGGGTCGCTCATGGCAAGATGATAATAAATATAGTGTAAAGACAACAAAAGTTGATCGGAAAAGGTAAACGTTGGAATAACTAGTTCTGCAATTAAGGAATTAAGGAAGGCTTTGATGAAACCATGTTAAAGAATAAACTATTTAAAATTGTTACTCGATAAATATATATGAAAAATTCACATTACCCCCCACCCCATCACCGCATATTTAATCCAATTGAATTTATATGGAGTATTGCTAAGAATTATTGCAATAGACATTCAGGTCGAGAAAGATATCCAAACCAGAACTGTCTGCATTTATGGAAAGAATCATTGTCGAAAACATCATCGTCGGTTTGTGTGAGCTCGATCAAACACATTGAAGAAGAAATAGAATATTAATAGAATAGTAGAATTTTGAGCAAGTTTTTGATAGATTGGTTATAAACAGCTTAGCTATTAATTTGATTAGTCTTTCTGAAAGTGACAGTGCTTGAATAAAACTTAATGAATGTTGGTTTATGATTCATTGTTGACAATTAGCAAGACAGGGTGAAATACATTACTCAGATATGCAATTGTTAATTCGGTGGATTAGACCTTAGGGGATACCACTACATAACCACTACATACCACGCGCCTAGAACTCTACCTATGAAAGAAAGTTCAATGTAAATATATAATGAAACAACTCTGACCTATACATTATTATGGCTGTATAATTAATTTAAGTTTTAAGTTCTTCGATTATATATGCATTAGATGTACTATAATGTTAAAATAAATTATAATACGTAACATTTTTGTTTCATAATTTTATTTAGATTAGAATTTTGTTATATGTCAAAGTTAAAATGTACTAAACCTCAGATTTGCTGAGGCAACATTGTGATGTCTTGACAGGCTACGTGTATCACTACTATTTTGAATAGACTATAATTTTTCATATTTAGTGGTCTTAACTCAAATATCTTACTGAAATTCACTATTTTTCAAACATTCTGATAGTTCTTCAATTTTAAGAAATGACAAAATTTTTTCATAAACCGACTCTTTCATACATTTACGAACAGCCTCGATACAAATTACAGCGCCATCAACTAGTTCTTCTTATTATTCAACATTATTAGTTGGAGCCAAACCTCAATTGAATTTTTTCTTGTAAAATTCGCAAATTCATTTCATGAAGATGGACATTGGAATGGCAGTGCCCGTAATTTCAAATCAACGTTAAGATTCTGAGCAAAGTATATGACCAAATTGGTTATTTATACTCAATATCCGATGCCATTCTAAAATGTTTGCAAATATATTTTATGTGTGATGAAAAGCAACAATTAACACACGTTCTCTATACAATCATATTGAGCAGATGTTAGAGGGAGAATTTGAGCTAATTTTGAGGACATTTTTGCAAAATCATAACCAGTTAGTCCAGTTGTTTCAACATGGTTTTCAGTTCGTTATAAAACGATAACTACGTTATCATCATTAAACAACAGATGACGTATAATATGGAATGCTCTTACGGTGACGCAATGTCCAAATGTTAATGAAGTTGCAGTCGTTATGGTCGACGATTCAATTACACATCGAGAAAACAGGTTAATTAAAAAGTTCCAGGCCTGACACATAGATGGCGTTACTAGATTTAAATACATATGTTTTTAGTTAGCCCTATACCTCAAAAGATGCGTGTATAAATTTGACAGCTGTCGGATCATTAGTGTCTGAATTATAGCATTTGGGTGAAGCAACTTTAGTTATTGAGAAAAAAACTGGATAAAAAGGAATTTCGCGTGTTGATAAAATATTGTTTTTTGAAGGGAAATACAGTTGAAGCAAAAATTTTTTTTGATGCCGAGTTTCCGGATACTGCCCCAGGAAAATCAACCATCAAGGATTGGTATGCTAAGTTTAGACGTGGTGAAATGACCTCCGAAGACGTTGAACGCCCAAAAGAGGCTATTTTCGACGAAAACATTTTAAAAAACCACAAAATGATTTTGAATAACCGTAAATTCAAATTGAATGAAATAGCAGACACTCTAGAGATATAAACTGAACGTGTACATCATATCATTCACGAATATTTGGGTATGAGAAAGCTCTGGGCAAAGTGGGTGCCGCGCGAGCTCACTTTTGATCAAAAACAACAACGAGTTGATGATTCGGAGCAGTGTTGATCAAGCGTAATAAACCCCCGAGTTTTTGCGTCGATATGTAACAATGGATGAAACATGGCTCCATCATTTCACTCCGAAGTCCAATCGACAGTCATCCGAGTGGACTGCACACTATGAACCTGCTCCAAGGCATGGGAAAACGCAGCAGTCGACTGGCAAGTTTACGGCGTTTGTATTTTGAGATGCGCATGGAATAATATTCATTGACAACCTTGATAAAGGAAGGACCATCAATAGCGACTATTACATAGCGTTATTGAATCGTTTGAAGGACGAACTCAACCAAAAAACGGCCGCATTTGAAGAAAAAAATAGAGCTGCTTCACCAACACAATGCACCGTGTCACAAGTTGGAGGGTCGCTATAATTAGTGTATCACCCTTGAAGGGAATTATGTTGAATAAGAAAAAAATAATTTTGCCAAAAAATTGTGTTTTACTATGGTAGACTGGGCACTTTTCAATTAACCTGTTATACATATACAACGCCGAAAAAACATGGAGCAGATGATCCTAAACAGTCATCGTTCTTACGATGTTTTGTAAAATTCTTTGATATTTTGGAAATAAAAAGATAGAAAACACTTAATTGTTAACTAAAGAAATCCAGTGACCAGTACAACATGTTATGCACTTAATTTATTCGTAATTTGTTCAAATTTAATGTTCGGACGCAGAAATAAACAATAATGTTATATATGCACGAAGGCGAGCAACTGCGATATGTTAAGTTAAATCAAGCAAGCTTTATTCCAAGGACTACATACATCGCCTAATTATGCTACCAGTCAAGTAGATGGAACAACTGATACCGGCAACACCGGTTACGTATATATACTTCCATCATCATAGAGAGGTGACTTGACGTGCATACGGTCCACTTCTTCCAGTTCATTCCATCACATTTGGTGTAATACAAATTGAGATGAAATTGAAATTTTGTTATTACTAGATCAAGCATTACTGCATTGCGACAATATCACTGCACGTGTGTCCAAATAAAAATTAAAATGACTCGGTATTGATAATGATATTTTAACAGGACAACGTCTGTAGCGTCTGCTAATTTTATTATAAAAGTATATATATAGATATATATATATATATATATATATATATATATATATATATATATATATATATATATAAAGTATCAGGAAAAATTGATAGGATTGAACAAGAGAACTTATATATACATATAAATTAACGATATTTATTCTATAGGTGATTACATTATATAATTTTGAAAATATGCATTAACAAGTTTATATCATTATTAGGTAATCATCAGCCATATTCTTAGTATTCATTACCACCCGCATAAATCTGCCAAAGTCAACTGTTTCCTTTTCGGCAATTCTTCGTCCTCATTTTTCTTCTTATTTCGTTTGTCATATCGTTCCGCTAGTTCGCATAAACCCTTCGGAACCTCCTGTTGTTAAGAATAGAAAAAATATTTAATATAAATACTAGTTGACCATTGTCGATAATACATTACCTGATTTGCCTCTTCCAGAATTTCTATAAGTTCAGACGCATGCGCCCAATCCTCTTTGGTGAAGAAACTGATCGATTCGCCTGTCTTACCAGCTCTTCCCGTTCGCCCAATTCTATGGACATATTCTGCCATATTATTAGGGAAATCGTAATTGATCACATGCCTAGTAATAGAGAAACAATTAATTATGTTTAAGGGAAACATTATTTTGTACTCACGTGACATCTCCGATATCTAAGACCCTGGAAACTACATCTGTTGCAATTAATATGCTTGCGGTTCCATCCATAATGTCATTTATAGCTTGTTCACGCTCTTTTTGTTCTTTGCCTCTGTGTATTGAAACACTGGGTAGTCGCCTCATAATACACTCGACAGAAATGTAATCCGTTTTTCCTTTGGAGCCGCAGATCACCATCACTTTATCGTTAGGAGCCATGTCATGTAATAAATCGAAGAATATCTCCTCTTTTTCGCTTTCGTTGGACACTATACAAGTCTGCTTCACTGAATGTGTTGCTGTCAGATCTAAAGAACCAACGCAAACTTGTACTGGATCTTTTGTATAGCTATCGGCCAGGCGCCTTAAGGCCGCAGTCCATGTAGCACTAGTTATCACGGTTTGTCTCGTAGGCCTGATACCATAAAGCACTCGTTTTATTTGTGGTTCGAATCCCATATCTAACATCCGATCCACCTCGTCTAATACCAAGTAACTGATGTTTTTCATATCTAAATCACCTAAATTTATAATACACATTGTCAGATTGGAATCAATATTTAAGTAGATCAAAGTTCTCACCTAATTTCATCAAATCGTTCATTCTTCCGGGTGTTGCGATTATGATATCTACACCTTCCTGTAGAGCGGCAACTTGTTTCTTACGGTCGACGCCGCCGTACACGCAGCACCTGTAAGAAGATAATCGCATTTAAACGTCTGCACGAGACTTTATCTCACAAAAAGACTTACGAAGTTATTCCGCGATATTCGTACTTTTTCACTTCTTTATTTATTTCAATAACCAGTTCTCGGGTGGGAGCCACAATGAGGACGGCCGGTCCCCGTCTTTCTTCTTTCGGCGTCGTTTGTCCATCAATGTGAATGAACGCTGGTAATACAAACGCTAGTCTTTTCCCGGACCCGGTTTGAGCAATACCAATCATGTCCTCTCCCGATAATAGAATCGGCCAAGCCTGGCACTGTATTGGGGTTGGTTTTTCTAATTTAGCCTTTTTGAGCGCTATCAAAATATCTGGATAGTTATAAAATGCCTGCTCAAATGTTAACACGGGCTTAGCTATGGGCTTAACTATATAATCTATAGTCATAATTCTATCCACAACTGAAAATGAATAACTTGTATTTTTTAGTGAATTTTAGTAAACGCATATTCACTTACCTATATTATTTTTATTTCTTATTTGGGCAGCACTTTTTTTTGTTAAAGCGCTTACGTCAGGGTGCTCCTCATAAAATGTTTTCTTAATTTCCGGAGGTCGGGCCCAATATTCTTCTTTACTTTTCAGCTGATAAAAAAAATTAATACAGATATACGAACTGACTGTATCAACTGACAAACCAACATATTAATTTAGAAATACGAATAATATCGCAGATTTAATCCATTTCTTCATAATATGGCCATTAGACCAATTCTCTAAATTATATAAACGTAGTGCAAAGGTAATATATTCATTTTACCATCAGTCTTAACTAAATGTAAACTAAATTGGTCTATAAGCAAACGGATTCGTAAAATAAATATTTTCTTACGTTCTAAATTTAATAATTGTCCTATGGAAGCCTGAGTTCATATTACCGATAAAACAAATTTCAGAATAATACAGAGTTTTTCTAGATGTTGGGCAGTTTTTTGACAAGATACAGAATTATTAAAATTTTATATTTCAGATAGAACACTCAGGGTTAAACACGAGAACGCCTATACGGTTGAACATAGTAAGCGACGAAGCTATATTGAAATTCTGAAGGCAAATAAACCAAATTAACAATTGGACTTAACAATGCAGAATCAGTTTGAATGAGCCTACATCTGTCTATGTCAATTTTAGAGTTCATAGAGGAAACATATCCCCATCAGAATAAATAATATCCAAGTTTCATTTGCTAATGCAGCTAAAAAATATGAAGAAGATCAAGAAGGATATTCCAAAAGATTCAATTTATCAGCTTTTTCAAACTAATTCAATTCGCAAATTATAAGTATTGTTCAATAATTTTTAGTAAGATCAATATTTAATCATATAAAATATTTTCTAATATTAATTCATTTAAATGCCCTTTATAACAAATGTGTGAGAAACTTACGCATTCATCTAAGTCGAAGTAATCTTTCTTTGGAGGACTTTTTTGGGGGGTCTCAATAATAACTGGTGCTGGCTTTGGTATAAGAGGTGCTGCTTGATATTGAATTTTTTCAAGTATTTTGTGTGCCTTATTGGTTGCTTCGATGGAACCCATAACTTTTATTAGGGTTTTGTTTCCATCACATTGATTGGTGACCTGGACACGTGCTTCTGTTTCTCGCTCTAATTGTTTAATATTGGCACCCCCTTTCCCTGTAAATAATAAAATACATAGTTGTTTTGTTTTAAGAATATTTAAGTCTCTAATACTAACCTATAATTTTTCCTATAAATCTATTTTCTATCCATAGTAATTTTGTAAATTTGTCGGAAAAATTCTTGCGGCTGCTGTTATAACCGGTGTTGTTGCCATTGCCCCTCTTATTTTCTGAAATATGAGTTGACGATTAAATATAATGGGTTCAAAAAAATATGTTGCTCTTTAAATTTCCGTAGCAGATATTTTAAATAGAATAGATATAAACAAGTATCTTACCGTTTCTGTTGTAACTCATTTTACACCAATTTAAATATGATTGAAAGGATGTCACAAATAATTGATCTTAACCTGTGTTAAGGAAAGTTCGTAGACGAATTATGCGTTGTACCATCTAACCACCTCTTTTATAAGAATATTTTGTGGGAGGGGTTAATCCTATCCTATCATATTTCTAGACATTCTTAATTCCTTGAAGGGTAATTTAATTTTTCTTTGAACCTTTTGTACCTTTTATTGCTTTTATTTTATTTTGTCTTTGTAACTTTTTATTGCCAATTTATTACTTTAATTTTGGGTCTTATTTCATATCTAGTATTTAAAATTTAATAAAAATTGCTATCATTTCTATGAATAATTTTATTGTACCAATAAGATTCCATTTAAATTTTTATTTGATTACATTTTAAACTTTATGTAAACAATGTTATTTCAAAATGTTTGATGCTGCCAATTAAAGCTGCATATTATATGATATAATTTTATATAATTAAGCAGTAAATATTTTTCCAAATACCAATGTGGACTTGGAAAATCTAGAAAATGTATAATGGATGTAGAATCAAAAATTCAAATGTGAAGAATTCAACGTGGAGAATTTATATGTTCTCTATTTATAATATATGTATTTATTTCTTACTAATATAAGGCAAAATATTGAATATCTCTTATGTTTATCTTTCATCTACATGTTTTATATAAAATCATTTGATTTTAAGGTCATCATGTAGTTCTTCATTCGTGTTGTAGCGATAAGTGTTGGTAATTAATCTAATATTTTCTTTAGCATCATTGGATAATAGGTTAGCAAGTCAGTTGTTTTATTGCAATCCGCCATATTTCAAATCCGTGAATCCAAATAGGCTGTATAGTACTGATTACCATTCTTATTGATTGTAGGTCAATATTTCAATCAATATTTCAATTATTCCTTTTCAATATTTCTTAGCTGCTCGGCTTTTATTTAATAAAATGTTTTTAATTCAACGCCCTATAAAGATGCCGAAGCATTTAGCTGATTCATTTTAAGGAATCGGATATTCGTAAATAATTAAGTTTTGTCATTTCATCACAACGCAGAACTCTATATTCGTGTCTCTAATGTATTTACCGATTATTTGACTGCCACTTGCACTATTTCTGTCACTTTATGCAGAGATATATTTTTAGTCAAATTAACTGGGCAGTTGGTAAACGTTCCTAGGATTATTTCTTTTGTTATTTGGATTTAGGCAGTGCGGTGCGGACTCAGAAATGTTCTCAAGGGAGTACCCTGTGGAAACCCAGCCGAAATAGATTAAAATAACGAAAATGGATTTTTCGTGGGGAATTCTACATTTTACATCGAAGAGATATGACTCCGGCAATTAACAATAATTCTATGGTATTTTTTTTTCATTTTCTAGATCAGTCGCAAATGCCAGGTATGGCTAAGAGTTTATGAGACTTCCTGGAGTATTTCCTTCAAACAACTTAAGTTACCACAAATTGTACATAAAATAATAAATTAATTAAAATAAATTAACCATAACAACACGTTAATTTATTGTAGTTTTACGATTAATTCATTGTATGACTAAAATTTATATTGTAATCGAGTGTCTTCATAAAAACCTAAGCTATTTGTGTCACATTAGTATAATTTTTTATTTTATTAGGTATTTTTTTTACATCAATCGAACATTTTGTTTAACAGTATTTTAAATTATTATTCTAATAATAATTTAAATTTCAAAAAATTTAATATAATAAATTAAATTCTTATTATTTTACAACCTCAAATATAATATACTCATATAACAACTATATATAAATTTAATATAATCATACAAACATACCTCAATAAATGCTGTAATGTTATTCCTTTTAAACTAAGTTAATAAACCAGCAGTGAAAATTCATTGAAATTGAAATTATATGTATAAAACTAATTTTGAATTGGTACAATAAAAGTATTGTAAAAGTAAATTTTGGTTCTTTTGATACGGCAAATAATAATTTTCTTCTGGCTTTCTAATAATAGAACAGTAAAATCTTAAATTTATATCCAACGGTTTCAATGAAAAAATGATTAAAAAATATAGTGCGTCAGAGGCCATTTTTAGAAAGTCCCTATCTAGTCCCTCGTAGAGTAACTATATGGCCGGGCGAACTTCGTATCACTCATATATATCTTGAAAATTTGCTACTAAAATAATAATAGGCAATTCGTCAATTGTCGGTGAATTAAACCTCCTCGCGTGCTCACCTTTACGTATATCGTTTTAGGTTTGCTGACGATATTATGGCTGACTAATGGCATCCCAATCAATACTGTTTTGAATATTTTTACAAAATCGGTATTCTGATGAAGAAGCTTTTATATTATTGGACAATAGTTCTCTTCAATATTGAATTCTGAGCATAATGCCTAACATTTTCCTCATGCAATAATTATTAATGATCAGCATCTAGGTATGTTAGCACTTCTTCAACTAGATGGTGAAATTTTCATTAGGCAAGGACAAAATTGTTTAAGAATTTTTAAAACTTATTTCTGCCAACAAATAACAAATCTGAATATTACCAAAAACCTTTATAATATTACTTGAATGTCGACATGAAGTCCTGTACCGTACTTTTTTTCACAATTTTTGCTTATCGTTCTGTTCAATATTATTGTACCATGTCGAAAGACCATTATGGAAAGTCTGTGATGGACTATGAGATGTCACCCAAACTATGTCGCATTGATCTGAACAAGTAATTATTAGAAGACGCTATGTCTAGTGAGTTCGCTGAGTGCGGCAGAACTTCTCTTTCGAGCTGTAAAAGTGTATTGTTTAAAACTCATGTAAGATTATTGTTTTACCTATTTCTGGTCATTTTCTCAGCTAAACGTAGATTAATTTTGGGCCGGTTTAAATATCTTTTATAACATCATTTGTTTCAAGATGATCGTACACGCTACACTCTGTCGATTTCAATATGTATACACGAAGACTTTATGACCATCCTTAATTTCTTATGGTGTTGTGGTTATCCTGAAATAGCTCATTACGTTTTCAATTGGATTGTCGTAATAAATCGACTAATCATCGCCAGTCATAATATGCCTCATAAATCCCTTTTTTTGGTTTGTCTGACAAACAACAAAACAGATGTTGAAATGGAATTTTAAGTCAAAGTTTTAGTGTCATATCCATTTTCACTCCTTTTAGATCTTCCCATCCTAATGCACCTTAGATTGATCTGAATTTTCGTTTGATAAGTGTTACAAATCTTATCATTCACTGATCCGTCATTTACCACTGACATCAAAATCACCATTTCAGGATAGTAGAAATCAAAACTGATAATTTGGATATAACATTCACATAACAACATTAAAAGTTAATTCATGAGGTGAAGTGTGAAAATCATCCAATTTAACAGAAACAGAAAGGTTATTTAACAGTTGTATGATAACTTCGAATTTTCAACAACATATATCATAAAGTTTGTAACGTAAAATAATGCATGTAAGCATCTAACTCTACACTATTTTAATAGGTTTTAAAGTAGCTTTTTCTTATTAGCCCTTGGATGGCTTATTTTTGGCATTAAACTGGACAGGGGTGTGACCCTTGGCTTCACTTGTTTTCAATATTTATATCAATTGTACTATATTACTACGGGATAAGGTCAACAAATTTTATTGATCAGTCATAAATTTTGGCACGAATATATATCGTTTTGTTCGATAATCTGTTGTATTAATGTTCGGACGCAGAACTAAAGAAAACTTCAAGAAAACTATAAGGAAAAATTGATAGGATTGAATAAGAGAACTTATATATACATATAAATTAACGATATTTATTCTATAGGTGATTACATTATATAATTTTAAAAATATGCATTAACAAGTTAGTGTATATCATTATTAGGTAATGATCAGCCATATTCTTAGTATTCATTACCACCCGCATAAATCTGCCAAGGTCAACTGTTTCCTTTTCGGTAATTCGTCGTCTTCATTTTTCTGCTTATTTCGTTTGTCATATCGTTCCGCTAGTTCGCATAAACCCTTCGGTACCTCCTGTTGTTAAGAATAGAAAAAATATTTAATATAAATACTAGTTGACCATTGTCGATAATACATTACCTGATTTGCCTCTTCCAGAATTTCTATAAGTTCAGACGCATGCGCCCAATCCTCTTTGGTGAAGAAACTGATCGATTCGCCTGTTTTACCAGCTCTTCCCGTTCGCCCAATTCTATGGACATATTCTGCCATATTATTAGGGAAATCGTAATTGATCACATGCCTAGTAATAGAGAAACAATTAACTATGTTTAAGGGAAACATTATTTTGTACTCACGTGACATCTCCGATATCTAAGACCCTGGAAACTACATCTGTTGCAATTAATATGCTTGCGGTTCCATCCATAATGTCATTTATAGCTTGTTCACGCTCTTTTTGTTCTTTGCCTCTGTGTATTGAAACACTGGGTAGTCGCCTCATAATACACTCGACAGAAATGTAATCCGTTTTTCCTTTGGAGCCGCAGATCACCATCACTTTATCGTTAGGAGCCATGTCATGTAATAAATCGAAGAATATCTCCTCTTTTTCGCTTTCGTTGGACACTATACAAGTCTGCTTCACTGAATGTGTTGCTGTCAGATCTAAAGAACCAACGCAAACTTGTACTGGATCTTTTGTATAGCTATCGGCCAGGCGCCTTAAGGCCGCAGTCCATGTAGCACTAGTTATCACGGTTTGTCTCGTAGGCCTGATACCATAAAGCACTCGTTTTATTTGTGGTTCGAATCCCATATCTAACATCCGATCCGCCTCGTCTAATACCAAGTAACTGATGTTTTTCATATCTAAATGACCTAAATTTATAATACACATTGTCAGATTGGAATCAATATTTAAGTCGATTAAAGTTCTCACCTAATTTCATCAAATCGTTCATTCTTCCGGGTGTTGCGATTATGATATCTACACCTTCCTGTATAGCGGCAACTTGTTTCTTACGGTCGACGCCGCCGTACACGCAGCACCTGTAAGAAGATAATCGCATTTAAACGTCTGCACGAGACTTTATCTCACAAAAAGACTTACGAAGTTATTCCGCGATATTTGTACTTTTTCACTTCTTTATTTATTTCAATAACCAGTTCTCGGGTGGGAGCCACAATGAGGACGGCCGGTCCCCGTCTTTCTTCTTTCGGCGTCGTTTGTCCATCAATGTGAATGAACGCTGGTAATACAAACGCTAGTCTTTTCCCGGACCCGGTTTGAGCAATACCAATCATGTCCTCTCCCGATAATAGAATCGGCCAAGCCTGGCACTGTATTGGGGTTGGTTTTTCTAATTTAGCCTTTTTGAGCGCTATCAAAATATCTGGATAGTTATAAAATGCCTGCTCAAATGTTAACACGGGCTTAGCTATGGGCTTAACTATATAATCTATAGTCATAATTCTATCCACAACTGAAAATGAATAACTTGTATTTTTTAGTGAATTTTAGTAAACGCATATTCACTTACCTATATTATTTTTATTTCTTATTTGGGAAACACTTTTTTTTGTTAAAGCGCTTACGTCAGGGTGCTCCTCATAAAATGTTTTCTTAATTTCCGGAAAATGGGCCCAATATTCTTCTTTACTTTTCAGCTGATATAAAAAAATTAATACAGATATACGAACTGACTGTATCAACTGACAAACCAACATATTAATTTAGAAATACGAATAATATCGCAGATATAATCCATTTCTTCATAATATGGCCATTAGACCAATGTTCTAAATTATATAAACGTAGTGCAAAGGTAATATATTCATTTTACCATCAGTCTTAACTAAATGTAAACTAAATTGGCCTATAAGCAAACGGATTCGTAAAATAAATATTTTCTTACGTTCTAAATTTAATAATTGTCCTATGGAAGCCTGAGTTCATATTACCGATAAAACAAATTTCAGAATAATACAGAGTTTTTCTAGATGTTGGGCAGTTTTTTATTAAGATACAGAATTATTAATATCTTATATTTCAGATAGAACTCTTAGGGTTAAACACGAGAATGCCTATACGGTGGAAAATAGTAAGCGACGAAGCTATATTGAACAAATGTGTGAGAAACTTACGCATTCATCTAAGTCGAAATAATCTTTCTTTGGAGGACTTTTTTGGGGGGTCTCAATAATAACTGGTGCTGGCTTTGGTATAAGAGGTGCTGCTTGATATTGAATTTTTTCAAGTATTTTGTGTGCCTTATTTGTTGCTTCGATGGAACCTATAACTTTTATTAGGGATTTGTTTCCATCACATTGATTGGTGACCTGGACACGTGCTCCTGTTTCTAGCTCTAATTGTTTAATATTGGCACCCCCTTTCCCTGTAAATAATACAATACATAGTTGTTTTGTTTTAAGAATATTTAAGTATTTCATACTAACCTATAATTTTTCCTATAAATCTGTTTTCTATCCATAGTAATTTTGTAAATTTGTCAGAACAATTCTTGCGGCTGCTGTTATAACCGGTGTTGTTGCCCTTGCCCCTCTTATTTTCTGAAATATGAGTTAACGATTAAATATAATGCGTTCAAAAAAAGTATGTTGCTCTTTAAATTTGCGTAGCAGATATTTTAAATAGAAAATATTTAAACAAATATCTTACCGTTTCTGTTGTAACTCATTTTACACCAATTTAAATATGATTGATAAGATGTCACAAATAATTGATCTTAACCTGAGTTAAGGAAAGTTTGTAGACGAATTATGCGTTGTACCATCCAACCACCTCTTTTATAAGAAGATTTTGTGGGTGGGGTTAATTCTATCCTATCATATTTCTAGACATTCTTAATTCTTTGAAGGCTAATTTGAATTTTCTTTGAACCTTTCGTTTTTGTACCTTTTTATTGCCAATTTATTACTTCAATTTTGGGTGTTATTTCATATCTAAACTTTAAAATATAATAAAAATTGCTATCATTTCTATGAATAATTTTATTGTACCAATAAGATGCCATTTAAATTTTTTAGTTGATTATGTTTGAAACTTTATGAAAATAATGCTATTTAAAAATTTTCTCAATATTTTATACCGAAGAGTTATGACTCCGGCAATTAACAATAGTTCTATGATAACACATTTTTCATTTTCTAGATCAGTCGAAAATACCGGGTATTGCTAAGAGTTTGTGAGACTTCCTGGAATATTTCCTTCAAACACCTTAAACTACTGCAAATTACACATAAAATTATAGATAAATTAAAATAAATTAATCATAATAATACTTTAATTTATTGTGGTTTTACGATTAATGTATGGTATGACTAAAATTAATATTATCTTTTCATAGAAACTTTTATTTTACTTTTTTTGTTAAATTTTATTTAACTATACTTTAAATTTTATTATTCTAATTATAATATTTATTTCTATAATTTATGCAATATAATTAGTTTGAATTGCTACAATAAAATTATTGTAGAAAATAAATTTTGATTCTATTGGAACAGCAAATAATGATTTTCTTTTGACTAATTATTTTGACCTTACACTTAACGTTTTCTGGTATATTAATATTTATGTTTTATTTTGACTTTCTAATAATAAATAATATATATCATTCTAATCTTAGACAACATGGATTGATTATATAAGAAACAAATGAAAAAAATTAATAAATAAATAAAAATTGATAAATGATAAATGTATATTTTTAGAGGGAAGCTCATTATAAAATTAGTTGTAAATTTTTTTTGCTCATTGTAAAATTTTAACAATAAAAATTTAAAACTCTGTCCTATGGTTTCAATGACTATCAAAAAATATAGCTCGTCAGACACCATTTTGTTAGAGAGGAACCTATCTAATCCCTCGTAGAGTAACTAGATGGCCGGTCGAACTTCATATCTCTCATATGTATCTTGAAGATTTGCTACTAAAATAACAAACTCGTTTAACCTGAATTAAACCTCCTCGCGTGCTCACCTTTACGTATATCGTGAGGTTTGCTGACGATATTATGGCTGACTAATGGCATCCCAATCAATACAGTATTGAATATTTTTACAAAATTGGTATTCTGATGAAGAAGCTTTTATATTATTGGACAATAGTTCTCTTCAATATTGAATTCTGAGCCTAATGCCTAACATTTTCCTCATGCAATAATTATTAATGATCAGCATCTAGGCATGTTAGCCCTTCTTCAACTATATGGTGAAATTTTCTTTAGGCAGGGACAAAATTGTTTAAGAATTTTTAAAATTTATTTCTGCCAACAAATAACAAATCTGAATGTTTCCAAAAGCCTTTATAATATGACTTGAATGTCGACATGAAGTCCTGTACCGTCTTTTTTCAGTTAAACGCCGTCAGTTTGAAACAAGTATAGTTTTTGTAATGCTGGACAAGAAGTAGTTGTAATACATTTCCAACCCACAAACTAATTAGCGGAATGGTTCTGATGTTGCGATCGATTGTAGAAATTTTACTTTGTTATCGAAACAACATTATTCAGTTCAACATCTTATTTTATTGATCGACAATATTGAGAAACAATTTTCATCTCCCCACGTATAGTGAAATCTTTTGTCACCAGAAACCATTTCCGTGTCCTATTGGCATGTTGCTCATTCATCGATCACAGGAACATTATATCTGCGGAATGGATCAATTTAATTTTGTCGCGCTCGTTGTTGTTGTGCATGATGTGCACGAACTCGTTGCATTCTAAGACCTGTGTCCTTCGTGTCCTATTATCAATTTCTATATATTGCTGCTTATCAGTGCAGATAGAATTTAAAGTAATTCGGTATGCATTCGATTGGCTTTGACGATCTAAGTCACAATTTATTTCTCATTAATAGTGTTAATAAACAAAATACTCAAAACTTTATTTAAAAATATGTTAAATATATTTACAAAGTGGACTTTACCATAAATTGTCACTGAAGATTTTAACTTGGTAATTTGATAAACGTAGTTGCCATTAGAATTTAGTTATAGTTATATTTTAAATATTCATATTATACATTAAATAGTCATTATTTTTCACACAAGTTTCACGCGATCAAATCGATGCACTTATCAAAAAAATGTTTAATACATTATATCTTCTAATTGTGGTTTAACAATAGTGGCCGGTAATTTTAATCAGTATCTAACATGTTTGTTCCCAATATGAATTTAGAAACGCACATTTATAGTTATATTTATATAACAAACAACTATGTCGATCTTTTGAATCATATACTAATATAGAAAGAACTCAGTAGTTTGATAATATATCATTATCATGTTTGATCATTATCAATTATATCAATTATATCTGGATGGGGTTATAGGTGCAATTACAAATGATTTTATGTGAGAATCACGCAGATACGGTGGCCTTATGATCACAACAAAACGTAGTATTAAAATAAATAAAATAGCAGATAGCCTATATAGAATAGAATAAAACAATCTTGACGAAGGTGTCTTCCCTTTCTAACCTTTATATAATACTAGCTGACCCGACAGACTTCGTCCTGTCAAAAAGATTTGTAATGTGGCAGTTTTTGTGCCTACGTATTTTAAAAAATTCTCCTGAACAGAACCATCACCCTGGTGATAGGGCGTTGTGAATAAAAAATAATTAAATAAAACATATATAAGGATTGAAAAGTAAGTACTCGCTTTATTGTTAATCATGTGAATCATAATTATTATTATTATTATCATTGTAGTGCTTTGTGATATACGATGATTTTTGTTTGATTACCTGGCGCATAGATAAACAAATCTGATGGTTTTCCAACACGGGAACAGGCAACATACAATTGACCATGTGAGAAACATGGGTTTTCTAGATTAATACCACAAACACTTAATGATTGCCCCTGGGACTTGTTTATAGTCATAGCAAAAGCAAGCCGCACTGGAACCTGTAGTCGTTTAAACTCAAATGGCACATCAGTCGGAATCATTGGGATGCGCGGTATGAGAACATCTTCTCCTTTATACTTTCCTTTGAGTATAGTTGCTTCTATCACATTGTTTAGTAATTTTTTTATCGCTAACCGTGTACCGTTGCAAAGACGCGGTTGGTTGATATTTCGCAACATTATAACCACCGATCCAACCTTTAATTGAAGATTGTGAGGTGGCAATCCTGGCAAAACCAGCGAGTTTAAAAATTCCTGTGGATAGTTGACTACATCATCTTGATTAGTAGCCGAATCAACTGATTTATATATCCTCAATTCGCCTGTAATTTGTTCTTGAATTTTGAAATTTAATTCATTTACATCTATGTTTTTTGCAGCCAGTATAGCTCGTTCGCTCAACCAATCATGGTTTCTGTAATTTTGAGAAACATCTGGAAACACCTTCTGAATAAGTTTATCTTTTGATCGGGTTAACTGACAAAAACTTTGAGGAAAGTTAATGCAGCCAGTCAACATGTCTATAGGAAATTTGCCATTACCAATGTCAATGAGTTGTTTAGAGAATATGTTTCCAGATTGGTCATTTTGCAACTCGACACGCATATTCTTGCTT
Source organism: Rhynchophorus ferrugineus (assembly GCF_030347505.1). NCBI lineage: Eukaryota > Metazoa > Arthropoda > Insecta > Coleoptera > Curculionidae > Rhynchophorus > Rhynchophorus ferrugineus. Next base: position 43,863,299 of record NW_027472583.1, on the reverse strand, counting down.
AAATGAAGTACTTTGACATGTTTCCACAAATTGGAGGACTTTAGACATGCATTGAGTTCATCAGCTGGCGTTGATCGTGGAATCACTGGCAATGTTTGACGACAATCTCCTGCTAATAAAATCATTGCACCACCAAATCGGTTATTATTGCTACGTAGATCTTTTAAGGTTCTGTCTAAAGCCTCCAAAGATTTTTTATGTGCCATCGTGCGTTCATCCCAAACGATCAATTTACATTGCTGCAAAACCTTTGCCATTGCAGAGTTCTTCGAAACGTTGCAGGTTGGAGTTTCATTGCTTTGCATATTTAATGCCAATTTTAGTGCTGAATGGGCTGTTCGACCACCTTCAAGCAAAGTTGCTGCGATTCCCGACGAAGCGAGTGCAAGTGCAATTTTATTTTGTGAGCGAATTGTTGCTAATATTAATGAAATCAAAAAAGTTTTTCCTGTACCACCAGGTGCATCTAAGAAGTAAATCCCTCCAGTTTCATCATTTGTTACTTTCATAAGAGTTTCAAATACATACTTCTGTTGTTCATTTAACAGTGGAAGATTTGTTTGAATTAATTCTTTCAAAGCGTTGAGATCATACAGTCTTTCTCGATGCAACTCTTGGTTAAAAGCGTCATGCATTGGACGATTGGGCGCGGTCAGGCCTAATTGAATTAATAGTTTGTTTGACATTATCAAGCACATGTCCTCAATTGAAATCAATGCTTCATTGTAAATTTCTTCACTGATTTGTATATTTGGATTTCCCATTCTATTCCGTATTGGATACAAAATATCATCACACATATAATCTTTGTACTTCATCCACAAATCAATTGGGTTTGATGGGAAGCATGTAGATATGATTATAGAAAACAATGTCCGTATTTGATGAGTGTGTGATGATATTACAGCATCATTGAGAGTTTGATCCCAATGAGCGTCATTTTCAAGCAATTGCAAACATTGACAGGCTTCTCTGTAGGATCCACACAATTCACCATCAACAGTTCGTAACTGTTGGAATGATGTTGGTCCACGTACATTGACTAATAGCAGTCGTAAATAAAAACATTCATCATTGCTTGGATGTACTGAATAAATTCGGCCAATCGCATCGGTGGAATATACATCTGTATATCCTGGAACTGGTTTTCCTTGTTTCCGTCGTATAAATCTCCTTGAGGATTGATTCCAGGTATAATATTTTGGCATTTCAGAATATAGCAATGTTTGTGCGAAATCATCGTTTTGGCATGTCTCAAAAAAACTGGTTAATGTAGTAGATGGTGGCTGAGCAGCTCTTTGTACTGCGTTCTGTGCTGTAAAATACACTCTTTGTCCATTTTCTAAAGGCACAGCTAAGTGAACAACAGAAGGGTGTCTCTCATGAATAGGAAAAGAAAATATTCGCCAAACTGCTTCATTACTATTGACAAAGCGGCCCATTTGTTATTGGGTAACTTCATCATTAGAATTCTCTGCACCAATTCCAATCTCAGCCATATCACTCCCTTTGGTTACATATTTGCAAATGTATTTAATCGATTTCACTGAATGGCAAGATTCAACGTTGATGTGTGCTTTGAATGTCTTTGATAAAATGGGTGAATATGGAGCAATCCAACGATTATCTATTTCAATATCTTGTTGATTTAATTTGTTGATTTTCTGTTGTCTGCTGTCGATCTGCGACGATACAATGGATAACCGTCATTACCAGTAATTGTTTCCGATATTAATGTCCGTGGATATCGTTTTGAACATTTACCATCCATCATACACGGTGAATTTTGATTAAGAGTTCCACAGGGACCATGTATCATGTTTTTGATAACTACCTCATGCAATCCAGGATCTACTTGTACATTAGGGATTTCAGCTGATATCACTGCATCAACTTCATTTGGCCTTATCTTTTCAACCAACCAAATCAAAATGTGTGCATGTGGCAATCCTCGTTTCTGCCACTCCACAGAATACATCCAGCAGCGTGTCTCACCAAACACATTATGTTTTACGATGAAATTCATTAAAGATTTCAACTTTTGTCTAAAGACTCTGGCTGTAATATCATGACGATCAATGGGTGATTGCCCAGGGAATAACTCCTGCTTAATTTCTATCCATTGCGGATTGCATGTAAATGTGATGAACAAATCTGCTGTACCATAATGACGAACATACGACATGGCATCTTGAGCATATTCGTGCATATGCCGAGGGCTTCCGATGTATGTTGCTGGAAGAATAGTCATCCGACCGACATTCTGTGCATTTCCATCAGTATTAATCGCATCTCGAAGGTGAATATACTCTTCAGATCGGAGTTTGGTTTGATTCAACCTGATGAATGTTAATCTCTCCGTTTCAATTTTAACATACATGTCAACAACATATTTGTTATATAATCGCCGACATTTCAATATGTGATTATCTTCATTTTCCCGAATCATTAGGCGGTATGAATAATAATTCATTGAACTGACTTTTTGGTTGGTTTCAGAACCTGTAAACAGATTTTGTTTTAATAACATTCAAATACATAATATAGTGACTGAGATATTATCGCCATAGCTAAACTAATATTTTAGTTACCTGTAATGGGATTTATCATTTTTATTGATAAATCGTAGCCATCTTCACCTTGCCAAAATATAATGGGATATTGCAGTGCATCATATGAGCGGTGTGTTTCCTTTATATGTTGTAATTGATCATTCCGACGATGTAAAACAATATCACGGGATTCCAAATTTTCTCCAACTACAACGATAGCAACTTCATCAATAGTTGGTGCATTAAAACGTCTTGTATGTTGACCTGCAGGTGTTTTATCAGCTCTGATTACAATTTTGTGATTATCGGATGGCATCAGATCTAGGGCAGTTTTAAACAATATAATCAATTGATTGTGTTGATGAAATAAAGTTTGTAATTGTTCTACAATAGACCTCTTTACTAAATTGTTATGTGCATAACGCAGATCAATTTCTTGTGGTGAATTGCCCATAAAATAAATTTGCAAGAATTTGTTGTCGCTATCTGACACTGGTAACAGTGAACCTGCTCTGTGATATATTTGCCCTTGTATCTGTAAATAAAAAAAATATTATGGTGTGGTATAAATTAATGGATTGTCAGTGATCAAACTTAAATAATATTTGATCTTAAAAAGTATATATTTAGTTTTAACTAATATCTATCAAATATAAAATATAATAAAAGTGTCACTGAAACTGAATCACCATATAATATGATTACTAAGTGATATATTTCGTAATGATTAAGAAATTGAAGATTAGTAACATATCTTAACTTTGGTGACAGAAAATTTTGTTCGCTAAAATAATTATGAGTAACTGCTATAATACATACCTTGAAAGTTGGCATAAAATTTTCCCGAACTGCATTTGTTGCCCCAAATGAAGTCATTTGAAAGCAATTGTTATATTGTTGGATATGTGTCAAAAAGTGTATAGAATCTGTTCCTATTCCTGAAACCAATGAGTACAATGGTTCTGGTGGTGGATCCAATGGTATCAATTTCACTTTACCATTTGCGCAACACAATCCATTGGCTTCGTTTTTGTATTTTAATGCCTTACAGTGTGAGCAAACCAAGTTCATAGAACCAATAACAACACATTGGTAGTAGTATGACTGTAGTCAATTGACACATCGTAACTGAAAGCAGCTGGATTCAAACTTGCGCGATTATTAGTTGAATGTCGCGCTCGCGCTTCACGCGTTTGTGATATCCGAATTCTTTCACGTTCATTTCCGTCGTCACGTTCTTGTGCAGTACGATTAGATCGGTAATTAGCTTGGTTTATAGCATTTCTGGTTCTTCTACCTAAATTGCTTCGTCTTATAGGAGGCATATCAAATATAAATTATTTTTTCACTAATCACGAACTAAACAAACACTAACTAACTAAACACTCTGCACAAAACACGATATACGAATTTGTTTCGTGTATCAGTTGACAATTCATCTGTCATCTATCAAAAGTCATCTGTAACAGACAACTTTTTTTTTAAAATTTGATATGACTTGAACTCAAATCCTTTTAAGCCGTACGAATTGTTTTATTTATTTAAAATTTGGATATTAAAAATAATAAAACACCGTTGGTAACGCGATTTTTGTTTGACTGATGTAATGACGTGGAAACTGATGCATTTTATCTCGCGTGCCGAAACTAATACAAAAGAAACGCGAGTTTCGGAACGCGACATTAAACTCCTCCAACTATGTATTCTGTGCTCCAACGCACACACGCACATTGTTTTGATAGATATGATCTTTGACGTTAGGAACACACCTACATTGCTTAGACAACAGTGAGTGCTTGTAATTTAATATGAACTTTATACCATAGCAATAAAGCTCAAATTGGCTACGTTTTAGTTACAAATCATTTGTATGGGAAAAAGAAAAGGGCTATTTTTAGGGTTTTTCCAGCAATAATTCTAATTTTTCTCGCCGTAAAAACCATCCTTGAACTTCAGCGAACATTTTAAAAAAAGATTTGGCCAAATTGGTCCAGGCGTTGTTGAGTTATGCGCTTACCAACACATTTTGCGATTCATTTTTATATATAAGATTAGACCACAGTGTTAGCCATAATAGATTATACACAAAAATTTTACTTAAGTTATATTCTTTACATAGTTGTTGAATCATGTATATATTTGACTCTATGGTTTCTAATAGAACAATGATAAAGATTCAAATCTTCTTATAGTGTAGCCATATTTAACTTCATATGTTATTTTTGATATTGTTCAATTTGAACACATTCTGGGTTTATGCTCTGCTATATATATTTACAACTATCGCCCATTTATTGGTAAGGAGGTGAAAATAGATTAACTTTCCTATAAACAGTAAATATTTATATATGCAAAAGCCCAATATACAGTATTCGGATATATAACGTAATCACACATGCGGATTCCAGATAATTCGGGACTTTTTACATGACCTATCTTTTTTTTTAGAAAAAAAATCGATTTATTATTATTTAGTTGTTTGTACACCTGGTTACACCTCGAATATGCATTATAAGGAATTAATTTTGATCAGACACTAATATGTAGAAAAGCGCTAAAATTTTATAATCTTAGATCATGGACCACTGGCTTATAAATGTAGCCTTTTCTTGTTTGACCTTGGATGTATAAACCAATAGTATAATATTATTACGGTATAATGACAACAAATGTTATATTAAGTAAAAATTTTGAGCACAAATAACAAGTCAATTGCAATGTCCCCGGCCTGACACATAGATGGCGCTACTAGGATTAAATCCATATGTCTTTTAGTTAGCCCTAACCCTCAAAAGATGCGTGTTTAAATTGGATAGCTGTCCAATCATTAGTTTGTGAATTATGGCATTTTGAGTGAAGCAACTTTTGTTATTGTGAAAAAATGGATCTAAAGGAATTTCGCGTGTTGATAAAATACTGCTTTTTGAAGGAAAAACTACAGTTGAAGCAAAAACTTGGCTTGCTGCCGAGTTTCCGGACAGTGCCCCAGGAAAATCAACCATCAAGGATTGGTATGCTTAGTTTAGACGCGATGAAATGAGCACCAAAGACGGTCAACGCAGTGGACGCCCAGAAGAAAACATTAGAAAAAATCAACAAAATGATTTTAAATGACCGAAAATTGAAACTGAATGAAATAGCAGACACTATAAAGATATCAACTGAACGTGTACATCATATTATTCACGAATAATTGGGTATGAGGAAGCTCTGTGCAAAGTGGGTGCCGCACGAGCTTACATTTGACCAAAAACAACGACGAGTTGATGATTCGGAGCAGTGTTTAAAGATGATCAAGCGTAATAAACCCGATTTTTTGCATCGATATGTGATAATGGATGAAACATGGCTCCATCATTTCACTCCGAAATCCAATCGACAGTAATCCTAATGGACTGCACACTATGAACCGCTCCAAAGTGTGGGAATTATTTTCATTGACTCCCTTGAAAAAGGAAGGATCATCAACACTGACTGTCACATAGCGTTATTGGACCGTTTCAAGGGCGAAATCGCTGAAAAACTGCCACATTTGAAGATAAACAGTGCTGCTTCACCAATATAATGCACCGTGTCAAAAATTCATGAATAGGGCTTCGAATTGCTTCCTCATCCACCGTATTCTTCATATCTGGCCCCCATCGACTACTTCTTGTTCTCAGATCTCAAAAGAATGCTCGCTGGGAAGAAATGTTCGTCGAACGAAGAGGTGATCGACGAAACTGAGGACCATTTTCAACCAAAGGTCAAATCGTACTACAAAAATCGAAATATCGAGGTATCGAAAAGTTGGAGGGTCGCTATAATCAGTCTATCACCCTTGAAGGGAATTCTGTTAAATTAAAAAAAATAATTTTGCCAAAAAATCTGTTTTACTATGGTATTCCGGGGACTTTTCAATTTACCTGTTATATACCGTTTTGTTCTATAATTCCTTGTAATTCTGAGAGCAATTCTGTAACACCTAACTCAATGTTCTTAAATGCCACAGACAGTTAACTTTTCACAATCCTCTATTGAACCCATTTTTTCATCAGAAAATAATTCGCCATTCGCCGAACTATAAGGCCTATTTGCCAGAACCTCGTAATCTATAACTCCTGGAACTTATAATGAACAGAAACAGAGCTTATATTATTATGGGAATCAGTAAATTGTATGATATTTACACACATTTTCGATAATTGGCCTTCCAGAGTTTGATAAACCAAATGTTTGAAATGGTTGAAATTAAACTGCGTCTTCTTGGTTACTTCAATAGTACACTGTTTACATTTTTAGCTATGTGGCTTGAGTTTTTACCTTTATCTATAAGAAACTTAATGATATAGCATATTCTCTCTTCGCTGGTATCCATCTTTGAGGTGATCTGAAGCAAAATTTCGTAAGCATTTTTTTACAGAACTATCAAACATGTTTTATATCGTGAGATGTTAATATTCGATTGGCATTATTTGGCTGATACAATACACTAAAACTATTTATTGAAGAAACCAATCGATTAATTTTTGCTGGACTTAATATTTTTGTTTTACATTTTTGTTAAGCATTGCTAGTTTAAATTATTATTCTCATATTTCTTCTCAATCCCGTGCATTTAACTAATTGTATATAGGCGTTACATATTTTATCTAACAAAAACTCGATACATAAACGTTCAAAATATTTCTGGTTATATAACGTGTCTCAGAGATACACTCATTTCTATTTCGTTTACTACACATTACACTCGCACACACGTGTAACATAGAGGCAGAGTACTAAGATTGGGTACAAAGAACAGGAGACAAAAACACAATATTGAAAAAGCCTACTGGTACAGTAACAAGAATATCCAGAACGAAGGAAAACCTATTTGCATCGGTACATCAAAACCGATCCAAGAAAATTATTGCATGTTTTCTGAGTCGTCCCAAACTTGAATATATCTACAGTTTTTGGGATTTTAAAGCAGATTTTACACTTGCGTTCATACAATTATTGTTGAATAAGAGAGATAGTACGAAAATTCTCGAACAACACGAGCTTTAAAAAAAAAACTAAAGTAAAGCTTCTCATACTTAGCTCTTTGATATATTAAGTTGTCACATTAAAGATTGAGTGAATATAAAGAGATTAACGATGATATATTAAATTTATTATCATTAAGCAAATTTTACGCTGACATTTGAATATTTTAAAAACAATGTTATTTCATAGACACTATTTTAATATAATTTTTTAAGAAATTAGAATATTTGGAAGCATTATCCATATCGCAACGAGCAGTTGTAGCAAGTATTTTATGAATGGACCTTAACCCAGTGTTTATATATGAACCAGCCCGGTTCTTTTGGTTTAGAAATCATAAAAAATTGGTTTGTTTTCATGCGCAGTGTTCGTCGATAAAAACTGCTAATATAGGCTCTTAATAAACCATAAGGGACGAGGTGGTCGATGAATTGGTGACGCTCCTAATACGTATATATGTCTTGAACTTTGAAATCACATACATATCATATCATATCATATCACAAGTGCCATATTAGTTTTTTAACATTACATATACAGACAGATTAATATTTAAGTTATTTTAAGTTAAATTTTACTTAACAAGAAATTAATTTTAACAAAATTGGTTATTGATAACTAAAATTTTTAAATCCTATTAATATTATTAATACAAATATTTAAATCGCGAATAATACAAATATATTATAATTACACTAATTTTTTTAACTATAGCAAATGATTGCCATTACCCGAAAAAATGGAAAACTACGGCCTTGAGTCAAACAAATGTCGCCTAATGTATTATTTTTTGCGACTATTTCATTTTCGTTTTGCCTTCCGTTGAAATCAGTTAAGATAAAAAAATTGGGTTAATAATTCCTATATTCTGTTACATAAGTTTTACATGTAATAATTCTTCTGTTATGATCAATATTTTCTGTAATATTTCGTCCAATTTCGTTGATATTTTATGGCGAATTACGATAAGGCAGCAATTAAATTAGATCTGTTAGTTCTCCTAGTTTCTATAATTTCATATTAGTTTAATTTTCTGATATTATTTCCAATGTTATTGATTTTCGTCGAATTTGTTATAAATACTGTTAATTGTTACTGATGAAATTGCTTATTAAGCTAATTTGTCGACCAATATGTTTTATGTTCGATAAAAGACATATCTTTCAATAGATGTAACATATTTACCGAAAAGAGATTTAATTAAAGCACCGGGGATTTCACTAGACAATGGAGTCAACAATTTTACTAAATTTAGAGTTCGTAAAATGGTGTGTGTAATAAACACCGTAATAGTTGGACGAAAACAAATGTTATTTTAAAATTGAATAAAATTATTTTATACATTATTTTGTGTTTATGGATGGCCTACCATTAAAGTCCAATATTAAAACAAGAAACTAATACCTGGTGTAAACCCGCCCAAATTAAAATTCGGAAATCGGAAAAGAATGTTTTATATTATAAAATGAAATGTTATTTTAACATTTCGATCTAGTCAGATCAGATCTACTTGCTCAATTTTGCTGCCATAGGGAGAAAGCACACAGAATCCTCACATCAAGTCACCAAACAAAACAGTAATTTCCTAGAATATCTAATATCGTATTAGCGGCGCTGTATAACATATATAAGTTAGAGTTGTCTGATATTTTTAGCTTTATTTTTTACTTATTAATTCTATTTTAATTGCATACTTGAATTTAGTTTATCTTATTGATTATATATGGTCCAAAGATTGTTTCATGGACGTATTTATTATATAAACCACATTATTTAGTAAGTTTTATTGTATATTGTATATTTATTGTATATAATTAGAATGTCACAATTAGTTGTATTGAGTCTTGATTTTCCCACCAAAAAAATCACTTTGATGCCAATTTTCTAAAAACATATCCCAAAGCACCAGGTAGAAAGACTAAGCCATAAAGTAACAAAGAATTGTTGGAGAAATAATATTATTGTGGAACTAAATAATAACAGAATTCCCTAACTAATCACGTAGAAACGTTCGTTGATGATCTGCGATAAAATACATACCCTAGAAGCCAACTACGTTTTTTCTTTTCTGATTAAAACAATAAAATATACCTAATAACGTTTTTTACCGTGAGTAACAAAATTTTTTTTGTGTCACTCGCAAGAGCATTGTCGGCAACGCGCGAGTGCGTAGAGAATGAAAAAGCCCAGAATACGAAAATACATTGTTGATTAGAAGATCAACTACTAACATAAGAAAAAAATATTCAGCAGGAAACGAGCAAAAAATAACTAAGTAAATGTTACTACAACCAAACAAAATATCTATTCAAGTAAATTGAGAAGTCAATAGAAATAAATGAGTGATCATAAGCTAATACAAATTTTCACTAAAACTCACAAAATAAATAATAACCCCATTCAGATAAATCATAAGAGGTCGCTCATCACTAATGTTTGCTCAGTCTAAATAGTAGCCAGGATATCCAGGACATGCACTGCATACATAAATAGTTTATTTTCTTTTTTTTTGTAAATAAAAATTTTTACATTGTTTTCTCATTACCATTCCTGATTTATTTTCGTGTCGTATTTTCAAAACATGTTCGCTGATAACCGCTCTAGAAGTAGGTTTGGACGGAGCCTTTAGTAAACTTTTTATGACAGACAAACGTAATTCGTAAATTGGACTACGATTTCCTGAATATCTTTTGTAAAGTTAGGGTACGTTTCATATCTATTTTTCCGGTCATAGGACGAGAAGGCCCGGATATATCGATATTTTTTCCCGCCATATACAATTCTGTAATACATATGAATCAAAAGGGAAAACTTGAAACCAAACATGTAAGCGACTCACCTATAGTCTTTTGATAATGCCAATACAACTGTATGGGTATACTGATAATGCCGAACTAAATGCAGGGCTTAGAAAGTCTTAGAAGAACGCGCTGAAGCGTAATTGGCGTCCAATGAAAGCTTCAAATTACGCGCTTGCTAGTAATTGGCAGCCAACGTGTTCAGACTTTGTTCAAAAATTTCGATCAATTTCAAGCAATGGCAATTGAATCATGATATCATTTACTAACTATATATAAATCACTAACTAAAACACGCAAACCTGTACTCACAATTTTAACCGTAATCAGTAATATTCTGCATCAACATATTATATTTCCATTTCCAATATTATATTCCAAAGCAAGTCTTGCAACAAACTATTCTGTTAGGGGCCTAAGAAAATGCAAATATTCACATGACCTATGTTGCTATGTATTATAGTTGCAGAAATATCGGACGCCATCTGAAATAAATCTGTCGTCTGTAATAGTAATAGATTTAATTAAAAAAACCTATGAAAGTTAAAAAAGCATTTTATACTCTAAGATGTAGCACAAGCCTTTATAAGGCATGACGGCCTTGTTCATAAGCTACAGAAAAGGTTACTGAATGAACATGTTCAACTATTAAAGTCGTACATTACAGTCAGAATGTTTAGAGTCAAAGAAGAGGAAACCTGCTCTACAATAAAAAAAAGCTGAAGAAGATAGACATTGCAATTCTACTCTCTAATGACTGTCAGAAACAACGGTGAAGAAGGTAACTGACAATAGAAATAATTTGAGCCAAACCTGCAAAATAAGAATTAACGATAGTAAATATGTGCATATACAGTTCATACATAACTAAGCCGCACAAGCACCAGTGACAATAAATAATACTATTCACAATAATTAATATAATTCCATCTAGCAATAACGCAGAGTATCTTGGAATGAATCTTGATGCAAACTTTCGCTGGAAGGAACATGTTAGAAAAAGGAAAAAAACTAAAAGAACTTAGAACATAGAAAAATGTATTTGCTAATTGGAAGAAAATAACAATTACCAGTACATTATAAATTACTATTGTACAAGCAAGATTTCAAAAACTTATATCCATGTACGAAATCGAATTATGGAGAAGTTCTACGACAAATAATATGAATACAATACAAGTTTTTCAGAACAAAGTCTTGAGAGGTTTTGTAGTACACCCAGATACTATAGGACTGAGAATTTATACCGAAATTCAGATATTATATATATATATATATATACATATATATATATATATATATATATATATATATATATATATAAGCCTTCAGATACTGACTGTCATTCAGGAAATCAAGGGAATTACAAGGAGACATGGGACAGACCAACTTAATCTCATGTCAATATCGAAGATATACAACTCTTGGATAACATCAGAACAGGAGACAGACTCAAAAGAATCAAATCATTTGATTATATGTAGTGCAGATTAGTTAGGTATACTTAACTGAAAACAGCGGTGTTGATTTATAAACATGATTACACCATAGACTAAAATAGACCCGAGAGGTCCTACTAAATATATACCTAGATTTAATTTATTGCAAAGAAAAATTGTAGGTTATTAGGCAACGACTAGTAACAATGTATTAAATATATATTTAAAAAATCTGTAAAATTACCAATTCAATTAAATTAGCATAATAGTTATTTGAAATTCCATATCAATATATATTAAAAATTCAATTATAATAATGGATATTTTTTGTAACGTAACGTAGTAATCTATTAATTTACTTCCTCAGTTCATCTGTTATACTATAGTTTTTCTTCCTTGAATCGCCTATATTTATTATAGTTGTTTTACTCGATTTTATGACATCGGACACCCTCTCTAATCCATATATAGCATATCATCATTAATCTCTGGCTATCGTGAGTAAACGGTTAGCGGGATTTCCTTCGGGATTCTTCCATGCCTGACAGTTCTAGCCATAGTTAACATCGTCAAATTTAATTCGATTATTCTTAGAATATTTTTTGATTAATTTATTCCATATTTAATTATTTATTATAGAACAGTGCAGAACAGCTTTGTTTATTGTTTCTTATAGTTTCTAAATTCGCAAGTTCTAGATTTTAGGAGACGATAAATCATCCGATATGAAACTAATCAGTTAATTTTAATATTTATTTTATTAGTATTAATGATCAGATTTAAAATATTGTTTTTTCTCTATACTGTCTCGTTTACCTTCTTTAAATTTTAACTGCTAGTAGGCGCAGCTAATGTTGTCACAACATAATGCACTCACCAATGAATCGCATTGTTTACACAATATTATGTTCATATTATCTCTATAGATTCAGTTATGTCCACTATATTTTCATCATTGTATATGTGTCTCAATACATTTAGCTGCTTAATATTGTGCTAATATAACGGATTTTTCTCAATTCTCAACTCAAACGGAATCTCTTATGATAGTTTCGTTCAATTTGCCTGTTTTCAGCGAAGTAAAACTGTATAAAACAAACACAAATTAATTAATTTTTATACAAAATTATACATAAGGATATGAATGAAATTGTTGATAAAAATAGTTGCAAAGAATCCATGCTGCTTGAAAGCAATCATTATCTTTTTCTGATCTCAATAGTATCTTCAAAAGTACGAATATATTATATTACAAATGTAAATGATATGTACCTATCCTATTCATACAAATAATATAATATCGCTCATTAACATTACAATTTCCAGATAAAACTAGTTTAACATTATTTCATTATTGGTTTCAATAAAGTAAGTCTGTAATTAACACACGCATCTTAGCATATCTGATAATACGTACGCAATAAAATAGAAATAGATTTCTTAAATAGCTGCAGTTAGCGTTGGGAACAATCGATTGAAAACAGTCGAAAGAGTCGATAGTCAAAAAACTAGCGACTGAAACTAGTAATTACTATTTTCAATCAAAATCACGATTCGATTGTTTTTCTCAATTCGTGATGTTAGACGAAGATATACGAAACTTTTCCGGTATAAATCGTGCGAGGGGAAAGTATGGAGATAATTGCTTGGAGCAGTATAAATTCCTTCACGTACTGACTTTAAAAAAGAATACTGTTTTTATTGTAAAGCCAAAAAGTATTGATATTTAATTATTGGTTTTCTAATTAATACATTTTATAATATAATATTAATTCTGTTCATACATTATGTGGATGTAGATAATAACATAGAATAGGATTTGTTACGCCTTTTAACAAAAAGGTAGTTTATTTAAGATTATATTTAAAATTGTATTATACAAAATATTTGCCATATTTCGGACAAGAAAGGAATAACTTATCGAACCAATTCGGACCAAGTTTATCTCAATAGCCATAAAACAAATCACTTATTTAATTCTGATTCTGACAAATACTTTCCAGCTTTAGCTATTTCAATATCTAGAAACCCAGCTAGGCTTAACCTGGCATGAATACAGTAGTTGATCGCTGTTTAAATTCTGATCCCTGGAATATTAAGTTTTATAGCTAATAACAACATCTTAGTAGATTTGTATATAGGACTTTTGACCAGAGATCATCATACAAAAATAACACAGTTACACAGGTAGTAACAGTTACTACTGCACATGACTAATGCAGTAAAATATCCATTATATATACGAAAACTAATTAAAGAATATAGAAGAACCAGAATAGGTGGTAATTATCTAGGGATCCTACAGACAGAAACATGTTTTAAAAACACTTAAAAATTTAAAAGATAAATACAAATGATGGAAGAATTAGTGAACTTTTGTCAGCAAGAGCTATCAGCTTATAAAAAGTCCGATTATTAACTCTGGAGGGCAACACAGAGGGTTAGGATGTCTATCGTATATATAACAATGAACCTAATGCAATAAACAAAAACCTTGTTGAATATTTGGCTAAAGTAAACAAGGGTATATAAAGTACCTCGTAACTATCACACCACTTATATCAAAATAAGCAATAAAATAAGAATAAATCTCAACCCAAGGAAAGCAGCGAAACTTGACTACGTTAAGCACTCAAAAAAGTTAACGGTTACGGTTAAAAAAGTACGGTTAATCGAGTTATTTGTACAAGATACAAGATATTTGATATTAGCTTTTTTAGTCTAAGGGTAATGGAATTCGACTGACCCATGTTTAAGACTTGTATTTAATTAATATTTTTCTTTGTATTTTGCTAATATATGGTCATAATGTTAAAAGCCCATTTTCTTCTGTCTGGTTCATTCAAATGTTGTAGGATTATATGCTGACACACTAAAACTAAACCAATCACGTTATATTCAATATAATATTCCACATTATTTGATAACTAAAAAAAAGAATATATGGTATAATAAAATTAAGGACTCATATACATAATAAACAAAACAAATGAGGCCTAACCTCAAATATTATTATAGTTATTATATGTTATTATACTGTATTATTATATATTACGTTTATAAGAATATTTAGACATAAAGAAAGTATTTATATTATGGAATAGTCCTCACGGTAATAAATTATCGATTTTCAAGCAATACCGTCTAGTTCGCGTGGGAACTAAAATACATAAATTAATTGGAGTTACTTAAGGATAGTTACATTAGGGAACGATACACTATCTCGATGCACATTAAAATGTTTAATGTCTCTAATTCTAACACAAAATTATTTAAATAAATAAATTTGTAGACACACAACCATACATTGTCATTAAAACAACTACTTTTGGAATAGAGATTTGGAGTATTTTAGAGCGCATTTAAAATTACGCTATTTGTGTAATACGTCAATTTTCCTTTCAAATCCATTGTTTGCAGAAACAATTTTTGTTACGTAAATATAAATACGTAGAAAGCTTTAAAAAATTCACGCCTATGATGAAATTGAATAATATAATGGGTTTAGCTTCAAAGAAAAATACTGGAGAAACGAATATGCCAATAATCTATGATGTCCAATAATGGACATCCTTAAACATTATTTGGAAAAAATACCCTGCAGTTTTCCTAACGTAAACTAACAAAGACAATAAGATAAAGTTAATCACGAAAGCTTCATAAATAAGTTAAACAAATTGCTTTTAAAGCAGTATGTAGAGATACTATATCTCCAATAAACTCTTAACATAAGAGTTAATTTGTTGAATTAAAGTACAGCAGGATTGTTCCAGGGTAGCGCCTTGGAGCCTCTCCTCCACCCAAGATAACAGATATGACACTTTTGTCAAGATCGTAAATCTAATTAGTGAATTTTAAAGACAAGCTGAATAGTAAATGAGTTAATGACGATAATCTTCTACACTATCAAGTGGCACAAACTGTGCACTCTGGTATAATAATGTTTATGTATTAACACAGCTGTTTTTCTATTAAATGCATATCACTACACTACACTACACGATCAAATGATTTGATTCTTTTGAGTATGTGTCTTGTTCTGGTGTTATCCAACAGTTATAGTGCTACGATATTAACATGAGAATGGGGACCCCCATTCATTGTGTCTTTGTGATTCTTTTCATTTACCGAGTGACAGTTGATAATATACTTCTCACGACTTTCTGCTAAAATTGTGTTGTATTTAAATTACTTTCCAGCGAAGTTTTATATTAATATTAATTCCAAAAGACATAGAATCATTGATGTATGGAATGACAGGACTATGTATTGTTTTTGTTTAATTTTTATTTTCTACGTTTGGATCCATTTATTTATATTGTCACTTGCCTGTTGTAATCTTCGTGGGACTTTTTCGCTATTGTCTTCGACAGCAAGAATCGTAATATAATCAACTAATGTAGCCATCATGATATTTTCCATTTGTGGTTCATATGCATACAGTAGGTAAAGAATAGGCCCCAATACACTTCCGTATGGTACACTTGATTTAGCTTTGTTTATTGTAGAGTAGGCTTCCTCTTTCGATAACCTTTTCTATAGCTTATGAGTAGCGTTGGGAACTATCGACTGAAAATAGTCGAAACAGTCAATAGTCTCAAAACAATCGAAACAGTCAATAGTCAAAAATATAGCGACTAAAAATAGTAATTACTATTTTCAGTCATATGCACGGTTCGACTGTTTTTTTTTCCATTCGTGATGTCAGACGAAAATGTACGAATTCTTATCTGTTTGAAATGTGAGATAGGAAAGGACGGAGATAAATGCTTGGAGCAGTTAATTTTAAATGTCTTTATATTCTCCAGTGGTATATATAATGAATGAATATATATATATATATATATATATATATATATATATATATTCATTCACGTGATAACTTTAAAAAAGAAAAGGAAAACGAAATTACTAATTTCTATAATCATGTAATAAATAATATAATTTTAAATGAAGTAGGATTACTTTTATACTGAACGTTCTGTGGCTGTGTACAAACTAATGGAATAATAAGACCACAAATATTTTATCGTGTTTTAATATATTAATTGCTATTTTTAAATAACAGCATAATAAATATGAATAGTACAATATAACTTAAAAACTAAAAACTAAAGATTTTCAATAACCATAACTACTAAATAAAATGTAAACGTATACCTAATCATTGAAAAATCTAATCCATGATGAACCTATAAATGATCATACTGTGAATATTATCATGTTCAACTTTCCTCCCGTGAGGCGATTTCTTCTATCGTTAATTATTTGCCCAGATCTTGAAAAAACTCGTTCCCAGGGGACAGATGTTGCGGTTATAGAGGAATATTTTACATGTAACTGATATAATTCAGGTAGTTTAATTTTACAACTTTGCCAAAAATCCAATGTGTTTTCTAAACGTTCAATAAATGGAATTTCCAAATACTGCTAAATCTGTAAAGTTTCTGCAGTACTTGGAGTAATTACTTCTTTCATTCTAGCCATTTTTTTATCAATATATCTCCAGGTGTCAATACATTCTTGGTCAGTAGTTTTGTCTTGCATTTCGAGTTGTGGAACTGTATTTGTATTTTTTGAAGTTAGAATGGATAATACCTCTTTTGTAATAACTTTTTGTATCTCTTCAGCATTATTTGTAATGCCAAATCCTGCTTTTTAAAATCTAGGATCTAAAAATGTGGATTTTCCGCATATCGTATTCATTTCTAAAATTGCTAGTCTTTTATTGATGACATCTAATAGACAATTTTGTCATTTTTTCTCCATCTCCATTTTTCTCCATTCGTTAACAAGTAAAAACTGTGGTGCTCTTCCTAATAGCCAACAAAATAAATTGTTGAATATCAAAGTAGTGTTTTCCTATCAGAAAAAGTATTTATTACAAATATTTAATATACTTTATTCACCTCTTTACGGTTAATATTTTAAAAAGAAATTTAACAACTGCTACTGTAAAAAATGCTTCAAATCTTTTGGATCTATGCAATTTCTGACACCTTTAGAACCTAATTTTAGTTTTAAAGATTTTGGGAAAAAAGTTTCGACAATCAAGAGGCTTGGACAAAAATCGTGAAAGTGTATCAAAATAGTATTACCTATTATACCAGTCCAAAGTATTACCTATTATGCCAATCAAAATATCTTACTATTTATCATTTACAATTTAATTTTTTTGCCCTCGAAAACTAGCATTCCAAAATGCTGTTATATTAATTTACAATATATAGTTATTCACAAGCAAACTACAATAAAAAATATAAAAATACATATATTACATATAAATCTATATAAGCATAAATTTGGCGCATTACTTTCAAGGTCGCGGCTAGGACGGAAGGCCAGAACGTTAAAAATCAGTCAAATGAACTAGTAGAACCGAAAATAGTAACTAAAAGTAAACAACCGTAACAGTCGATAGTAAATAGTAATAAAATCAGTCGGACCGAAAATAGCGACATAAAACAGTTACTAGTAAAAGCAGTCGAACCAAAAATAGCGACTAAAATAGTCGATAGTAAAAAGTAGTCAATTACTGAACAGTCGATAGTCGATTTCAGTTCATTGTTCCTAACACTACTTATGAGCAAGGCCGTCAAGCCATAAGGGTTGGATATAAAGATTTGTGCTACATTTAAAATATAGCATAAGATACCTTCATAGGCTTTTTCAATTACGTCTTTTATTTTATGCGCTTAGTCAATTGTTGGATATTGGTTAATAAATCGAAAGAGGTGTGTAGGTTTATATTTTTCTCTCTATAATCGGTTTTTATTATTTTCAGCAAGAGTTTTTCAAATACCTTATATATCTCGTAGCAGCGATATAAATCTGTAATAATTTATTTCATTTGGAGATCTTCCAGGTTTCGGGATCATGACAATTTCAACCCCCTTCTAAACGTCTGTGACATATTTTAATCGAAATCGACTATACTTAATAATCAACATTAATGAAGTTGGTGAGCTCAATGATTTCCCTCTTTTGTAATTTTTACGGCAATTGTCCAGTTATTAAGTTATGACTTTTGGATTAGTGTTTACTCTTTGGTAACTCTTGATAACTTTGGTTATTTCTCTCGTAACGACTAATTGAACCGTTGAATTTTTCACATTCTATGCAGTTATTCTCAATATCACTTTCAGTTGATTTGAAGGTTTGTTCTAGATGATGAACAAATGCTTTAGCTTTCTGTTGATTACTGCATAGAGCAGAGTGCAGAAATTATCGTTTCATGTATTTGGTAGCTTTTCAGGGCAAATAATCCATTTCTATTCTTTCCAGCATTGTATTATATTTAAAATTAAAATTATTTTCAGTTTTTTATTTAATTGCCGTTTTTCTGTGGCTTCCGTTTTTCAGCTTTTTCAGCAACCATTTCCTTGATTTCTATTGGATAATTAATTTATTTAATTATGTTCTTAATTTATGGAATATTATTCTTCCAAACACATTGTTGAATATCTACAATTAATTTTTCTGCATCAAAATTTAATTGTCCCACTGTCTTAGAAAGTACATGGATTATTCAAATCTTCAGCAAATCCTTCCCAGTCTATTTCCCTGTTTGTTGACATTGAGTATTCTTTTGTATTTATATTTTCAACTAGTGCCCGAATCAATGATGTGCTCAGAATATAGGTTAATGAGTATGTTTCTAATTATAAAAAATTCTAACAGATCTGGCGTTTTCTCTATACCAAGAGGTTGTCCTGTCTCAAATACGCCTGGCTTCACCTAATTTTTACAAAATCTTGCACGATTATATGTGGTATTAGATATTTAAATGTCCCAATTCATGATTTGGATTTAACATGATCCCTTTTCATTTTTTGTTTCATCTTTTGTTATTCCATCACATAAAAATACACATAAACTTATTAAAATATATGTGTACATTTTCTAAATTGAAGTTGCTAATATAGAATAACTACCATTTTATTGACCTACAATAACCAAAATAAATTTAGAATATATATTATACTATCAACTTTAACTTCTACAACTTTAAAGCTTTTCTATCGACAACCGCATGCTTTGTATTCTATTGTGTAATCCTACTACGTATTTTGTTTACGGAGTCACTATTTTACGGGATTATGTAGATTTTAGGAGATATTAGGGTGCGTAGATCTGCCAATATTTCTCAATTTAACGGCACAGTTTCACGCTGAAAGGAACAAGAACACAAACAACCCACCGCTAAGTAGCTTTCCATGGGCTTTATCCATTTCCCATCGACCTATATTCGGTTTTTCGTTCGAATGTTGTCGTATCCCGGCCGTTCCACGTCGAAAACGGGAATCATAAAATAGGCAAACTTGAATGCGATCTTCCCTGTATAAATTGTAGCCAAGTTTTGTCCGCCTAAACTACGAGTCAAGCGGGTTATCTTTACTACAGGGGTATGTCAAAAAATAGTATTAAAGCTAGTTATAATAGAGGGCGAAAATAAAAATAATTGTATCAAATATTTTCAAATATTTGTATATTGATTTTGATTACGAAACCTCCTTCTCTATTTTATATGTTATAGGTACTTAATTGGATAATATCCATATTAGATGTAACCCTGCAAAAATTTTCAATTTTTGCCCTTTGCAATATATTTATTTATTTCATCCGCCAGAACAAGCAACACCTAATTTTTATTACATTAACATTACTTTGCTTATTACCTTGTTGTTGCTCAGTATATTGTGCACAATTAATGATTTTAAAAAGATCCTTATTTGCTAGCAATATCTGAATAATAATGTTCTTTAAATTTGGTTTTATACAGTATATTGCCCATTAGTGCAAAAGTCTGGAGATAGATTTGCACACACACGAATTAAAATAGTTTCCTGGTACCGTTAAAAAATAAAACTTCTTATTCGAAATCTTCATGTAGGAAAACAGATATCAGCAGTGATAGCAGTGACACGGGAGACCTGTCAAAACGTTGCAATGTTGCCGCAGCAACTTTGCGTTTTAGTACATTTTTGCTCAGACATAGAACAAAATTTTAATATGAATAAAATAATTAAATAAATATTCTATAAAATATAATTTATTTTAACATTATAGTACATCAAATGCATTTATTGTCGAAGAACTTCAAACTACAATTAATTTTTACAGCCGCAATAATTTATGGATTAGTGTTGTTTTATTATATATACGTTGCGCTTTTTTCCACACTAGTATCGGTAGGGTTCTAGGCGCGTTTTTGTATGGTATGGTATGGTATGTGTGGTATCCCCCGAAGGCCTAATCCATATAATTAACAATTATACATCTGAGTAATGTTACTTTCATTAGAGATCATACCCACGTTTAAGGCTTCTGTATACATCTTTCTTGATAGAACTACTGCATTCTCTTTAATGCATTTGCTATATCTGCAAAACAGTTAGTGTTATTTCTCTCCTCCTACATGTTAACCAAACGTTCATGTATATTCTGAACAATAACACACGTGCTCATAAAGCTTTCACACTCTATAATACGATTCCCTACAACTAAAGTATATTAATTGTATAATGACCTTTAGTGGTTTCCTCTTGCATCACCCTGTCTTGGCAATTGTCAGCATTGAATCATAAATCAACATTCATAAGGGTTTATTCAATTACTGTAACTTTCAGAAACATTAATCAAGTGAATAACTAAGCTGTTTATTTCCAATATATCAAAAACTTGCTCAGGATTCTACTATTTGTCAATTTCTTGTTCAAAGTGTCTGATCGAGCTCACACAAACCGAAGGTGCTATTTTCAACAATGCCTCTTTCCATAAATCCAGACAGTTCTGGTTTGAATATCCTCCTCGACCAAAATATATATTGTAATAATTCTTTGCAATACCCCATATCAACTCAATTGGATTAAAAATGCAGTGATAGGGAGGAAGACGTAATACTCTATGGCCATAACATTCAGTCATCTGATCTACTATGTATCTTTTCTCAGGTTTATTTCTATAAAACTAAATTACATAAAATGGAATTAAATATCTCATTTATATTTACCGGGTAACAATTTGAAATAGTTTATTCTTTAATGATTTCCTCAAAATTTGTTTTATGTACTTTAAGCCATTCCTTAATTGCAGCCTTTGCTGATGCTTGTTGGAATTTTCTCCACCAGTGTACTATATATATGGTAGATATAGTGCATTGTACATAACAATAACTGATAACACCCTAGAATTTAGAGGAACACTAATTCGGCACCAGGAATAAAACCATTCCTGTTTCCAGCATGAAGAACTATATGTCTGCAATGAATAAATGTTATGACTAACAAAACCTAATCGATGGTTATTCCAACGTTTACCTTTTTCCATCAACTTTTTTTGTCTTTACACTATATTTGTTATCATCTTGCCATAAGCAACCCACTGTACCATTCAGAAATATCCATGTCTCATTTAAATATTAAATTAATATATTTCTTCCTTGATTTTGTTATATGTCTTTAAAAATTGTATTCCTTTAAAAGCAATCTCTGGAAGTTCCATTAAACCCCTTCATGGATTATCTTTACACCACTTAAATCCTATTTTATCCAGGGGTATGCAACTGCAATGGTAAGTAGTGGGGCAAAGTTTCGCTTAGTCCAATCATAGGCGGCGCTGATAACGCGAATTTGATTGGTTAGTTTAAAATAGTTATGTAGAAACCTGTAAGGAAAATACTTTGCTTTGATTGGTCTGCCATTTCCCCTGATTATTTTGTGACGTCCCATTTATTGGCCAATAGTATTTAAATAAAAATTAAATTTAAATTTTAAAATTAATTTATTAAAATAAAATACTATACAAATATACATAAGTGTAAATAATATAAATATATATAAACAAAAAGCAAAAAAAAAATTATGAACTCTATTCTAGGCAATATTAAAATATCTATAATTATTCTATAACGCCTTCCAATATATGTTTAGTGCCATCAATTTTATGGGATCTATTAGAGTTCTAACTTATGTTGATGTATTGAAGGTAAACTTTAAATCCTTCCCTGTTGATATCGCATTAACTTCATTAAACCAAAAATACAATCACACCTCATAATAACTTAAAATTTGGTCTTGAAAATCATTATCGATTGGACAGTTGAAACACTAAACATTTATGTGTTTTTCAAAAATATTTAGATTTTAGAGTATTTAATCTGTGGAACTACTTAATATAGAATATAGACAAATATTGCATGCCGTCTCTTTTTCAGAAGTTTTGTTAAATAGCCTGAAATAAGACTAAAATACAATATTAGACTCTTTTTCCTCAGAGCAAAATTCTCTGGAACTGAAAATATAGAGTCAACTGGTGAATTAACAACCTCAAGTGGTACTAGATCTCCCATTAAAAAAGAATATAAGTTATCTAACATGTTCATCTTCTCTACAATTTTCTCCGGGAGAATGATGTGAACAAATTGAAGTGATAAGCCCTTTTAAAAATTTCTCGAACATACTAGGGGAAGGATGC
Organism: Rhynchophorus ferrugineus; assembly: GCF_030347505.1. Classification (NCBI taxonomy): domain Eukaryota; kingdom Metazoa; phylum Arthropoda; class Insecta; order Coleoptera; family Curculionidae; genus Rhynchophorus; species Rhynchophorus ferrugineus. Next base: position 43,840,025 of record NW_027472583.1, on the reverse strand, counting down.
TGTTTCTACCTCCATGACCTCTAATAGATCCAACAAAATTCTTTAAGCAATCTTGGTTAAGATTTGTTAAACAAATGTAGTTATTTGTAAATTTAGACAAAATAGATTTCTTTAAGGTAATAAATCCCCTAAAAGTAACAATTAAATTTTTAATTGATGGCACAATAACAAATATTTTCTCAACAAGGCAATCAAATTTAAATATATAATTCCTCTACTATAAAATGATTGAACACTGATTGTTCTAAAAAGTTAAAGTATTGCAAATATTTTAGGGATATTTTACAATTAAAAGTAGTATTTATTACTACTAATTATCCAGTTATATTAATTGTTACCTTCTTGTAAGACTTCTTTATGTAGAGACATCACACTGACAGCATACGAACAAATTGGTAGATTAATTGAATTTTATTACTACTACCATCTTCATAAGGTTTTGAATTTCTGTAAACAAACAATATATAAACAGACATGTAGTAGATAGATAATTTTATATGTACCTGATAAAACCAATGATGGATATGCATTTACCCTAATACCTACCTGTTCGTGAAGGAAGGATAATTCTAAATTTTTCACTAAAATGTCCATAACAAACACCATGACGTTGATATATTTGCATTGTGGTTTATCCAGATAACTTACTACTATTTACTTGATCAACCCATTTTTGGAAAGGAGCGAGATTATTCTTTGGGAAACGATGTCTAATTTCCGTAGTCGAATTTTACCCCGGTACACTACATCTTTTACTACACTGACGCATTGTCATCAATTTTTATATTATTACTCCATAATAATTAATGTAAAACAGAAAATATGCACAACGTAAAATGAAAATTTCGTGATCTAAACATAAACCATAACCTACAAACAACAAACATAAAAATGGGCGCCCATAGCTGATTTCACACAATTTGATCGACTAATCACATTTCACGTTAGTGGCAGCACCAGGAATTTAAACTAGCCAATCACAATTTGCGATCGCAGCGCTACAGTTGATTGAACTAAACAAAACATTTCCCCAAGGTCGCCTATACCGTGAAATTTCTATTTTTTCTATGATTTTATCCAACAATGTATGAACGGATGTTCGACATCTCTCAAATAGCTGTATATCTTTTGGATTTTTATGGTTATTTTCCAGATTAACAATTTTCTCTGAAATAATTGTATTAAATTATGTTTCGATTGAAAAAACTACTTACTGTTTTATACATTTCGTATATTTGATCTCTGAAACACCAAGCTGTTCTTGATTCGTCACCTGTTTCGCATAAACACGGTTTCTTTTTGACGAATTTAAGGTTATATTATTTTTTTGTGATATTTTAGTCACCATGTCCATACTGTGTCCGTACATAGACAGTGCAGCTGCAAAGCGCACAAAAATATTTTCAATAAAAACCGCGGAGATTTCAAATTTATTAAAACAAAGAGTTAAAACAACGTTTGTCGGTTTATAACCCGTAATTATAATATTTTGAAGAATTTTCAGAAGTTTGGCAAACGGACAACTTTTGCAGGCTCATTCCTTTACACGTTCGAATTTCTCTAACAGCATTCTATCTCTTTTTAAATATAATAAAATGACAAGGATAATATTGTCTGACTGTAAAACGAATTTACAACTTTAGACAGACATATATTGGCACTCGTGTCACTGCTATTTTGAATTGACTATATGTAATTTCAACCCACTAACATCAAGCTTCAAAGCTGTATATATTATATTTTGCGAAAGTAACACTGTCATAGATGTATACCTCTTTGAAAATGTCGAAAAATTTTGTACTTGAAAACGTGTATTTTCGGCAGGCGTTACTTTTTTTATTTAATCTAAAGAAAAGAGCCACTGAAAGTCATCGTTGGCTGGTAGAATCTTACGGTGTTCATGCTCTAACCGTAAAAACATGTGAGGCGTGGTTTCGAAATTTCCAAAGTGGTGATTTCGATGTCCGAAACAAAAAACGTTCTGGTAGACCAAAATAGTTTGAAGATGCGAAACTGGAAGATGACCCAACCCTAACTCAACAAAACAATTAATAGTGGGCACTACCAATGACAAATAAACTCATAGGAACACCTTAAGCAACTGCTTCTATAGTGTAGTGCTTAAAGATACAAAAACACAAAAATAATAATAAGTTTCTGACATATACACAAAATTGAATTACGATCAAAACAAATCTAATTTGTTGCTCGGCACCAACTTCGAACTCATGAGTTAGTAGTAATTAATATGATATTGCAAATAGATAAATAGGTTTTGATAGGTATTAAGCTAAATTGTGTGTATATAGTATGATATAAAATACACGTAGTAGATATGTTAAAGAAGGTTTTTGTTTATTATTATTTAGTTATTACAAATATTATTATTCACATATTTCATTTAAAATAAACGTTTTTCTTTGTGTTAAAAATCTAAGTTTGATTATTTTTTACTTTTTAGTGAGCCCCTTATTTATTTTTTTTAAGTTGCTTCAATTTTTATGTTTTTTTTTTTCTATAATGCATACATTATGTGGCAAATAATAATTTAGATCAAATCAAGCCAACATAGTTAAAACCAAACAAATAAGCCACCAACACCATTATATTATAAGTGAATAGTAGTGAATATATCCTAAAAATCTCCAAATATGATCCGAATATAACTTACCTATACCCGTATATAAATATTCGTTCCCTTTCTGTTTGTTCCTCCCATCCACCTTCAAAGTAGTAGCCACTAAAGCATTAAGGTATCATTGATAGTTTTATATTTTGTTCATTCGATCAGGTTTAATCTTGTTAGTAAATTCAATTTTTTTAGTATCATTCACCCGTTTTTTTGCATCTTAGCAAAATCCTGTCTAACTTCTTCTTTTCATATTCTATCTCACTTCTTCAACTTTTACTCTCAACAAATCCTAGCTCCATCTCACCAATAAAATAAAAATTAATCCACTACCAAAATATATCATGACTAAAATGAAGATCTAATTATTACCAGTTACTACCGTTTTTGCTACTATTCTAGATAGACAAACCTTATTAAAGAATTAACTATTTCCAACACTATAAGAACAATTTGCTTCTCTGTTCTTGTGATCGATATGAAGTATGCTGCTATTTCCGGAAGAAATTATGGCATTTTGAGTTCTATTTTATGTCGTTGACAACGCTTTCTTATAAATTTGACGGCTAACACTCCCACTATAACTATAATTGATGCTGTTTGGATTTTATAACTTTTAAAAATTTAACCCTACATTCTGGGCTTACCAAAATTTAATTATTATTCCTATCTATATCTAATCTAAATATACTAGATTTTTTTTCTATTTTCACCTGATTGACTATATGGATCGACTCGGAAAAAATGTCCAGCCATTAGAAAAGCGAGAAAACAGGTCAAATTAAAAGTCCCCAGCCTGACACATAGATGGCGCAACTAGAGTGAAATGCATATGTTTTTCACCTAGCCCTAACCGTCAAAAGATGCGTGTATAAATTTGACAGCTGTCGTATGATCAGTTTGTGAATTATAGCATTTTGAGTGAAGCAACTTTGGTTATTGTGAACAAAAATGGATAAAAAGGAATTTCGCGTGTTGATAATATATTGCTTTTTGAAGGGAAAAAATACAGTTGAACTAAAAACTTGATGCAGAGTATCCGGACACTGCCCCAGGAAAAGCAACCATCAAGGATTAGAATGCTTAATTTAGACATGGTAAAATGAGCACCGAGGACGGCGAACGCAGTAGACGCCCAAAAGAGGTTGTTACCGACGAAAGCATTAAAAAAATCCACAAAATGATTTTCAGTGGCCGTAAATTGAAATTGAATGAAATAGCAGACACTCTAAAAATGTCAACTGAATGTGTACATCATATAACTCACGAATATTTGGGTATGAGGAAGCTCTGTGCAAAGTGGGTGCCGTGCGAGCTCACTTTTGACCAAAACAACGTTGAGTTGATGATTCGGAGCAGTATTTGAAGATAATCAAGCGTAATAAACCCGAGTTTTTGCGTCGATATGTGACAATAGATGAAACATAGCTCCATCATTTCACTCCGAAGTTCAATCGATAGTCATCCGAATAGACTGCATACAATGAATCCCCGTTTATGGCGTCTTTATTTATATGGAATAATTTCATTGACTACCTATTATACTATTACATAGCGTTATTGGGCCATCTGAAGGACGAAATCGCCGAAAAACCACAGCATTTGAAGAAAAAGAAAGTAAGGCTTCACCAAAACAGTGCACGGTGTCACAACTCAGTGAAAACGATGACAGAACTCCATGAATTGGGTTTCGAATTGCTTCCTCATCCACCGTATTCCCCAGATTTGGCCCGCAGCGACTATTTTCAGTTCTCAGATCTCAAAAGAATGCTCGCTGGGAAAAAAATTTTGTCGAATGATGAGGTGATCGCCGACACTGAGGCCTATTTTGAAGCAAAGGACAAATCGTACTCCCAAAGAGTTATCGAAAAATTGGAGGGTCGCTATAATCAGTGTATCACCTTTGAAGGGAATTATGTTGAATAAAAATAACTAACATTGCCAAAAAAAAATGTGTTTCACTATGGTAGGCCGGGGACTATTCAATTCACTATATATTATTCTATAATTTAATCTATAGGATAGAGGGCGCATACGCCAAATCCAAAATTATTTGCCAAGTAACGTATACTTTTCTATATTTCCCCCCCTGCCCCCTTCGCCACGATCGTTTTAAAACATTTAAAAAAATCTTTTTTTTTGTATATATTTTAACGTCTCCTTTTACCAACTATGGGTTTATCTGGACTGGGCCTAAAGTTTAACGTGGGCTCCGAACCACGGTCCTCAGCATTAAGCCTACCGACTGGCGAGTGACCAACTTTAGAAATCATCCCAGAAGACATCGGGTCTTACACAGCCTGGTTACTGGCGTGACTGGGATCATTTTCCTTGTCGGATTTTACATTCTTGCCTAGAACATTCACAAATTCACAAACATAAATTTACGACCATGCCCCAGCAGAATTCGAACCCGCGGCTATCGCAACAGTAGGAGGACCTTCCCATCGCCTTTGCCACTGGGCCACCAAGCCGGCAAAAAAAAATCTGCTATTGAAATTTCGCATCGTGCAAATTGTACCGGGCCCGGCGAGCGGGGGCTTCGCCAAGCCAAATCTAAATAATAAAATTTCATTTACCGTTACGGGTACCGGATGCGCACTGCACTAGTAGGAGAGAGGTGGTTCGTTCGCTGCCGTCTCCGGCGTTCGGTCGCCCCGAAATCCGGCAATCGGCGGAAAAATCGGGAAAGTATGGCCCTCGCGGGAAATTAGGAAAACGCGCCGCGTTCCGAGTGTACATTACTTAATTATTAACGGTTCGACTAGTCATAGTTCTCTTTCGAGGCGTGCTCCTCCTTATTCCTTGCCTCGTTTTTTTTTCTTGCTTTTTACGTCGCTCGAATATATGACAGCGAACGCAAACGCCAAAGACACGGTCTACGTGTAAAATTTATGTATTTTATAATAAAATGTATTAGTGCCCTTTTTCGTACACGCAGTGCGATAAAAGTTGCTCGTATTTTCTTTTAAAATTGTTTTTTGGAAGCCTCTTTGCTGTTTTTACTTAGATCTTTGAATGTCTTTTTTAATATCGCTGGAAAAGAGCCCCGTATCTTTATTTCTCTTTAGTTATGTGTCTGTTATATATTCCAAGCTTTATACAGCATGACTTATATTTAGAGCTTATGAAGATGTGGACTAGTATTTTTTTTTAATTAATTTTTTTATTTAAACTATTATACCACTGCAATTAACTTTAATTGAACTTAACCAACTAACAAACAAATTCAACTAAGCTATTTTCCACTGAATCATTTAGTGTTCAAACATTTACATTTGTTGATGCCGCATCGACCGAAACGTTGTCATTATTGGGAGTTAAGTATTTCGATGTCACTCGCAATTTTATTAAGTCGCAGGTTATGATTTTGTAGCAATTGAATTATTTGTCTTTCCATTTCGTCCAAATGTTTAGGCTTTTCTATATTGACTTTTTTCACAACTTAACTGTATAGTTTAGAACATTGGGGATTTTTTCATTTTTCGAGGCCGTGCTGGGGCTTTTGCCACTAGTTTAGGTTTATTTTTGTCCACTAGTTTAGGTTTATTTTATGTTTATAGGTCCGCGTTGGTGCTAAGTCAGGTTTAGCACATCTGACGCACTTAGGTATTTGTTACAGATAGTTTTTGTTGTGTCCAAACGATTAACAGATTTTGCTACCATTTTGATTGCGCGCTATCTTGGTTATATAATGTTTAGCTCAGTTTCGCTTTAACCATTGTGTTGTGCAGACGTCCAAATTTTATTATGGATAAATATACGCTACAAGAACGAGATATAGTGACTAATAATCCAAAAATTGCTACCGAGAGATCCTGATCAACGAGTTGAGTTCAGTAATGCAATCCTAAGGCTATCTGGTGAAATTGAAGATTTTTCATCTAAATTGATAATAGGTGATGAAACCCATTTTCTTCTCACTGGCCACGTCAATAAACAGAACAGTCGATTTATGGAAACACAGAATCCTCAATTAATTGATGAAACATCATTGCATCCACTAAAAACAAATGCATGGTGTGATATTCATGCTGGAAACATTGTTTGTCCCTTTTTTTTGAAAATGATCAAGGTGTTGCCATTACTGTTACTGCTGAACGGTACCAAGACATGATCCGAAATTTTCTTGTACGTAAACTCGAAGAGCAAGTAATAGAGGACAACTAGGTTTCAGCAAGAAAGGGGCACAGCGCACACAGCGCGTTCAACAATTCAATTATTGAATGGCGTTTTTTCAGGAAGACTAATTTCGCGAAGTGGCGATTTAGTATGGCCAGCCAGATCGCCAAATTTAATAGCATCAGACTTTTTCTTATGGTGTCTTAAAAAATCAAAAGTTTATGTTAATAAACCCCAAACAATTCAACATCTTAAAGATAATATTTGTCACAAAATTGAAGAAATTTAGCCTCAGATGTTGCAGGATGTCATGAAAAATTTCTTTAAAAGAATCGAAAGTTGCCTAGCGAATGGCGGTTACCATTTAGTCCATTTAACTTTAGTTATTTTGGGCTTGCAAGCTTAGCTACATAAGTTATTTATTTGTTAAATAATAGTGAATGAATGAATGAATGAAGTTATTTATACATACGTGTATTGGTTAAAAGGCGTTATGAAGATTTTTAATCATCACTTTAATGTCTCTATTCTGTTTGTTTTGATAATAATGCCACGAAGTGTTTAGCTTTTTTAATTCGGTAGTTACATTTCTATAAGAGTGACCACTGGATACATTTGCTTTAACCGTGTCTTTTTTCGTGAGATTAGTTTGGAAGTAGTCACTTCAAACTACCTGATTAAATACTGAAACTGAAATACTGAAAATAAGTTCATTCTGATTCCTGACACCTGCAACTATAATCGGCAGTGGTTTATGGTTAAATTTTGACTGTAATTGTGAGGGTTGTAACAGACAGAACATTGGAGTCGGCGATTTGGTTTCCGCGATTTTCCTTTCCTACTTGTTGCTTTTGACTCTAATCCACCTGTTATCTTCAGCCAGATCATCTTCGCTACTGTATCATCTACTTTTTATTAGAAAATAGATTTTCAATATTTGTTTTCATTGAACTCGCTTGATCCCGAAACTGAAGAATTATGTTATATAATTTTTGTTTTTCAGTTTTATTATGAGATCCAACAGCGTTTTAAGTGAAAATAGAGTTATTTATTTGAAGCCGTTTTACATCGTTAAAACTAAAAGAGGAAAAATGTGTCATTATCGACTGCGACTTATAGGAAACGAGAAAAATGTCCGAAAAACGACCGGGATAGCCATGTCTTCACTCACCAAGTATTAATTGAAAAATGTGCCTAATATTTATTTAAATTAATGCTAGACTTATTAATAATAGAAAAAAATTAAGAACACCTACTTGGTCATGAGTATTGTAAAACAAATGAACTATTTTGTTAATCAACCTAATCCTCAGGTAACTACATAATACGAAACTACATAAACGAAGCAAAAAATTATCTACTATGGTTATATTTTGATGCGCTTCCTAAGACAATAGTAAAAGGACAAAATCATGCATGCTGGCATTGGTATGAACTGCTGATGCGGCTTTATTCTTAACTAGCTTAACAGATTTAACAGTCACGCCTTGTTGTTTACGAGAGTTATGGTTAGGAAGTAATTTTTAGATTAATCATAGGTTTACATAGATCATAATCATAGGTAAAGTGTTTGTTGAGGTAATATAATTATTTATTATTTAATAGCGAAAATTAGCATTCCACAGGTATTCTAATTATATTTAATTTACAACAATTTTCTTTTGTTCCTTTCATTAATTTTTTGACCTTCCCTATTCAATATTTATTTGTTTTTGTATTTGTTTTGCTTTGATTTGAACTGATTTTTTCAGCGCATATTTCTACCAAATCTAATATAATGTTCAACATTAAATTTTAGTAATCATCCTGTTATAATATGATGATATAATATGAAATACTATATTAAGGATAAACCCAAAATGAACTGCATTTTAACGAGAAACTGTTTAAATAATAATATCCAATACGATCTAATACAATTATTTTACGAACCCCCCATTCAAGAAAATTAAATTGAACGTGAATTGTTCATTCACCTAAAGAAAGTGTAATGCAAAAAAGGCTATTTATACTAATATAATATATATAAATATATATATATATATATATATATATATATATATATATATATATATATATTGCAATGTTGCCGAATTAACTCTGAGTTTTAGTTCAGTTTGGCTTTGACATACAAAAAAATTCTAATCTAAATAAAATAATTGAACAAAAATATTATAAAATAGAGTTTCTGGGCGAGTTTTTTATGTAGTAGTGTCCCCCTGGAGGCCTAATCCACCTAATTAGCAATTGTAAATCTGAGAAACGATTCGAGAGCATATTTACTTTTTTCGTTTAGTTCTTGTTTTCTTCAATGGTGTGTTTACTTGTCAATTCATCTTGGTATCACTGTATATTTTATTTCTTCTGCTACTATCTGTGTACACCATTCATTATAAAATTAACCACTGAATTATGTCTAATGCATTTACCATATTTACAAAACGGTTAGTGTTCGTTCTCTCCTCATAGGTTGTATCTTAATGCTCATGTTTAATTTTGAACAATTATAATCATATCTGTGCACACAAATCTTTCACGCCCAACAATACTATTTTATACAGTTATATTCAATTAATTATGTGCATATCTTTAGTTGGTTCCACTCTCATCACTCTATCTCAGGAATTTCTAACACTTTCACTTTCCCACTCATTGTCCAATTCAATCACTAAACTGTTCGAATCTATCTGAAACATGTTCACAATTCCTCCATTACTTCCTCTGTATGTCTAATCAAGTCCATTCAAACCCAAGGTGTTATGGTTGACAATGCTTCCTTCCACATATCCAAACAGTTTTTGATGGTAATATCCTTCTCGACCAGCAACATATCTGCAATTAATTATTAATAAATATAATTATCAACAAAACCTAATCGAATGCTATTATAACTTTTTTCCATCAATTTTTGTTGTCTTTACACGTTTTTGTTACCGTTTTACCAAGAGTGCCACAATGAACCATTTTGAAATATCCAAGTTTCATCAAGATACACAAATTCAAGTAGTTTGTCTTACTTGATCTTATTTTATGCATTTAAAAACTTAGTTATTTTTAAGGTAATGCTGGCAGTTCTATTGTACCTCTCCGAGGGTAATCTTTACATCATTTATTCCCTATGCCCTGTAAGAGTGTATAAAAGGATGTCTTAAATATCTCAAAAAGCTGCATGTCCCTAATTCTTTTATGAATACTTTTCAGACAGATAATTTTCTCAAAAATAATTTTATTAAATTATGTTTATATCGATAAAATAGTTTGTGTGCTTACTGTTCTTATAGATTTCGTATATTTGGTCTCGAATAGAGCCAATATCAACATGGCTAGGATTCGTCACCCCTTTGTATGTAGACGGGTTTTCTTGGGTGAATCTAACGTATTATTCTTCATTTTATAAGCGATGTTATTCACAGTACTCACAGTAATATTTAGCCCGGCAGCAACCCGTTAAAAACATTTTCAATATAATTACGTACAGAACTTACCATCAAAAGGGGCCTCCATTATCTCCTTCCTTTTCGAAATAACCTGCTAAAGCTGCAATCAATTTGTGACCTTCAATATCTATTGTTTTCGGCATTTTCAAACAAAGTAACATGGTATATTACGTAGTGACTTAAATTATCAAAATAATCAAAGGGATAAAATAATGTTTTCCGGTTTATAACCTGTACTAATTATAACTAATATTTTGAGTAATTTAGAGTACATCGGACAACCAGACGGTGACCGGCTGTCAAATGTATGAAAAATTCTTGAAGGCAATAGTGATAAGAGAATTTAACTGTTACCTATAAATTATTTTGGCTGTATAATTAATTGTTGTTTTTAGATATGCTATAATGTTAAAATAAATTATATTTGATAACATTTTTGTTCAAATATTTTATTTAGATTAGAATTTTTTGGATGTCAAAGCCAAACTGAACTAAAACTCAGAGTTAATGCGGCAACATTGCAATATTCCGACGTCACAAATAACCATGATGCATTATTAAAAAAACGTTGAATATATTATACCTATATAATTAATACACATGCAGTTTTCCTGCATAAAAGAGCACCAATTAATGAAATTCTATTAATATTAGTCAAAGAAAACCAATATAACAGAAAAATATGAGTTGTTGTTTTTGTTTTTTGTCTTTATTGAAGCCACTGTTCTTGACATCGCTATGCAGAATATTGTTGTTACTTTGAAAATAACCTTAACCCTGCCTTTTCCTATAACAAACTAAAATCCAGATTATAGTACTATTGAAGTCTTATTTAGTTCTTCTTCCTTTACTTGGTAATTCTTACTCCCAATTTTCCAATTCAAATGTGGTTTAGGTTTAATGACAGATGGAACATTAATAATCTTGCTGTTACGTAGCAAAATAGTTTGTTTATTATCTTTAGACCATTCTGCATGGCTCAGTCACTAGGCGCGTGAGGAATAAAGTTAATTTTCGGTACGAAAAACGTTATTTTACCACATATGTAGCAACTGTTAACTGAAATAATAAAATATCAAATTGATATTTAACATTAAAAAAGTAATCATTAAAATTCTCCCAAACCAGATATCTTGCATCAACTATATTAAAATACTATGACATTCACGCTTTCGGTAATATCGTTGTTCATAAGCTTCCAGAATTTTTTTTATAATTAGCAGTTGCCATCATCGAAAAACAAATTGAAAATATATAAATTACTGTAATATAAAAATAGCTTTTGAATACTAAGGTAATGTTCGGAAATAGGCCAGATATGATATGTCTTATCTTTGGAGGAATGTAGACTATATAGATAACACATACTCCTAAGTACCATAGTACGATTATTTAGGTTGTCATTCTATTACCGTAAGATGGGACTTTATATTTTATATAATTATCCACTTCATATTCAGGGTGCAGTAATTTAACGGACATGTCAGAACCACAAATACTGACTGAGACTGACCCGAGACTAGAAAATACAGCTTAATATCTCGAAACTACTCTGCAATTGGCAATAATCTAATTATATTATTTAAGGGATGCTCATCTTCTCAAGTCCAAAAGCACATCAGCGAAATGCTTCGGCGTCTATGCCAATAAATGACAAAAAGCTGAGCTGATCAGACTCAAAATTAGACCATTATACCGGTTAGTCAAAAGATACTCCAAATTGAACCTAGGATTAAAGATATTAATTCTTTAGCCAATAATAAAGCTTGTTGGGACTAGATCCATATAGACATGAAACGCATTAGTAATCAATATCATACCATATCAATATCAATATCAATATAATTGGTATCAAACCAAATTTGTCGATTAATTACCAGTGCTTATTGCTATGTCACCAACGAAATGGTGTTTATTTTATTATTTTATTTATCTAAGAATGCATCTAGGATATCCCATAAAACATGAAGGAATGTTGCACACCAACGTGAAAGTAACACGGGTGCTAGACAACATGCAGGAATACTGATATATTTATCACGAATTTACCTTATTTGTGAATTTATTCAAATAAAACAGATCAGTAGCGATAGATTAACTTGGAAAATTGAGGTTGTACTAAGCACATATAATGTAAGATGTATTAAAAAATTATAGTACTGTTTATTTAAAGTTATTAGATTGAATCTAGTAATTGTGGACTTATAATGTTTTATTTACCCATTTTTAGGCAATAAACAGACATCGAAGCTATTAAATCTAAATATGTATGAGCCAGTCTAGGGATCTGAATTTATCGATGGGCGTAAAGCACAGGAATGAAATATTTATGTGAGGTTTAAAAATACAAATCAACTAAGAGCTGAACTAAAGGTATATATCATAGCAATATTATTAATGAAGTAATTTAATTTTCACTGTATACTATTAATAATAGATCGTGTAAGTACATATTACTAGGAACAATAATTGCCATCATTTTTTTAAAAGTTGCATAAATGGTTGCAGAGCCCGCATTAACGTCACGGAAGGTGATGCTAAATGCTTGGTGGGATTGGAAATTGATTCGGCAGTAGCTCCTTGCTACTGGCTAAAACGTTATTCTCTTTTCTGCAATACTTAATATAAATAATGCAGGTGAACAAACCAGCCTTGATCAATCAAAAAGGTCCTTCATCACGATAATTAGACCGTATATATTTTAGTGACGTTTAGTATTTAGTGACTTGGAAGAAATTAAAAGGTATTTGCTGGGAAAATTGGATGCGCTCCCCTTATAAACTGGATTTTTGTAATACTTCAGTCAAGCATCTATATAAATAAAACAAGTTAGTAAGATGCACACTAAATAGTGAACACTAACATCGCATCTCACTCTATGTCACTAAATTCATCACTATCATCACTATGCATCAGTCTCGTCCAAGAATAAATTATATTTTCCAAAGTATCTCTAACTTTCTTCGACCATTCTTCGACCACTCTCTTTAGCCATACATCTTTCTATATTATATGCATATATATAGATATATATATATATATATATATATATATATATATATATATATATATATATATATATACAGTAACAAAACGGTTCTTATATATGTATATATTATATACATACATATATACACATAAATAAATAAATAAATCAATAAAAATATGGAATAGACAGTAATATAGATTTTGATTTACTATATGCTTAGATAAAAATTAAAAGTTAAGAATCCAATGTTTCTCAATATTTTTAAGACTGAAACATTGCCCTAATGTTTTATAATCATGTTTAATATTCAGCTGGCGTCTAAGTTCTTAGCATGCACTGCGCTCGATTAGTATAAGTTTAACTATGAAAGTCATCAGAAGTAATATAGAAAGTAGATGGAATGAAATGAACCTTTTAGAAGATGTTCGTGAGTCAGCTTGCAATATCAAGTCTTTAGGCTACGGTATTTTTTTTCCTATGATCTTAGGGATAGTCAGATATTCTTAACACGCCAGGACATATTCTCAACGATTAAGTTCAAATGTAACTTTGCTAACTTCTAATATATCATTGATGTGTATATCTTGACATCTTTTTTCAAAAAATAATACTATTGCTATCTTTAAGAGAAATACGCAAGGCATTTGAAACTTCAAGCTTACATATATCAAATTATAGCGGAATTAAAGACTATGTAAACGAAAAATTACAAAGGTATTTCCATGTATACTGAAAACAAAAATAATATCAAAACAACCCTAGGAGGTCCTGTAGGACTAATTTACGCATTCAAAGCTTAAAACTCTATAGCACAAAAATCTTCATAAAAAAGTCACCTAAAAGTTCTGCTTCACAACGATATTTTTTGGACTAGAAGCATAGTTATGTAGGTAATTCCGAACACCCCCAAAGAAACCAAAAAAACTTGAAATTAATGCTTTTTCAATTAAAAGATCATGATTGACAGGTTGCGGACATTTTAGAATGTTGTGCATGTTGCACGTACAGCAAACTAGGTTTACCAAATTCCCTTGCTCTTTGTGTCAAACAAAACAAACGATTTCACGAGGACATAAAGAGATAGGAAAAAGAAACCTCGAAAATGGAACGTCTTAATGATATCGATATCTCTTGGGTGCATCAGAGAGACCTTTCAGATTATTCCTTCAGATAAGTGATATACTTTTAAAGAAGAGCCTTAGTGGGAAAAGTAAATGGTTTTAGTGAATGCTAGTGAACGCATATTAGATTAAACAAATAGGTATCGTCAATGGTTGGTAAATTAAATCACACCTAAAGACGTAAAAATTACGTCACTAGACCTAAACAGCTATTAAATCCTTTACAGACCTGTGTTATCATTAGGAAATCATCACCATGTTTCGGTCTTCATTGATTTCTTTTCTGTTGCGTAAACACACTGTTAGAGACGCAAGAACTCCTACGGTAGTACCTAATATAACCGTATTTAAACTCAGCTTAAGCCGGCTTATTTGGTGCAGTGGTTAATGCGACAGATGCAACATGCCTCATACTGTTGTGATAATCGATATTATATGATTGTAATTGTAAATATCTTTATAAAGAACAGTAGAAAATCTGACGAGAAACAACGATCTCAGTCACCTGGCTGTAGGTTTAACACCAAGGACCCTAATTTGGACCCATGTTAAACAGTAGGTCCGTATAGATAAATCATCATTGGTAAAAAGAAGCCTCTAAAATATAACAAAAACTCTATTTTCACACCAAGAAACAACGTCCAATCATCAACCTTGTTTTATATTAGCCAAATTCCTTTTTAGATGACAAAATACATGTCACTAAAATAGCAACTTATAAACTTAGTATCAGAAATGTATTAATTGATATAGTAGAAATTTCAATATTAAACCTACCGCAAGATATATTGAAAACAAACAATCACATGCCGACACCTTCTTAAATTCATCAACACAAAAAAAACACGTTGTTTCCAGAACAATTAAATAACACCTATTGTTTATAATTAAATATATTGATAGCGCCTTTATTACAAAAGCTGCCTCAAATATGTCTAAAGATAATTCATTGATATAGTAGATATTTAAATATTAAAAATATCTCATGTTATTTTACACACAATGACATATAGATATATTCTTAAATTCACCAATATAAGAACCGACGTTGTTTACAGAACAATTGAATAAAACCTATTGTTCAGAATTAAACATATTGATAAAATGATGAATTAAAAGCAAGAAAGCGCCTTTATACTACCTCAAAATCGTTCAAAGGCAAGCGACGTATCGCCGAGTGTTGTGTGTCCCCTTTCCCAAGAACGCCGTCTGCATTTACCATTAGCTATCGATCGTTCCAGCGGCCGGCTAATGCTGAACGGTTGATATTAATGCCGAGGACCATGGTTCGGGGCCCACGTTAAACAGTAGGTTCTTACAGATAAACTCTCGTTGGTAAAAACGAGACTTTAAAATATAACATCAAAAACTTAACATAAACAATATTTTAGTTTCCTGGTGCATACTCGCATTATATGTCACTAAAACAGCAAATTGTAAGCTGTAGTATCAGGGATTTATTGATTGATATAGTAGAAATTTAAATATTAAAAATATCTCATGTTATTTTACAAACAATGACATAGAGATATATTCTTAAATTCACCAATACAAGAACCGACGTTGTTTACAGAACAATTGAATAAAACCTATTGTTCGTAATTAAACATATTGATAAAATGATGAATTAAAAGCAAGAAAGCGCCTTTATACTACCTCAAAATCGTTCAAAGGCAAGCGACGTATCGCCGAGTGTTGTGTGTCCCCTTTCCCAAGAACGCCGTCTGCATTTACCATTAGCTATCGATCGTTCCAGCGGCCGGCTAATGCTGAACGGTTGATATTAATGCCGAGGACCATGGTTCGGGGCCCACGTTAAACAGTAGGTTCTTACAGATAAACTCTCGTTGGTAAAAACGAGACTTTAAAATATAACATCAAAAACTTAACATAAACAATATTTTAGTTTCCTGGTGCATACTCGCATTATATGTCACTAAAACAGCAACTTGTAAACTGTAGTATCAGGGATTTATTGATTGATATAGTAGAAATTTAAATATTAAAAATATCTCATGTTATTTTACAAACAATGACATAGAGATATATTCTTAAATTCACCAATACAAGAACCGACGTTGTTTACAGAACAATTGAATAAAACCTATTGTTCGTAATTAAACATATTGATAAAATGATGAATTAAAAGCAAGAAAGCGCCTTTATACTACCTCAAAACCGTTCAAAGGCAAGCGACGTATCGCCGAGTGTTGTGTGTCCCCTTTACCAAGAACGCCGTCTGCATTTACCATTAGCTATCGATCGTTCCAGCGGCCGGCTAATGCTGAACGGTTGATATTAATGCCGAGGACCATGGTTCGGGGCCCACGTTAAACAGTAGGTTCTTACAGATAAACTCTCGTTGGTAAAAACGAGACTTTAAAATATAACATCAAAAACTTAACATAAACAATATTTTAGTTTCCTGGTGCATACTCGCATTATATGTCACTAAAACAGCAACTTGTAAACTGTAGTATCAGGGATTTATTGATTGATATAGTAGAAATTTAAATATTAAAAATATCTCATGTTATTTTACAAACAATGACATAGAGATATATTCTTAAATTCACCAATACAAGAACCGACGTTGTTTACAGAACAATTGAATAAAACCTATTGTTCAGAATTAAACATATTGATAAAATGATGAATTAAAAGCAAGAAAGCGCCTTTATACTACCTCAAAACCGTTCAAAGGCAAGCGACGTATCGCCGAGTGTTGTGTGTCCCCTTTCCCAAGAACGCCGTCTGCATTTACCATTAGCTATCGATCGTTCCAGCGGCCGGCTAATGCTGAACGGTTGATATTAATGCCGAGGACCATGGTTCGGGGCCCACGTTAAACAGTAGGTTCTTACAGATAAACTCTCGTTGGTAAAAACGAGACTTTAAAATATAACATCAAAAACTTAACATAAACAATATTTTAGTTTCCTGGTGCATACTCGCATTATATGTCACTAAAACAGCAACTTGTAAACTGTAGTATCAGGGATTTATTGATTGATATAGTAGAAATTTAAATATTAAAAATATCTCATGTTATTTTACAAACAATGACATAGAGATATATTCTTAAATTCACCAATACAAGAACCGACGTTGTTTACAGAACAATTGAATAAAACCTATTGTTCGTAATTAAACATATTGATAAAATGATGAATTAAAAGCAAGAAAGCGCCTTTATACTACCTCAAAACCGTTCAAAGGCAAGCGACGTATCGCCGAGTGTTGTGTGTCCCCTTTCCCAAGAACGCCGTCTGCATTTACCATTAGCTATCGATCGTTCCAGCGGCCGGCTAATGCTGAACGGTTGATATTAATGCCGAGGACCATGGTTCGGGGCCCACGTTAAACAGTAGGTTCTTACAGATAAACTCTCGTTGGTAAAAACGAGACTTTAAAATATAACATCAAAAACTTAACATAAACAATATTTTAGTTTCCTGGTGCATACTCGCATTATATGTCACTAAAACAGCAACTTGTAAACTGTAGTATCAGGGATTTATTGATTGATATAGTAGAAATTTAAATATTAAAAATATCTCATGTTATTTTACAAACAATGACATAGAGATATATTCTTAAATTCACCAATACAAGAACCGACGTTGTTTACAGAACAATTGAATAAAACCTATTGTTCCTAATTAAACATATTGATAAAATGATGAATTAAAAGCAAGAAAGCGCCTTTATACTACCTCAAAACCGTTCAAAGGCAAGCGACGTATCGCCGAGTGTTGTGTGTCCCCTTTACCAAGAACGCCGTCTGCATTTACCATTAGCTATCGATCGTTCCAGCGGCCGGCTAATGCTGAACGGTTGATATTAATGCCGAGGACCATGGTTCGGGGCCCACGTTAAACAGTAGGTTCTTACAGATAAACTCTCGTTGGTAAAAACGAGACTTTAAAATATAACATCAAAAACTTAACATAAACAATATTTTAGTTTCCTGGTGCATACTCGCATTATATGTCACTAAAACAGCAAATTGTAAACTGTAGTATCAGGGATTTATTGATTGATATAGTAGAAATTTAAATATTAAAAATATCTCATGTTATTTTACAAACAATGACATAGAGATATATTCTTAAATTCACCAATACAAGAACCGACGTTGTTTACAGAACAATTGAATAAAACCTATTGTTCGTAATTAAACATATTGATAAAATGATGAATTAAAAGCAAGAAAGCGCCTTTATACTACCTCAAAACCGTTCAAAGGCAAGCGACGTATCGCCGAGTGTTGTGTGTCCCCTTTACCAAGAACGCCGTCTGCATTTACCATTAGCTATCGATCCTACCAGCGGCCGGTTAATGCGGAACGGTTGATATTAAATGAAAAGCGCCCCGTCGGTCCGAAATAAGGACGGAACGCGACCCATTAGACACGTTGTGTCAACAACGGTAAGCGAACGTTCCGCGTCATCAGGTTCCTGTTGAATAGCCCTGTTTTAGGTGGTGGTTTTTTGTGGGCGGGACGGAGAGATGGGCGAGCTATCGTCAGCGATGTTTGATGTATGCGCGGGCGATTATTTTTAATTTAAAGCGTTTAAGCCCCGGGCGGGTTCACTCGGTTTTCACTAGCGGAACGGTATATCGTTAAATATTACGAAGAAAAATAACGAATTCATGGAAAAAATACTTCATTACAGTTTTAGGGTAAAATGATGTGGCTCGGTGAATGGAGGTAAATCGAAATGAAACAGTGGTGTTTACATGATGTGACCGTTATTTATTGACAATATAAAAAATGAGAAAAATACAAAGATAAAAAGGATGGCAGCGGAGTTACCTGAAGACGAGGCTTGGGCAGTCGATGGTGGCACGTCTTAACCAAACGAGGGTTGAGCACTGAATGACCGAAATACCCTTCAATAATATCCCAGATAAACGTCTCGGGGTTGCCGCCAGCTATTCGGTGTCGGGTTCCAATTGGCACCCCGCCCGTGTTCAACATCTGGGATTATATTTCTGGGTATTTTGTAGACCGTTATTCCACGATGTAAAATTCGACATGCCTCAATTCGCTACAATACTCCCCTGCCAGAATTTTACATAAAATTACTTCAACAAAAATACAAAAATGTTTGCAAAAAATATCAAATACAAAAAAAAAACATATACCAAACCAAATGTGCTGTGTAAAATGGACTTTGAAAAAATATGATAGTTCGAAACGGTTGTGGTTGGTACGGTTGCGATCTGGTACGGCTGTTGATATCTTCCGGTCCTACAGATACCGTTGCATCATCGTCGCTTTGGCACTTGAATGTGGTCCATCGACGACGTTGAAAACAAGCTATTCTTCAGACAGGGCTCCCGTAATCGACGCTGTGGGAGGATCGACTGTTCGACGACGTGGTAGCTTATTTTCTTCGACGACGAGACGTTAGCAATTCTGGTACTTCGGCGAAGACATAACGAGTCTACGGTGACTGCAATCGGTACCTAGCTTCTGGAGCTGCTCTGTGACTAATCCGTAGTCACATACGTTAGGTTAATTCAGAAAAAACAAATAACGACGGTATCCGACCGAAGCTGCCCAAAGCCTTTTAAATCAAAATATCTGCCATTATGACGGAGACGGCGAGCGAAGGAAGACATTATGATTTAAACATAGCGCCGAAAGAAATGTTTAGCCGAGACGCTGATGATTAAGCAGTGACGTAAAAATATTCCAAAAGATTGTGAAATAAAAATTTTGACAAAAAAAATTTAAAAAAATTAATTGGAAATAATGAAATTAATCGGAATAAAATGAAAATGAACCTTGAAGGTAAAATTGAAAACGAATCGAATTAAAAATATTTAAAATTTTGAAACAAAAAAAAAATATAACGGTCACGTAAAATACACCATTTTCTACGTACCCTCCATTCACGAGTCCAAACCCAATTTTGCGAAAGATCACGTCGGGGTCACCACTTTAGGGTAAAATGATGTGGCTCGGTGAATGGAGGTAAATCGAAATGAAACAGTGGTGTTTACATGATGTGACCGTTATTTATTGACAATATAAAAAATGAGAAAAATACAAAGATAAAAAGGATGGCAGCGGAGTTACCTGAAGACGAGGCTTGGGCAGTCGATGGTGGCACGTCTTAACCAAACGAGGGTTGAGCACTGAATGACCGAAATACCCTTCAATAACATCCCAGATAAACGTCTCGGGGTTGCCGCCAGCTATTCGGTGTCGGGTTCCAATTGGCACCCCGCCCGTGTTCAACATCTGGGATTATATTTCTGGGTATTTTGTAGACCGTTATTCCACGATGTAAAATTCGACATGCCTCAATTCGCTACAATACTCCCCTGCCAGAATTTTACATAAAATTACTTCAACAAAAATACAAAAATGTTTGCAAAAAATATCAAATACAAAAAAAAAACATATACCAAACCAAATGTGCTGTGTAAAATGGACTTTGAAAAAATATGATAGTTCGAAACGGTTGTGGTTGGTACGGTTGCGATCTGGTACGGCTGTTGATATCTTCCGGTCCTACAGATACCGTTGCATCATCGTCGCTTTGGCACTTGAATGTGGTCCATCGACGACGTTGAAAACAAGCTATTCTTCAGACAGGGCTCCCGTAATCGACGCTGTGGGAGGATCGACTGTTCGACGACGTGGTAGCTTATTTTCTTCGACGACGAGACGTTAGCAATTCTGGTACTTCGGCGAAGACATAACGAGTCTACGGTGACTGCAATCGGTACCTAGCTTCTGGAGCTGCTCTGTGACTAATCCGTAGTCACATACGTTAGGTTAATTCAGAAAAAACAAATAACGACGGTATCCGACCGAAGCTGCCCAAAGCCTTTTAAATCAAAATATCTGCCATTATGACGGAGACGGCGAGCGAAGGAAGACATTATGATTTAAACATAGCGCCGAAAGAAATGTTTAGCCGAGACGCTGATGATTAAGCAGTGACGTAAAAATATTCCAAAAGATTGTGAAATAAAAATTTTGACAAAAAAAATTTAAAAAAATTAATTGGAAATAATGAAATTAATCGGAATAAAATGAAAATGAACCTTGAAGGTAAAATTGAAAACGAATCGAATTAAAAATATTTAAAATTTTGAAACAAAAAAAAAATATAACGGTCACGTAAAATACACCATTTTCTACGTACCCTCCATTCACGAGTTCAAACCCAATTTTGCGAAAGATCACGTCGGGGTCACCACTTTAGGGTAAAATGATGTGGCTCGGTGAATGGAGGTAAATCGAAATGAAACAGTGGTGTTTACATGATGTGACCGTTATTTATTGACAATATAAAAAATGAGAAAAATACAAAGATAAAAAGGATGGCAGCGGAGTTACCTGAAGACGAGGCTTGGGCAGTCGATGGTGGCACGTCTTAACCAAACGAGGGTTGAGCACTGAATGACCGAAATACCCTTCAATAATATCCCAGATAAACGTCTCGGGGTTGCCGCCAGCTATTCGGTGTCGGGTTCCAATTGGCCGCCGCCCGTGTTCAACATCTGGGTATTTTGTAGACCGTTATTCCACGATGTAAAATTCGACATGCCTCAATTCGCTACACAGTTAATTAAAATTCTATTGATATAGGAAAGATCACCGAAGCTTGTAATATTAGAAGTGTACATTAATTTTGCATTTAAATAGGGGTATTAGTAGGCGAATATAAAATATTCGAAAGTTTTTTTTTAATACCGGACTTGCTAAATATAGTTTGAGTCTAAGAACGCATAGGCAACAATTTATCAACGAAAATAGCTTTATTGTTTTTCGAAGTATTCTCCATATAATGAATATAGTCTATACAAAATAGCAGTGAATAACTATGACGAGAGTGATAAATTTATAACAATGTGTCGCTAACAACTCTTGCAACATCTTTTTCACAACAATGCGTCGTTTAGTTTGTTCAATAGACATAAACATATATTTGCAATGACGATTTAATTGGGTTTTAGCAGCTCGCAATAAAATTACACCTTGTTAAAACCACCGCATACTCAGACTTTATAGCTATGAACTCTTCTGGACTAACCTACACTTTTTATCACTAGTAGCAATACGCCTTTGAAATGACATTTTCAGTAAATTTAGGTAGTCATTTTGCTCCCTTTTCAATAGTTCCTATTGCACATAAATATCTGAAAATCATTGGTTTAACCAACTTTTAAGTTCTTTCAGATTTTTGCCTGGCAATTCCTGCAATTAATTGTCTCCTTCGATTGGGATATGATGGATTTCTTTACGATAAAATTCAATTGATGAAGCAACTAAATTAATGTGTGTCGAATAAGAAATTTCGACCGTTGCATGATTGGCACTTGTATACACTAAATACCTCAAGAACACTAATGGAAAATATGTTATGGTAAAAAACTAATATTAATATTTTTCTTTTTGCCAATAGTTATTTCTGATCAACACACAGGCAAGTGTTGATACATTCCTAATTGACAAATTATCTAAGAATTGTACTGGAATCCAGATACAAGCATTAAGTAAACATATGTTTCTACCATTCTAATTGAATTGAAGATTACAGATTATGTTTTACTCCCTTCATCTTTCACAGGCCAATTTTGAAAATACCTTGGATACATACTGTCATATTTAAATGAATCAACTTGATCTTGATATATACCTTTTCTATTTTGTTTCTTGTCCCTTCATTCCAATAGCTCGACTGCGCTACAAAAATCGGCAAGAAAGTCGTTCTGACTGAGTTACTATTTCTTTGACAAATATGTTGAAACCAAAGAAGTCTAAGATCAATTGGTTTACCTTTCATTCGATATATCTGTCCAAATGTTAATAAAATATGTTTATGAAATTCTTTCTTTATAGTTAATTTAATACAATAACCTCCTGCCGAATAAAATAGATGTAGTATAGAAGAATTGGTAAAATATCATAAAGCTGTCAAAGTAACCATATACTGTACACAGTTAAAAGTATAATGAAAATCAATTAAAATAGCAATATTTCTATCATAAGCTGATGGAACGCAAAAATGCTATGTACACTACCGCGATTAAGTCTAAAACCAGCATGTTTCTAACTTGCTTTTTTTGCGAGATCTTTACAAGCCCATTTGAATAGTTTGAAAAATTGCAAGAGACTTATTTCTCTATAGTTTCTACACCATTAGCAGTTTCCCCATATGCCTTGGACATTTGTCATCACTTGATCCATCCCAACGCTTTTAAATAATTTAATGATTTTATTGCTATTCGTAATTAATCATACGTAAGTATTCGTAAGTAGTTGGTTCATCATCAAGAAACGAAGCAAATTGATCATGTAGATAAAATAGACTACCGATATATAGACGTAGTAAAATCATTAGTTGTTAGAATATATGATATTGATATCACCATCACCCAAAATGAAGATAAATCCTTTAGAGTAGAGCTTGATTTGAATTATGAAGATAAAGGTTCGTTTTAGGTTCTGTTTTTAGTTCTGCTGCAAAATTGGACGGAGTAAGGCTTTTTCGGGTCCGGATTATCTTAAGGGTTTGATCTAATAACCGTGACACATCTAATATACACATGCGAAAACATTTGTTGGAGAAATTACCAATTAATTATCGTCATCGTTATCTCCGATTTTAACAATTGTCAATTTGTCTACAATTAAGCACTTTATTTTTGCATATATTCTCAACAAACATTTTTCGACATATATATCACATGTATCATATTAACTAGACAACAGTCTTATAACCTGAAACTAAAACAACGAAATCAGGTATCACCCACGATGTCGTTAAAAAGTGTCAAACCATACGCTCACGCATTTGCCAAAGTAAAATCGATATAAATCCTGTGATAACTCAACCTTGTTTTATATTAGCCAAATTCCTTTTTAGATGACAAAATACATGTCACTAAAACAGCAACTTATAAACTTAGTATCAGAAATGTATTAATTGATATAGTAGAAATTTCAATATTAAACCTACCGCAAGATATATTGAAAACAAACAATCACATGCCAACACCTTCTTAAATTCATCAACACAAAAAAACACGTTGTTTCCAGAACAATTAAATAACACCTATTGTTTATAATTAAATATATTGATAGCGCCTTTATTACAAAAGCTGCCTCAAATATGTTTAAAGATAATTCATTGATATAGTAGATATTTAAATATTAAAAATATCTCATGTTATTTTACACACAATGACATAGAGATATATTCTTAAATTCACCAATACAAGAACCGACGTTGTTTACAGAACAATTGAATAAAACCTATTGTTCAGAATTAAACATATTGATGAATTAAAAGCAAGAAAGCGCCTTTATACTACCTCAAAATCGTTCAAAGACAAGCGACGTATCGCCGAGTATTGTGTGTCCCCTTTCCCAAGAACGCCGTCTGCATTTACCATTAGCTATCGATCGTTCCAGCGGCCGGCTAATGCTGAATGGTTGATATTAATGCCGAGGACCATGGTTCGGGGCCCACGTTAAACAGTAGGTTCTTACAGATAAACTCTCGTTGGTAAAAACGAGACTTTAAAATATAACATCAAAAACTTAACATAAACAATATTTTAGTTTCCTGGCGCATAATCGCATTATATGTCACTAAAACAGCAAATTGTAAACTGTAGTATCAGGGATTTATTGATTGATATAGTAGAAATTTAAATATTAAAAATATCTCATGTTATTTTACAAACAATGACATAGAGATATATTCTTAAATTCACCAATACAAGAACCGACGTTGTTTACAGAACAATTGAATAAAACCTATTGTTCCTAATTAAACATATTGATAAAATGATGAATTAAAAGCAAGAAAGCGCCTTTATACTACCTCAAAACCGTTCAAAGGCAAGCGACGTATCGCCGAGTGTTGTGTGTCCCCTTTACCAAGAACGCCGTCTGCATTTACCATATACTGTACACAATTAAAAGTATAATGAAAATCAAATAAAATAGCAATATTTCTATCATAAGCTGATGGAACGCAAAAATGCTATGTACACTACCGCGATTTAGTCTAAAACCAGCATGTTTCTAACTTGCTTTTTTTGCGAGATCTTTACAAGCCCATTTGAATAGTTTGAAAAATTGCAAGAGACTTATTTCTCTATAGTTTCTACACCATTAGCAGTTTCCCCATATGCCTTGGACATTTGTCATCACTTGATCCATCCCAACGCTTTTAAATAATTTAATGATTTTATTGCTATTCGTAATTAATCATACGTAAGTATTCGTAAGTAGTTGGTTCATCATCAAGAAACGAAGCAAATTGATCATGTAGATAAAATAGACTACCGATATATAGACGTAATAAAATCATTAGTTGTTCGAATATTGATATCACCATCACCCAAAATGAAGGTAAATCCTTTAGAGTAGAGCTTGATTTGAATTATGAAGATAAAGGTTCGTTTTAGGTTCTGTTTTCAGTTCTGCTGCAAAACTGGACGGAGTAAGGCTTTTTCGGGTCCGGATTATCTTAATGGTTTTATCTAATTACCATGACACATCTAATATACACATGAGAAAATATTTGTTGGAGAAATTACTAATTAATTATCGTCATCGTTATCTCCGATTTTAACAATTGTCAATTTGTCTACAATTAAGCACTTAATTTTTGCATATATTCTCCAGCAAACATTTTCCCATATATGTATCACATGTGTCATATTAACTAGACAAGAGTCTTATAACCTGAAACTAAAACAACGGAATCACGTATCACCCACGATGTCGTTAAAAAGTGTCAAACCATACACTCCCACATTTGCCAAAGTAAAATCGATATAAATCCTGTGATAACTCTGATTCTAAGTGAAATCATTATGAAATAAAAATATTTCAGTAATATAAATTGACACGAAATTAACATTATGTATATCTATGTTGTAAAAAGTGAATTTCTATATTTTATGTACATTATGTGCTGTATAAATTTTTTAACGAATTTTGTCTGCTACGTGTTTTTCATTTTAAACTTTATCTGCTTACGAAAGTCTCTTTGAACCCTGTAATAAATTATATATTTTTTCTCATCTTCTCGGAAAATTAAATTAACTTTGCTTCAGTTCTGCTCAGTGACGACCCGAAAAATAAGGTATGGGTTTGTTTTTGAATATGTATTCTTGAAATATAATTATATATTATAATATATATATATATATATATATATATATATATATATATATATATATATATATATATATATATATATATATATATATATATATATATGTATATATATTTATTAAGTAATTTATATAATAACATTTACTTATTATGTTCAAAGGTAATATTTTCATATAAATTTCGAACATTAATCAGTGATATATGTGCTATTATGATAGATGATATTTGGTCATTTTTTTGGTAGAGCTATAATTCTGGGACTATGGAGCTTTCTACCTGTATACATGGACAGAATAAGGCTGTTTTAGGTCCAGATTATCATGTAATGAAAATGTCATGATACATCAAAACTGCTGCAATAGCGGTACAACTTAACTGACACCGACAATAATAAATTGCCACAAGTACTGGATTTTTACATTTTGAAAGGTATCTCAAATAATTAAATAAAAACCGAAAACTTATACGAAATAGCATCTGATCATACCCCAGTATAGGTAACACATAAGAAAATCTAATCTTAACTAATTTACTGACAGGGATAAGTTTAGACTGACAATGCAGGAACAAATAAGTTAAGCGTACAGAGGACCTCGAGCAACAAACCCGAAAAGTAATTGAATACATTTGGTCAGGTACAACAGAAGCTCCCCAATATCAAGAATTAAATCAGAATATGAGGTAAATTGCCCTATTGAAATTAACGAATCGCTTAAAAAAAGACGAAAAGCTGGAAGATTATGTCACAGAACCAGAAATGTTGTAGATAATCTGATAAATCACAAGATTAAAGAATAATGCTTCGAGAAATACGTAATTCAATTAAGCCCGGATACAGATCAAGGTTACTCTTTGTGGAAAGAAGGTCGAATATTTAAAAATCAATTATTAGAGTATCAGCTATTAAAAATGATCGAAATGAATAGGTTCAATGCTACGACGAAAAAGCTTAATTATTGCAATATGAGTTATACTAAAAAGGCGCATGCAATGATATTGATATATGATGATATTTCACCTGGATTATTGAAATTGCTGCCACAAAAAGCAATCATCATGTTGACATATTCATTTAATGGATGGTTGAGTCTGAAGCTTGTTGTACAATATTTTAAGGTGACACTAATAATTATGCTTAAAAAATCTGAAAACCCGGCAGGACAAGTCGAATTTTATATGTCTATTCGGGCTTTCCTTGGTTTCACAATAAGGGTTACAACTTTAGTTCAAAGAGTTTAATTTTATTTAAATTTGAGAAATAAATACTAATGTATTTATCCCCTGCTCGCTTTGTTTGTGTATAGTTGCAAGTACAATAGAACAGTAGTAATAAATTAATTTGTAAATTAAGATTGTAATAAGCATATCTAATGTATATTATCATAGTGTTCGATTTTCATAAAAAGTCTACAAAATCTGCTATCAGTTCAGCCAGAATGTAAAAACGTCCAAATTCGGTGACAAACTTCCCTCTTATTTAATTTATTACAATATATTAACACTCATTGATTATAAAAAAGCCTTTGTTTTGTATTTGCAAGTTTCATATTTTGTATGTACAAACCAAGCTTGTTATATGTTTGCGTTATGATAAATGATGGTTAGCATTTGCTGCACTTGTCGATTTTGATTTTATCAAAGAAAATATCTGAATAATACTGTAAAAAACGGCTTTAAAAGTTCAGCACATTTTTTGCCTTCGGTTCTATCCTTTTTTTGTAGTAAATATTAAGAGAATTCTATAAAGATAAGATGGTAAAATTTAATATAAACAAAATTTTAATAGCATCCCCGTTCTGAAACAACATTGAAGAAATATTAGTTAGTATGAAAACGTTGTTTTACTAACGCTATCTTCAGTGTTTACCTTTAAAATTTTGTTTACACCTATTACCCAATTTAAGTTTCAAATAAATTTCTTTTAAGTAACTAACTAAGGTATGTATATTTAAATTGTGCAAAACTGGTTATAGTTATGAATATAATTATTTTGTTATTATATTTTAGTCTCAGCGTACTTCACAATTATATATTTTTTATATATTTATATACATATATATATATATATATATATATATATATATATATATATATATATATATATTATATATATATATTTTATATCAATTATATATTTTTTTAATTATACAACAATCTGATAAAGAATAAAACCTGAAATTATATAGCACCATTTCTTATAGAACACTAATTTATTGAACACTCGTTATTAACAACCTATATAATATGATATATTTTATTTATGAATTTCAAGTTTAATTGGCTTTCATTTTTAGATTCAACTTTTCTGTTACGTGAAGATCCTGTCTTATTTAGTTAGAATATAAAGACAAACATTGCATCTGCCTTGACATCCTTCCATAAAACTTCCCATCTATCTTCGACTAATTGTTAGCAACAAGGTCTAACTTTCATCGTGAACGTTAATATAATATAATAATAATCAAACATGATACATCAAACAAACCATGATATTTAGCATGCTTGAGAAGATGGGAACCTTGAGAGAGAGAGAGAACTGATGGACATGTTCGTCTGCTCAAGATAGATGTTTCATGTGTATTTTATATCTTAATAAGTGTTATTCCTAATATGGAATATTTTAAACATCAGCTTTATTTGATAACAGCTTATTTGAAAGCTTTTGTAGAAATTAGTTTAAGCGTCTAATATCTAATCAGTCAAAGACGCGCACAGTTGGTGCCACCTTTGCAGCATGAAGGTTATCGTTACCAAATCATTAAACTTGTCTATTCTTGGTAGATTAAGTTTTAGCGTAAATGGCATCATTTTAACTTTGCTAGTTTTTTTACTTATAATTGGGAAGAAAGATATATAAGATAAGCAACAGCTTTTTTCAAGAATACTGAGTCCTAGTGAGATGTTGAGACTGTACAATACTGCATTGGTAACACCTAATATATACCAATGTATTTTGATCAACGATTTCTGTCAGTTTTGATTTCAAAAATATAAAGGTAGTAATTTTGATGTTAATCACAAATAAATTCCTGGTGGACGAATTATTGGGAAAATAATCAGCTGAAACTCTAATAACTTTCATTTAGCTTAGCTTGCTGAATTAACTATTTAAAAACATTTACATGCGATAAAAAAAGACTCAAAAGAAGAAAAATTAACTTTTTGGTAACTACCACATGAATTGACGAAAAATACCGTTTCAAGATCGCAGTTTCATTGCAGACACATTGCGAGACAAAAAATTAGGATTTCCCCTACGACAATCCCTAATACAAAAGTCATAGGTTCATCTACATGAAATTAAACTGTTACAGCAGGCTAAAAGGCGCAAAGGCATCCTATCGCATGCATGTTAACGCTCAGTAAGACTATGGATTATGGAAGACAGACTATTGCAGCTAGAATTGGAAGTGTTGCTGCACCCAGCGTGCTCATCAAGATGGTGCTTCTAATTACCACTTTATAGAACATTTCTTAGCTTTCAGACGTTTCAAAATGCTGAAGACGTGCGAAAATTAATCGATTATACAATAATTGCCAAACCAACATTGTTCTTTCGGCATAGCATCGTCATATTGCCAGAACGATGGAAAAGGTAACACAATAATATAGAAAACATTTTGGATAATATATATTGTACTAGTTTTCCCGATAAATAGTCTTTTAAATAAAAAAAAATAAAATACATGAAAGTATTAGATTGGATTCAGTTTAGTCTATTTATCACATTATTTTTTAACTATAGAGTAAATTGCAATAACTGAAACTGTAAATGAAAGAATAAATAACGTTTAGTTTACAAAAAAACTAGGATATATTAAGTACTGCAGCGTAAATGGCACAAGTTAATACTCCTTTGTATATAAGTCTTCATTTATTTGGTTTCTAATTGGATGAAATTTATTTGACAAGACTTTGAAGATCACAAATAATTAAACTTGTAAATCGATAGGAATATAAATTATAGCGTGCTATATTTTACAGGTGATGAAATTGTCAAATTAAATATAATGATATAAATGCTACATAATTTTTGAATTTGGACTCCGAATATTTGCCATATTAGTTTTTACATTCGTTGATAGAAAACATTTTTACGGAATTTATTTTTAGATGGGCCAAAATATTTTAAATGAAATAACCAAATACCTAATCGGATCGTCCTATTTACCAATAAAATATCCAAAGAGAAAATCTTATTGGATATCCGTCAAAATTCATGACACATTCCTATATCGGAGACGACTCTTCGAGTTTACCCTCCATTTCCAGATAATCGATACTGTTATTTTAGCAACCATGTCAAAAGTGGTCATCGGTCAAATACAGATAGACCGTACTGAGAAAATATTATTTTTTCCTATAATCTTTTCGGTCGCGAAAGTAAATTGATAGAAAAATAAGGATAATTTATTATCGGATGGTAAACTACAGTAAACTGCTTACGAGTTTGTACTAATTAATTTTGTTATTATTATTTTATTATCCAGATATAACAGGTCAATTGAAAAGTCCCCGGCCTACCAGAGTAAAACACATTTTTTGGCAAAGTTAGTTTTTTTTATTCAACATAATTCCCTTCAAGGGTGATACACTGATTATAGCGACCGTCAAACTTTTCGATACCATTTTTGCAGTACGATTTGCATTTTGCTTCAAAATAGGCTACAGTTTCGGCGATAACCTCTTAATTCGACGAAAATTTCTTCCCAGTGAATATTCTATTGAGATCTGAGAAGAGGAAAAAGATATAGGAAGCAATTCGAAGCCCAGTTCATGGATTTTTGGAATCGTTTTTACTAATTTATGACACGGTGACACTTGTGACAACGTTTTTCGGCGATTTCGTCCTTCAAACGGTCCAATAACGCTATGTAATAGTCGCTATTGATGGTCCTTCCTTTCTCAATGTAGTAAAAAAAAATCCATGCCCATGCCAAAATACAGACGCTATAACCTTGGCAACCGACTGTTGCATTTTCCCACGCTTTAGAGCGGGTTCATCGTGTGCAGTCCACTCCGATGACTATCGATTACACGGAGTAAAATGATGGAGCCATGTTTCATCCATTGTCATATATCGACGCAAAAACTCGGGTTTATTACGCTTGATCATCTTCAAACACTGCTCCGAATCATCAACTCGTCGTTGTTTTTGGCTAAAAGTGAGCTCGCGCGGCGCCCAATTTAAACAGAGCTTTCTCATGCCCAAATACTCGTGAATGATATGATGTACACGTTCAGTTGATATCTTTAGAGTTTCTGTTATTTCATTCAATTTCAATTTACGGTCATTCGAAATAATTTTGTGGATTTTTTATATGTTTTCGTCGGTAACAGCCTCTTTTGGGCGTCCACTGCGTTCACCGTCTTCGGTGCTCATTTCACCACGTCTAAACATAGTATACCAATCCTTGAAGGCTGATTTTCCTGAGGCAGTATCCGGAAACTTGGCATCAAGCCAAGTTTTTGCTTCAACTGTATTATTTCCCTTCGAAAAGTAATATTTTTGTCAACACGCTAAATTCCTATTTATTCTTTTTTTATTTGAAAATAACACAAAAGTTATAACTGACAGACTAATGATCCGACAGCTGTCAAATTTATACACGCATCTTTTTAGGATTAGGGCTAACTAAAAGAAATATAAATTTAATTCTAGTAGCGTCATCTATGTGTCAGACCGGTTCTTTTCAATTCAGTTCAAAGTTAATAGTTAAAGCTGTTAAGTAGTTTATTGAGTTTATTCGCTCCAACCTATTGTATTTTTTAGTAATTATATCCTACTCTTATATCATAGCAACTGGTAAGTACTGTCAACTGTCAGTTAGTAGCTAGCAATGTGGACATCATCCCAGAACTTATCCGTTCTTAACCCAACTGGTTAGTAGCGTGGCCAGGATACCTGTACACAATTATAAATATCCATATACAAAAGGTACAAAACTGTTTCATTGATTGATTAAACAATATGTTACGAAATTGAATACCTGTCGAGACTCTAACCTTGAAATATTATACTATTTTGCGCCAGAATATATTTTTATCAATTTTTATTCTTCACTATAAGTTTTAGCTTTAACACTTTATGGCACTATTTATGAAAAGTTTAGTTAAATTTGAGAGAATTATTTATTACTGTAGACGTATGTGATATGACTGATTTAAGTATGAGGAATCGTCGTTTCTAGACCTTCACAAAAGTGAAGTGAACGTTGAACACAGAGATTATAGCGGAATAAACAACGGACAAATAGAAGTACTCATATATACTAATTAATTAACCAATAGTTATACGTCATACACAGCTAGTTTCAATCTATTGTCCTTATTGGAAAATCTTTTATATAGCCCTTCCAATAAAACAGCCAATGCACGTCATCAAAATTTAACTTTCACGTTAATTTAGCAGAAAGAACGTTATTAAATGTAAATTATTTTAACATTGTAGTTAACTTTTTACGATTAGTTCTGGTTTCCTTCGTTCCTGTATTTCCTTATTAATTCATTTTTATGTCTCTGAATTTTTCCGTTTTTTCTATTACTTCCTGTGCACATTTTCCTTTACAAAATTAGAATTAATCGCTACATTCTCCCTAATGCATTTGCCATATTTACAAAACAGCATTAATTTTCTCTGCATCAATTCTAACCTAATATTCATGTATATTCTTAAAGAATTACATATATATCTATGAGCATCCAAATTTTACACTATACAATATTATTTCCCAAAGTTATCCTATATTAGTTATATACTAATTTTAATTGTGTCTGCTTTTATTACGTTGTATTAGTAATTACCAGCATTGAGCTATAAGACTACAACAAAACTTCATTCAGTCTCTTTCACTATTAGAATCTCTGTTTAAGTCAATTTTTAAGTTAATTTCTAATGTATCGAACAGTTGTTAACGATTCCACCATCTGTCAATTCAGTTTTCTCTCTGTCTAATGAAGTTAATCCAAAACTAAGAATGAAAAAATAGATATGCTTCTTTCAATCCTTTTTCAAGCCACTCTCTAAGAAGAAGAAGATTGCATAAAACAGAAATATTTCATTTATATTTACCGAGTGACAAAACACTAACTCAGCTCCACGAATAAAGCCATGCCTATTTCCATCATCAACAATAACATATCTGCAATGAATTACTAAAAAAAGAAAACATTATAAGGAACTAAATGTTATTTTAAGTTGTAAGTTATTTTACCCTTTACATCAACTTTTGTTGTCTTTGCACTCTTACGTGTACATTAGTATTCCGTCCTAAGTACTTCAATGTTCCCCTTTGAAATATCCATATCTCATATAGATAGATACATTGAAATAATCAATCTTTAATTTAATTATATGATCTTAAAAATGCTATTATTTTAAAAACAATATCTTAAAGCTGTATGAAGGGATGACTGCATATCCCTGCATATAAAATATAAGTTTTCTATGGATACTTCCCACCCTAACAATTTTCTCTGAAATAATTGTATTTTTTATACATTTATAAATTTAACCTCGAATAGAGCTAATATCAAGGTGATCTTGATCCGCCACCTACTTTGTTTTGTGTCATTCTTTGTATTCGTCCGCTCTCAATGATTATATTAAAATTAGGTGCAGCTGCAACACTCTAAGTATTCTTCAAATAAAACTGCATCAACTTAATTTTTAATGGTATCAATACTTATCTCTCTAACGCATTTTATTGGCAAAAGATATCTCCATTATCTCGTTCCTGACTAAAGCAACTAACTAAAGACGCAATCAGTTCCT
This sequence comes from Rhynchophorus ferrugineus, assembly GCF_030347505.1. NCBI lineage: Eukaryota > Metazoa > Arthropoda > Insecta > Coleoptera > Curculionidae > Rhynchophorus > Rhynchophorus ferrugineus. Next base: position 43,805,790 of record NW_027472583.1, on the reverse strand, counting down.
GACACTAACTATTTAATGGCTTTTACATTTTTAATCAGAATTATTACAAATTTTAAATAACAGTCAGAAATGTATCAAAACAATCCGTTTGCCGGTTTATAACCTCTGATTATATCACTATTATTTTGAACAATTTTGCAGACGTACAATAATGGTGACGACCACTACAAACACAAATCGAATTCTATAGACCAATTCATTCATTCACCAGACTACATTATGTCTCTTTTTCACTGTAGTAATGCTAATGAGTAATATGAGAAGGAAAAATCAGCTCCAAGCTTAAAACTCATTTTAACTTTTTACAAAATGGATTTGGCAATACATTCGGGAGCGTTGATTACGTGCATTGGCTGTTTTATCTGAAGGACGATAAATTATATCCCATATACATATCAAAGTTCCAATATATTATATGATGGTAGCAACAGCACTTCAAAATACACGATTTTGAGCACGAATACAAAGTTTATCAACGATATTTATAAGATTATTATTAAATACCTACAACAATTTCTGATTGTTCATTCACTTTAAAAAGACAATTATTAAAAAAAATTGGAACATAATTCATAATTCTGTTGTACTGTGTCACTGATCTGATTCGAGTTCCGAAGTCCGAAGATTCTATGTCTGGGGAGTACTGTGGGTGCGACAGAACTTCCCATTCAAGCTGTAACATTGTATGCTTTACTCTTGCAACTCACTTTTACCTTTGCCAATATTTTTGGTAAGAATACGATATTCAAGTTATTCAGTTGAGTTCGGTAGATATCAGCTGTAACACTTTCATTCGGTTTTAACCCATGATTTTCTTCATCAGTGAAAAGACGCCATAGAAAACTCAACAACCAAACTATAGAACCTTCATATTGAAACGATTCCAGAATATATTTTCAGTCAATTCGTGTCTAATTCAGTAATATTCAATCAATTCGGTAATATTCCCTCTATTTGGATATTTCTAATCGTATTCCAGCATCTGAAAGCATTTAATTCGCCAACTGTTTAGCTGGTTTTGAATGAAAAGTCAATTGTTGGCCATTCATTGGTTTAATATTTTTATGATCCTCCGTGCTGTTCTTTGTCATTGACATCAAAATCATTAGCATTTTCACCGATACATATCATTTCATTATCAATAATTACGGTTATATGAGTGTTTTTAGTTTAGTTTGGCTTTAATTATTACAACATTTTGAAAACTAAATAATTCTAAAGTATATTAAGAGTACATTACACTTATTCATCAATTAGACAATTATTTATTCAAGAAATGTTTTTTAATTACATTTCAGTACTGTTGTTTCAATTTTAATAAATATTTAGTGACCGTAAATAATTCCCTAAGACTTATATATTTATATATTCCATACAATTTATGAATAGTAATACAAGCCAAATAATTCCGCTAAAACTCAAAATCAAGTCATCTAAGAACTTCACGACAAAATAGCATTAAGGGACTTAAAATCATTTAGGTATATAATATTATAACGCCTTAAAGGTAGGCTTACTAGTAAGCTTGTCTTAGATATTATTGTTTCAAATTTCATCCAACTTATTACTTAATGTATTCTCATGTAGGCCTTAAAATACTCTTTAATCAATTTAATAATTAAATATATTTATATATAATAATATATTTACTTCAAGCTTGAAAATAGAATTGTAAATAGAAAACAAGAAACGCGATAAATATAGTGGTTGTAAATATTTTTTGAAACCTATATTTAATAATTTTATAAAGACATAGTACGTAGAATATTGTCAATAAATACCTTAACACAAATTCAACGAGGGCTGTAAATTTTGAAATCATTCCGTATTAATAGATAACATATATATTTACTATTTACGATGTCATTATTTACTTTCTCTATATCTAACAATAAAAGTTATTGTACCAGTTCATAACAAATAAATATAAGTACCTGGCAAACATATCTTGGGTCAGAATACTTAAAGGTTTGATTTTTATGCCTATAACAATTTTTTTCTTGTTTCCTTGAAAAAATAATCAAATATGTCAAAATTTCATCGGCAGATATATCTTTAGTTAAGTTGTGTACCCATAGATACCATTCTCATGTTCTGTCTGCGAATCTTGATGCTAGATCTGGTATACTACTTCTGTTGAGGCGAGACTATCTTAAACTGCCCACTCCCTGCAGTTCAGCAATTCATTATTGTGTTGGGCTAGTCTGGCATTATAGTTCTTGTTGTACGACTCACTTTCTTTATTTACTATTCTCAGATCCAAATCTAGAATTTCATCGTTTTACTTTAACACCCCTCTAGTATTTCGATGTTATTGCAACTGGTTGTGTCGCATGCCATACAACCAGATAGGCTTCAGCATAACTTTGTATTATGTTTTTTTTTGCTATTAAAGTAAGTATGTCTAAAGACATAATCATTTTAAGACAGTTTCTCTTAGAGGATTGCCCCTTTGAGGTAAAGATTGAAAAACCATTTCTTGTCATAAATTGATCTAAGTTGGTATCCCTCAAGGTCATTCCCTGGAAGAAAAATATGGAAACCGCTCAATATGAAAACGACACAGCCTTGTTGGTTAGTGTATGTTCAGCAGATACCGTTCAGACAACATTACAAATATAGCTAAATGTTGTTGTATTCAAGTGGTCAAGTTGTTAAAATTATGGAGGCTGTAAATCAACTCCCGAAAAACTACGCTGTCATCTTATACCGTCATAAAGATATTCGCGCTGACCTCTGTTGTTTCGACCGCAGATCTACATAGTCCACCCAGGATTATAATACAAGTAATAAAGGATAAGTCGGTTCAGTCAGCTCGTTCAGATTCATTGGTGTGGGACAGATGGATAAACTTCAGATAGTGCAAAGTAGGATCCTAAAGCAATCTATGAGTACCCTATGGTTTGTCAGAAATAGCCAAATACTCTAATTTTTTCTTCTATTGGCTAATTGACTCCTCTAATTTCCAAAACTCCTTCACCAAATATATGACAAAGGCGTTAATACTCAATTAAACCCTTACACTTCCACATCTAGCGAAAGCTGTGAATTCCATTCGCCACCTAAGGTCTTCGCACCTCCTAACCCTCCTCGCCCGAAATAAAGTAACATCGGTATGACATCAGCAAGGAAACTTATCAGTTGATAACTCAGGCTAAAAAAAGAATGATACTTTAATTCATAAAATTACTCATTTGAACGCTACAGTCACACCATTAAATAGGTGCTGATTTACATATATAAAGTTTGATTTCAACGTTCTTCCTCTCTAGAATTCCTCCTCAAAGTCTATATTTTCTACCTCTTACAGAACGACACGTTCATTATACAAGATCATAAACGAATGTTTACTTTATAATAATTGCCCGCAATCAATAAATGTATATATAATATTACTAATTTTACTATCGTGTATTAAAATATTCTAATGAAAAGCGTTTGTTTCTGATCAGTTTTATTGGCCCGTGAAAACACTAGTGAACAATATACAAGCTGTAGTGCGGCATATACTTTTCTCTAATTTTCAAACTTAAAAACAGAAGGAATAAAAGTTGAAATGGTGGTTAAAAAAGTTAATGGATAGGTGGTGTTAAAATATTATAATTTCAAATTCCAGAGGAATAAATCTGCTTTTTAAAAAGCTCTACTAATAGAGTTAGAAAATTGTAGCAGCTTTTCCTTCGTAAACATATAAGACTTTCTAAGATATATCTAAGATATCATCAAATTAGTTAAATAGAACTTTGAATGATCTATAACTCAGTCTATTCGACTGTGCAGACCATATTGCCATACTTGATAAAGGCCAACATCGATTAAAAAAAGCTGCCAATATTTTTAGTATAATACAAACTATGTACATAATGTAATTTTTTTTCCAACTTGGAAAGAATAAAAGAGATGAAAATAATATATTGTCAGTTTTCTGTATTAGGAAATCCTATTTTTTAATAAAGTACTTGGTTATTTAATAGTATATCTAAACATATTTGACACATTTGCGAAGAGATGGCAACATAAGTAAAGAAACTTTAAGAACCCAAAATCTTAATATGAATGTATTCAATGTCGAAAAATATCAATTTCTAGACTAAAAAATAATAAAGCTTCATCATATTCAGGTTCATATGTATTCATCAAACATTTAAGGTAACCTAAAATTTTCATTGATCGTAGCAAATACGAATATTACACTGCGGAATTCTTGCTTACAGTATAAGTAATTTGAATAGTAACCCAATCTAATATCACAGAGAGAGTACAATAACATACAGACGACATGAGAAATTTCTTCAAAACACTTGAAGCGTCAACTTAATCATACATGAGATTGCGATATATTTAGATATCAGTAAACATCTGCGTTTCATACAATAATAAATTATGAAAGTAATATATTTCACAGCCTTCACGTGTTGACTTCAAAATCCACATATTAAGTATTTCATTCGAGGTGAAAAAAATGTGAAAAAGATATAATGCGACAATGTTTTTACATGTTTCATGGAGAGTATTTGGAAAATAATTTAAAATATCGACCTTTCTAACATACAGCATCATAGCACTAGTAAATGTCACCATAGTTCGACTATTCAACATATACTAAATAAAAGAAAGGGATAAAAATTACCCACATGTATTAAGGAAAAATGTTACTACATTGTTACGTTACTTACAAGATAAATATTATTTAAATTCCACCTGGCATTCCATTACCTCTCAACCTACCCACGTACTTTTTATATTTAAATAGATTTCATTTTATGGAGTATTAGCTGAGGCCCATTTTAATCGATACTCTTTTACCATTTTTCAGATAGCATCATCATTTCACCTTTCGCGAACAACATCTCGCATCTCCAATCTTTTCCATTTTTCATCCCCCATATTTACCTTTTTAAAAGTTGGTTCGATTTCGCTCCATTTCTCAAGCTTTTTATAGGAAAAAAACGAGGGAGTTTTTTCACGTATAATTTTTAACTATCTCTTGGTTGACGTTTATTTTGTTAAGTGCTAACATTAATCAATTGCGTCTGATTATCTGCAAGGTCTTTATATTAGATGCAATTGAATGAGTGGTCAGACTACGTGATATATATTACAACAATAACATTATATCATTATGATATATTATATGACAATGCATCAGGTTAATAGAAAAAGAAATAAACTAGTAGGAAGTTAAATCAGTTCGCGGAACACCATACTACACACCTATATCAATAAGAGACATGAAAACAAAGAAATAAATAGAAAACCAAATAATTTCTAAAGAAATTAAAAAAGCCTTGTGACTAGTTTTATTACTATTCATGATACTTAGCTCTAGTATCTTAATCATCAATCAATGTAACAAGTTAGGAGGTGATGAATAGCCTGGAAGGGTTCTCAGCCTTGAAGCGAATTAGAACCTTAATTTTATTAGTATTAGTATTGTATTAATATTAACATCAGTTTTGGGAAGCAAAATGATTTTTTTTGTGGATTACTTTCTGAGTGATAAAAAAGCCAGGTTATTATTATAACATTTTAAACTAGTTGAATCCAAAAGAAACCTAGCATATAGAAAGAAATTCCACCAAAATAACGCACTGATTCACAGGGATTTATAACATTACTAAAACAAATGAACTAAAATATTTAGAATTTGATTTTAATAAAATTGAACGAATACCTTATATTTTAGATTTAGCTCTCTTATTTTGGGTTCCTTTCACATCACGCCTTTCACATTTAGATTCCTGTTATGTTGTTTGTCTGGTTTGAATGATTTACGACTATAGAAAAAAATTGTAAATATTGGTAAAATGTGCATTGGTTTAATTATCGATGCAGAATTAACTTTCTACATCTATAATAATGGTTTAATCATTTTAATGATTATTATTTCATATGATTATTACATCAGCTTCTTCACGAGACCCGATTTGTTCTAAACAGCAATAGACATCTTATCATCTGATAATCTAAAATAGTTTCCCAAGTTTTGATGTCTTCAAATTCCTAATTTACGCCTGAGTGACTGAGCTACTAAAAAGGGTTATCGGAGTCACAAAATAAACAAAAAGAAGGAGAAGCAATAGATAAAAAATTAGCAAAGTCCTTAAAAATTACAAAACTGAAACAACTTTTAACACCGATAAAAATATTCACACATTCTTCCCAATCCCTAAATCCAATTTACGGTTAGAAGGTCAAGGAGTATACAAAATTCCCTATCCCGGCTGGTAAAATGTCTACATAGGATGAACAAATAGAAGAATAGACATACGAATTAAGAAATATCAAATGTGGTAAAAAAAAACGAAAAAGCATCGTCTCTCGCACAACACGCCTGAATAAATTCATATAGGCTTGATTTTGACAACACAAAAACAACTGTTAATGTTATGCCTATATTAAAAAGGATTATAAGCGAAGGTGTTATGATCGAAAGACTCCCAAGAATCTTAAAAGTAAAGACGACACACAACGCCTACCAACATATTAAAACCAGCGCTACAAAGTGCTGTCAACAAAGCTAAAACTGGTCCCACCAGAAGCCAATCGCGCCAAATATAACCAAAAAACTTCAATAGTAGCAATCAATTCAATCCAATGATGTATATTTGCATGATAACAACAAGTTAATGAAGAAGAAACAATAAAACTGCAGAATAATGAATAATTTAACATCAATGGTAATTATTTCTATTATATCAATTAATTATCTTAAAAGTTTCAATACTGCGTTCTTTCAATATGTTCGTAAGAATCGAATAGAATAATTCTATTTTCCAGTTTCCTTAATATAATTCAAATATAAATAATAATGAAATATGTTTAATAAAAAAATTCAACCGACTTCAAAAAGTAAATAAGGATTTCACTAAAAATTAAAAAATAATCAAACTTGGCTCGGCACCGACCCAATGTGATCAGTTAATAGTAGTTAAAATAATATTGTAAATAGATAAATAGGTTTAGGTAGTTATTAAGCTTATAGAGAATATAAAATACGTGTAGTAGATAGGTTAAATAAGGCTGTTGATTATTTTTAGTGAGTTCCTTATTTATATTTAGAAGTCGGTTCAATTTTTTTATACAAATATTTTATTTTTCTGTTTTTAGTGTTCGATATTTACTTCAATAAATTACGCAGTTATTTTATATAATACTAGCGACCCGCCCCGGCTTCGCACGGGTGCAATGCTGATACTAAATTAAATACACTACAGAAAAAATATGAACGTTGTATATAAAAACATAGCGGCCCGCTCCGACTTTGCACGGGCATAAAATATATATGCCTATGTCACTCAATGAAAACCTGATTAAAATCGATCCAGTATTTTTGGTTCATTCATTACTGCCCTTGGCCTGCACGCATTAAATTTGGAGTAAAACAATTCCTCTTCCCCTATACTTACTATGAAGATTTCCTGCTATCTTTGGAATATCTAAATTCATACAAATTTTATTACATTACACATTTTTAAACGCAAATTTTAAATTTGTAATATCTCCGAAAATATTTGTTTAATTTACATGCTGTAAGGAACCATATTGATCTATATTAATTGCACACTGTATTTAAGGTACTTAATTCGATAAGGATTAATGCTGTATTGCTTAAAATAGCTTCGTAAATAAGCCATTTTCTCACGTAAAAAGTAAACAATAAAAATGGTTAATGTGGGTTATCCCTAAAAGATAAACATATACCATCGCGGACTTTTTTGTAGACCATTTTATGGTGTACAATACTGTAGTACATTAATTTGATCTAACTCGTAGGGTTAGGCAGCGTTTTTGCTAATTGCTAAATAAGCCTAAAAAAATAGGTTAATTTACGACATCACGTTAGAAACCTCTAAAATTAGCAATGTTGCCTTAGTATATTATGCATGTATTATACATATAAACCTTCCTCTTGAATCACTCTATCTATTGAAAAAAACCGCATCAAAATCCGTTGCGTAGTTTTAAAGATTTAAGCGCACATAGGGATATAGGGACAGAAAAGGCGACTTTGTTTTATACTATGTAGTGATTACAATGCATCAGGTTAAGTACGCTAAGCAAAGATGCAGCCTGTATGAGGAAAAATACGAATAAAGAAACAATGATTGGAAATATTTAGCGCATCAGGTCCCGCGATCCGCTACCTAGCCTAGGTGATTTGACAAATATTCTAACTAAACAACAACAAAAAGTTATTGTCCCCGCTGGGAACCGGGAACTAAATGCTTTTCTATTACACCATAGAAACAGTTGTCTATAATATTTGTATGAGCTCTTATATGCTACAGTTACTGCTTAAGAAGCAAACTGAATGGCTTTTCCACTTAACGACTCCCGATTTTCCGTCACATCAGTTCAACAATAACATTATATCCAAATTATTTTAGATAAAAAATATGTGAAAATATGGCTTTGAAATATGAGCGTTTCCCTTGATCCCCTCCTCCCGAACAGATCCTGATTTGGTTACAGAAGGACCACCTCGGAAGTGCAATCTTTCGAATAAAAAAAGATTTTTGAAAATCGACCCACAATTGACTGAGAAATCGGCGAACATACATTAAAAAAATATACAAGCAAATATACAAGCAAATATACAAGCAAAGAACCTCCTCCTTTTTCGAAGTCGCTTAATAATTCCACTACAATTAAAAGAGTTAATTACGTTTTTATCATCTTCATATATAAATCGTTATATGCATTAGTACTTTGCGACAACCATTAGTATATCATAGAGACGATCCTTTTAAAGACAAGCACTTTAAATTAAAACACGAATTCATATGAATAAAGTAAAAATACTCATATCTCCATACACAATGACCAGATGATATACGCACCCACATTTCTTTAATTATTTTAACAAATTGAGACACTGCATTGCGTGGCATAACGTTTAATGTATTATTATTTAACTTTATTGGTTTTATTACACGATATTTATTCATACGTTACTATAAATAATTAATTCGCACTAATAATAAACATAGCTTATAGTTATGTGCCCAATTCCTAACATATTAAATATGGCCAAGTCTTGTGCAGTGGAGCATTAATCCCGATGAATATAATTAAAATGGGAAATTTGGCCACATGGACCATTTAAACTTATAGCCCATAAATTAGATAACACTAATTTTGCGAAGCTTAGCATAACATAAAATTAAACGAATTAAACTAATGGGATGTGAATCCATTATCTGAGGATTTCATTGAGCAATACAATAGATAAAATTCAAAGATAAAAGCTTTTCTATATCTTTGTTATATTCCCATTTCAAAATTCTTTAGGATATACGTACTTACTCTATAATTTGATTGTTTCGTATTACGAGGACAGGTCAAATAGAGGACGTGTTTTTAAAACACAAACAAAGTAATTTTCAGAATATCCTCCAGGATTTTCTGTGTAAGTAGCATACCTCTTCCTTTTCATATAGTGTGTTTTGAGAAGCTCAAATACGGAGACATGTTCTAGTGTTATGTTTACATACAGAGGTTATGTTCACATATAAAACTGTTGCTGGTAAATTTATGGGTAATAAAGTTTCGTGGTTGCGAGCCTGAAACCATAATTGTTGAAGCAATATCAAGTAGACATCCGAAAACTATTGTGTTCACGATTTTCAACTCATCCACGATTTAGTTAAAAACCACTGGACAGGTACTTAATTACAAAACACATGGGAATATCTGAGTGATTATACACTATAGAAGCCATATATAGTTAATTCAAAATAGCAGTGACACGGGAAACGCCGCAATGTTGCCGCAGCTACTCTGAGTTTTAGTACATTTAGGCTGACATATAACAAAATTTTAATATAAATAAATTAATTTTAAATTTAAATTAAAAAAATTTATATACCAATGTTTACCTTTTTCCATGAACCTTTGTTGTCTTTACACTATCTTACCATGAGCCAATGTAATAATTAATGTACCATTCTGATATATTCATATTCCTTTTAAATATATAAATTGATATAAATCTTTATTGATTTTGTTATATGTTTTTAAAAATTGTATTATTTTAAAAGCAATCTCTGGAAGTTCCATTAATCGCCTTTGTGGGTTATCTTTACACCACTTAAATCATACATTATCCAACAATGTATGAACGGATGTTCTTCATCTCTCAAATAGCTGTATATCTTTTGGATCTTTGTGGATACTTTTCAGATTAACAATCTTCTCTGAAATAATTGTACTAAATTATGTTTCGATTGAAAAAACTACTTAATGTTTTACACATTTCCTATATTTGATCTCTAAAACACCAAGATTGATCTTGATTCGTTACCTGTTTCGCAGAAAGACGGTTTCTATTTGGCGAATTTAAGGTTATATTGTTTTTTATTTTTTGAGATATTTTAGTGACCGAGTGCGTACTAATATACAGTGCAGCTGCAAGGCGCAAAAAAATATTTTCAGTAAAAACCGCGGCGATTTCAAATTTATCCAAAAAAAAAGCGTTAAAACAACGTTTCCTGTTTATAACCCGTATTATAATATTTTGAAGAATTTTCAGAGGTTTGGCAAACGGGCAACTTTTGCAGACTCATTCCGTTACATGTTCGAACTTCTCTCTATTTTTAAATAGAATAAAATGACAAGAATAATATTGTCTGACTGTAAAACGAATTTACAACTTTAACAGACATATATTGATACTCATGTCACTGCTATTTTGAATTGACTATAGTTTCGTATTTAAAATTAATACTATGTTGGTAAGCTTTCCATAACTAAAATCGCGCAAATATAGCAAGATTGAACCTTGAATCTATTGAACTCCCTCTACCAAGAAACGAGGAATGGGTCTGCTATTACATTGCCATGAATTCACCATTATTTATAGAGTTTCTTAAGGTTTAAAATCATCTAGTTTCAAATTATTATAATAATTAAAGCTGAATCAAAATAAAATCCTGTAAAAACAATAGTTGCTTAGATATTAATAATCTATTTTGTGCGTATAAATACAGCTAGATATTCAGGCTTTGCTCTAAAGGTAAGCTTAAAAGCAGTGCCGATATGGAAATGCGGGCCAAGATAATATTAAAATATCGACTAACTTGAAAGCATTGTTTTTCAAAGCACGATTCTAATTTAACTTCGTCAAAGCTTGTATACAATATACGAAAATAATTCAAAAATTAAATTACTTCTAAGACCATGTGACAATGATTTCAATAATAAACAATGCTATATATTCTAAGTCTAAGAAAATTAATTAACAGTTGGGCATAATTAAGTAGCCGCACGTCCTGCTGCCATTTTTTCTTCATTCTAAGAAAGCACTTAAAGCTAATCATGAATGACAAAATGGAGGCAGTCAAGTCCTGAATATTAGAAGAGTCGAAATAATTTTTCACTGACACGATGAATAAATTTGTAATGTATTGAATAAATATGTTACCATTAACTGTGACTGTTTAAAAGTAAATATATAATATAATTGTTCTTTGAACATTGAAGTAATATCAACAAATCAATTTCTAAAAAGAATGGAAATGGTTAAACTGTCACATCCAACATAATTTCATCATACTGACTGATACAGGGACGAACTTATACCAGGGACCAACAAAAAATCTAAAAGAATGAGTATTGTTCCTTAATTCAAATAAAGACTAATATTTTTCAGTGTTTTTAATAAATTTATTCCATTAATAAAACGTATAAGAAAACGTAACTTGGAGAAATATAAGTAGTTAGTGTGGAATAGTATTTTTTCCTAACAGAGATAGTAGCACTTAATTAATAAAGTTATGTCAGTGTTCTTAAATGATAATGGTATAACAACCTGATATGTACACAATATTCATTTTATAATAAAATTTTTAAAAAACTGAAATTCCTTGGGAATAGATTTATGGAATATCTGGATAGTTTATAAGGGAATGTTAGTCGATTCTCGTGCCAAAACATCCGCCAATTACTTAGTGATGTTGGATATAAAAATCTATTCTTCACTCTCTATTCTAAAGTTTCCCAAAAGGGTTCAATTATGTTAAGATCTGGCGATTGTGCTGGCCAGAAAAGATGTTTGATGATATTCTGATGCCCCTCAAGATAAAACTGAAAACTTTTTTGGCTTTGTACATGGGTGTATTTTCATCTCGAAATATGGCAGTATTTGGCATCAATATGTCATTCATATTAAAAACTTCATCACTAGTGATTTCGATATATTCATTGTCAGTAACAGAAGCAGAAACAAACAGTTCAGGTCATATGCTTCTTTTGGGGTTTTCCATATATAAACACTTTCGTTTGTATTCCATATTTTGTTGAAACGATATTATTCTATAAGTGAATGTTGAGCTCCGCTGTCAATATAACCGCGGTAATTTTGTGTAATCTGGCCACAATCCTTTTAAATGTTCGTCAGCCTCTGTTAGTTAACGTTGTGGTCCGCCCACTATAATTTTCCGCGGATGATATTAGTTGTCGCAGACACTCCTGCTAACCGAACACCAACGATTTCCTTCTTTGTTCCACATGAGTTACTGAAAGATTCAATGGCCGTAATTTCTAATTTGAAACGCTAATTTTTTTTTATTATTTAATTAATACATTGTTACTAGTCGCTTCCATCTAACCTACAATTTGTCTTTATGATAACTTAAATCTAGGTATATAACTAGGAAGCCCTATCTCATCAGTCTCTGGTGAAATAATGCTTATATATGTCACTGCCTTATTTCTTTAATATATGCACCTCACTACACAACACTACACAAGATCAGATGGTTTCATTCATTTGAGTCTGTGTCCTATTCTGGTGGTATCCAAAAGCTGCAGAATTTCAATATTTTCATGAGAATGAAGCCTCATGCCCCTTGCAATTCTCTTAATTTCTCGACTGACTGTGAGTATCTAAAGGTCTCGATGTAGGTAATCAGTCCTATAATATTTGGGTCCACCCACAATACCTCTCAGGACTTCTGAGTTTTCTGTTCTGAAAAATTTGTATTTTATTTGTGTTAGTCTTTGCCGAACATCTCCGTATATCCATATAGGTTTCAGTATTTGCTTATACAACAACAATTTGTTATGTACTGATAATTATGATTTTCTTGAAATTAGTCACTACATTTTCCTACATTTCAATTCCAGTTCTTTTGTTTTCTTCTTTATATGTTCTTTCCAGCGAAGTTTCAAGAGTAGTTTTCCAAAAACCTTAGATATTACTGGCAGCAGTGATATAGGTCTATAGGCTTTTATTTCGTTTGGTGACTTCCCAGGTTTTGGGATCATTATAATTTGCGCCATCTTCCAAATGTCTGGGACTAATTCCATTTCTTGGTAGTTTTTGCAGTAATTCTCCGGTTTTTAAATCGTAGCCTGATGATTTCCTGGGGTTAATATCAGTTTTACTAACTTTGGTTATAACTCTTTCGGCGTGACTAATTCAATCATCGAATTTTCAGCTTCTATGTCCGGCAAATTATGTTCAATATTAATTTCGTTTAGTGTGAAAGTTTTTTCAAGATATTCAGCAAATGTTTCTGCTTTTTGGTGATTGTCACGTGTCCAATTCCCATATAGGTCTCTTATAAGTGAACTGTGTAGACATGAGCGCTTTAGATATTTTGTGGCTTTCCAGAGTGAGAAAATTTCTTAGATAATTATTTATATATATATATATATATATATATATATATATATATATATATATATATATATATATATATATAAATATTTAGTTTCCAGTATTTCCCTTTCAGTCTTTAGGTATATTGTTTAAACTATTTTTATTTTCAGGTGTTCTGTTTTGTTGCCACTTTTTTCGTAATTTAGGTTTTTCAGCTAACATTTCTTTCACTCCTTTTGGATAATTAATTACTTTAATTGTACTCTTAATTTCTGGAGTATTATTCCAAGCAACTTGTTGAATATCTACTACGAATTTTTCTGCTTCAAAACTTAATTTTTCAGTTGTTTTGAGGGGTACATTTAGTTGAATTCTTTTGTTCAATTCTCCAGCAAATCCTTCCCAGTATGTTCTTTTACTTGTTAACGTTGGGTTTCTTTCTTTATTTCATCTATTTTCTTTTATATATTTTCGCTCAACGTCAGAATCACTGGCATATGATCTGAACTTAGCACAAAATTTTCATCGAATTTTATATAGTTGGATGTTATGTTTCTTACTATGAAGAAATGTTGAGACGCTTCTAAAATGAAAAGAAATAAAACCATTTTTTAAAACAATAATTACGTACGTTGAAATCTAGATTGCGCATGACAATAATGTATGAAAATATCGTGGTCGACACCAAGGAAAACTTCAAAAGAAGAAAAGGAATCTTTCATCAAGACAGCGTTAAACTAAATACATTTTTGTCATTCGCCAAAAACTTAAATATAATATTGAGTGATTGGCTGAGAACTTTTGTTGCATTTAGTAAACGCCAATTCTACACCTTCCGAACGCCATTTAGGAAATCTCAGAAGCAATGATGGAATTATGATTTTACCTGGAAAGTGCTAAATAGTAATCCATGAAGATGACGTATATATAATTGATTAGTGTCTAAAATATCTATGAACGAATTTATTTTGATGCATATTAAAAATATGCAATGATGCTTTCCTCAAGCAATTATTAATTTCAAGATATAGGAATTATTATTTCTTAATGGTGATTCACAATATTCTTGATTATTCAGAATTGAAGTCCATACCAAATTAAATCAATATGAAAGATCACTAAAGATCGACCTTGATGCAATTGAACGAAGTATTATAGCTTACATTTTTTAAGCAGAAATATAATTGACTAAAGCATTTAACAATCTACAAAAAATGATTACCAGTCTCCCATATTTTCATTTATACACTTCCGTTTTTCCAGAGTTGAGCCGATTAAATCCATAAATGAGCCAGTTTCAGTGTATTTTACCTCTTAAATTCCAACTCTTAAATTTAATTCCAAATACTAACAGTTCTAACTAATTAACCACTAAGAATATTGATAAACCTAGAACAGGCAATAATAGAATGAAATATATATTCTAAAAATAATGTTTACAATTATTTTCCAATCAATCTGTCTTTCTAGGTGATTCCAATCACCTTTCTAGGTGATTATGTATATAAAATTACCCCAATAATCCTAAACTTTGGGCCTATGCCCAATCTTCAAATGAAGATGGGAATTCAAATTTGCTATGAAAAATTGTGCATATTTATATTCTTCAATCGATAATATTTTCCCATTTTTCAATAAAATTTCAATCTCATATTTTAAAGACAACACTTCTCACTTTTTCATCAGACGATAATGAATGTGTTATTTACAGTACAGAGAAATGAAACATAATATTAGGTGCTTGCATGTATTGTGATCATTTGGCTAATATGTATTAAAAGTATATTAAAATATATAATTATAATTGAAAATTATATTTAATTAGAATTTATAATTAATAGAGATATGTTTTCATTATTTTCTGCCAATTCTTTCCATCTTTCTGCCAACATAGTGATACCGTATCAAACGTTCGTTTTTTTAACTGCTCGTAGTCTCAGCATCTACAACTTGAATGGCAATTTGCGCAGCAAGTGAGAGCACAGTACAATACAGGGGCACACAAAATGGCATTTTCAGTCGATTTATGTGATAGCCATTTTCTCTCCTTTAGAATCTCTCCCATCTCATCTCATGGCAACAGTTAACTCATCAACTGCTAAGCTATCTCAAAGTTCTTTAGGAGCTTCTAGTGGCTTTTAGTTCAATGAACCCTTTAGTTGATTCCTTTGAATATTTTTTATCCTTCGTTTTTGGTTCCCTAGGTCGTTCTTTATTGTTGAAAAATGAAAAATTGATCAGTCAGTGTCTATATATGCTGAATAACTGAATAACACTAAAAGGAGAAACGCCATTCTAATTAAAGAAATGCCAATTCCATCGAATTTAACATTTGTTGCACTAATAGTTGGCATTGAGACATTCATTGATTTGCCAATAAATATCGCGAGCCAAAATTCTTGCAGACATGCAATAAAATTAACATGTACCATAAATCACTCAATGCCTTGTATGATTCTTAAAATTAATTAACAGTATTTAAATTTATAAATATTAGTGGTTTAAAATAAACATAAAACAAATGTTCTAAAAAAAATAATTTTTCCATATTTTAAATAATAAAACAATTTATTCAGACCATCCAACGCAGACTAATCACCCGGTCTCATCCCATTCAAATTCGCACGATAAAAACAAAGCGTCCCGCTTACTCGATTCAATCAGAAAGAATGGGTGGAAAATTAAATGGCAATAACGACGAGAAATCGAATTTTCCAGCTCCGGGCGAGAAACCGACTGATTCCCCACCGCGAACCCACTGAAGGCTAAACCCCTTTCCGTATTCGAATAACCTCATAAAAATCAGCGCCAGATGTCGTTTTAAAAGCTTCCCGAGGGGGTCGTGGATACTGAAAAAAAGCCCGAACTTCAACAATCAAAGCAGATCGATAGAGCCGAAAATGAATGAAAACCCGTAACAAAAATGAAATGATATCGAGATTTTCGGAAACAATTGAAATATAATCTATTTTATGCAAATGTGCTAACTACGAGATTTTGTTTTTAAATTTTTTAGCTTCTTTAATTTTAAAAATGTTGTTTTAAACACACTAATCGAATGGGCCGTCGAAATTCGACAGTAATTTTTCAAGTTAATTATGATTTATTTGTAAAACTCTATTATTGATACATACTTAAAACATTATTTGGAAAAAGGGAGGTTTGTTAGAATCATACAAGGTAAGTCTTTTACAATGTTTTCAAAATAACTTTTTTCAAAAATTATATAATTCCTAACATTTAAGACATAACATTTAAATTATTAATATGTCAATTAATACACTTTAAATGCTAAGTATCATCATCATTAAAACCAGAGCTGGGCAATTCATGTTTTACTTTAATTAATCTCGTATATTTAAAATAACTGTACTTTAACTACTTTTTATCAAAAACACAAATTAGAAAATACAATCAAGTGTTAGGATATGTAAATAGAATAAAATTAATCTAGCCCAGTCTATCAATCAGTAAAAGAAGATTTTCGTTTCATGAAAAATAAATATTTAAATGTACTTTCAGACAAGCAGCATATTAACAAATGTCCTGAGGACCCCTACTACTTCTACGAACATATTTTATATAGTTTAATAACGTTCTTTAATGGTCAGCTTGTTGTTTTTATCAATTAGGAAGCTGACTAACTGTAAGTTTGCTTTTGATATCTGTTTTGCCCATTAAATCACCCTCTTCTTTATTAGTACTGCCATTCATGTGACGCCCAGACATTCAAGTTTCAAGTTTTTTGAAATATTCCTCATGAATTGCAAGATTTTCTGATATGCTATTATATATTATAATCTCATATATTGTAAGGCTTTCTTTAACCAATACATCTTGTAACTAGAGTAACAGCATGACGCCAACCTGTCTCCATTTATAACAGATTATAGTTTTAAGAACTTGTATTTTAGTTATGTTGCAAGACATGTAATATGCCTCAAATTGCAGTCTTGCAGCCAATCTAATCTGGTTCTCTAAGAAATATGCATAAATAAATAAGAAATAAGCGGAAATAAGCAGCATTGAAATAAGTTCGCCATAGCAGCAATTGTTATGCTAGTGCTTATATTACATATAAAGTTGTAGTACTTGGCTTCGATACCTCAAGGAGTTCCTCCAACTGTTCTACTTATTGGTTCTATTGATTATATAGTTCGCCAACTTAAATTTGGTGTTAATTCCATTAAATTTGCAATATAACATATACTACATGTAAACTACGTATATAATATAGGGCTATAAATATTCTGAAATTTTGTTTTCAGTTAAACAAAGTTTCGAGTTAATTTTTTTACTTTAATTAACTTTTAATTAACTTTTATCTGACTTAACTTAACTAATAAACACTAATATATTTTCCACCAAATCGCTTAGTTCTCAAATATTAGCAAGATCAGGAGGTTTTTTCCGTTTGAGACGTCCAATAACGTTATGCAGCACCTTTAAAAGTCTAGTCACTTCAGTCTTGAAGTGGTTTTGGAGTGTTCTTTAATTAAAATTGGCATATCTGTTGATAGTGCCCGTAACCATATTAATTTCTATGATGTGATAGAAGTCACAAATGCGAATATACGAAGTCGTATTCACAAAACACTTCAGCGTCTTATTTTGAAACATATGAATTATTTGGATATTGGAGTTAGAGCTGAAATTCATAGCTTTCCACTGGTCTCAGTATCCGTTGATATACGATAAACTTGTTGTAAGTTCAAAGCTCAGAGTTTCGGCCAAGCAACCTATACATTTTCCAGAATTTAATATTGAGTTCATCGCACTTATTTTTTATATTCCTTCCATCTGCTTGGCTTGACATCCTGGGTCATGCCAAAGTATTTTGTTGTGTTGACATATGTAATTCGCATACTGTTAAAAAAACTACAACGTGATTTATAAATTCATTGTGAATTCAATATGTGTAAATTTTGCTTCATTTAATTTGATTCGCCATTCCCTAGTCCAGATAGCAACTTTCTCAAGAGAAGGTTAGAATTTCCGAGTTGAGCTTCCCGAAATATTAACAGTCTCTGATACTGCTAATATTTCTATGCCATTTTTAAAGATGGCAGTTAAAAACAGAGATAGATGAAAATCAAATGACATAACATCAAGTCGGACAAATACGGCAAAGAGTAAGTTGGCACATAAAATAACATTGTATTATAACGGATAATAAAAAGTAGATTTATATGTCCTAAGGAATCATTCACTTAACAACCGCAATTAAATATATACAATTGCAATGTTAAAAAAAAATTATTCAAAATTGGAAAAATTAGTTAAACTATTTCGCTAAACATCCACATTTTGAAAAAATGTATACTTATATTAAGTTAGGTTCACCCATTGTTACATTTGATAATTCCGTAATTGATAATTTAACTAACTTATAGTTGTATTAGATTCTGACAATTGAAATACATTAAATATTAAACTAAAATACATTAAAAATGTAACAAATAATAGAATAATATAAAATATATTACATATTTTGTTCATTGCGGGTTGTATATACCTGAAATACTCGAATTTATATCGATTTTCCCAATATTTCGATTATGCCCAACACTATTAAAAACACAAGAGCATTCACGAAAATAATATTATTGACATTGTCTTACTAAAAATTACGAAAATGAACTTTCTAATTTTTTGTACTAATTAGTATCGAGTTTAAAGAAAGGGGATAGAGTTAATTGCTTTTTAATAGACTTAACATCATCTTTATAACTATCACGCACACTGAGTATTCCATCAATCAAACTTTTTATAAAATCAATAAATATTATTAAGATACAAGGTTTAACTCAAGTCTTTCCAGGATTATTTTTACACATATGATGGAGGGAAGAAGCAGCTCTTACGAAAAATAAACAACAATTAAATTCCATACAAACTGAAGATAAATTGCTTTTAATTGAAAGAGCAGCATTGAAAGCTACGGCTAGGAGTCTGTGTAACAAACATCCATCTACTAGTAGTAGTATCACTTGTAGTAGGATGTATAAACCTACATCCTACTACAAATGATAATGATTTCGCCAAACTGAAAAAACGGTATAATCAGACTCGTAGGAGATGAGTGCGACCCTTCACAAAATGTTTAATGTAGCTCTTATTATCAGCGAGTTCTTGATTGAACCCACTTGATTTCTTTTTGAAACCTGAAGACAATGGAAAGAATTTAAAAAGCTGCAATGCGCTGCCCAAAGATGGCTCCATCTACAACTTTTCAGGAGAGGCACTTATGCCTATCTATTCTGTATATATACTTCGAATAATTTTAAGTGATGTGTAAGTTTGTAGTAAGTTGTATAAGTTTAAGTAGGTGAGTAATATCAGCTATAGATTGATGATGACGACTTAAAAAACTGTTAAAACAAAAAAACTAGTCGTAATATATGGGTCATGAAAACTTCTAAAATTATTTTATTGTCTTTTTGGTTTTTTCCTGGACAATTATCGACTTTGGGAGATCAGAATGTTCTGCATCATCCTAATTTGTACGACTGCATTTTAATTCAACCGATAATAGCCGATTTTCCTGATCAGAATCGCTATAGTATACGTGGGTAGTCCGATATGTACTTAGCCTACAAGAAAAACAAAAATTTTGGAGAAGCGGCGATTTATTTCTGAACATAGTCTCCCTTTTAGCTCGACACACTTGACCCAGCGATGCTCCTCCTCTGCTCCAACTTCTTTAACCCGTCTGAAAAAATAAGTTTTCTCGAGGTCTGCAAATTGAACCTCCGTGGCGGCGATGGCCATACAAACACACCTCATTCCACACAAATTTCTGCCCGACGAGTGCCTTTTTCATATTCGAAAACAAAAAAAAGTCACGCAGTGCAAAATCTGGAGAATACGGTAGATGGCAGCAGTTTGTAGCCCAAATCAACCAATTTGTCTGTGGCGAGAGCGGAGATGTGGGCCCGTACATTGTCATGGTAGAAGGGTACTTTTTGTTCACCACATGTGGCGTTTTTTTCTGCATCTGGGCATCGAATCGACCCGAAAATATATTTGGTATAGTACAGCGCAGTGATCGTTATGCATTTATGTAGTTAGTCGATATAGATCACACCTTGTGAAAACCGAAAACGGTGGCCATCGCCTTTCTGGTCGATAAGGCAATCTTCGCCTTCTTCGAAGTATGTTCACCTAGTGAAGTTCACTGTTTCTACTATTTCTAAACGATGCAGAAACTCTTTCAGATTACGCTCAGCTATCTCGCACACCTTCAATCGGCGGCCTGCCAATACAAGATCGTGGATTTTTCATCATGTTATACTCCAAAGTGGCCATCGTTCCCTGGGCGTGACTCATGAAAAACCGAAATTCAACCACGTTGAAACTCGTTAAACCAATTTCGGACGGTCGCCATCAAAGGAGAATAATCACCGAACACAGCACCCAAGCGCTCTTTGACCGCTCCCACACAAACAAAACGAAATGAGACTGAAATTTCGCGATAACGAATAATAAATTTCTCATGCGATAGTGGCACCATCGGGCGGTCATTCTAAGTACTTATCGGACCTCCCTCGTATATAAAGCCATTGTTTGACTTTAACAATAATCACAATACTATTAATGTTGTCGTTTTTTTTTTCGTACAACCATTTTTCGTATAATGTTATTGGTAGTGAACCAATAAATACAGTAATATATTATTACTATTATTGTTTTATACATGAAACTTAACACAGAATCGAAATTGAGTTGTAAAAAAAGTATATCTAACTTAATGGTTAAAGCATTTGTTAATGAAAAATGACCATCAAAAAGAATACGAAGATGAAAACCTACGTTGGTTCCCTTTACTAAAGATTAGCTGAAATATTTGGAATAAATAAGGAAAACGAAATATGCCGACTCAGCAAACAAAGTTACCGAATTCCATTAAAAATTTTACACAACTGATTGTGCTGCCTTTCCTCTGCTGGAGCTGAAACTTAGTTATACAAAGTATAAAGTCATTAATCATATATTCAAAATACCTTAAAAATAAATCTAAATTGTTAAACTTTTTATACTATCTGAAAATAATTGTTTTAAAATAAACTTTCTTAGATACCGTTAGATATTTTTAAAAAATATTTGGTTCTTGCACGCATTCTGATAATTTTTATATAATGATATATATTAATTAAAATATTTTTATACATTTTCTATTAACTTTTCCCCATCCTTCTGGAAATACCATGTCTATGTTAGTTTGGTAACTATCCCATCATCGATCCATTTTAACAGTTCTTCAGGAATTCGATATTCGAAACGATAGGTATAAATTACTAGTAAAATGTTATAATTTAATAACATTAATTTTGTAGATTGGTATGTGAGGATATTTATGTCAAATAATATTAAAATAGAAATTACTTGAAAAATAGTAAAATTGAAAACAGTCATATTTGTATACGTTTATACATTTCTGATATCGCAGATGATTGAAAAGCTTACCAGAAGGTAGAAAATTTGTAAAGGAAATGTCATGAATTTTTAAGAGATTGTAAATATAAGACGTAGTTATCAGAAAGTTTGTAAACTAAATTGATAACATAAGATTTGAAGCTTTTTGATTTGTTATTTCCCTTCTGCCTGATCTTTATGTTTGGTGAGTGCACTAGAGAGAATTTCCATTTGACTTGCAACAATGTAAGCTCATAACTGTTACAAGATGTATCTGACGCAACAAGATGACTGTTACAAGATGAGTCTGTTACATGCTACTACTGGTCTGTTAAGCAACATTTTATCGTTCAATTTTCTTCAAAAAATACCAGTTTCATTGGATTTAAGCACTCATGATATACTAAAAGTTATACCACCATATACACAACAAGAATTCACAGAAGAATTCACAGATTCAGAAAAGAAGTCACAGAAAAGTATCTGTAATATATATACTTGTGAAAATTTCGGTTTGAAATTGCATTCTCATTCTACTTCAATTCTGAAGTAGCCATATTTTTCCTATTTGATCTTTCCTACAGCATGTAAACGTTTGGATACAGTGAACATTGCCTACTGAAACTTATTTGGGAACTTCAGCTGGATTTTCGCCCAATAAATTTTGGAATTCATCGTTTTCAGGTTTTTCTGGCCTTCTAGGTCACTTCTTTGTCACTGACATTAAACATCGTCACTTTTTAGCCGTTGAAATCAAAAGCAACAATTAGGATAACACAGCAAAATCATAATATTTTAATGTGTTTGATGAGTTTAGGCAACAAATCTTTTCAAATACAAAAAAAGTATTGAGATAATCAAGTATATCATAACTGATAATTGATATAGGTCTATTCATTGCCTCCTGATAGCTCCTTTTATGTCTAGGAAATTGTTGCGATTTTTTTCAAGTCAGCTGAAACAGAGAGAAAAATATTTTAATGATTCAGGTCTCATGTTAAAATATTCTTTCTGGGTATTCAACAAATAGAAGGAAAAGGCAAATCAAGAAACTAAAGAAAACATAATAAACAGTAACGACAGACTTCACAGAATATTAAGTAAAATACGATCTTTTGGTGAATTCAAACTGAATAGTATAGCAGAGAGACTTTTAGTATAATAGAGTAACTTATATATATAGTAGAGTAACTTTTATTACCATCGATCTTGTGAAAAAAGAAACGTATTTACTGATACGTTGTACGGTTTTCAGTTAATGGTTAAAATTTACAAGTCATACTTCATGATTGCAATAATATGGTGGGGTAATAATGGTCGCCAATGTTGCTGTCAAAATTCTTCAGGAACCAATATCTTTTATATTTCATTCATTGTTATATGTAATTTATTTTTTATCACATATTTATTAACCTCCTTACAGATATCTGATTCAAATTATGATTCTCAGAAGCTTCAGCTTCAGAAGCTTCTAATCTAATCAGATTAGAGTGGAAAACCTAGTTAAATATATTTTTACCACAACTACTATTAAAATAATATTTTTGCATTTTATATGTAAGTCAAAGAAAATAAATTTTTTGTCTAAAATATATTTTAGTTTTTAGATTTCATGTTTTGAATATAAGTAGTGAGAATAAGAGAATAAGAATATGATTTATGGTTTTAAATGTTTTAAAATATATATTAGCTGCTGGTATGTATTCTAATCAGCGAGATCAATTAGTGAACATGTCAAGTTTCACTACTACTAGAATACTAAATAACTGTTAAATAAGCTAAACCCTCCTAAATTCGATAGTTTTGACAGTTTTCTAAATAAACTAACAGATTTCTATATAGTATTATTGAGTTACGCAGTCTGTACATATGCTAACTATGATAATGATAATATGATAACCTAATATCATACAATAGTATTCAAAACTCAATTTTGAGCATTTCACGATAAATATATGTATGCAGTAAATAACTTAATAATACTAAAATTTTATTTATGTAAAAACTTTTTAAATACAATAGAACTTTACAATTAAGTTAATTATGTATATATGTCTAAGGATATAGAAAATGTACAAGTAGCGGTCAACAAGATCTACAAATGGACTAGAGACTGGAAAACCCAACCTAATAGCTCCGAATCTGTCCATGTTAATTTTGCGATGTGGCTAAATGGCAAAAACATAACTATATCACTTGACGGATTCTCGATTCCTTAAGAATTAGTCAAATACCTCCGAATATATCTCGATGGTAGGTTAAACTGGAAGCATCATGTTAGACAAAAAGCAAAGCAGATTAGACTCAAAGTGAGCAACTGTACTGGTTAATCGGAAAATACTCCCAACTTGACACGAATTCAAGGAGATTGGTTTATTAATCAATCATAAAGCATATAGGGTGCAAATATGGGGTTGCACTTAAACCTACTCCTAATCCAACGCACCAAAAATAAAGTTCTGCAATTAATTACCAATGCTTATCGCTAGGTCACCAACGAAGAGCTGCACTATGGCCTCGTAATCCAATGAAAAACATGAAATAAGGTTGCGAAATCATAGCAACGTGGAAGCAATACATCTACTGGATATCACGCAGGAAACCGGAAGATTGAAGCGAACCAAACCACACGAATTTCATTAGTGTATAAGTGTATTCTTAACTTTAGCTTAAGTAGATTAGTTTTATTTCAATTTGGGACATACATACTGATGTATTAAACCCGTACTTGCCTTTCTTGTGTATTAATGCAAGTGCAAGTAGCAATATGAAGTAATTAAATTAGTAATTAATAAAAAAAAGTTAGGTTATTTAACACTTGTTTACATTGATAATTTTTCATTGCATTTTCACCAACGAATATCCGCTGGTAACAATACGTCCAAGCACCTAATAATGAAAATAGTTAACCAAAACAACAAAAATATTTAACAAGTATGAATATATAATATTTTCATCATGTGTTCACAACTTTGAAATATTATATCAGAAAACAGAGACTCACACAGAAAAAAAAAACACTGTCAAGAACACTTATAGCAAAACATGTATGTTGAATGGCATATTTGACTAAATGGGAACAAATAACATCATAGAAAACGGACGGACTATGTTTGCGAACAAATTATACTTTATGATTAACTCTAATACGCGACTAGAAACATTGATTTAAACTCGACAACTAATGAACCGCATTGCTTCTGTATTATCGTCTCTATTCCGACCCCAACCGATTAGAAATTAACTGCTGGGACACACTCGTTCCCCTATTGTAAACGCTTCGACCCAGATGGAAGGGGTAACGTTGAAAATGACGGTAACGGTTTCGGAGCGGACTTAAATTGCCGTCCCTCCTTGGTCGCCATCCATCATGCCGGATTTCGGAGTGTCCGGTAACAATTAGCGGGGCTAAAAGTTATCAAACAACCTTGTTGCTCAGTTTGACGGCTTCATTTGTCCAGTTTTGCGGGGTGTATCGTCAGGAACAGTCACGATACGTTAACCTACACGTTATAGAAGCTAATTTGGTTATGTGCCAACGATTATGTGTCGTGTAATAGGAGTGGCGCTAGTTAAGTTGTCTGGTGAGCATCTTGTAAGACATACAGGAAGCTGATATTACATGTTAATTATAGCCCTCCAGGCTTGTGTCGTTGACTTGTTAAAGGTATAATGTTCGGATATTCGAAGTAAATTTACAGATTTTTTGTATTATATTTAAATAAATTTTGATATTTTACTGTAGTTCCCAAGCATATCTCACAGTTTGTCACTAATTATATTATTCAACACAATATCATCATTATCAATTCTTATTTTTTAATTGATATCTTATATCTTCAACAATCTGCCTGTTAACGTAAGTATAAACTTATATAAACTTATAACCTATATTTTATTCTTGAGACTATTCTAACTTCTTCTAGATCCTTCTAGATCTTTTTCTAGAGATTATTATATCTCACTATATATGTCTATTAAACAGTTCAAATGGTAGTATGCGTTTGAGCCTACGCACTTCACTGTCATCGCGCACATTTAACTGTTTGACGAATGTCTTGGGATGCACTAACACTTAGGATCACTCTCGTTATGGCTTCCAAGGGGATATCGCGCTGAATTAGTTTGTTGGAGACATAATATGGGACATCGACGATGACTCGCAATACTTTATTCTGGAACCTCTGAATAATATCTATGTTAAATTTGATATTAGGTATCATAGACCTATGGTCTAAATAGACCTAAGTATTGACTTATAGAGCAAAATCAGCTAATACATTAGGTTTAGTTTAAGTCCAAGCTATTTGTGTTTTGTCACTATATGTTTTTTTTTCATGTTAAGCGCCGATCTGAATGCATTCCCAGATATTTAACATATATATCTACTTGCGGAAATTTATAATTATTTATTTTTACTAGGGGACAACTCCTTGTCAATGTCACATGGGTAGATTTTGCGTCATTTACTGTGATCCACCTTCTTTTTAAACAACCTTCATTTTTCAATCAATTTTCAACCACAATTCAATTTTATTTAGATAAAGTTGGAGGTTTCTTGTGGCTGATATTGGATCCTCGTGTGATGATAAGACCGCATTATCATCGGCATATGTTGCAACAGTAGTATCACTTGAGCTCGGTATATCAGGTGTATAATAGGTATATCAAGGACACATAGTGCCAAGGGCACTGCCCTTCAGAATACCTAAATATACTGGATGTAGATCAGTGGCTGAAGGTCAAAGAGGCTGAAGGTCATTGAATGCTGTATGAAGATTATGGCAGTCATATTCCATCGATTTCAATATATGAATACTGGTTCCGACGTAGTAAAAGTGGTGGTTTTAAAAACTAAGGCAAAGAGCGTTCTGGATAGCCAAAAAAATGAAGATGAGGATTTAAAATCATTACTTGATAATGATCCGTGTAAAACGCAAGAAATATATGCAGAATTATTGGTAGAAACATAAGAAACCACCTCCAGTCACTATTTTTATCAATATTTTTAAAATAGAAATGATCCAATATACTATATCAATAACAACATTGGAAAGGTTTTTTGCATCCTACTGTTACTGGTGAAGAAAGTTGGATCCACTGCGATCCACGCGATGCATTGCGAACACTTTCAACACTAAATTAACTTATTAGGTCTGTAAATTAAGTTTAAATAAATTGTAACAGATGATGTTATTGTGTATTTGTAACAAGATTTATGTTTACTTTTCAGTGTTATTTCGTCGAAGTGTGAAACAAAATTTCATTTCTTGATAATATCTGAATTTGTACCAAGCAAATCGGATTTTGATCGATGAAACTATCAATAGGGATCGCTAGCGACTAATGTTATTCTTCAGGGTGACAACGCTCGACCACATTGCAACATGTGAAACCAACAACCGGTGAAAAATTGCTTGGATACATTAAAACAAGAGGCATTAATCCACCCGCCGTATTCTCCAGACAAGATTTACTACTTATTCTGACATATAAGTCGCCTCTCTGAGCGCACTTCTTATGAAGATACTAAAAAATGAGTTGATTCGTGGATAGCCTCAAAATATATTATTATTTCAAGATGAAATCCGTAAGTGGCCTGAAAGATTGGAAAAAGTAGCGGCTTTAAAAGGACAATACTTTAAATAAAATGCATTGTACCAATTTTTCACAATAAGGCTTCAAATTAAAAAAAAATCATTCAAAATTAATTTATACACCTATTATATTATACGCTACAAATGTATTATTAGCTGCAATAAATTCTTACTAATGTTTACCAATTTCTCCATGTTCCTTTTGGATCGCCTGATTTTCTGAACTTATAGTTGTAAAAACAAAAAAATTGAAGCTCTACATACTATTCATTTATTATTTAGAAAGATCCTACTTCCCTGGAGGCCAACTTATTTACAAACTGTGCCGTTTCCATGCGCTCCTTGTCTTTCTCGTTAACATAACTTTGTAAAAGGTTTTCCCTTTTTATTTCCACTCAAGAAAATAGTTATATCCAAATATACAGTATCTTTATGTTATATTTTTTTATAAAAGTTATTTAAAGTTTATACATCAGTGACACTACACAAACAATGAAATTTTCAGTATCCCCGACGCTATAAGAAGCTCTATAACGAATAGTAATCCCGTTTCGTGAGAAACAGGGATCTACATAGAGATCTAGGATATGGGTCCAAATGATAACCAACAAAGCGCAAGGGAGCATGAAGAAGGTTTCTAAAGCTACGTTAATCTCGGAGCAATTCAGTCGATTTACTAACCGGAAGTAATACGTTTAAATATGTGGTTGCACATAATGTGTTTTATATACAATTATGGAACATACTAAAAAGAAAAGATAAGTGTTAAAACATAAAAAATAGTGTTTAATTGGAAGACAACTCAATTATCAATCCGTAATATGTGTAATATGTAATAGATCAATTCTAAATCCTAATAGGCATTGTAGTAGATTGAGAAGAATGATAGAAATACTCTAGAACTTTAGATACCAACTGATACTCGTATGTCTCGACAGAGGTGAGACTGACTTGGCTGTCCACTTTTATGTTGTTCCCGAAGTATTGTAATATTTGAATAACACTCGAGCAGAATACAAGCTCAAAATAATCAAACCACTTGATCTTGTATTGAACTTACTTGTGCGAGTATCTGACAGAAAAATATTATGGTATTTAGCAGAAAAAACACCAGTGTTAATAAATATGTTAATATTATTACTACATAGGACCCGTGGAGAGCGATACATTCTCCTAGAAATATGCTTAGTTTTCAAAAATTATTGTGAAAACAATTTTTATATTAGTCGGGAACTACTAGTAACAATGCATTAAGAAAAAGTTTTATTCTAAGGTATCTAGCTAGATCTAAAAAGTATTTTGTGATGTTTCGTTATACTTGGGTTAAAAGAGATTTATGGGTAACAGGTTAAGACTGGGACTCTCAATTTGAATTATCTAACGCGAATTATCTGTTGCGAGTTGGGATCACGTAAGGTACGAAGAGAATATGTTACACCCAACACACTTGTGAAACTCCTCACAAATGGGATGATTGGCACAAATAATATTTTTGTACTGGAACACTTTAATCTGGATAAGCTGCTTCTCAGAGACATACTTGTGCCAAGCTTCGACTCCCTATAGGCTTCGATCAACATCATCACGAAACAGAACTTTGCATAGTGTCGCCTTCTTGAAGATAGGAAGTTTGCTATAGTTGCGGAGTAGAGGATATAGAAGTGCTGTGCGCTCCACTGCATTTTCAAGTGGCGTGTTGAATTTGGGAGGACAATTTAAACCTGTAATTGAAGTGGAAACCGAGATAAATGGTTTTGTAGAGCCAGGGGTGAGAACTCTCAATTTGGAGGCAGTACGCGCGGAAATTGCTCCTCCAATGGAACACAACAGACTGAGTTTTGCTCGGATTAATCTTAAAAAAAAACAGAAAACAAGAACAATGATTGAGTAGGGCTCGGAGGCGGTTTTAGATGGCATTGGGATAATAGCCTGTAGTATAGAAGATGGTCTTATCTGAGTAAAATGCTGCTTGAAATTCTGCTGGGTCCTAATTATAAGTTTATGGTTGCAATTGTTTATAATTGTTATTGTTCATAAGTGAAGAGCCCAAAATCTCTAATATCTAATCTCTCTAAATATATATATATATATATATATATATATATATATATATATATATGTTCTGTTATACATATGTTTAAACAATAGATCTAATCCGAATAAATTAGTAAAAAGGAAACTCTAAATCATCAAAATAATCAGTATAAAATAACCAATCAATATGAATCCTAATTGTTAAGATGAATCCTAATATAATATAATTTATCTAGTTATAAAGTATGTATAAAATAAATTAATATATTTAAACTGCGTTAAGTAAAAAAGTAATAACAAAATAAATCAAAGAATATAGTTCATTGGTAATGAACTATATTGACCAATAAGTAAATAGGGTTCTGGAAATGAAATGAAATTATCAAGAGATGGAAATAAAATAAACCGAATTAAAAGCTACAGAAATAACTCATCGTTCGGATAAAATCGATGTGAAAGGAGCCGGAAGTCGGAAGAAGCTAAACCTTGTTAGTTTAAACAATTCGTCATTTAATTTACTTATATTAGAGATTGATTTTTAGGTACCGTTAATTCAATACAATGTTATTTCAATGAAAAATGGTTTTGTTCCAAATCCAAATGTAAGGTTTGATAAAACGGCTTAGAATGGTTCAACAATAATCTTAGTTTATTATTTTACCAGTCTGAAACTAATTCACCAGTATTCATTTTACATATTCATAAACTGATGCTAGTTATTTCTTATCCGATTTCTTGACATTAACTCTATTTGAAGCCAAAGAATCAGATTCTTACAGCTTGTTATAAGTTCCATATACCACTATATTCCATATCAAACTCGTATATTTTAATCTTTTCTCAAATCACGCTCGAATTTTAGATCCGCCCAGTTTTCTATATCTAAGTTTTGATTACATATTTTCATTTAAGATTAAATGTTAATAGGATGTATCATAACTTTAATAATTTAGCTATATGCTTCAATCGTGTTTAATTACTCCTATCAACTAATTCTAATTAATGAAGGAAAGGCACAACTGAAGGACCGCATGCTATTGTAAATCTCGATGGCTTCCTATTAGATCTAATGGAGCTCAAGTACCGCAAATCCGTAAAGGAGAGAAAAATTGGATCTGCTGGTGAAACGATAAGTCGAAACGTCTGAGCACATAGACTAAATGAAATATTATGATTAAGATTGAAGTCCGTCTCCTTCGAACCGCTATCTTGCCAATAGTTCTGCATGCTAACTTGGACTTATTATTATTGGACACAATTATAAACTGAATGTGGAAGTCTTTGAAATGCGACGCTTTAGACAAATACTACATGTTTCTCTTGCAAATCATATAAGAAATAATTCAATTTAAATACGACAATCACCGCACAGTTGAAAAACAAGAGTATATAGAAACTCGTATTAGTTGAGACACAGTTAGCTCAACAACAGCGTATTAGTTGAGTAGTAGATGCAAATAGATGATGATCGTTATGATAATGATCAGTAAGTATTTTAAACATAAACATTAATATGCTTCATAATTAGATCTCAGCATCTATACAACAAATATGGGTTTAAAGCTTAATTAAGATCAATCTAGCGTCCGTTAGACTAACACAGTTATACCCACTAAATCAGCAACCACAAAACAGTACACAAACTGTAGACATAAAATGTATAGACTCTATTTTTTATCGGACGATTACAAGATCTCACGTATTCCATTCAAAATTATTTACACCCGATTAAACTTTACCACAACATCCACACCGTTTGATATTTTAGTCTCACCGCACCCATCTAATTACTATTCACGTGAACTAATCAACTAATCCACGACGTTATAGTGTATCAATAAAACGTTTAACTTACAAAAATTAATTTATAGTCCTCCTATCTTACCTACTAGAATTCACGATTAAAATTCAGAAGTTAAAACTACCTGACTCTGTTATCATGTTTAACGGGTTAGGCCCAAAAGAGCGGAGATTTAAGGTAGTATTCTAGTCCAGAAATTTAGAAAATCTATTTTTTTCATCTCTTCAAAGTGTAACCCTTTGAGAATATGCCCTTCACAGGATTGTTCAAAATTTATATATTTTTCCGAGGTTTAACTCTTTTAGCGAAGCAGCATGTAAACCACCATGACACCTAGAAACTTTAAACACGTTTTTCTTGAAACCACTTTTTTCGAAACGATTGAGAGATCTCGATTTCTCCTGAACTGATTTACTTGAAATTTTGTATGAGCCTTCTCTATACGTTCTTCTATAGTATAAAATAAAATAAATATAGTATACATAAATACAAACTACAATAATATTTAAATTTTTACTATATACTGTTTAAAAAAATCGGAGAAAATAATATAAAAAATGTAATATTATAGTGTATGATAGCATCATTAATAGCATATTATGATAGCATTAATCAATCTAAACTAAGAATTTTGTCTTTTTTTGAGTTTGGTCAAGGACAGCGCTATTTTTTGAGATTAATTTCCAACAGACTCTTGATTAGAAGAATTAAACAAAAAGAAGAATATTCTAAACTAAAGAAATATAAGCAGAAGTGCATCAAGGCAGCGTATTAGAATCTGTCCTCTATCTGATTTATACTAATAACATACCAAAACTAGAGGAAATTACGATAGCTACATTTACGAATAATACCAAATAGATAATCTAAGAAGCACCCATAAAGAGATTAGGCAGCTAGCGATAATGGGGAATAAAATTAAATGAGCTAAAATATGTTTATTAATTAACCTATTAATTTAGCAACAAAAAAATCAGCAACTCGTCAGTATTGAAAATGGATGGTGCTAAATGCCAAATTAAAATGGGAAGAATATGTCAAAAAGAAATTAATCGAACTCAAAATTAAATATAAACAGTTATGTAGGCTCCTTGGAAAATCCAAAATGCCATTTCACAATAACATATTAATCTACAAATAGGTGTTCAAAGTAATATGGATATATGGTATAGAGCTGTGGGGCTGTACCCGGGATAGCAATGTAAAAAAAAATTCAAGTATTTTAGAACAAAATATTGCGTAATGCAATGGACGCATCTTGATGTGTACGTAAGGAAGATTTGCATCGTGACCTGGAAATTCCTTCAATCAAGAAATAAATTAAAACGTTCGCTGGGAAACACGAAGCTAAATTACACCTCCATGAAAACCAAGAGGCCTTTCAGCTACTGCATGGACGACACTCTGTTCGCAGACTAAAGAGGGCAAAACAGTGGAAACTTGAGTGACATAGTGTGAGTGAAGGTGTGTAAGGTGTGAGAACAGAACTATAGATTGTCACTAGACTATAGTATGTAAAATGTAATAATAATTGTTAGTAGTAAGTTAATAGTTAGTCTAGGAGATCAATTCTAATAATAAATATATTTTAATAAAGTATATTCCTTAATTAACATTAATAGGTATCTAGGAAAAACCGGATAATTATATATATGTATATATATATATATATATATATATATATATATATATATATATATATATATATATAATATAACCGGATACTGTATTGAACATTTTATTTGAAAAACTCCTGAGAGAACTATAACCAAGATTAATAATTAGACCAATAACAATTATCTATCAATAATGCTACAATATGAACATAAACTGTTTCTGTCTTACTAAAATATCATAAAAACAAATATTTAAAATGGCAATAATTTCAAAAATAATATAGAAATCGGAACAAGGTTTCTACAGCGGAGTCTCGTTAGACAAATAAACAATAACTTGAATGTTTAAGTCCTTTATTTGACCAA
This sequence comes from Rhynchophorus ferrugineus, assembly GCF_030347505.1. Lineage (NCBI taxonomy): Eukaryota > Metazoa > Arthropoda > Insecta > Coleoptera > Curculionidae > Rhynchophorus > Rhynchophorus ferrugineus. The sequence continues at coordinate 43,772,355 of NW_027472583.1, read as the reverse complement.
ACACAATCAAAACAAAGCAGTCGTCTGGCTGTTGATACAGGCTGCCTTCTATCAGACTGTGTTTTGCCGCAAGTTGCATTGAATTTTAAGCGATATTTTGCAGGAACAACATTTAACCTCCAACTTTAAACTATATATATATATATATATATATATATATATATATATATATATATATATATATATATATATATATATTAGGTGTTAATGTAACTAAAATCATAAAAAGAGTTTCAATTAATTCTCCTCCCCTATATATTATATAGCCTGACTCAAAAAACAAACACTTAGATTCATATAATTTGATATATCTATGAGAAAAAAAACGTTTCGATATATTGATCCGAAATTGGCAAACTCAGATGATGAAAAATGAAAAATAGATAAATCTAATCGTTTGCAACAAGCTCATAAAGTCACCAATATAAACCTGTGACTACTTTCTCAACACTACTTGCTTCAATATGATATATATGAAATGAAAAACTATGATTCTCTTCTTATATTCATCAGTATACATAAATACGCAAACTTCAGAAACCTGGAAAAGGAAGCTCTTTTGTTCGTATCCTCCTTTCCTCAAAATGTTTTTCATTTATAAATCTACAGTCACTATAAGCCACATGGAGATTTTATATGACATATAAACATGATTTAAAACACAGTTTTTTTTAAACAATGCATATTTATTAATAATACTAGAAATATATTATAATGTACAACATCTATATTAGTATAAAGATAAACACAATTAGAATAAAATTTCCCAAAAAAAAACTTTTTCTTTCAATTCTAAATGAGAATTACTATGATTACTATAATATATATTACTAAACACGCTTTTCATTGTGTTGTTTTTTCTCAGCATATTAATGGCCAGCTCTAACAATGAGCAACATAGCCTGGATAATGAAAGTTATACAAATCCACGGTTTGTTTTCATAATTTTCGTTTCTATTGTGTAAACTTTATTTCTTTGTCTATAATAAAACCCAATTTGTGTTCTGGGTTAACGTCTAATTTTCTAGCCAGTTTTGTTAAGCAATCTGATAGTATAGAAAAAGTATGAACATGGGTCAAAGCATGACTATATAATCGTCATATTAATCTCGACTCATAATTAGTATTTCTTATTAATGAAAAAATGTGCCTTTTTCATCGTATATAAATAAGCGAAGTAGTTGAATATTATAAATTATTTTAACTATAATTATTAATAGATATGAATAAATAAATATAAATAGAAACAACTTCGAATATATATCAATAATTAAATAAGAATATAAACTAATATTAATATATAATATGTATCACTATATAGCATAATACAATATTTATATTGGATGTATGACTTAATTTTTACAGATTTTTTCTTCGAATATAAAATTCTATTAAATTAGAACATTTTTGAGATCTTTTGTCAATTACATGATGAAATGCAGAAAAGTGAATTTGTATTATTTTAATGTCGACTTTCTACTTTATGAAACATCTAATTACCGGCATACTGGTTTTAATAAATCAAGTGTCAATAATGAAGTGTTCATTTTGAGCTCAGTAAACAGCAGGACAACAAGATGTAGAATTAGTTAATTAGAAAAGTTACTGCAAAATTATCATAGAATCTTAAACGTAAAAAGTAACCAATAGAGATTCTTCTAACCAATATATCAATGCCGAAACAAGACCTCAGTTTTTCCTGTATTTATCGGAGAACTTGAAAAGAATGCTTCATTATGAATTCCTGTAATATGGTCAAATAAGATCTGTGAAACGTTACAGCTAAAAGATGAAGAAATTTACCAGAAAATAGCATTTACTGGAAAATCAATGAGTCAAACCTGACTTGACATGACAATATTATAGCGAACGTTGCTCGCTTAACTCAGTTCAAGATCGCCTTGAACTTGGTGTGGCAAATTCTCACGCACGCGGTATTTTGATCCAATAAACTTGCGATCAATTGCCATTTCTTCTAATCTAATAAACACTTCAACATACTGTATAACATACATAACACAATAAATAAATTAAATGAAAAGGCTGTAAAAAGTAAATTAAAGTAGCAAGAATTGTACTTCAAAGCTATATAGCACATCAATTGAAAAATTGAATTAATCAAATTGAAATTTCCAAAATACTGAACAATAGTTTCAATGGTAAGGCCTGACATGGCTGAGAGATCACCGATGAGAACTCTGCTTGGTCATGATCCGTTGAAATATTCAAAAATCAGGAGGAGAGTATGCCAGATAGAGTTGGTCTTATAGATCTTGTATTTGTTAATATAAAGTGGAATTATATGAGTCTCAAACTCTCTTGATATTTTGTCTCAAAATAGCTTGGAAAAGTGACTAAAACCTATCGAATTAAATGTTGTGACTGGTCTATATAGAACAAATTAGCAAGTCGAATATCGTCGATAAAATCCATGGAATGATACTAAACAATTAGAGAAAGAAAAAACGCATCAAACATTTTACGTAATTATTTGTTTGTGGGTAAAGTATCTGCCCGATACGTGCGACAATTGCTCACACTCGATCAAAAACGCAATCGTGAAAGCTCTTCAAAAGAACGCTTGACGATATTCAGTAACAATTTAAACGAGCTTTGAAACATGATTATATCAAAGCACACCATGTCCTTGAATAAAGCCTATTATTTGAAAATAATGGAAAGCCTTATTAAGTAATGTATTGAATTAAGGACATCATGGTGAAAAACCCTCTTAAAAATGTTGAATATACTCTAAAAATTTGACAATAAATTTCAACTTTTTTTTCACATTTTATGATTTTAAATCCATTTTTAACTGTAATAGTTTATATACGACGAACAAAACACACGAAATCTGGGTTTGCTCAGACGTTTTGAGAATTTCAAATTATGTACATGTATTATTATTATTATAATTAAAGATAAATTTTCTCTGCCCTTTCTTTTAAACTTAATTAGAAATATTTACGAATGAAGCTAATGGCAACGGCGATAACAGTACTGTGATTATAAGACTACCTTAAATAATATTAAATAATATGATAATGACTACTATATATTCTATTATAATGTACGTATCATCATTGTCTATTAAAATATTCCTACACAAAAGATGAATTTTTTTTATTATGTTTTGAGTTTATTCTAATAGAGAATAATGAATTAAAAAGAGACAAAGGTTTATATTTACTCGTCCGTATAAATAACACTTATCAAAAGAATAATGATTACAAGTTTCTCTCCGAAATGTAAAGCTCCACAGTGAATACATGTAATCAAACGAAATTCAAATTTCAGTATCTGTATATCTGGCATCATTAACGTCTTTGTTGTTCCAAGCTATTGTACTAACTCATACGCTGTGATAAACTTTATTGCAACTTTAGTGGCATCTCATTGGTCACTAGCTTTAACATCTGTAGATTATGATAAGCACTATCAGCAATATCTAAGCTCTTCTATGTAATATATATATGTAATGTAAATAAAATGATGAAATAAATATAATGTTTTCAAATATAATAGATTTTAACATTATAGAACATCTGATGGATATATCGATGACGCCTTTTCAATCAGACTATTACTAATAAACAGCTATTTGAAATTTATTAAAGAAAGCAAAACGCCAAAATCTGTAATTATCGAAACTAATGTTTTCGAAAATGTTGGAGCCGTTAAACAACTAAACGACTTCTATAGTCTGATTCGGTTATGTGTTCAAACACATCCAACAGCATTGTATTTCTTTTTAATTAAAATATATTAAGAAGGAAAATATTGTCTGATTTTGAAACGAATTTATAAATTGCGCTATGCAATAGATTTGATATATTAATGACCCAAGTTCGCTGTTATTTTGAATAGAAAATATATGTCATTTGTATTTAAATAACAGTTCTAAGATAACAAACGAATAAAACGGGATTTATCTCTATATCTCCAAATTATATCCTACAATAATGAAAGTATAACAAATATTCTGGAATTGATATAGATTTTTTGTTCTATCCGTATAAAGGAATCCAGACAAAAATGCTTTGTATCGGAATTTGTTGAATCAACCGTTCGTACAGGTCTCATGCGTGAAACGCAATAAAGGAAATTGGCATTTTCTTTGAAGGCGGAAAGGACATATCGATCCAGTTGGAAGGTTACCGAAAAAATACGCCACACCAGACGCTTTATTTTGGTCAAAAGCGTATCATGGTTCTTTGCATAACTGTGTTAAAATTTTATATCGTGTCTTTGCGTGCGTGGGGAACACCTTCGCCAGCACGCAGCTATTTTCCATGGTCAATAAGGGTTCTCCAACGGTTATGACCCAAACACTTGTTTGTTTTACTATTTTAATATTGCATATTAGCTACGACGCATTATATTAGTCCGTGGTTTCTTTTGCCCTTTAAATTAAGGGCCTTTCTATTGCAATAAATCAAATCAGATTTTTACATTGGATTAGCTAGAAAATGTATTGATCTAATTATTATTATTGTTACATAAACACTGTTATGAACTACCAAATTATTTCTAATTGTTTATATTGACACTGTGACAAATAAAAAACTTCAGAAAAAATGTGATATGTAATGAGAAAATAATTTTAGTATATCTCTCATTTATCTCTCTATCTCTTTCAGCATTGAATGGAATCTATTCCAGAATTGAAACAAAATTTGAACCACCAAGAAAGCTTCTCTCTTACTGTCTCTCCAGACAAGAGAAAAAACAGACCAAACCTAACACATATTGCTAATTTAATATCCATCTAGTGAATACGCTGAATACGTCATAACTTCCCACTTGAGATGCAACATCGTATCCTCCTCAACTCTTGCAAACTGCGTTCTCTTCTCATTAAGAGCATTATGTCATTTAGTTTATTCAGTTGACATCAATAGACATCTGCATTAATAGTTTCATTTGGGTTCAGGGGTTTGTAATAAACTACACTTTGCTAATCCTACCATATGCGCAGCAAGAGTTTATGTCCATGAATATTCCACTGCTAAGTCAACGTGAATGATTTTCCTGGACTCCGGAGCCAACCCGTTACTGTTTGTCAAAGTAATTTCGCATAGAAGATATTTTCACTCCGTTTAGATCTTTTCCATCTAAGCTATTTAAATTAATTTGAGAATTTTAAATGGACTTTCGTCTTATAAGTGTTGCAACTCTTATTTGTTGCAAATTGTCTTCAAACTTGGTTCATCATGCCGTTCTTTATCTATCTATTTTCCATGGTCAATAAGGGTTCTCCAACGGTTATGACCCAAACACTTGTTTGTTTTACTATATTAATATTGCATATTAGCTACGACGCATTATATTAGTCCGTGGTTTCTTTTGCCCTTTAAATTGAAGGCCCTTCTATTGGAATAAATCAAATCAGATTTTTATATTGGATTAGCTAGAAAATGTATTCGTTTAATTATTATTATTGTTACATAAACACTGTTATGAGCTACCAAATTATTTCTAATTAATAATGTTGACACTGTGACGAATAAAAAACTTCAGAAAAAATATGATATGTAATGAGAAAATAATTTTAGTATATCTCTCATTTATCTCTCTATATCTTTCAGCATTGAATGGAATCTATTCCAAAATTGAAACACATTTTGAGCCACCAAGAAAACTTCCCTCTTACTGTCTCTCCAGACAAGAGAAAAAACAGACCAAACCTAACACATATTGCTAATTTAATATCCATCTAGTGAATACGCTGAATACGTCATAACTTCCCACTTGAGATGCAACATCGTATCCTCCTCAACTCTTGCAAACTGCGTTCTCTTCTCATTAAGAGCATTATGTCATTTAGTTTATTCAGTTGACATCAATAGACATCTGCATTAATAGTTTCATTTGGGTTCAGGGGTTTGTAATAAACTACACTTTGCTGATCCTACCATATGCGCAGCAGGAGTTTATGTCCCTGAATATTCCACTGCGATGTCAACGTGGATGATTCTCCTGGACTCCGAAACCAACCCGTTACTGTTTGTCAAAGTAATTTCGCATAGAAGATATTTTCACTCCGTTTAGATCTTTTCCATCTAAGCTATTTAAATTAATTTGAGAATTTTAAATGGACTTTCGTCTTATAAGTGTTGCAACTCTTATTTGTTGCAAATTGTCTTCAAACTTGGTTCATCATGTCGTTCTTTATCTATCTATTTTCCATGGTCAATAAGGGTTCTCCAACGGTTATGACCCAAACACTTGTTTGTTTTACTATTTTAATACTGCTTTTTTTAAATTAAAGGCTTTAAAAATTAAAGGCCCTTCTATTGGAATAAATCAAATCAGATTTTTATATTGGATTAGCTGGAAAATGTATTCGTTTAATTATTATTATTGTTACATAAACACTGTTATGAGCTACCAATTTATTTCTAATTAATAATTTTGACACTGTGACGAATAAAAAACTTCAGAAAAAATTTGATATGTAATGGAAAATAATTTTAGTATATATCTTATTTATCTCTCTATCTCTTTCAGCATTGAATGGAATCTATTCCAGAATTGAAACAAATTTTGAGCCACCAAGAAAATTTCTCTCTTACTGTCTCTCCAGACAAGAGAAAAAACAGACCAAACCTAACACATATTGCTAATTTAATATCCATCTAGTGAATACGCTGGATACGTCATAACTTCCCACTTGAGATGCAACATCGTATCCTCCACAACTCTTGCAAACGTTGTTCTTTTCCCATTACGAGCATTATGTCATTTAGTTTATTCGGTTAACATCAATAGACACCTGCGTTAATAGTTTCATTCGGGTTTAGGGGTTTGTAATAAACTACACTTTGCTGATCCTACCATATGAGCAGCAAGAGTTTATGTCCATGAATATTCCACTGCGATGTCAACGTGGATGATTCTCCTGGACTCCGGAACCAACCCGTTACTGTTTGTCAAAGTAATTTCGCGTAGAAGATATTTTCACGCCATTTAGATATTTTCCATCTAAGCTATTTAAATAAATTTGAGAATTTTAAATGGACTTTCGTCTTATAAGTGTAGCAACTCTTATTTGTTGCAAATTTTCTTGAAACTTAGTTCATCATGCCGTTCTTTATCACTGGCATAATAATCCCAATTTCTAGAGTCTATATATGCTGAATAACTCAGCAATACTAAATGAAATACTGTATAAACTCCGCAGTTTCTGATACCTTTTAGCTTAGCTTACCCAATAGTTTAACTTTAGAATAAGTATCACAAACGTAAACAAAGCTGTCAAACTTAGAATTCCCTATGGCTTAATTGTCCTGATTGCTCGTATTTTGCAACTATATGCTACTAAGTCAAGTCGCCACTGCAGGTATATTATGATATCCCAGAACAACACCTCCAATATTTCCTTAACATTAAAAAAAAATGTCGCCAAGCATTGTCGACTCAATTATTTATTTACAAATTGCTCTTTGTAACATTCCCATACATTTTCTGAGCATCAAGTTGTCGTAGTGAATCAATTACTTACACTGTTCAAACGCATTTTCACGTCTCTTGGCTTAAGAATTCATAGGAATCCTAATTTTACTACTTTTAGGCAATTCTCATGCTCTTGAGATGAGACACACCCACGATTTCAATGAGTAGCAAACGAGCTTATATTGAGTTTGACATGAGTCTTCACATATTTATATCGAACGAATATGTTCGGCATACGCTTCAAACAAAAAGCAATATTCATAAATTACACTTTTCTTTAAACTAATAAAATCTATAGATATTAAGATTTAAGATAACTGAAGAAAGCCATTCTTTAAAATGAATATTTTTATAAGACGGTCCGAAGCGATTACTAGTGATAAGGTTTGGTTGGTGCAATGCCTTTCTTTTGTTTCTTTCACCTTAAAACCGTAGTTGCATTATTTGGTTTTTCGTTACTTAACACTAACCGAATAAATGAAAACACAAAAACAAAGTCAACGGTAAAAAAATTACAATCCATCCTAAAGCAAGGCCTAAATATATAAGGACAACAGCGAGAAACAACCTTTTCTATTTACATGTAATCTTGCTTCTTTCTCTACCTTATAACATAGATATAAGCTCTTTAATGCGTTTAGTTTACGGATATCAATTCTATAATATAATCACAGTTGAGGAACATCTACAAACCAATAAATTATGATATTATCCTTTATAGGTCTATTACAATACTAATTAAAATAAACAATTAAGTATCAAAATTAAAAAATATAGAACATTTACAACATTCTTATTATTCTTATACGGGTGTATGGTGCTTTATATTAAAACACAGCTTCGGTATAACCATATGAAAACTATAAGATCCCATTATATTTATAAAACAAATAGCAACATTAGAAGCACATACACGGATTGTATGATAATTTTTTAGCACAGATAGACACATTATTTACAAAGGACACTAATTATATTTGAACTTGGTGTGTTGTCAAGTTTCTGTTGGAAGGTATAATATTTTCTTTTTTTGGTTATTGCTTTTAATAGATTAAATTTTCTTATATAGATAATAACAATAACTTCGACCATTTCTGATGACCCATTTTCCTGATTTCTACAGGCACTAGAATTATATGTACATTGTCTCACTAAATACCGCCATACATGAACGTGATTGTCTATGAGTTAGGAAACCAATTAATATAAATAACAAAATATATTATATTTCAAACTGTTTCAACAATTTATTTTATAAACAATGAATTATAAAAATAAATACCAAAATAAAATCGTACTATTAACACTCTAGTGCTTAATACTGTTTAACACAATTTTTTTTGCAAGGCAATAGGGCGTAACTTTTTTCCATGCGAGGCAAAGACACAGACTGCTATGAAAAAAACGATATTACACGCTCTAAATAGTTTCACTGATGCGCAACATATAGTGACTAACAAACAAATTGATTTGGTTCCAAGCCTCCATCTAGCTGCTCGCGTCGCAGAAACCATCCATCAGCCACTCATAAAAATTTGCAGAGATGGAGCCATCTTTTTAGTATCCAAATCTTTTGATCAAGTATGCCAAAACGGTCTATTCTTTAAATCGAATCAATTAGATCTACCGAATGACCTAATTTGGCTGATCCTTTCATACTTGAAGGATAGACCCTTTCAAGTAAAAATCGGCGATGTAGTCTCCTCAGGTCTCTAGGAAACAAATCTCTGCAGGAGTCCCACAATGTGCTGCACTAGCCTCAGCCCTATTCAACCTTTAAATGGCTGATTTCTCATTTCATAATCACACCCAACATCGGTTACAGTCCCGACATCCGCAACAGACTCCAGGTAAACTCAACCAAGAAAATTGCGTGGTACAAATTACAGGCTATTCCATTACACCACAAGAAGTTCTGCACATACTGCCTCCAAATCAAAAAAGTCCCTATCCCCTAGCTCCAGAAGGTCTCAAAACTCGGCCTTCAATTCGAGCGTAATTTCCAATAGTCAGCCCAAATCCAACATGCCATTTCCAAAGACAATGGCGTGTACAACCTACTATTTTCACTTTTCTGCAGAAAAAGCAATCCCCCAGAAAGCGACTTCGTATAAAATGCTAGTCCGTCCAGTCTACCTCTGTGGAGCATAGGTGTGGTACAGATACGTCTCTGAAAGATAACTTGCATTACACCAAGTATTCCTGTCCAAAAAACTCCTCGCATCACTCAAGGCCCCATAGTTTATGAGGAACTTGAACACACACCGAGAAACAGGCATCCCGTTCGTGAAAAAACTTCAGAAATATTCTAAATCACTCTAATCTTACCGGATTAGGCCACTGCAAATTCAAGCACGAATACCGTTTGAGTGGTGATCCACCACCTCTTCGCTCGAGAGGGATGCAATCGAACGAAACTCCTACAACAACTAAGCCTTGAAATCAACCTTGAGAATTTCCTATCACTACGCAACATCAACACCTTGTCTCTACATTCGAAGATTTAACATAAATATTATTTCAATATTATTAACAATACCCAGCTCTTGGTTCTATAAGTTATAAACCCTAAAAGCTGACGAATCCCAATTACGGAAACTAATATAATAGATAAATAATATTCTAAAATATCTACTGTTATAGATGGATCCTGTTATTCTTGAGAAACATTGAACTATTTTATATCATTTCGCAATATCGTATTCCCGGGCTAAGTTCCTATTTAACTTCAATGTTACGTAAACAAATAGAATTTGAGATTCACAAACATATGTTTAACATAGATTTTGAAATGTTAATTTTATGATATCTATTTACTTCAAGATAAAAATGTTAACAGCACTATTATAGTAAGTGTATTTTGACCAAATATATGTGTTGAAAATGCAAAGTATCAATATAAACCACTGTTAAAAAATGATATTTCCCTACATAAAACTAAGAATTTTCAATTTAGTATACGTTATTTAGTGTATATCGATCTTGCATTTAAGACATTTATGATATTTACTGGTCTATTTGGAAATATCTGCTACCAAAGCCAACACTTTTAGCCACTTACGATGATATTGCTCCATTATATCTCAATTATCGACATTGGTTTCAATAATTACAATGTGGCGATTTTGATGTTAATGACAAATAATAGCCTGGAGAGCCAAAAAAAATCCTGAGGACAATGGTTTGCAAGACTTAATATATGAAAACCTAATTTAAGCCATTAAAAAACTTTCGGACTACTTAGTTATTGATAAAGATTAGTTAACTATTTCCAGAGAGCAGACCAATTCCAGATCGGAATTTCTTCGTGGTCAGTGTGAGCTAACTCACGGAAGCGGAATATTCATCACCATAAAGTCTTGTTGTATATATGGTGGTATAACCAAGGTGTAGTATATTTCGAATAGCTAAAATCAAAAGAAAATGTTACTGCAAATGTCTAATGGCCTCAATTGAGCAAGTTTAAGAACAATAGCGAGTAACTGAGGCACACATATACTCTTGCAGGAGATAACACTGGGTCACCCGTTACAGGAGTTGCCAATAATACACTATTGCAGCTCCAATAGGAACGAAACAACGATTATCACTTGTTCAGATAATTTCAGCATGATATGGCTCGTACATGATTTCAAAATGCTGAAGAGGTATGAAAATAGATAGATGATTAAATCGTTACTAAACCAAAAACTTTCTTTCGACACAATGGGTAAAATTTGTAGAAAATGAGCGAAAATATTTTATTAACATACATTGTACCAAATTTTCTCATTAAGTGCATTTTTATATTGAAAGAATGATCAGAAGAAATGTAATCACCTAACATAATTTAAGTTTAGACCAGTGCTCAAGAGATATTATATCGGAAATGATATCCTGTCGAAAACTGTAATTTTAATAATGTGTTCAATAAGAAACATCAGCACATATTATAGCTTCGAGAATATCATTAAATTTCTCATTCCAAGTTCCAAGCAACTCTCCTAACTGTATTCTCTATAATGATAACTCTGCTCAATTTCAATGTGTTGTTAGTCATATTTGTAGATGAATATCGTTACGTTTACAAGACTCTTACACCATTATAAAAACTGATTTTTTTATAATCTACTAATATAGATAAGAGTAATTGGTTGTCGCTTCCCGTGGCTTTTCCGCATAAGTAAAATAGTATTTTTTTGTTATTTTTTACGAGATAGTATAATAATTTACATTCCCAACTTCCAAGCACTTTACATAATGGCAACTGCCACCAGACTCTTTTAAAGTATATTAAATGGTAAATCGACGTTCAGAATTTTATGGGACCTAACTTGTATGTATGTTAATTGGAAAACTAGTTGAAGACATTTTCACACAGCTAGAAAATTTACAATTTTAAAGTTTCCTATGGGTTTAGATTAGCTGTAAGACGAATAAAATCGTAAAGAATTAGAACCTTTAAAAATGTCTGGTTACTTAAGAAACACCTTCAAATAGTTGGCCAAATAACATAACAAAAATTCAGACATTATAAAATAACGCAAAGCTATAATATACTTTGTATGAGTGGGGGTTTGAAAGTCTTTTCCGACAATCAAATGAAATTATAGCCATCAGACTATTTCGCTTTATAGTACGCTGATTTTTGCTTTGATATTTATCATATTTTATCTGTCAAAGCAACTGGTCATTGTAATAAAATAATTGACCTAAATATAAGAAATTCGTATCAATAACTGAATGAATCTTGACCGAGAATGAACCCTGGCACAATTAAATTATATCATCGTTTGAGAACAAACCCTGTTCTAATTATGTCTCTTTTGCCAGGTCCCAGTAAGTAGACAAACGCAGGTGGTGAGTGCTATGCAACTGTACGAAGCTCGTTTTCTAGTCACCGGTAGATGCCTTAGGTTCGAACCACTATGAATGAGGCTGATAATGTCTAGGGAAATAACTGGTGATCGAACCGATAACCGCTTCGCGTTGTTCTCGAGCCTTCATCGCCAGTTCTTTCCTTGCGAAATTCTTCCGATGTATAATAACAGTAGGTTTTTGATTCTCAATTTTGTTTTATAGCCCAAACTAATTGGAATCTAACATAGCATACTTTTCTCACTATCTTTTTTGCATGTTCTTTTACAGTTTATCATACTTTTTCAATGCATACGCATGTATCAATTACTTAGATTAGATATACACTCTACAACTTAATTACTTTCCAATCAGAATTACAAACATATTTTATCAACACGCATTTATGTACATTTATGTATAAAATAATAATGTACATTTAAAATATATTTCCAACTGGAGATTTTTTAAAACTCTTGACAAATTAAATGTGTAGAGATTTCCTTTATATATACAATTGTTGGAATTAATTCATAGCCTTATATTCAAATAAGCCTCAGTTATGGTGTCAAGTCTATTCAATAGTTTATGGTAGATTATACCATTATGATCTCATAATATACTCAAAATTACCATTTTGATTGTTGGCCTTCGTTTGTTGTTTCTATTACCATTGTTTTCTTGTCGTTAAGCAACAGCTAAAGAAGGAGTAACCCTGTTTTCAATTTATAAAAGAGTCAATATTCTTCCTAGCTCATCACTCTTTACTTATTTAGCTATATATCGACTTACCACAATTACTGTAAATTGATAGCCACCGTCAACAACACCTCCAATTCTACATATTGTTCTTTGATACTTCTTTGATATTGCAGATCACCATTTTATTGCACTCGTAAATCACCCAGATTGAATCATAAGTCTTCCATTATTCTATGCAGTTCAGATATAAAATTGTAGACAAATGTTTTGCCTTAAAATATCAAATACCCTTTCGCCATTTTGAGCAACAGTTGTTCAGCTGACGCAATCTTTTATAAAAGTCGGGTCCCAGTTTCTGCCAATCATTTTCTGCAACTGTTCTTCTAGTTTAAAATAATGAGTTATGAGAATTCTCATTATTTCTCCTTTAACTGAAAAGAAAACCATATTATACAGCTTAAGAACAATAGTGCAACATTAAGTTGATAATTTAATACAAGGCTATAAAAAATTAATTGCAACACAAGAAAGGAAACAAACTGAAGACAATTACGTGAAATATACTGGTACGCTATCAATCGAATTGCAAAAGTTTAATAAACGGATTCAGTAGCAGTTATAATTAAATAAACAATATATATATATATATATATATATATATATATATATATATATATATTGGTTACTACTTTTCTAGTCTCTTAGTTCAGGTAAGTTTTTAAGAAATTAATAACATGATTCAAAATGTTATATATCCTTTCGAAGAGTAGAAATAAAAAATAATAATGTTAATAACTATGTCATCAAAATCATGTGACTTAACACCACTTGGCTTTATTTGCAATTGCTTGGCGTTTTCCTTTGGAAGTATGTTGTAAATATCATATCATCTACCCTTAGCCCGAAGAAAATATCTTCTTATTGACATTGGCAGTGATCTGTTCTGTCTCCAATACTGTTTGTTAGTCTTCATTATTCTCTGTCAGCTTAATCTTATGTTTTTTGAGGCTGACAATTCTTCCATCGAGAAGGTTCACTCCGACACAACTTTGTGGTTTTCCTTAGATTATCATATTTTGATACAATAATTTTAACACAATATTATACCTAGACGCGCAGAATTTGTCCCAAATATCGTACCTAAAATACTTCAAACTTACTGATGGGAGACTGCAGCAGTGTTCACATCTCCGAACCATATGGAAACGTTGGCAAAATAAGTGTAATATTTCCTTCCCTTCGTTAGCACTCACATCTCAGCCAATCCAGTTTATCTCTTCAATTATGAAAATCACTTTTTATCTCCGTTAATTATCTTTGAACACTGATCCTTGTCCTATGTATTATTGATATTTACTGTTGTTGGTGATTTAGCTGTTGTCAATATGGTCTTTCTTTAATTTTGTTTTTATTATATGAGCATATTATTCAATAATTTGGACTATATCCTCAACTCGATTAATAATACTTGAAACCATTTCTTAATGAAATAAAATTAACTGGAACATTCACTAAGCCATAAAATTAATCGAAAATGAAATAATTACTTAATATAATAAGTTAACTGAAATTATGTGTTTTAGTCAAGAAGTAAAAAAAATCCATCAAAGAAATTACTATTACATATATTTATTTAAATTTATATACGTATGTATATACATTGTGTGCATATATGTAACGCTTGTGTATATGAGTAAACTATGAATATTACTGAGCGTACACGAATGCACATGATTAAATATATATTTCTACATATTTTATTTAAAAAAGGAACAATTTTAATAATAACTTGTAAATACTAATTAAGTTAATCAAATGTTACTGTGAATTATTAAACTTATAGATATATAGAAAATAATTGGTAGTCAAATTTATATCATTACTATAAATAATTAGATTCCTTAATATTTATTAATACAATTTTCTAAGATTTAGTGATTAAATAGTTTATTTTTAATAAAATTTGCAAAAAATATTTGTAATAACGATGTGAATAAATTTGCAACATACAAACCAATATATTAAAATTTCGTAATTCTTAATAAAAGCTGAGGATTATTCGGCTAATATACTATGAAAATGTATTTAAAATACTATTAAAATATTATATCTGTTTGATTTGATGATTTTTATAATTTAAAAATCAATAACAGTCAAAAATTTACATCAAAAATGTTCCTGATTCCGACTTCATTTCGTTGCTTCAACAGTTCTAAAAATAGCGTGCATTTGTTTTTTTTTCAAGCGTTGATACGTTCCGCATTTGTTTCGTAAAACGTCTTTTTTCTACGCTCCATTGTTATCTTGATTAAACTGCTAAACAAAGGAGCGCCCCTTCTTCTTGTCAGGATCATTGTCGTTCTGCAGTCGCCTTCCTTAATACACAGCGAGTAAATGAAAAATATTATTTGAACGGGGACGTAGATCATTGCGCGGTTAGAACGACAAATTTGCAATTTACATTTTGCATCGTTTATTCGTTCTCTTGTCTGATGACTACGAAGTTATTATAATGGCAACTAAATGAGAAGTCTATCTGAACTACAACTTTTAAACAAATATGTATTTGTTAGCGGATGGTGAATCAGAAATAAATATTCATGAGAATTTAATGAAGCAACTAGTTATTCGTAATTACAATTTCAAGAATTTTATAGACCAGCGACCTTTATTCAAGCGCTTACCTCCAATTTATATTAAGTATATTAACTAATTTTACATTTTTTTCTTCGCGTTTAAAACTATAATTAAATGAAAACCGACAAAAATCTCATTTAGTACTGTAATGTATACAAAATTCATTCACAAACTATTCTAAAAAGTAGATCAAAACATGACATTTATTAATTAAGAACGGAGTCAAGTCGTACTTGTATCTTACAATGATTTAATTATAACTTAAGAAGAACTACCAAACGAGACGTTTAATATTGTTATGGGAAGTTTTCCCACATTTCATATTTATGTTTTTTTATTGCTTAAGTAATTAAATAAATTAACTTAAGTGAGAGTTCAAGCTTCAGTTATTTAGTATAGAATAATCGAAAAATATAAAACAAATGTGTATGTAGTACAGTTTCATATCTGTTTATATTAACCGAATTTGTCCTTATGTGTCCTTTGTTATTGAAATCTTAACTTCTTCAGACATTTTACGATAGCTCCATTAGCTGAGTGCAAAATGATCTGTCAAATTCATATGGCTTGAGAATGTATGGCGAAAAGGCCAAGTTATTGACAACTAAAGTAACGCCTGCCATTGTAAATCTTAAATGAATTCCATCGGTGGAAGTACTTAAGATCAGTAATGATCTGCTGAATGGGCTAAGTTACGGGACGTGAAAGAAAGAAAATATTGCAATAAATGTAAAAATTATCCTATGGGAATAATAATAAAATAATTCCGAAAACACATGGGTCAATATCATAGAACCCTATCTAAAAAAAATAGGTTACTAATATTACCTGAAGCTTGAGCAGATATGATCAGTCGCAAGGATATTAGAAATATTACCGCACAAACAACAGCATATTGGCTGAATATTGTCACAAAGCGCCCGCTATGGATCAATGATGAAAAACCATCATTCACTGCAAATTATGGACAAAGAAAAATTGAATAAGATTGCAAGTCATTATATACAGAAAGTAAAAATAACTAGATTTACCTATATATAATGGGTAAAAAAGTAAGAGAAATTGACATAACAAAAAAACATAACACTACATCATATGAATCGTAATGTTCAGTAAAGCTAACAGACTATGAAAGAGCATGATAAATGTCTCAATATAGCAGAATATGAATAAAATAAAAACAGTCAGGCATTGAATAGGCAGCTATAAGATCTTTTGTGGCATGTACTGCAGAAATTCGGCCTAATACAGAGAAAACTAAACAACCATTTGCCGATTTGGTTAGGCCAGATATCAAGGCGACAGGATAGTTCACGTATGTTAGTAAACATGAATCCCTAAATGTAACAAAAATCTACTATTAGAGATACCCAAAATGAGGACACTTTGTAAAATTTATGGAAAAATGGCTTTATGGCTATTGCAGATCATTACTATATAAAAATGGAAAAACATGCAAGATGAAGACCGTTAATAAATGGGTGCTGAGTAAAAAAAGGAAATTAAACAAGCATATCAGTAAAGAATAAACAGAAATACCATTAAGTCCAAAAGGTCCAAGACGCCACCTAAAAAAATAAAGCGACAACTTATGTGAAACAATCAATGCACGTCATCAAAATTCATACATCAACGCGTCGCAGTACTACCGCATCAACTTATAACCACTAATTATCCTCAATAATATTGAGGGAATTTTGCAGACTTTTGGCAACATGGTCACCAACCCAAACCGAATTTTTTGGCTGATTCGATTACATGTCCCGATATATCAGACAGCACTCATCTATTTTTTACTAGGATAAAATGAGAGGGAAAAATCCGGTTTAAAACATTTTTGACGTGCATTAGCTGTTTTGTTGCATTAGCTATAGCAATGTAAGATGTAGAAAAACGGTGAAAAGAAATCGATTACTCATCAAGCTTAAAGAAGGAAGAGAACCTTGATTAAGTTCTCTTTCAATATTTGAATCAAGCTGCACAATGATTTGCACCAAAAATATTATTTATATTCAAATTTAAATCATTGTTTTTGGAGGTTCTAAACCAATATCCACATATTATTCTGACAACGCCATTTGTTTCAAATCAGATAATTTATTCAAGGTCTACACTATACTCATTCTATAAATAGGTACTCAATATAGTACGTAAATGTTTCAAAGATATCTTTATTTAGTGTCTTTATTAAAAATACTTTTTTGTTGGATATAAACCTTAATTACAATTAGACTAAACATATCTTACTGATAATTGCTTCTAAATGTAATAGAAGGAATAATATTTATTTACGAGTACAAATTTCTATACGTAAGATTCGCAAAGAAATAGTTTAGTTTTTTAATTTTATAAAGAAACGAAATTAATGTTAAGGTTCTTAATAAGACAAGTATAGATGATGTCAAAATAGTCCAAAAATTATTAAAAAGTCAACTAAAACCAATAATTTAAGAAGTTTATTAAAATAAAATATATCATATTTGTTATATATGACTTAAAACCTTTTTTAATTAAAAAAACTATTTAAATTAGCATTTAATTTTTATGAATAATATATAAACTTTGAAACGTCAACATTAAGAAAAAAGAACATGGAAGGAATTATTTGTACCAATAATGATTCCTTTTTAACCAACCTAAAATAAATTTAAAAAAACATAAGTAATAAAATAAAAAATAATAATAATAAATAAAATAAAAAAATAATGAAAATAATTTAAAAAAATTATAACTCCATGAAAAGTATTGCATGTTAATTAATTATCAGAACCTGCAGTTATTATACATCAAAATTTTCAAAGGCTGTATCAGCGAAAAAACGAGCTTACATCTTTCATTTAACAATAATTTAGACTTGGTTTATAATCATTTACTAGACGAAATCGATTTATTTCAGTCTGTTCCTTCTTTGCGTTTGTTTTTGCCCTGTTAAACTGCTAGACTCTTAAACATCAACTATTTTCCAGAAGTTTAGCGGAATATTAAATCTTATTCATGTAGATGCTATTTGAATCGGATGATTGATGATTTCTAGCGAGAAAGATATAAACGAGTCACAATACCTTTAAAATGAAACAGTCGAAAAGAAGCGACGGAAGCTCATCAATCAACTGTCACGTCGAAGATTTGTTTCGGAATGCTAAGCCTACTTTACTGTTCCTTGATTATTTTAGACTATACAGCTTAAATAGTTCTTAATAAATTATTCCCTTCTTAAATTAGAATTGACCGAATGCATGATCTGTAGCGAGAAAATAATGCTTTTTTGTTTTTACTTAAGGACGATTTAACAAAACAAAAGCATTATTGGCCTTTTTTCAAATTCAATAACCGAATAAGATTGTAGGATAGTGTCGAGTTTTCTAGATGTTCTAACTGGATATTTTCAGAGCCTCCGGAACTGAATTCAAGATTTTTCGTCGTGTGATGGTCTTCAGTAATATGGAAAGAAGAATGGAACAATCTCAATCCCAAGTGTTTTTATTTCCTAGAGTTATTATCGCTATTTTATATCAATATATAATAAACATAAATTACATAATAAATATAACATTTTCGTCAAATCTGAAATATATCCAACAACATCAAACAAATGTATATATATAATTTATAATGATAATGATATGCAAATTTAAAAATGTGTAAATATATTTCGATAAGCTTTTGATATTTACCTTAAATAATATTTTTCTTCTCTAAATTTTTCTCTAAATAAAAAATATAAAATTGTTATTCCAAAAATGTCAATATTGAAAACTTTTATTATAGAAAAGCTAATAAAATAGAATAGGAAAGAAGTCTTATGTATACGTTTAAATTAAATATTTGCATACTCATATAAATGTCCATAAAACATCCACGAAGCCGCCATAGAAAAGTTTATGGGCTTCAATCTAATAGTTATATCTTATAACCACCAAACAAAAATGCAAAGGTGCCTTTTATATAATATTAGAATTGTTGAAACCATTTTGGGGATCTTATGTTAGTTTCCAAAGTTCGCCAACTTTTCCTATATTTTTCATATTTGAATTTCACGTATTCTTAAATAAGAAATGTACTGGTTAATCGAGAGATATTCTAAATATGAAGTAGCACTAAAACATCAAACCAACTAGTAATCCAACGCTGTCAGAAACAACTTCGTCGATTAATTTCGAATGTTTTGGCGCTACTTAACCAATGAGTACAGCACGGTGGCTTCGATATAAAATGGATCTACAAGGTTCTCGAAGATTTAACCTAAAAACATGAAGGAAGCTTACTAAATTACAGCAACATGGAAGCAATAAAACTACTAGGCAATGCGCTGTCAATATTTCAGTATCACCATTGGCTGACTTAATGTTAAATTAACGTTCTTCATATATACCTCTCAAATGGTTAAGGATTACAAAGAAACATGACCGAAAAAACTAGTAATAGTGCACCAATATTCACAAAATTATCAAATCGGTGAAATATTATTTTATAATTTATATTATTAATATAAAGAACTTTTCTTTATTTTTGTTTTAACTATTTTGATGTTTAGATCCCACTGATGTTAATTAAGTTATGACAGAGTTAAAAACAATTAGTTTTGGTTTAAAAGCAATAGTGCTATAAAAAAATGCTTTACTAAAAGTAATACATAACTGTACATATATTTACAAAATACAATAGTTACAGCTACAATTAAAGTTAACTAATTCAAGAATAAATTCAAAGAGGAGAAGACAAATATCAATTATTTGGAAATATAATGAAAATTTTTAAATTTGTATATTAATATATTAATGTATATATTGCCAAGCTACATTTTACATACTTGATATTGGGTCAAAGGAAAACTACTGCGATATTTTTCTAATACAAAAATATGGCCCATCTTTACTACCATAAGCAATATACAAGAGTATTTTGTTTTTTACAAAATAAATTATCTAAGTATATTGCATCAGTGCATTGATGAAACTTAACTCTACTTTTGACAAACAGTCAGTTTGCCTAAAGATAAAAGTTATAAATATCCTCCAAAAACTATTAATAAACATATTAAAAAAATAAAAGATTTTTATCACAGATCAGCTGAAATCAACACTAGTAGGAAAAACCGATACAAAATCATTCAACCAAAAGCCAAAACAAAGGCAACCATTATTAACAATGAAGAAATTTGATGAAGATGTACCTAGGTTATGAAATGTGAAGGGTTTGAAATAACCATATTTATTTTAGTTTAAAAAAAAACATTTTTAGGAAAAGAAGAGGTGGCTTGTGTAAAGGCAATACTGATAGTGATAGCGGTCATAATAGTCATCGTGCCATTAGGTCCTAACATAATTTATCAAATTTCAACAGTTTACAACTGATAAACTAAGCTAGCGCAATCCGCTTTTGGTAGCCCTATACCCTGAATTGCTAGCTTCTGTCCAAATTCCAGTGGACTATGTTAGTTCATAGCAGCTTCATTGCGCCTTAAGTAGCCTTACATCTTCAACTGTGAATTCATGGACTAAGGTTATTTTTCTAATTTTAGTCTTTGAGTACCATCACTTCACCTTACAGCTTCAGCTATGACACTTCTACCCTAATTACATTTAAAACATCGAGTAACAGCAGAACTATGGCCAATCCAACGTCAACCTGCCTACTTTCCTTGATAATTAATTTTATTTTGGTTAATTGAATTAACTTAAAATAAAACAGCGTCTTGATCTCCCCAGAATCCTACCAACAGCGCTAGTTATGAAATATGAAGTGTTTAAAAGAAGAAAAATTTTAAAAAGGCTTATTTTCAAAAGATTCATCTTAATGAAATAAATGGTGAATTTTTGAACGGCGATGCAAAACGACACTGAGGGTTTAAATCTATTCTAATATAAACAAAAACCTTTCGTCTAGAGGCCTCACTCCTCACACCATTCAGTCCATCAGGCAATAACATAAACCCATCAGTCTGTATCACTTTATGACACATCTTTACCCTTTATATATACAATTTGGTAGACATTAGAGAAGAAAAGATTACAAATGGCTTTAGGATCATCTCTTTCTTTAAATCAATTTTCAGTTAAGATGATATATTTCAGGGGACGTAGGACAATTATAATAATTGTTTTAGAATCTCAACTCCCTTTGGAGCTCTCAATTTTTCAATTGAATAAAAATGGAAAAACTCTGATATAATATTGCAGTAGTTATCTTAAACCTGATATCTAGAGTATAATTTTTAATTATATTTGAATTTGATTGTTAAAATACAAAAATATCATTTGAAGAAGGCTATTGAATTTAACGTTTCAAAAATATTCATCATATAGTCTATCTAAAGTTATTTTGTACATACGTCATCTAAATTGGTGACGTCGAAACGTCGCAATGTTGCCGTATCAACTGTAAGTTTTAGTTCAGTTTGGCTTTGACATACAACAACATTCTAATATAAATAAAATAATTAAACAAAAATAATTTATTTTAACACTGTAGTAAATCTAATGCAGATACCATCGAAGGGCTTAAAACTATAATTAAGTGCACAGTTATAATAGTTTATAGGTTAGGGTTATGTTTGATTATATTTACATTGAACTCCTTTCCATACCACCTATTAGTTAGAGCTCTAGGCGAGATTGTAGTTGTATCCACCACCTAATTAACAATTGTATATCCAAGTAATATATTTTACATTCATTAGAAAGCATATTTACTTTTATAGTTCTTGTGTCTTTCGGTACAGTGTTTCCTTGTAAAGACACTTTGATATCACTGTATTTCTCCTTCGTTTGTTCTGTTATTACCTGCATACGTCTTTCTTGATAAAGCTCCTTAAACTTCCTAATTCTCTTTAATGTAATTGCCATATCTGCTTTTAATCAAATGCTCATGAATATTCTGAAAAATTAGACACATATCTGTGCACATAAATCTTTTACACTCTACAATAAGATTTCCTACAGTTATCATATATTAATTATATACTCACATTTTCTTTATTCCATTCTCATCACTCTGTCTTAAAAATTGGCAGCATTGAATCATATCATATTCAGAGAGTTTCATTCAAATGAATAAGTAAGCTGTTAATCTCCAACGAGTTCATCCAAACCGAGGTGTTATTAACCATTCCTGTTTTTAGCATGAAGGACAATATATCTGCTATGAAATATTAATAAATGTTATGGCTAATAGAACCTAATCAATTGCTATTCCAACCTTTAACTTTTTCCTTCAACTTTTGTTGTCATAACACTCTTTTTATTATCATCTTGCCATGAGTGACCTTTGGGTTTATTGGTCCCTTTCTGACATATCCATGTCTCATCTAAATACATAAATTAAAATAATAAGTCTACCTTCATTTTATTATATGCTTGTAAAAATTTTATTCCTTTAAAAGCAATATACGGACGTTTAATTTGACCTCTTTGATACTTTTCAGACTAACATTTTCCTTTGAAATAATTGTATTAAATAATGTTCGTATTGAAAAACTACTCACTGTTTTTATATAGATTACATATATGATATGTAATCTCTGATAAAGCTAACATCAAGCTGATCTTGCTTTTGTCACCCGTTTCGTATGAGCACAGTTTTTTTTGGTGAATTCAATATCATATTTTTCATTTTTTGAGATATTTCAGTGACCGTTTCCATACTAATATTCAGTGCAGCTGCAACTCTCTAAAAATATCTTCAATAAAAATTGCAGCAACTTAATATTTAACAGTAAAAATGCTTACCACTCTAACGAATATTACTGGCAATAGGGGGCCTCCATTATCTCGTACGTGTTCAAAGTAACTGACTAGAGACGCAATATGTTCTATCTGGCTTCGGAATTTTCAATCAGAATAATAATAAGCAGCGATCTGAAATGTATCAAAACAAGCAAAGCATTAAAAAACGTTTTCCAATTTATAACCTCTTATCACTATTGTTTTGATGAATTTTGCATACGTTGACACGCTCGAACTTATCAGACAACATTACATCTCTTTTTAGCTAGAATAAAGTAAGAAGGAAAATATTGTCCGATTCTAAAACGAATTTACAAATCGCGGCAGACATTAAATATCTCGATGACGTATGTACAAAAAAACTTATATATTTACTCGCTATCGACAGCTATTAATAATTTCGCTGATATATTTTAATCATGTTCAGTTATAATTTCCATTTTTTTTCTTGTTTCAGACGTTCTGCGTGGTGTCTAAGCGTTTTCGCAAGAACTACATCCACCGTTTCACCGCCACCAACTCGTTCTTTATCTTTAGCCCGTTCAATTCGATCCGGAGGGTATGCATTTATTTAAGCACAAACCAGTATTTCGATTATCTGGTGATGACTACGATTTTGCTCAATTGCGTCTTCCTCGCCATGACGGAAACCATTGAAGAAGCAGAGTAAGTGGACCCTTCGCTGGCCGACGTGTATATGTGTGTGTATACGTAATTGGGAATGCTATTGTCCTTTAGGAAAACCGAGTATATATCTATATCAGTTCTTTGTACATATGCATGTCGAAGAGCTTTCGTCATCAATGTGGTAGTTATATTTTTTACAGCTGATATATAGGTAAGAATTTAATGTATTTCAAAGCAATTTTACCGAGGACAATTTTCTAAATTATTCATAGGTCAGGAGCATCGCCGTGTCATGAAGATACGGCTATTGAATGATCTGAAAAAATAATTGTATTATAAAAAGACTAATAATAATAATGAAATAAAATTTTATATATGCTATTCAACTAAGGTTATCATTTTTTATTGGGTATGGAAAAGGTTTCGGCTCTACCATTAATATTTCTTCGCCATCTACATGTTTCAACAGCATTTTTTTAAAGGAAAGCTTCCGAAAAGCCCACACAAGACGGATATTGGGCCACATAAAAGTGCACGAGAGTTATTCATCCAAAGAGTAGCATCTCCTTTTACTATATTTGTAACCATTGTCCCCTTAAATTAACCATTGTTACACTTAAACGCATACTTAAACACGACACTTACAGTCTATCCAAAATTTGTGTGAACATACGTCATCTAAATTTTTGACGTCAAAACGTCACAATATTGCAGTATTATACCGAGTATATATTACCGAATTTTATTTCAGTTTTGCTTTACATATAACAAAATTCTAGTTTAAATAAAATAATGAAACAAAACTTCTATCAAATATATATATATATATATATATATATATATATATATATATAGTATATTTTAACATTATAATACATTTAGTGCATATATTAGTAAATAATTTAAACTGTTATTAATTATACAGCCACAGCCACAATAATTTATAGATTAGATATGTTTTATTATATTTACATTGAAATCTTTTCTACACCATCCATGAGGTAGAATTCTAAGCGCGTTTTTCTATGTAGTGCCCTCGAGGCCTAATCCACCTAATTAACAATCATATATCCAAGTAATGTATTTTAATCTCATTAGAGAGTATAGAAGAACTAGACCTTTTTACGTCTAGTTCTTTTTCTTTTCTCGTTGTGTGTTTCTTTATCAAGTCATTTTGATATCACTTTGTTTTTTATTTCTTCCGCCACTACCTGTGTACAACAATCTTGATAAAATTAATCACTGAATAATCCCTAATGTATATTACTATATTTACTATTTAATATATCTGTAAAACAGTTGATATTTTTTCTCTCCTTGCACATTTTAACCAAATACTCATGTATATTCTGAACTATTGCTCAGATATCTAATGGACATAAGTCTTTCACACTCTTAGAATGCTAGTTTCTACAATTATCGTATAGTAATTATACAAACACCTTTAATTGTTTCCACTCTCATCGCCCTGTCTTAGAAATAATCAGCATTGAATCACAATCCCATATATAGAAAGTTTCACTCAAGTCAATAACTAAGCTGTACATTTCCAATCTGTCGAACCTTTGTTCACGATTCCCTCATTTCTCAATTTCTTCGATGTGTCTGATCGTGGTCATCCAAACCGAATGTGCTATTAACCTTTCCTGTTAAATGAATTATTAATAAATGTTATGACTAATAAAACCTAATGAATTATTATTCCAACGTTTACCTTTTTCCATTAACTCTAGTAGTCTTAACACTATTTTTATTTCATCTTGCCATGAGCCGTTGGGTATATTGGTTCCATTATAGGTTTTTTGCTTTTATTAAATGCGTTAAAATTATATTCTTTTAAAAGCAATGCCTGGAAGTTCCAAGTGGTCTTCGATACTTTTCATAGTAACAGTTTCTTTTGAAATAATTGTATTAAATTTTGTGCAGCTGCAACACGCTAAAATATTTTCAATAAAAACTGCAGCAAATTAATGTACAGTAAAAATGTTGTAGCAAATGGGGGCCCCCTTATTATCTAGTTCCAGTTCGAAGTAACTAATTATAGAGGCAATCTGTTTTATCTAATAAGCAGCAGTTTAAAATTTAACAAAACAAGCAAAGCGTTAAGACGTAGCCGGTTTATAACATCTTATCACTATTGTTTAGAATAATTTTGCATACATTTGGCAACCGGATGACTTCGATAGGCTGATTCGTTCAGACTGCATTATATCTTTTTTTAACTAGAATAAAATGAGGAGGAATACATTGTCTAATTCTAAAACAAATTTATATATTGCGGCAGGCAACACATTAAACATATTGATGAAGTATGTTCACAGTAACTTTGGATAGACTATAGTTTCGCACACTAACTTTTTAGCATACCAATGCACCAGTATGCCAACATTTACTTACCTCATTTAATACATCATATTACCCATACCTCACCTCATTACATAACTGTTAGTTGCTTACATGAACTGTGATCATTTAAACAGGGATTTATTGAAAGAAATTGGTACAATACATATTAATCAAAATATGTTCAATAATAATGGCTCTATTTTCCACCTTTATACGATACCCTCAGTCCATTTTCGCTCTTTTTCAGTAGATAGCACAGAACCATATACTAGTCAAGTAGTACTGCATCGATTTCAACAAACAGGAATTAGAACGCTATATCTATGGTTATCTATATTTTATGGTTATTCATATTCATGTGGATAGTTCTTCTGAACTAACGCATAGCTTATTGCACCTGGGCTTATCATAGTAGATAGAACATTTCATTGTCAGTCACAATATGCCACTATATATTATTTTTCTCCTAAAATAGTTAGAAATAGCATTTTCACTCAACTCGTTTGGTATCCATTATCTGTTTATCAAACAACAAAAATAATGAATATTGAAAATGTAGTTTTGAATGTTTGTTGATTAGCGACTGTATACACAATTTCAGAACTATCGAATTTCAACCAATAAATATTACCAATCGAAATACGTGCAAGCACCTAAATTTAGATATTCTTTGAATGTAAATCTGTGATCGAACATTATCTAGCTGTCTTACTAAATTCGATTTTAAACGCCATTTATAAAAATATTCGTTCATTACGTTTAAATCATCGGTGAGTGTATTATATCTTGCAAATCGATGATTCCATATTCAGGTCAGTAAATCATGCCCGTATAAGTTGAAAATGGTGAAAGGAACTAGTCCCTGTGAAAATCCATTATTCTGAATAATATCCGTCAGAACTACCATTATAACTATCAAGTAGTAACAACATCATCGGTATAAGTAGTAACAACATGTCAATATCATACTATTCATTCCACGTGCTGTTCCATTTAGTATATACCCCGCAGTGTAACGTCTCTTTTGTAGATCATCCCTCCAGAGTATTTCTTGTAAGGCAATTACGTCTAAACTGTCCTTGCTTCACATTTCCCTCTTAATATTCCTTATTTGTTGAAATACCAAATTCTAAAATCTTCCTTAACATTTAGCGTCAAGTAGCCCTAAAAGAATAATTCTTATTTAACATTTTTGTCACATGCTGGTGATATTGTTCTGTGATAATGGACATGCACATACGGGCCACGTATAGGGCAGGTAAAAAGCGTTTGTTATTAAGAAATTATTGGTGTTTACCCAGATGAGTATGAGCAAATTACCACCTTCCTCCTCCGGCGCTGAAGTTAAATCTTATCGAAATGCAAAAAAGTGTGAGAATGGTCAAATGAATAGTCGAATTTTGAAAATTGACATTGTTACCTCAATATGATGTGGATATTTTGGCAAAAACGATGGAAAATGTTCTAGGGCACGATCGAAAATGTGATGAAACCTAATGTGTATGAATTTATTTTAATCAATGCATTTCTAATCAAAAAAATTACAAGATTCAACTCCAGAGACAGATATTTTAAAGCCATTTTCTACAGTCTACTTATATACAAATAAGAATTCGTAATAAATGCGGTTTCAGAACTTAATAAGATATTTAAATATAATTTCGTCAATATTAGTTCGATCTGACTAGTTAATATATTCTCCAAGGGTGTGTTAGATTTCTTCGGAAACTATCAATGAAATTCTAAAATGCATTGCCACCGTTTTACGTCAATCTGAAAATAGTTAGAAACCTTCACTGGGATTAGGAAATAGACAGTCAAACAGACAATCGACTAACTTGGCAAGAGTCATGAGAAACGTTAGCATTTTTACGAATTCATGTAAATGTCGAAGTGATTCAACCCCTGGACATTACAATCTAGATAGGAAAACTCCAGAGAATAAAACTTTACGACATTTTTCATACTGTTTATCTTATAATTTGCTTTATAAAGAAATAAACAGACAAGAGAGATAACATGATTTTGGGATCATTATATTTGCTTCAATGGTATACCAACTGCTTATCTGCATATATATTTAATACAATATTTTATACTTAGGATATGATACCTAGAAATTGGCCAGAGTATGAAGAGGTTTTTTATGCAACCTATATTTTGTTCTTCAACGTAATAATCTGAATTAACCTTTTTATCTTTATTGTTTCTATCCCAAATTTCAGGAACCGAATAAAAATTGTTATCAAAAATAAGACCAATTATATAAATTATAAAACCGAACTTTTGGAATAAAATATACTATATGCTCTCTTCGACGAATATACAGAATCAATTATGTGTAGAAAAGTTATTTAGATTTGGTTTCATCACATTAGTGATACACCAAAAAATATACCACCACCCAACGCGTATGTCGTTTTTTCTCAATCCCAAAACTCTATTGAAACTTATTCTTTGATTTGTTAATCTCTTTGGTCGGTTTTTCAAATATTATATGTCAAATTGGACTATAATTGGGGTGAAAAAATGCTTTATTTAACAGGTCAATTGAAAAATCCCCGGCCTGACACATAGATGGCGCTACTATAATTAAATGTTTGTTTTTTAGTTAGCCCTAAACTCTCAAAAGATACGTGTGTAAATTTGACAGCTGTTGGATCATTACTTTGTGAATTATAGCATTTTGACTGAAACAACTTGTATTATTGTGAAAGAAATGGATAAAAAGGAATTTCGCATGTTGATAAAATATTGCTTTTTGAAGGAAAAAATACAGTTGAAACAAAAACTTCGTTTGATGCCGAGTTTTTGAACACTGCCCCAGGAATATCAACCATCAAGGATTGGTATGCTAAGTTTAAACGTGGTGAAATGAACACCGAAAAGACGGTGGACACAGTGTATGCCAAAAGAGGTTGTTACCGACGAAAACATATAAAAAATCCACAAAATGATTTTGAATGGCCGTAAATTGAAATTGAATGAAATAGCAGACACTCTAAAAATATCAATTGAACGTGTACATCATATCATTCACGAATATTTGGATATGAGAAAGCTCTGTGCAAAGTACGCGGTACCCCGCTAGCTCACTTTTGACCAAAAACAACGACGAATTGATGATTCGAAGCAGTATTTGAACATGATCAAGCGTAGTAAACCCGAGTTTTTCATCGATATGTGACAATGGATGAAACATAACTCCATCATTTCACTCCGAAGTACAATCGATAGTCATCCGAGTGGACTCGATGGCACACGATGAACCCGCTTCAAAGCGTGGGAAACGCCACAGTCGGCTGGCAAGGTTATGACATCTGTATTTTGGGATGCGCATGGAATAACTTTCATTGACTACCTTTAAAACAGAAGGGCCATCAACAACGACTATTACATAGCGTTATTTTACCATTTGAAGGACTAAATCGCCGAAAAATGGCCACAATTGAAGAAAAAGAATGGATGGCTCAGATCTCAAAATAATGCTCGCTAGAAAGAAATTTTCGTCCAATGAAGACGTGATCGCCAAAACTGAGGCCTGTTTTGAGCAAAGAACAAATAGTACTACAAAAATGGTATCGAAAAGTTGAAGGATTGCTATAATTAGTGTATCACACTTGAAGGGAATTATATTGAATAAAAATACTAATTTTTCCAAAAAAATATGTTTATTATGGTAGGCCGGGGACTTTTCTATTGACTTGTTAATTAACATCATTTTAATTTTCCGTATCAAATCACAACTTTTCTCCATTTGAACAGGTACCATAATTGAATTACCACTTATACTTGCATTTATGAACAAAAATCAACAACTTTACAATAGCATATAGACTTTATTAAATTATTGTTTTCTTCCCAATGGACTATACTGATTTTCATTTCTAATTTTCAATTAAATTTTTCCTAGTTCATTTGTGTTTTGAATCATTTTAAAATCCTAAATATTAAGTGAATACATGTACTTTAATCAGAGATATATATTAGTGAAAATACAAGGTATCAAAGCAAATAACTGTTAACCAACCTATTAAAGTATAAAATTAAATGATCGTGAAATTAGGTTGTTCACGTAGTATAACAGTCATCATAACGCGCATCATGGAACGCTCAAAAACATCTTCGGATTTGACGCATGCGCTTACTGGGCTCCATTTATTTTTGAAACAGAGAATAACTCGAGGTTGGCACATGCGCATCTACAGCTTCATTTACTTACTCCTTTTTTAAATATAATTTTTTTTAAATAAATATACACATATTAATTTAATGTTGAAACTATATATAAGGAGGGAAATAAACATTTTTTTTAAATAACACATTTTATATAAAAAATTATTCAATAAAATTAAACAATAATAATAATAACTTCTATATAACTTTCTATTTTTAGCTATATCTGAATAATTATCATGAACTCCAAGAACCATATAAATAAACATTACCATAAAATAGACCAAAATCGTTTAGATCAAATCCAGCCAATATAGTTAAAACGAAAAATCCACCACTATATATGAAAGCAGTGAAATTGTCCTAAAAATATCCAAATATGATCAACTATGATCGCTACTGCAATTTTTGCTACTATTCTTGATCCACAAACCCTATTAATGAATTGACTACCTCGAGCTTTCAATTACAATATAATATACATTTGCTAGGCTAAAATGAATATATTATCGTACTTTTAAACTGAAAGAAATCTCTACATCATTATTTTTACAAAACAATAACTTATTTACCTCTACTTTTATATAATAATGTATTGTATTTCCTTGGCATTAGATCATTAGGGTGTCGTTAATAGTTTTATATTTTATTAATTTGATCCAAGTCTACTTTTGTTAACACATTTAATTATTTCATAGTATCACTGTATACTGTTCTTACATCTTAGCAAAATGCTGTCCAATTTCTTCTTCTCTGAATTTCACATTCTTCGATTTTGACTCTCAACAAATTCTAGCTACATCTCACCTATAAATTAAAATTTAAATCATTACTAAAATATATTATGCCTTAGAATAATAAATGTCCTATTAAAATAAATGTCTGATTATTACCAGTTACTACAACTTTTGCTAGTATTCTTCATGGACAAATCTCATTAATAACTTGACCACTTCTAACACAACATGAATCATTTTCTTCTCTGTTCTTGTTATCATTAAATATTGGCATATACCTATTCGATGTCGTTGAAAATGATGTGTTATAAATTTGACTGCTAACATCCCCACTCTAAATAAAATTGATGCTGTTTGGATTTTATAACTTTTTTCTATGTTTATAACCTTTAAAAATTTAACCTTACATTCTGCATTTACCGTTATTCTTCCTTATTTTAAAACCAATGTTTGTTAAACTACCAATAATAATACAACAATTTAATTATTATTACTATTACTATTAATACTATTAATGAAGAGTTATTAATGCAAAAAAAAATTAAATATTCTAGATTTTTTTGAAGGTTGGATTTGATCGACTGTACCGATCGGCTCGAAAAGAATATATTGCCATTAGCAAAGGAAGGCAATATATTTTATTCTTTTCTCTATGATTTTTTATGCAGAATAATGAGCATGTACTGAATCCGGAGATATTTGTTAAACAATGCATCATATTTCCTATATCCAGTATTCTAAATAAATCTAATGACGAAACAGATTACTTTTAGAAACTTATGATGATACTGATCTGTCATATCCCAATTATCGATATTGGTTTTAATGATTTAAAACTAATAATTTTGATGACAATGCTAACGCAGCTCAAACCTTCAAAGAGCTTTGTGGCTGCTTAGCAGTTCAGGGTCAACTGTTTCCAAATTTCCACAAGCGATGGGAAAGAAGTTTTCGAGCTAATATCACACAGACTGGTAATAAAAAGTGAACATATTACAAACCCAAGAATAAAAAGACATGGCAGCGATCCTAAATTAATCAATCCTGGTCTTGCTGTGAATATGCTGAGATTAGCCAGGTGTAGTATGTTATAATTTATTAAAAGTAAACAAAACTGTTACTGCAGATATCTATCAGCATCAGTTGAACAGATCACACCACGTACAAACCAGATATAGCGCCTTCTGATCAACACTTCAAATCGACACAGCATGGCATGACTAGCACACGGTTTTGAAATGCTGAAGAAGTGTGAATGAAATATATACGGAATCGCCATGTTGCCAGAAATATGGGAAGAACTTGTAGAAAATGATGGAAAATATTTTTATTTATATATACTGTCCCAAATCTATTAATAATGTCTTTACAATATGAAAAAAAATATCGTTATACATACAAGCACCTAATATTTAATGTTAAATATTGAATGCAGCACTGTAAATTTATTGTATTACACCATAAAGCTCGATAGATTTACATAGTCATTCAAAAAACATTTAAATAAGTTCAGCTCGAAAAGAAAAAGAATTATTGTCATCCTCTAAAGAATGAAAATATTACCCCACCCTTTGTATTCGTCAGATATCGGTTATAGACGAAAGATTTTATTATTCTTATGAATATATCCCAGACTATTGTATAAAAACATATGAATCGAATAAAAACTGTCCCACTTTTTCCTCCAGGGTGTCTTCCATTTTTTTGTCATGCAGGAGGATGCTGTATACTATGAATAAAATATATCAGTAATTTATTTATTATGTAGATCGACAATAGCTTAATTGGGTGTAGCCGAGATCTTATTCCTAAACCCTATATATCGTATATTACTAATAATATTAACAACACTCAAACTACAATTACTGATAAAAATCTAGTTAACCATACAAAACAGATGCTTGATTATTTAACAGTAAAATATTTTGTAACACCGATAAATTCTGTTCGACAAATAACTCACTGAAAAAACGAGAATAAGACATTACGAAACTTTGAGCATAATAATGCAATGCGCTACAAATCTCTAAAATAGGAAGATGGAAATTATATAACAAGCAATGTAGAGAGCTAAGACTCAATACTTTTGAAGTTAAAGTAGTTGGTTGCCAATTCTCAGTAATGTACCAATGACAGTGCAATTATATTACATCATCAAAATTTGTAATATATAAAAAGTAAAATCAGAAAAAGATATTTATTTAATGTCTAACGTCTTTAAACTATAGCAATTATATGTAATTTTTGTGAATAGAGAGTTATTTATAATATATATCTACCAACGTACCATTGTTTGCTTCTGTTGTTGTTTACTAACTGTTAATATTTACTTTTATGTATTTGATATTAAGTTTCACATGGTCGATAGAATGACGAATAACGATAAGATTAACGTGAGTCCTAAAACGGACATAGTCCATCTGACCTGTCACTTTGTAGTAAACCTTGTGTGCAACTAAGTGGTGTCTAATATCTCACGTTCATCCAGAATTTTCTGTTACTGCTCAATATTACTGCTTCTATAAGGTTAATTCTCCTTTCTACTGTATATCCCTGATAATTCGTTTAGATCATTCTCTTATTTTGCTCCTTTCCTTATCAGTTTCCCATACTCTCTTAACCTATTTTAGCCTTAACCTTCTTTCATCCATATGTTTTTATTCCATATGTGCCATTTTTATAATCTTTTAATATTCTCATATTAAGGTGTGTCAGGACTTTCTATAGGTCGTTTTATCTTCATTCTAACATTAGTTTATTATTTTATCCATAAATATTATAAAAAAGTTGCTTGAATTCTAAAACCGCTTGAACTACAACATTGATACTCATTCCACATATTTTTTGAATTATTTTACTCAAATAATTTTATCACTTAATCCTCATATTGTTCCTCCTGTTCCAATATTACCCACAATATTTCCCTCCTTAATTTGTCAAACATCTATCGAATTTATGAATGTGGAACATCTATCGGAATTTCTTCTGTCATTCTTTTAATTTATTATCTACTGCTGTCTTTAAACTATTATTTGTACATAAACCTTCATAGCCGATTATAGAAGACGAATAATTATTGCACTCCATTTTTTGTAAAAATAAGAAGTGCTATTTAACAATCCTGCAGAATTCGTTCTTCTCATCTTCCATTCTAAATTAAATAAAACTCCTACAATACCTTGTCTTATTTTTTTACATTAATATCTTAAATTTATTAATATATATCTGGTATTAATTTACCTTGGCGTGTTTTTGTTCTTTAATTTTCTCAGTACAATCGGTACTTTCTTATTTCTGTCTCTTCTGTACGCTCACCTTTTTTTCTTATTGCTCGACATATCTGTCCTAAATCGGCTCCTACATGCGAATCAATTCCTGAATGTGTTCCCTCCATATTTCCATAATTTTCCCATCGTCAGTAATTATGTCTTCTATCATATGATATATATCTGTTATCATATTATTATTATTATCTACTGTGAGATTTTAAAAC
The DNA here is from genome assembly GCF_030347505.1 of Rhynchophorus ferrugineus. Taxonomy (NCBI): domain Eukaryota; kingdom Metazoa; phylum Arthropoda; class Insecta; order Coleoptera; family Curculionidae; genus Rhynchophorus; species Rhynchophorus ferrugineus. Next base: position 43,737,622 of record NW_027472583.1, on the reverse strand, counting down.
TATAAAAGTTTCTGGTTTTTTATACTCTTTGTCTATCCTCTCTCCAAATTGCTTCCATGTTCTCTGATTTAACTCTTGTATATTTTCTTTCAGGTAATTTCCCCAGGTTTTCGTTTTTATTTCTATTTTTGTTAATATTACAAGTTAATTTCGCAGCATAGTTGCCTCTTTTCGGTTATCTTTCTGCTGTTTACATTTACTTCGTTATCAAATTTTCGAGTTAGTATTTCTACATATCTTTTACATATAATCTCGCATTATGACTTGAACCTGCTTATAGTTTCCGAATGTGTACTATTCTTGTTTGACTGCTTGTTATGTAATTTATGCTTATTTAAAACATAAATTCGTAGAAATGGGTATCAATCTTTCATATCTCAATAATTGTAGCTTTACTTACTTCATTCTCTTCATTCATCATTCTTTTTTTTTTCTAATATATCTTAAGGTCTCCTTTTACCAACTATGTGTTTATCTGGACTGGACCTATAGTTTAACCTAGGCTCCGAACCACAGTCCTCAGTATTAAGTCTACCGACTGCCGAGTGACCAACTTTAGAAATCATCCCTGAACACATCCGGTCTTATCCAGCCTGGTTACTGGCGTGACTGGAATCATTTTCCTTGTCGGATTTTACACTCTTGCCTAGAACAACCACAAATTTTAAACAATCCCCATAACACAACATAAATTTACGACCATGCCCCAGCAGGATTTGAACCCGCGGCTGTCGCAACAGTCCATCCTATCGCCTTTGCCACTGCGCCACCAAGCCGGCGCTTTTTTTTTAATTATTAACAGGTTCTATCACTCATATTTTACTATTTTTAACTAACATGTTTTCCATAATACCAATCTATCAACTGCATAATATGATATAGACATCTCTTATAAAATATCCATACTATATTCAGCGTATTAAGCGTAGACATTTATATCTTTTAATAGCTGAAGTTCAAAATCTGAGACACAGGATAATAATTTCAGTACGCTGTATAAAGCCAAGCGACTCTTACATTGGGCACTAACAAATCAATAGATTTCATAAATCGTCAATGATTAATAACCCCGTAGAGCGTTAATCGGGAGCTGAGTACATGGTTCGAAGCCTACGTTAAATGACTGGAAGTATTAATCACTAAATATTTCAAAAATATTCGTACAACAAACAAGCATATGAATATATCCTATCTAACATGATTATTAAATAACATCTACAATGAAACGAAGGATAAAAACAATGAAACAGTAAAAGATATTTTTATATTCAGTTCAGGCATAAGAATGACTTGATAAGTAACAATGATATACAGTATCTAAGCAAGTCTGTAAGATAAACACTAGATGTTTTCAACACATAATGAAATTTACAGAGTTTTCGAAAGGTTTAATTCTTTAAAAAACTCAAAATTAATTGTAGAATTATCAAGATTAATATATGAGCACTATATGAGATATCAAAACCAAAATAGCAATCAGCTAAATTCACACATTTACGACTATAAAATACAAATATTAAATTATTTCAAAGAGTAGAATTTGATAACAAAGTTGCATGAATTGTACATATAGGAGGGTTGCCATTTATCTTCCTAACCTTAGTAGTACTGGTTAGCAATATAAGTGTTTACAGGCGCCCTCTGACATTTATACTGGAATTTTGGTATTATTGACCTTCTTCAACGGTATATCTATAGACTTAATTATTTAAATGGCGATATAACGTCATCCTACAGCTCTGTAAATACTGTCATCTGTAATACCGTAAGATTGAAGCATCCTTGAATATTAGAATGACAAATAATAATATATTTTACAGTCATTTAGCGCAAGAAAGAATTATTTGGGTTAGATTTCGCATAATTTGTTAAAAATGACTCATCGATTGGTTCAAAGAAATATTAGGATATGTATATTCAAGGACCGTCAAAATATGTGCTTAACAACTACATAGGTGACGAATCATGAATATATACTTATGATCCCTAAACAAGATAGAAATCAGCTGATCTTCTAAGACGAGTCAAACCCAATAAAATTTATTCATGAACGAAGCACATGTTAACTATTTCTTCTGCATTACCAGTCTCGTAGCGATAGTGGCTTTAGAGTAACATCGAACGGTCAACTCTGAACAGTACACAACCATTTGTTGATCAGAAGTCTGCTATGATGCGAAATTGATTTTCACGTAGGATATTTCAACAAACAATAAATATATATTACTTTATTATTGGGTAAAAAATATAAATGTAACCCTCGAACTATTTGTAGAGGCATAGGCTAGCTTTTGGCTATTATTATTTATTCGCAAATCTGAAAAGACTAAAGAACATATTTTCTTTATTTCATTATGTTTTAATACTTTGTAATCATACAATACATATGTTAATTATTTACTAGTTGATATTCTTTTATTTTTTTAATTTACTTTTTTTAGAATTATTTGAACAAAATCCAAAAATTTTATATTAAAAAACTTAATAATTATATTATAAACATAAAAGTAATCGGACAAACCATGCATGGTTGACTATATATCTGTAAAAATTGAATGGAACCCCCATCGTGTATAACATCAATCTATTTTAGACATTTCTGTGTATCTCATCTCACCATCAAGCTCACCCTGAACTCATTACTGATTCTCATTTGTTTCAGGTATATTTTTTTAGGAATATATACCCTCGAAATGATCATAAAGACGATCGCTAAAGGCTTCATCCTGAACAAGTACACATATCTTCGAAATCCGTGGAATTGGCTCGACTTTGTGGTCATCACCAGCGGGTACGCCACCATCGGAATGGAGGGCGCGAATTTAGCTGGACTGCGGACGTTCAGAGTACTGAGGGCTTTAAAAACAATCTCGATTTTACCTGGTAAGTAAATAATCGGCAATGATGACGGTAAATGGTATTGTTTTTGATTTGTACAGGTTTAAAGACCATCATCAACGCCTTATTGCATTCGTTTAAACAACTGGCGGAAGTAATGACGCTGACGATCTTCTGCCTGATGGTTTTCGCCCTTTTTGCCCTACAAGTCTATAAGGGTGAACTCAGAAACAAATGCGTGCTCAAGATGGATGATAAAAACGCTTCGTATGAAGTTTGGTACAAGTAAGGATAACTTTCATTAATTTTTTGGTTTATCTAAAAATTGATTTTGACGGTTGAAAACGTATTATTTGTAAACTTAAAGCCTTATTGAAAATATATAATATATAAATATATATATATATATATATATATATATATATATATATATATATATATATATATTTATACATTATATATAAATATATATATATATATATATATATATATATATATATATATATATATTTATATATTATATATAAATATATAATATAAATATATATATACATATATATATATATATATATAAATATATATATATATATATATATATATATATATATATATATATATATATATACTATTACAGGGTGTCCCAAAAAACTACATAAAATATTTTAAGTTATAATTTTAATAAATAGAATTTAGCAAAACAACAATGAATTGTTATAACATAGACCTTTAGCAAAAACATATCCAGCCGGTTTCGAAGTGGCCTCCTTCCGTGGCGATACACAGGTTTGGTATGGTTTGGTTTGATATGAAAGGTAAAATGTTCGGCAATAAACCGCAGGTCAACTATAGGTCCCATTCCCAATGCATCTACGACGCGATTACTTCAGCTACTCTAAACTCCTGTGTGTTATCATGTGTGAGAAACTGAACTTTGTAAAACTTCTACGCCTTGAGTTTGAGTTGCTTTTTGGCTATTCGATGAATCGTACCGACTTCTTATATTAGTCTAACGGGCGACTTTTCTCATGAACACCGACCATCATAACCAAGCTCTTTTAAATACTAAATGCGCGATAAACAGTCTATTGCGTAATATTGAGGAAGCGTTATCTACGTTTATCTGAGATCCTAAAAACACGACAAAATGAGTTTAATACATGGAGAATCCGATTAAACCAGAATTAATTTATTACAGTAGCAGATCAACTCAAAAGTCCTCGGCCTATCATAGTAAAACCCATTCTTTTGGCAATATATTTTGGAAAAATTAGTTTTTTTATTAAACATAATTTCCTTGAAGGGTGATACATTGATTATATCGACCCTCCAACTTTTCGATACCATTTTTGTAGAACGATTTGTCCTTTGCTTCAGAATAGGCCTCAGTTTCGCCGATCACCTCTTCATTCGATGAAAATGTCTTCCCAGCAACCATTCTTTTGAAATCTGAGGACAGGAAATAGTCGCTGGGGGTCAGATCTGGAGCATATGGTGGATGAGCAATTCGAAGCCCAATTCATAAATTTTTGCCATCGTTTTCATTGACTTGTGACACGGTCCAATGTCTTGGTGAAGCAGCACTTTATTTTTGTTCAAATGCGGCCTTTTTTTCATCGTTCAAACGGTCCAATGACGGTATGTAACAGTCGCTGTTGATTGTCCTTCTTTTTTCAAGTTAATCAATAAAAATTATTCCATGAGCATCCCAGAATACAGGCGCCATTAGTTTTTTTTATTCAACATAATTCCCTTCAAGGGTAATACTTCACTGATTATAGCGACCATCCAACTTTTCGATACCATTTTTGTAGTACTATTTGTCATTTGCTTCAAAATAAGCGTCAGTTTCGTCGATCACCTTTTGACATCTGAGAACAGGAAATAGTCGCTGGGGGTCAGATCTGGAGAATATGGTGGATGAGGAAGCAATTCGAAACCCATTTCATGGATTTTTGCCATCGTTTTCACTGACTTGTGACACGGTGTACAATTTTGGTGAAGCAGTACCTCCTTTTTCTTCAAATGCGGCCGTTTTTCGGCCATTTCGTCTTTCAAACGGTCCAATAACGCTATGTAATAGTTGCTGTTGATAGTTCTTCCTTTTCAAGGAAGTCAATGAAAATTATTCCTGCCAGCCGACTGTTGCGTTTTCCTGCGCTTTGGAGCGGGTTCATCGTATGCAGTCCACTCGGATGAGTGCCGATTGGACTTCGGAGTGAAATAATGGAGCCATGTTTCAACTATTGTCACATATCGACGCAAAAACTCGGGCTTGATCATATTTGAATTACGCTTGATCATATTTAAGTACAGCTCCGAATCATCAACTCGTCGTTGTTTTTGGTCCAAAGTGAGCTCGCGCGGCACTCACTTTGCACAGAGCTTTCTTATATCCACATATTCGTGAATGATATGATATACACGTTTAGTTGTTACCTTTAGAGTGTCTGCTATTTCACTCAATTTCAATTTACGGTCATCCAAAATCATTTTGTGGATTCTTTTAATGTTTTCGTCGGTAACAACCTCTTTTGGGCGTCCACTGCGTTCACCGTCTTGGTGCTCATTTCACCACGTCTAAACCTAGCATACCAATCCTTGATGGTTGATTTTCCTGGGGCAGTGTCCGGAAACTCGTCTGTCTCTCCTGAAATAGAAATAGAATCTGTCCTGATATAGAAAAAAGGGAATAAAAAATAGTACATGAAATAAGTTAATATAAATTGCAACACAAATGAGAATAGGCATGAGAATTAGATAGATGAAATAGATATGGTAAATAGAATATGAAATTCCCTTACGAGGAAACCAAAAAGCAAATTAAAATAACGCATATCACAAAATTAAAGATAATTGAAATATTGAATAATAAGAAATTAAAAAAAAAGATATTTAGAAGAACGAAAACTGCTGATATAATAAAATGATTACGAAGCACAAAATTTATCATAAACTGAGAAGTGTAGAAATTGAAGAAACTATAGAGAAAAAATTAAGGAAAAAATTAAAGAAATTGAAAAATTTCAGAGAAAATAGAAAGGAAGCTTAAAACAAATATCGCCATTGAAAACATGCATAAAACAAAAAAGATAAAATAATCATATTGAACAACATATTCATTAATTGAGAGAGGTTTTCCGAGAAACAAATAAAATATGCAAGAACGAGCTCAAAATCGAATACGCTAGGAAAGAAAAAGTTTGATGAAGGATCACAACAAGTCAGGAGAGCGAGAGACTACTCTATTTCAAAAGATTTTAGAAGCAAGAATATTTCTGAAAGGAGCACTTTCAAGCGATTCATTCATTCAGTGACAGAACTCATATGAATTTCCAATTTAATATATTATAGTATAACCATTTACACCATTTTTGTAAAACCCTTAAAATTATTTTTGGTAGCATTCACTAATTATCACATATTTATTTACAAAGCTGGACCAGGGACCCAAACAACTGGATTTGGCATAACACTAGTGAAGAACCAATGCTATGCGGGAATGTAACAGGTTCCAGACATTGTCCTATCACTCACACTTGCCTGTGTGTCGGAGAAAACCCCAATCACGGTTACACCAGCTTCGATAACTTTCTCTGGTCCATGTTGACAACTTTCCAGCTAATCACCCTCGACTATTGGGAAAATGTCTATAATATGGTAAGAAATTAAATGTTTCTCAGTCGTTCATCAACTACACTGCGTCATTATTCTAAACTCGTCAGGTTTTGGCGTCTTGCGGTCCAATCAGTGTATCCTTCTTCACGGTGGTGGTGTTTTTCGGTTCGTTCTACCTAATAAACTTGATGCTGGCCGTCGTGGCGCTCAGTTACGAGGAAGAGGCGGAAATAACCCAAGAGGTACGTAAATAATTCAACAGATTCCGAACCCTCGACTAATAAATTCAATCAGGAACGGAAAAAGGAACTGGTGGATCATCGAGAGGACTCGACATTCAGCTTCGATCCAACGGTGCTGAACGTTAAGCGACTCTCGCGGCACAAAATTAAGAAAATCGACGCTCGAAAAGGTGTGTTGTTATCGTCGTATAGTCGAAAGAAAACAAGAAGGCGGAAACGGAACAGGAACCAGCCGAATCCGAAGGCGACAGGTCAGGAAACGCCAGGTAAAACGGATGGGGAATCGACAGCGAAAAGCTCTCCGAAGAAAAGCGTACGGTAAGGGTTCGATTTTATATAATAATAGGTTGAAATAGGGTAGATAAGTTTGTTTTTCGTAATATTTAGAAAGAAACTGAACACTGAACAGACACTGATAATACATTAGATTATTATTTGAACATGTTTATATTTCCTTCTTACTACTTTTTTACTAAGTATTTTATGAAGTTGTTTTTAAACTTTCACCTTTAAAGCATCTATCTAGCATCTAAAACAGAACTTTAGAAGTTGGAGTATGAGAATAAAGTCGCAACTGTTGAGGACAGAAAGATTTTAAGTTCCAGAATTAATGTAAAAAATATGTTATCCAAACAAGACTTAATTGCGATATCAATATATTTTTTAGTCGTATATTACAAAATCTAATGAGTAAGAAAGATGTTCTATATCTATAATTTTATGTTTCCTTAAACACTTAAGGATTACCAACGATACGCTATTCCATTCTTTTCATTTTATAGAAAACTACAGTCAAACCATTATCAACATTTAATAATAACTCTTCATACTCTCTTCAATAATATACACGAGCGCAGTGGTAAAAGCGACAAGATAGTCGCGGGTTCGAATCCTTCTGGGACATGGTCGCGAATTTGTAATTGTTTAATATTTGTGATTGTCCTAGACAATAGTGTAAAATCAGACAATGAAAATAATCCTAGTCACGCCAGTAACCAGGCTAGGTAAGACCGGATATCTTCTGGGATGATTTCTAAGCTGGTCACTCGCCAGTCGGTAGGCTTAATGCCAAGGACCGTGGTTCGGGGCCCATGATAAACTGTAGGTCCAGTCCAGATAAACCCCTAGTTGGTAATAGAAGATTTTAAAATATATTTTAAAAAATATACACGCCCATATTCTTTTTAACTATCAAAACTATCAAATGAATGAACTATCAAAAAATCATTATGAAATATAATTTCACTAATAATAGTGAAAGTAGTTGTTATTACTTTTTTATCTCACGATACCATCAGTTCCGAAGAATTTCTCACGCCCAATATTGAAAATGGCTTAAATTAAAAAAGAGCTATAATCTATTCAAAACAGCAACGACCCCACGTAATCTGAATTGGCATTGTAATGTCGCCGCATCAACACTGAGTTTTAGTACATTTTGACTTTGACCTATAACAAAATTCTAATCTTCATAAAATAATGAAACAAAAATGTTATGTAATATAATGCATATTTTATCGAAGAATTTAAAACTACAATTAATTATACAGCCACAATAATGTATAGGTTAGAGTTGTTTTATTATATTTACATTGAACTTTTTTCCACACTAGTATAGTATAGGTAGTTTTTTTAGTTTTTTTAGAGTTTTTTTATGTAGCACTATCCCACGATGTATATCTGAGTAATGTATCATACTTTCATTAGAGAGCATATTTGCCTTTTACGCTTAGTTCTTGTTTCCTCCGATGCAATGGTTCCTTATAAAGCATTTCGATATTACTGTAATTCTCCTTAGTTTGTTCTGTTACTACCTGTATACATCTTTCTTAATAAAACTACATTTAATCACTGTATTCTCCTTAATACAATTGCCATATCTGCAAAACAATTAGTATTATTTCTCTTCTCATACATTTAAAATAAACGTTCATGTATATCCTGAATAATAACACACATGCACATAAAGCTTTCAAATTCAATAATACAATTAAATATTTCATTACATTTACCGAGTAACAAATTGAAATAATTCGTTATATAACATGAGTTCTTCAAAACTTATTTGTTGAACTTTAAGCCATTTCTTAATAGCAACCTTTGTTGATACATTTGTTTGGATCTTCTCCACCAATGTACTAAAATATAATGCATTGTTTATAACTATCACTGATGGTTCCTTCAAATTCTTTAAAAGCTGATTTTCAATCTACTGCAAAAACAAGTTATGTTTGGACTCTTGGACTTAGAGGAAAACACCAATTGTGCACCAGGAATAAAACCATCTCTATTTGCAACATGAAGAACTATATGTTTGCAATGAACTATAAATAAATATTACAAGTAATAAAACCTAATCAATACTTATTCCAACATTTACCTTTTTCCGTCAACTTTTGTTGTTTTTACACTATATTTATTATCAACTTGCCATGAGTGACCCAATGTACCATTCTGAAATATCCATACCTCTATCTATTCTCTCATAATAATTCTTCCTGGATATTGTTATATGTTTTTAAAAATAGTATTCCTTTATAAGCAATGTCTGGAAGTTCCATTAAACCCCTTCGTGGTTATCTTTACACCACTTAAATCCTATATTACCCAACAGTGTGTGAAGGGATGTTCTACATCCCTCATATAGCTGCATATCTTTCAGCTTTTTATAGGTTACGTTCCAGACTAATAATTTTCTCTGAAATAATTTTATTAAATTATGTGTCGATTGAAAAAACTACTTTTAAAATACTGTTTTTATACATTTCGTATATTTGATCTCTGATAGAGCTAACATCAAGCTTATCCTACCGACTGCGCCATTTGTATTTTATGAAAGGGTTTTAATCATAAAAACTATTAATTTACTTTAAAAACTAAATTATTCAAGGAAAGAAGAGGCGACTTGTTGAACAACGTTACAAACCGACACTGAGGATAAAACCAGACCAACCCATCTCACTCGTTCACCATTCGGATAGCTAAAAAAAAAGTGACGATCGGATAACATACATGCCTAATAGTATCTTATACAATATATAAATAGGTAGCATTTGGTTACTTAATTGAGTAATTAGTATTGTTATATATCCTGTGTTTAGTTGTCCAAAGTATTTTTAAAATACAACATATTTGTTTTCCCAACATCACTACGGAACTAAACATTTAAACTGTTTTAAAACCGAACTTGAACTGAAAGGGAATTCGGAACTAAAACTGTTTTGAACCATTTTCATAAGACGAGATATCGAAAACAACTCGACACTTGAATTTCGAATGATATTAAACGAAGGCGATACTAATCATCAGCTGCTCGAATCTGACTAAACTATAAATTTGACGTTCAACTGGCAAAAACTAATTCGATTAAAGCGCGTGATTCAAAAAAACAAAATAGTGTTTTTCACTATAACAGTGCAATGATAGTCTGATTGTTTTGACTGTTGTAATGGCAAAAGTGTACTTTTCCAGATATATATTTAAAGAATAATAATAAAATTAAATTCATTTTTTCCCAAACCATTATTCACATAATTGATATACAATTGATATATCAGATATTAGGACATGCTGAACAAATAACGTGTATAGTCTACCAAAAGGATCTGTGAACCTACATCATCTCAATTTATGACGTCAAACCGTATCTGTCGCATCAAATCTGAGTTTTAATTTGTTTTGTCTTTAATCTATAACAAAATTATAATTAAAATAAAGTAATGAAACAAAAATTTTACCAAATATAGTTTATTTTAACATTATAGTACATCTAATGCATATATGATCGAAGGACTTAAACTACACTCAATTATACAACCACAATAGTTTATAGGTTAGAGTTGTTTTATTATATTTACATTAAACTTTTTGCCACCCCACCCATGAGGTAGAGTTCTAGGCACGATTTTTTATGTAGTGGTATCTCCTGGAGGCCTAATCCTCCTAATTCAGAAGTATTTATCCAAGTAATATATTTTACTTCCATTAAAGAGCATATTTACCTTTTTACGTTTAGTTCTTGTTACTTTCGATAGTGTGTTTCTTTGTCAATGCATTTTAATATCACAGTATTTTTGTTTCTTCTGTTACTGCCTGTGTACACCATTATTGATAAAATTAATCACTGAATTCTCTCTAATGCATTTACCATATCTAAAAATCAGTTCGTATTCATCCTCTCTAAATATATTCTAACCTGATGCTCATCTATAATTCTTAACAACACAATTTACTATACAACTTCCTACAGTTATTGTATATTAATTATTTTACTCACCTTTAGTTGTTGCCATGAGTACCATACTGAAACATCCATATCTCAATTAATTACACAAATTGAAGTCTTCCTCAATTTTATTATATGCTTTTAAATATTGTATTCTTTTAAAAGCAATGTCCATACGTTCTATTAGACCTCTTCGTAGGTTATCTTTACACTATTTAAATCCTATATTACCTAGCAGTGTACAAGGAGAAGTCCTACATGCCTCAAAAACCATATATCATAGCTCTAAGCTATCTATGGATAGTTTCACACAATTTCCTCTAAAATAATTGTATTAAGTTATGTTAATATGGAATAAACTGCATTTCATATATTTCATTTCTAATAGAGCTAAGAGGCTGATCTTGATTCGTCACTCGCTTCGTATGAGGACCGTGTTTTTTTTTTCGGTGAATCCAAGATGATATTTTTCATTTTTTGAGATGTTTGAATGACCGCGACCATACTAATATACAGTGCAGTTGCAACACGTTTCAAAATAAACACGTTAACAAAAATATATTCAATAAAAACTGCAAAACAATGCTTACGCCTCTAACGAATTTTATGGCAACCCTTCATTATCTATCTCCTGCTTGAACTGATTAGAGAGGCAATCTGTTCTGTCTGGCATCGGCATTTTTAATCGGAGTAATAATAAGCAACGATTTGAGATTTGTCAAAACAAGCAAAGTGTTGAAATAACGCTAGCCGGTTTATAACCTCAGATCACTGTTATTTTGAAGAATTTTGCATACGTTTGACAACCTACTACTTTAACAGGCTGGTTTGGTTACATGTTCGAACTTATCAGAGAGCATTTTGTCCCTAACTAGAATAAAATGAGAAAGAAAATATTGTCTGATTTTAAAACGAATTTACAAATTGCGGCAGGCAATAAATTAAATATTCTAATGACGTATGTTCAGACCTTCTTTGGATAGACTATACTACAACTTATATCATTATGTATGTTCTCTTTTAATTTTCTTACAAATACATTAAAAATATTCATACAAATATTTCTTGTCGGCGAGGTAATTGTAAAATTACTGTTAATTACTTGTTTTGTTTTGTTTCCATTAAATATCGATAATAACAATGTATAGGCAATAACAGACACTTTAGTTTCACATCGAAATTCAGCAGAATATTTTTCAGCATTTATAAAATATCATCTATTAAAATGTAAAATTTCAACTAAACTTATAATTTCTTCATATTTATTATACCTCGTACTAGTTTTATTTAACCATATTTCTTTTTTATGTAACTTAATATTATACTTAATTCAGTACGTCGACTTAGAAGATGTCCTTAATACATAAAAGTGGATTTGGAATATAAATGTTTGGTAATAAACAAGAGTGAATAAAAAGACCCTTGCAGCATTTAAATCCTTCATAGTATATGTGTCTAGTCCTATAGCTTAACATTTCGCCACATTCAAGCAAAAAGTTTGCCAAGGGATTCCAGTTAAAATCCGTCTTTGAGTGTAACACAAAAAAGTTGAAATTATGCGATATCTGTCGTACATTTTCAAGATCACTATAAGAGTCTGCCAGACTATTGCATTTATTGTTATACCTTTTACAGTTACATTATTAATGGTCAGTTAATTTGATTTCTTCTTTAAATACTCTAAAACAGAACTCTAGACAGAATAATTAATTAAACTAGTTAAATACCAAACACTGATACTTCTACTATTTTCAAAAGCAAGTTAAATTTGTTCATGTATCAACGATGTTGTCTGTAATGATTAAAAATATAGAAATCTAGTTAATTACAATACTAACAAAGAGTTGTTTATAAAACAACTTAATATTTTATTTGCTTATGTCTGTTTTTAAAACTCATTATATGAATAATGATCTGTTATTGAAAAAATATCAGGAGAGAACCTTCAGATAATGATTTATTGTTATGTAAAGAAAGGCATGAATACGTGTGAAGAAAGTTTAAGTGAGTGAGTCTGCGTTGGGACATCTTGCACCATCATTAACTATGGTTTATGGAAGATATAAAAAATAAATTTTATTTTTGATTTTTGTGATTAATAATCATTTAATTAGAAAGCAAAACTATTGCTGTAATAACAAAACCAAATTATCAATGGCATGATAAGCTTAAACTGAAAGTTGAATCTTCAGAATTGACAGGACAGTGATACTTTTGCGATAGTCGCAGGTTCGAATCCTACTGGGGCATGGATGTAATTTATATGTGATTGTCATTGTAAACGTCTTATAGCCAACAGTGGATAATCCGACAAGGAATAACTATCACAATTACGCCAGTTACCAGGCTGGACAAGACCAAATGTCTTATAATGGGTCTCTAAGTTAGACACTGGCCCATCGTTAAGCACACGTTAAACCGTAGATCCAGTCCAGTTAAAGCCTCATTGGTAAAGAGGAGATTTTAAAATAGTTTTAATTATAATATATAAATGTATTAATATTGCTACTGACTAAGAACACGAATAGGGATACATGAAGACATTCCAATAGGAAATCCCTAGAATGAGAGGAATTAAGAAAGTTATGCTGGCTATACATTAAATGTACAAGTGACACCAACTAAGTTAGATTACCAAAAAATGTAGCTAAATGACTAAATATTGGAAATTAAACAACGATGAAAATATTTTTCAATTTCTCACATTTCGTATTTCAATATCAATAACAAAATTAAAATGTGTAACATTATATAACAGAAATATGTTTCATTACATGTTGCTCATTCAATCCATATGGAAACTTCGAACATCTTTGAACGAATATCTTAATATTGTTTTAAAGAACACAGCTTATGGTTGAATGCTTATGGTAAAAGCTGTCTAAATTCTCCTTGATTAACAAATTTTCCATATTTTATATATGAGTGGAATAGCAGAGCAAGGGAAAGATTAACATTCGTCCAAAAAATAGTGACCCGCAAGAACTTTGACAGCCGGCTAGGACATTTTGCATATTGGCCCCAAAAATATTCTTCTAGCACTACTATGAACGTGTGGCTTAACGGAACAATTTTTGCTGTAAGATGATGATTATTTTAAATATTTGTGTAGAAACTGTAATCATTTATCAGAAACTAAACTGAAATTAATATTCAATTTCATCTTCCAAGCAACCATTAGTACACAGGAAAAAGACTTGGTCCTAATTTTAAAAAGGTTTTATTAAGATTTTGGACAATATAAAAGCTTCTAACTATTCTTATTACAACTAATATGACAAACAATTCCAAAACTATCCGTTGTCTGATAAGTCCTAAAGTCTACTTTTTGCTAAACCATCTTGATTTTCACCTGATGGTAATAATGAGTGAATATCAAGGAGAACGATTTTATTAGACCATAAAAGAGACAGAAAACTGATACCAGGAACAATAGAATATCAGCATGAGGGATGATTATTGTTGATAACTTAACAAGTATAAATAAAGTACATCATATTGGACAGAAAATGCAAAAAACGAGCACCTAATATTTTAATTTTAAAAATTTAGTGTTATTGAAATTAAACTGAAACTTTTAATATTTATAAATTTTTTTTTCAAATACATAAAGTTTGGGTAAATCGGTATAGAGAGATTTACAAACATTTTTTGTTGATCTATGTTACCTGCCTAAGTGTTCAATAATAAACGAACGATGATACAACACACATGCCATATGACATCTATAATAGTTCACTGCTTAGCTGAAGACAAAATTACAGCTACAGAATGCCTTCTTTACTCACTATTACATAAAAATATTCCTCGATTGCGATAGATGTTTAGAAGGATATTGAGCTTAACAAATTATGTGTTTGCATGTATTTTGATCAACTATATATATTGAATGTAGAAATATGAAGTATTAATTTGAACAGCCTAACCTAAAATTAAATAGTTTTGACACTATTCTACGTAAAATAACAGTTTTCCATTTAGCGCTATTGAGTTATTCAATGGATACAGATGTTAATCATGTAACACTGAGAATTGGATTTTCGATATTCTTTAATTTTAATTTTATTTAAAGATATCTATTTCCGAAGCCTATCAAACACTTTTAGAAACATAAGGTGATACTATTTCGTCATATTCCAATTGTCGATTTTAGTTTTAACGTTTTAAAAATGGTTATTTTGATGTCACTGAAAAAAAAACAGCCTGGAGCAGCAGAAAGATTCCAATAGAATAAATTGCAATACCTATTGAAAGAAAACTCTTAAAGAATTTTCAAATAGCTTAGTAATTGACAAATAAACTATTTATAGACTTATAATAGGAAAGGTCCAAAATGAGAGGAAATGGCTATCACGCGAATTGACTGAAAATGAAATTTGGATGCAATTCGAAAACTAGATCTACAGTGCATAATCCCAAATGCAGAGTGTTAGTCTATCGAGTTAGTGTTATCGAAAAGTAATATGCATTAACTTAAAATCTTGATATGTATATGATGGGATAAATAAGGTGTAGTATATTATGCACCCAGCTTACTCATCAGACATAGTGATTCCTGATGACCGCTTATTCAGATCGATACAGCATGACTGGCACACAGTTTTGAAATGTTAAAGAAGTGCGAAAATGGATCGATGATTGAACCGCTACCAAACTAACATTGTTCTTTCGACACGGTATCGTCATGTTACCATTAAGATGGGAAAAAGTATAAAAAATTATGAAAAATATTTTAATTAATATACATTGTACAAGTTCTCAATAAATCATTTTTAAAATGGAAATCAAAATACATGCCAAATATATAAATTATATATTCTGCCAATGTTCATGAACCTTTCTGTTCTCAACTAATGTATATGAATATCTAAATAACGCAACTGTACCATCTTTTCACAACTGCAATTTAAATAGTTAATTATTTCTTCAACTAGTTTGCACAGTTCGCATCTACTCTCATTTCATATCTTATCTATATTTCTTCGTTTATGCTAGTTGGTATTATAGGTATTATTAGTATAAGGTAGTCCATCTGTTGGTTTATTTCTGAAGTGATTATTTTTTCTATATTAATATCACTACACTGATCATCATTGATATCAGTGTTATATGTTGATACCAAATCTCCATTGTCAAGCCATTTCATGGTTCACCTTAAAATTTAAACTTTATAAAATGCGCTATTACTGATAGAATTTTTAAATATAGTAATAAAAAACAAAGATAAAACCCTAATTGCTCTTCACTAAAAGTAAAACCAGTTCTTTCTAAAACGTATCTTCTATAGAATATTAAAGATCAATCAAAGTTAAAAGTATTTTAAATTAAAATTAAAATAAAAGTTCATCTTTACAAGTGTTACATTTCTAACTACATTTAACAATTTTAATTATTGTTTACTTATCGAATAACACACTTGACATTTATTTTGATTAGTCATTATATGTTAAGGTAAGTACATTTTTAAATCTATTTTGCCTATATAATACAAAATTAAATAAACTTTTATTAAGCATTTAGTATATGCAAATCATTAATATTATTTCATTCAAGTAGTATACATATTTTTTGAACACCTAGCACCTTACACTCTGTATCCAAATCAATATAAGATCGCATTTTTTTTATAATTCTAAATGTTAATGATTTTCGCTTGCTTGTTACGTTTTTTGTGCTTTCGCCAATAGTAACTTTGACCCTTCCTATTTATCTTCTTTCTTAAACCATGCTTACCATATTTTTTCTATGCAAAGAAGAATTTGTGCATTTTTATTATACGAAGAATTAATATTATTACTATCATTTTGTTTTTGAATCGAAATTTTGAGGGAAAACAAATCAACCAAGGCGTATTTGCCAATAAGTCTTGTGAAATCAGCACACAGACTAAGTAGAGAACTAATGAATTAGACTGAAATCATGTTCTTCGCTTATTTTAATTCTTCAAGTTAACTTACCCCACGGACAATAATTCTTCTCTAATATACTTCTAATATATTAGGTGTATGACATATTCTTAGGAATTATTTTAAAAATAATGTCAAGCAGACTTATTTACAAATAAGAAAAAGCAACGAAATTAATCAGAAATATATTGTTCATCAATTTTTATAACCTTATGCCGTTCATCAGGTATAAACAATAAGGAGTGCAGGTTTAGAAGTCAAATGAAATCATTAACCAATTGAAGCAACATTAAGTAAGAGAGGCTTCGGAGTTATATCAGTGTAACTTACCTGCTTTCTTACCCAATAAAAGACCTTTTCTAATCAACCTTCTCATATGGTCTGTACAGGTATTGGCTCTAGGATTCCACTGGCACCTGCTGACTAGCTTCGAGAAGATTATAATGAAGTAATCCCTTCAACTTCCAACAAATGAATAGATGAATATTTTTGAAATGGATATCATGTCTAGATGTCCACGTAGTAGGCAGTTCTGTATCTATCCATGAATTTTTATGTTTGAAATTCACCCAACACATTTTTACAAAAACGTTTTGTCAATCAACAAATCAAGGAATTACACGAGTTTACCTGTTCGAGTGTTTAAGTGTTCTTGTTAAGTTTTTCAAATGTTGCAAACACTTGTTGAGTGACCGCCAACCGATCTACCAGCTTGAGTTTGCTTTAAGTTTTCCATCATTAAGTAATCCAACTTAGCTTGAAATTCCGCCTCTTAAAAGTTTCGAGACTGTTGAAAAGGGAATTGATGACAAAGATCGAAATAGCCACTTTATAACCTTTGTACCATTAGACATTTCATAAAACATAACGTTTTCACCAAGAATATGATAAATTAATTAGAAATTCCGGTGCATTTTTGCTTGAGTTTATATAGAATATGCCAAATATGCTGCTTATATTATTAAGAGCTTAGATAATTCATGTAAACTATTGGTTGGTCTTCTGGGTCTACAATCCCATCCTTTAGGCATCCGAATAATTATAATTATTTAACAAGGCGATAGTATTCTTATCCCAATGTTTTATTTTTATTTTATACTTTATATTAATTTATATTTCTTTCCCCATTTTTATTTAAAATCAGTTTTGTAGCAACCAGAAATATCTTTCACACTATTTTAGATTCTGTTTTATCTAAATTTTTTAATTTTTTCTTAACATATTCGCCAGTCGGTTTACAGAGAAACATCTACGTACCAATCTTCATTCTTATTTGTTAAAATTGAAATGTGAATTGTACAAAATATACAGTAATATGTTCAACAATTTTTCATGTCTGAAACAGAATATATTTTCAAAGTCAAGTTCAGAAAAAATTAGTTTACCGATAACTTCATGGCGATAAAAAACTAATTACCTAATTCTCAGTAATAATCGTAGTTTTTAGTTATAAAAGATGTAAACAATATATAATAAAATAATTATAAAGTTCCACCATAGAAACATTTACATGGAACTGTTTTGTATTCAAATAAAAAAATGCATTTTAAAAACATCGCTTACTTATTGAAAATTATGACAAAAAAACCCAATTTTACAAATAATTATTGAAGAGATTGTTTCATACAAAAATAATACATACAACATGATCTGAAATATTTTTATTTTTACATTGGATTCAGCTAAAATAGCATTATCTATTTTCGTCTTATCTGAAAAAATAATATATCCGATTTCAAGCATCGGCACCAAGAAGAAACAAGGAAAAATGGTTTGGGGGGTTTAAAGATGTTTAAGAGAGAAGAAGAAATAACAATTAAATCAACATTCATTTAAAACATGGAATAAAGGTACACATATAAGGTCACACTCAAGTTTTTCTTCAGAACCATCAAAGGGCGTGACAAGCGGGAATATTTATAGGCGGGAAAATTTTTAATTAAAATTCTCATTTATAATAAATACTATATAACATTTGAATATTTATACTAATACAAAAATATATTTAACAGGTCAATTGAAAAGTTCCCGGCTTACCATAGTAAAACAAATCTTTTTGGCAAAATTAGTTTTTTTTATTTAACATAATTCCCTTAAACGGTGGATTGTCTTGCTGAAGCAGCACTTCCTTTTTCTTCAAATGCGTCCGTTTTTCGCCAATATCGTCCTTATACCAAACGGTCCAATAACGCTATATAATAGTCGCTGTCCTTTTTCAAGGTAGTCAATGAAAACTATTCCATGCGCATCCCAAAATACAGACGCCATAACCTTGTAACCTTGCCAGCTGACTGTTGCGGTTTCCCACGCTTTGGAGCGGGTTCATCGTGTCGATTGGACTTCGGAGTGAAATAATGGTGCTATGATTAATCCATTGTCACATATCGACGCATCGGGTTTATTACGCTTGATCATCTTCAAACACTGCTCCGAATCATCAACTCGTCATTGTTTTTGGTCAAAAGTGAGTTCGCGCGGCACTCACTTTACACAGAGCTTTCATACCCAAATATTCGTGAATAATATGATGTACACGTTCAGTTGATATCTTTAGAGTGTCTGCTATTTCATTCAATTTCAATTTACGGTCATTCAAAATCATTTTGTAGATTTTTTAAATGTGTTCGTCGGTAACAACCTCTTTTGGGCGTCCACCGCATTCACCGTATTCGATGCCCATTTCACTACGTCTAAACTTAGCATACCAATCCTTGATGGTTGATTTTCCTGGGGCAGTGTCCGGAAATTCGGCATCAAGCCAAGTTTTTGCTTTAACTGTATATATTCCTTCAAAGAGCAATATTTTATCAACAGGCGAAATTCCCTTTAATCCATTTTTTCACAATAACAAAAGTTGTTTCACTCAAAATGCTATAATTCACAAACTAATAATCCGACAGCTGTCAAATTTATACACGCATCATTTGAGGGTTAGAGCTAACTAAAAAATATATGGATTTAATTCTAGTAGCGCCATCTATGTGTCAGATAGGGGACATTTCAATTGACCTGTTAACATAAAACAAATGTAATCTGATATTGCTGATGTTGACAAGTATTAAAAATGTTTCATCGGGTAATAATATAATTTCAAATGGGAATATACTGAACGTTTTAATCTATACGGCATCATATAGAACTATATGTAAATCATATCCCTTTAATTCAACATTATTGAGAAATTTTCCATTTCTACAACATTTATTATAAAAATGAAAAAAGTAAAGAAGAAGTTTAATTTACCCTTTAAATTCTAGTAACATGTCTATAACAATCTAATATACACTTAATTTTTGGTACTTTTGCTGTTGTAGTATATGGTTCCAATCGTCCTGAAATTAAAGCTCCAGATTCGTTTATTTCAAAACAATATATAGAGGAAAACATGTTATAATTTTCAGCTATCAAATCTCACAACTTACTCCATTTGAAAAAACGATTTCTACTTACTTCGAACTCTTTTTGACGATTACAATGTGGATTGAACTCATATAATCATATTTTCCATCTCGGTAGGTTAAGATAAAGTGCATAAACATATGTTATATATTTCAATTAAATTATTCATCCTTCCTGAAATACAAAGAACCGTCCTGTATTTATGTAGGAACTCATAAGGGAGTTCTTAAGTGCATGATTGTTTACTTTTAATAAATATTATTGGGCCAGAGCAGGTTTGTTTGCAATAGAATTCACATCATCACGGAACAAAACACTTTTATTTCTTCTTCACATTTAAAAATTAATAAATAATTTTTATAGTAAAGTTTCGTTAAAATAAACAAGAGTATTAAAAAAGTTGGCTATCTTCCCAGAACAAAGCTAGAAGTTATACACAACAAGGGATAAAAGCTTGGTTGAAAGAAAATTAATTTAAAATACCACACCCAACAAAATATATTCCATATTATTTTTAATTACAAGTACAAGCTGCCTTTTTTGTCTAAAAAAATTAACCATCCTAAATTTTACAATGCTCTAAATAATAACTGTTTGTGATTTTAGATCGGTAACACCGAGTAGAAGCCCCAGCCCGAGACACAGCCAAAGCAGTGAATCTCCTCGGCCACAGCATCTCTCCATACCATATCCGGTTCACAGACATGTCCAAATGGGCGAATCAAAGTATTCGGACACTCTCCACCCGAACAAATCGCTGGGTAAGTCTAAAAATGTCCTATATGTAGACATTAAACTAATGGCGATACACAAGCCGGTCGTGTTCCGACACAAATAAAACTATATGTTCGATTTCGGTGGGGCTAATTCGAGAAAAGGTCGAAGGTAGCGGGCTGGAGGGGGACGGGGAGCAGGTGGTAAAGGGGGAAATGAGCCGGGGTTAAGTGGTGCAGTGCACGCGAACTGACGGAAAACATGGTAAAAAAAGCCTACGGGTAATATAAAGGTTTATTCCAAGCCGGATTAATAGTTCCCATTCTTATAAAGTAACTGTAAAGTGTAAATGTAGGGGAACTTCATTAGTTCGATATCGAGGCTTAGTCTTACGTAACATGTGTTTTTGTTGTTATTTGGAGGCTGTTTCCAATCAATTTGATCTAACAAAATTATGCTAACGGTGTACCTAAAAAACGGTTATAGAACTTTCTCCTTGTTTTTTAATTGAAGAAATGGTTTCATTTAACAACAATATTTTCCCATCTACAGGCAACGTATGAATGTCATCAGAAACAAATCATACCCTATTATATTCCAAGCAGCAGTGAACATACGTCACCTCAATTTAAGACTCGTCAAACAGTTAAATATGCGCGGTGACAGTGTAGTGCGTAGATTCAAACACAAACTATTAATAGAAAACGAACTGATTAATAGACACATAGAGTGAGATTTCATAATAATAATTAATATAATTATGATATGAATGGTAATTTTAAATTAATTTAGAATACTTTCTAGAATAATATTTAGATTATAAGTTCGACAACGGATCACTTACTAAAGCGATCTTCTACATGTTAGGATAATTACATTATATAACATAAATCATATAATAATACTTATTACCCACGGGCAGATTGTTGATATTCGAAGAGATTAATTAAAAAAATATATGACGTCAAAACCTCGCAATGTTGCCGCATTCACTCTGAGTTTTAATACATTTTGGCTCTGACATATAACAAAATTCTAATCTAAATAAAATAATGAAACAAAAATGTTATCATATATAATTTACTTTAACATTATAGTACACCTAATGCATATATTATCGAATAATTTAAATTGCAGTTAATTATACAGCAACAATAGTTTATAGGTTAAAACTGTTTTATTATATTTACATGAAACTCTTTTCCACAGCACCCATGAGGTAGAGTTCTAGGCGCATTTTTTATGTAATGGTATCCCTCTGGAAGCCTAATCCAAATAATTAACCTTTTTACGTTCTAAATTTAGTTCTTGTTTCCATGACATGTCATTTTGATATCACTTTATTTCTTGTTTCTTGTGTTACTGCCTGTGTACACCATTTTTGATAAAATTAATCACAGGCTCCCTAATGTATTTACCATATCTACAAAACAGGCAGTATCTTCTCTTCATATATTTCAAGCTAATGCTCATATATAATTCTGAACAATTACATATCTATACACACAAATCTTTTATACCAAACAATACAATTTTCTACAGTTATTTTCTATTAATTATATACACACCTATAGTTATTTGCACTCCGATCACCCTGTTTTAGTAATTGTCAGTATTGCATCATTATCACATATCCCGAAAGCTTCATTTAATGACTGTCATTTTCTGTGTCACTGTTAAGTCAATGACTAAGCTGTTAATTTCCAATCAATATAAAACTTGTTTGGGATTCCACCATTTGTCAATTTCTTCCTCTCTCTTCCTGTATCTGATCGGGCTCATCCAAACCGAAGGTATTATTTTAGACTACTTCTTTCCACATATCCAAACAGTTCTTGTTTGTATATCTTGTATATCCAACATGTCTAATGTTCTAATTCTTTACCACCACCCTATCAACACGATTGGAGTAAATATTCAGTGATAGGGAGATATATATAATACTTTGGGACCATATTATTCAGCTATCTCATCCACTGTGTATCTTTTTTCGATCTTATTTCTAAAAAACTAAATTGCAAAAATTGAACATTTTATTTATATTTACCGAATAACAATTTGAAATAGTTCAGTTTCTAACATAGTGTCTTCAAAATGTAATTCATGTTTTGAAAGCAATTTCTTCATTACAACCATTATTGATTCCACCAGTGTGCTATAATATGATACTATGGTCCATAACAATAACTGATGGTTCCTCCAGGTTCTTTAACAATTGATTTTCAAACCAGAGCAAAAATATTTTATTGTTCATTATTCCATGGGAGTTGCCGTTGGGTTTGCTTCTTGGGCTATAAAAACACCCACGCTGCTCCATCAATAAAACCATCCTTATTAACATAATCATTAGCATGATTAACAATATATCTACAAAGAATTATTAAAAAATATTATAACCAACAAAATCTAATCAAATGTGATTCTAACTTTTATCTTTTTCCATCATCTTTTGTTGTCCAGGGTCCTTTGTTAGGGTCTTGCAATGAGTGGCCCAATGTACCATTTTGAATTATCCAAGTCCCGTCAAGATAAACAAATTCAAATAAAAAATCTTCTTTGAATTTATTGTATGCTGTTAAAAACTGAACCTAACAGTGTATGAAAGGATGTTTTACATCTCTCAAAAAGCTGCAAATCTCTAAGTTTTTTATAAATACATTTTTCTTTTTACAATTATCTCTAAAATAATTGTATTAAATTATGTTTATATCGAAGAAATTGTTTGTGTACTCACTGTTTTTATACATTCCATATATTTGATCTCGAATAGAGCTAACACCAAAACGGTCTTAATTCTTCACCCACTTAGTATGTGAGCGGGCTTTCTTTGGCGAACGTAACATATTATTGTTAATTTTTGTGGAAATTTTAGCCACAGTGCTCACTAATCTTCAGCACAGCAGCAACACGCTAAAAACATGTTCAATAAAAGCAACTTAATAATATTTAATATCATAAATAATTACCTCTCTAATGTATCTTACTGGAAATAGGGAGCCCCAATTATCTCGTTTCTGTTCGAAATAACAATTAGAAACACAATCAGTTAGAGTCAGAATCTAACGATCTATTGTTTTCGACATTTTCAATCAGAGTAATATGGTACATAAAGCAGCAATTTAAAATTTATCGAAACAAGCATAGCATCAAAGCAACGTTTGCCGGTTTATAACCTCTTGTTATCATTTGACATTTGACAACCGAACGACTTTTGCAGGCTCATTATTTACATGTTCGAACGTATCAGACCTCATCTCTTTTTAACTGGCAAAAAAATGAGAAGGAAGATATTGTCTGATTCTAAAACGAATTTAAAAATTATCGCAGGCAATACATTAAACATATTGATGGCGTAGGTTCACTGCTACTTTGGATAGAGTATAGATACAGAGCACCTACAGGGGATAGGCAAAATAATATGAACACCAGATGTATTGAGCCACCATTTGTTTTTGAAACAGCTAGAACTCTTCGCGCAATAAATGCATCGAGTGTCTCAATAGTTTCCAATTTAATGTTTTCCCATTCTTGTACCAAAACATTAATGGATGTTCTGCTTCAATGATGTTGGAGATGGAAAACTACTCCCCACTCTCAGTTCTAAAACTCTCCATATTGATTAAATTATGTCGAGGTCTGGCGATTGTGCTGACCAAGAAAATTATTTGATGCTATTCTGATATTTCTCAAATGAAGACTGAATCTTTTTGGGTGGGTGTATAGCCACCATTATCATCTTTGAATATGGTAGTGTTTGACAATAATATACTAGTCATAGTAAGAATATCATTAGGTCATTTTGGCTATTGGGGCTATCAAGTTATCTTAAGTAAATACCAGCCTTTTTCAACTCGGTTTCAATCTACTTAATAAAATCCATAGGCAGAGCTAGATCAACATATATTAGGTGTTTTTATATACTCTGATTATTTTTTCAGTTTAACCTTTCGATATAATATATATTGAATCAAAATACGTTTTATCATGTTCTATCACTTTTTCCCATCCTTCTGGCATCATGGTGTTAGAATATCGAAAAAGCGGTGTTAGTTTGGCAACGATCCAATCATATTAGATAGTCATCTAATATATCGCATTTCTTAGGCTTTTCGAAACTGTGTACCATCCAATTCATGCTGCATCAATCTGAACAAAAGCTCTATAACTAATGAGCACCCTCGGTGCGACAAATATTCCCATTCAAGGCTCACCAATGTATCTTTCACAACTTTTTTAACTGTATGTGTGTGGCCTAACGTTGTCATGCATCATTATGACCTTGCGTCTTTTAATCAGTAGTGTTGGTCTTTCTTGCAATCATAGCCATTCAATTAACGAATTATCGAGTATCTTTTGATATTCAATCTGAGTAAATAGTCCAAAACTGTTCTATAGTTGATATAGATGAAATATGTTAGTCTATTTCGGTATTTTAAAGAATTTCATGGATCTTTTCAACGATTGGTCGGCCAGAAAAAAATTCATTTTTATCATCGATGTTTCCGAAAAGAAAGCGAACACATTCTGACAATAGCGTTCGCTTAAGTATAATCGCCACACAATTTTGGATAAAACAAAAGCAATATATGACGAGATTGAACTTCTCCATTTTCACAGCAAAATAACATTTGACTGAGTAAACGAATAAAGCTACATATTTAGAATGTTCCATGAACTATTACCCCAGCAAATTAACTTATTGAATATTCATTGAATAAGTATCACCGGAATTATATATTAAGAAAAACCGAATTTACTTTACCTAAACCTAATATTTTATTGAATAAGATCTCGCTATTTTCCAGAATATAGCATTACTAAAATTGTATCAATGAAATTTACAATCATAATACATCTATATTCTATCTTATTCTAACTGTAAAATACGTAATTCTTGTTAAATATTAAATACATCCCAGATAATCATTTAATGCTAAACCGCAATAATTGACAAACCTTCACAAATATTCAAAATAGCTATATATTTTTAATTTAATTAGACGAAAATTAAATTTTCGATTATATTTTGGAAATGTACATCTTCTAGTTTGTGCAGGTCCATCTAGAGCTGGATTGCAGAGTAGACAAGCCAGTAACAATAGCGGTGAAGGAAAACAGTCCTCATTGGATGACTCTGGTGTCGTTGATGATCACGAAGAAGCTGATGCTACGTCAGAGGAAGCACATGTTCAAAGTTCTTTAAGGGTGAGTGTATCAAATATTTCGTATATTTATTGCCTTTAATTTTATGATATGCATTATATTAAAAATCCTTATTGTACACCAGACAGTAATAAAAGTAATTGTGTTATCAGAAATCTTAAAATATACAAAATACATAACTGATATTAAATGAGAAAAACATACAACATTGAATTGTTCTTCTTATTTTTTCCAGTTAATGCATAAAAAATTATGTTAAAGCAAACACTAAATCTAATCATTACATAGCTTAATCTTATTTTTCCATATTCACTCTGATTCAAAATAAATTTCAAATATTATTCATTACCTTTTCTTAGCAAAAGCAACTCTATCATATTAGTTTATATATGTTAGTTTATTTTATGTTTTCAAATTCAATAATTGTACGCTAATTCCCGTTAGTTTTCTCCTTCAGTTACTGAAAACTTTCATGACACATACAGAAAATATCTCCATTAAACAAACGCACCTGCAAATTTTCAAGAAGAATCAAAGAATTTAGAAGAATACGCTAATAACTAACAGAAATAAATGAAAACTTTAAGATTAACTAAATTTTATTTTATGTTTGGAAACAAAAATATTAACAGACATATTTTATATTGTGACATCACGACGAAGTTAAATTGCAAACACCTCTAATGACTCCGCAAAATTGAAAAAATTACATATGATGAAATGTTAGTTTTGATGTAGCCGGAAACTTGCTCTGCCAGTCGGATTAACAGTTATTTTGGCCTGTGTATAATATGTTCATATGTCAAATCATAACCTGTTTCCTAATAGTGTAAAGTAGACTGAAAAAAAAACTTTTTGGTTAGAAATGTCAGAACTACTACAGTGAAATAATTATGATTTCACCAGATATGTGCATCGATCAAAATGGCACACATAAGGTGACATTTTGGAATTGGAAATAATTAATTTAATTGTTTTTACGACAGTTTTTGTATCATTTTGTATCATTTTTTGTGAGATTTATTAACACTTCATATATCGTTGATTAGCATTTGAAATCTATATGAATAAATTCCCTTTGAAATACATTAAAATTACATTACAATTCCTAAAAAAAAATTCTTAGGTCAATAGATTGCTCTTAGAAAGAGAGCGTTGTCTGATTGATAACATTTTAACATTTTATTTTTTATTATTAGTAAATATCTTAGAGAACTTAATGTGTATGGGACCTGTTTATGTGACTTCTCTATTGTGGCTTTATTAATTGAAGATGGAACTTTATGAATTATTGCTGCATTTATGTACTTTTCTAACCTTCCTCCAACTAACGAGTTGTTCAGGTTTAAGCAGCTAGAAATGAACGTTTCTCTCTCATTTACAACAGTTTGTAAAGCTTCTCCAGTCTTCGATAACTTGTTTTTCTCATTCTATATTCGTTGCCTTTCAGCAGTGAAATCACTCTATTATATTTTTCATTATTAATCCATGTAAAACCGAAGTATCGAGCTTTTGATATCCCGTAAATGAGTCAAAATTGTTATATGATCGATATTTAGTTAGTGATGTGACGAGGAAATATACATCGGTCAACATCTATATTTGAAAGAACTTCATCTAGCTTTTCGCCTAACTGACCAGGACAAAGCTCATTTTGCAAAAAGCAAATAAATCCTGAAACTGGCGTTTACTTAATCACGTATCACCATAAACACCACACAATTGTTGGGTGTGTTACATTTTCCCCATTCAAAATAAAAGAGTACGAAAACAACCTTCTGGAAAACAACGAACAGCTACTTTTCAAACGCGTATGGCTTTGTTAAATAAGTTTCACTAGATAATTTGATAACATATTAGATTATTATTTGAAGGAAATAGATTGCTGATCCTGCTAATATTTAAAAAAAAATCATTAATATTATAATTCACTGGCTTTCTAAGATAGCTCTATAGGACGGTTAGACCTTTATAAAAAATATTTTTCTCTTGTAATCACAGATTTTCTCAACAATTTTTACAACCAGCTGATCGAAAAGGTAATAATAGGAATCTACATATATAGTTTTATCATTTTGGAGGTATTGTAAGACGAAATTCATCAAAGAATTGAAGAAATAAAAAAATTTATCTCTCTATCTCTAATAGATATGATATACAAAATTATATTAATAACTTTTACAATCAAATTGCGTGTCGATGCAATTATTAGCACATATAGCCATCAAATCAGACTCCATCAAATGTTTCCAGTGAAAAGTTTAACATGGTTGAACATAAGCTTCCCAAGAACATTTTGTAATTTGTAATTAATTTGTAATGTTTAGGATGATTGTAATTGTTAAGATCAATTGTCAGATAACAAGATTTTAACAGCAAGATAACAGTGTATCGATAAAAATAATATAATAAAGCACCATGCTATAGCATTGTAAAAACTGCTATAACAAGTTACAAATAGTAGCTGATGCTCACCCCAAGGTGTATTGCGTGAAGCTCATCCAAAATCGGTTGTTATGTAGGACAAAATCGATGATGTACTTGATCTTATAAAACAAAATGTTTATGTGGTAAAAAAATGTATTCGCATTGAATCCTAAATAATTTCTCAAAAAATTCTCAAGACAATTCATTGATGCAGTGAAATGTTTTA
This sequence comes from Rhynchophorus ferrugineus, assembly GCF_030347505.1. Taxonomy (NCBI): domain Eukaryota; kingdom Metazoa; phylum Arthropoda; class Insecta; order Coleoptera; family Curculionidae; genus Rhynchophorus; species Rhynchophorus ferrugineus. The sequence continues at coordinate 43,708,867 of NW_027472583.1, read as the reverse complement.
AAAAACGTTCAAGAAGCATCAAAAGTTTTTAATATTTTCTACATAAATTACGAATCATAAATATATTCCTGAAATATAAGACTGAAACAAAAGAAGAAAAAAATCGACTATATAGATCTTTCAAAACTAACCAAATTCAACAAAATTTATTCCCAGAAAAATATATCTTAGCAAATGGTTCTGCCAGTTTGATATAACTTGGATAATGGCATTAGAGCAACGCTGAATATGTCAAAGCTGCATCGTATACGACTGTTTATTTGCCAATTTTAATGGGTTATCCATTGTACTGTCCTGATTTGGCACAGTGACTTTTTCTACTGTCACATTAAAAGCAAATTATATTTTCAACGATTTTCAACTTAAAGAAACGGTTGATACGTTTAAAATATGTATATATTTTGGAGTTACTTCAATTGGAGTGGGAAATAGGTAACAAAAACAGCATTCAACATATGATAATGTGCATTTATTTTCATACAGGATATATTGAGAAACAATAGGTTCAGATTTAATCAGCAATATTTGCTTTTTTATTCTTGGGTCAAATATTTTACCTCAAATATTAAAATTTGCTAAAAGAAACTGTCAAACTACGTTTAAGTTGAATTATAACATTCTTTTAAACAACTTTAAAAAATAACAATAGTTCAAAAATTCAATTATTCAATGTATTCAATTCAAATTCAATGTATTTTGCATTCAACAGTTTAAATAGTAAAAAAATCAATTTTCTATTATTTGCATAGCTGCCATCAAACCAACTTTTAGCACAAACTTTAAAAGGAAAACAGATACATCGGGACTAAATAACGTCCTGTCATAAATACTGCAAACGGCGTTTTAAATAGACACACCAGGCTGGTTTATAAATAAACAACTAACGGTCGATATCAATATTTCAGCGGCTGGAGATAACACCGATGACCGTATCTGTCAACCCGAAGGAAATTAAAGTCATCAAATGCAACGGTATCGGCGCGGGTAAAAAGAAAACGGAAATGTACACGCTGCAACCGGACTATCTCTCTCATATCGTCGTAATAAGTAAGTGCAAATTGTCGAACGTCGAAGGACCAACCGTCCTGACGACTGATCCGTTTCGTTTCAGATAGCGAGATACCGGACAGGAACTGTTCCTGCTGCGAGCGCTGCTGCATGGACTACGACGGGTGGCTTCAGTTCCAGCAAGGTCTCTATCAGATCGTTAAGGATCCGCTGTTCGAGCTGGCGATCACGGTGTGCATTGTATTGAATACCATGTTCCTTGCGATGGAACACCATGGCATGAGCGAGTCTGTTCTCAGGGCACTGGATATTGGAAATAAGGTAATCATTTTCTTGTAGATATGTTGTACATACACAAAAATAGCGCTTGTTAACTATTTGAAACTATTATTAGCTTGTAAGTAAACAATAATCAATAATTAAAAGTAATTGAAAATGATTCGTATTAGGTGCTTGCATGTATTCTGATTATTTAAACTAACGTTGGGAACTATAGAGTGAAAATAGTAGAAACAGTTGATAATCGAAAAAGAACAAACAAAAAAAACTAGCGACTAAAACTAGGAATTACTATTTCAGTGGAATGCACAATTCCACTGTAGGTTTAAAGTTACAATTCATGAACGTTTACAGAAGCAGCTCGGCCATGCGGTCAAGTTGTTCAAATTCTGGAGGTTGCAAATCAAACCCCTGAAAACCACGGCCATCATATCCCAAAAGAAGTGCTACGCTCTGCGCGCCTCGCAATTTAAAATCGACACCACAATAATTCCATGGCTAGATAACAACACTTAGGTCCCCACTTCGACGGACAGTTCGGTTGACATTCCCAAATCCAGAAAGTAATCCAGAAAGTAAACGCTCCATGGTTTGTCAGAAATACTCAAATTCATAGGGAAACTGACACTCCAAAAATCAAGCACTTCATATCTCAATTCCACAAACAACAACTCAGATCAAGTTCTTCTGAAAACGCGCTTGTTAGCGAGCTGGTAGACATGCTGAAAGCTTAGCACCGCGTCACCGCTAACCGAAAGGAGAGGTTTCTTGGCTGAAATGAGCTCATCCGTCGTTGCAGTCATAACTTGAGTTAACCCACGACTGCCGTATGGGGGCAAATCAATAGAATCGCCGGGTCCTCGTGCCCAATAACGGCTGCCCGATCAGCGGGTGCCATATTCCCAAATTTAATGCAGTAGCTGTAGCGATCCACAAGGGTCAACTGTAAGGCGGTTTTGGTTTAGTGTATTGATAAGCCCAGAGGCAGTCCCACATAACCCGGGCCAACTTGTCACTCCAGGGCAAGTCTCCGCGACCAGGTATGCGTCATGCATTCAACCGCCTGGTTTTAGGCCAGAACAATTCAGCGATAAGAAACGGAGATGTACGAATTCCTTCCCATTTTAATTTTGAGACAGGAAAGTACGGAGGTAATTGTTTGGTTATTTGTGCAACATAGATCATTACAGTGTGAACAAGAAATAGAATAACCATTCCCAATATATTTAACCATACAGCGACAGTGACATAATATGATAAAAGTAATTGATTTATTTCCAATTAATTCCAACATATTATATTTCTTCAACCGTGTCATAAGTAAGACTGAGATGTACATATTTGTTTTCTCACTACTATTTTGTGGAAGGAATTTGCACGGGAACTAAAAACACTGTCAATCAATTAAAACTTAAAAAACGTGTTTATTTCGATATTGAATGATACATGTGGTCAATGGGAGAATGTACAGCGTAGGTGGAATAAAGGGTTGTAGCGGTCGCTACACTAAAAAACCTAGATTATGAACTTACGAACAATCACTGTTAATTAATAATTCACAAAGAACTTATTTATTATTAAAATGTTTGAATTATTTTCAGGTTTTTACATCGATTTTCACCTTTGAATGCTGCCTAAAAATTATGGCTCTTAATAAAGACTTCTTTCACTGCGGATGGAATATCTTTGATCTGATAATCGTTTCAGCTAGCCTGTTAGATCTTATTTTCGAGTTGGTCGATGGATTATCCGTATTGAGAGGCCTCAGGCTGGTAAGTAAACTAATATTTTAAGAGAATTACAAGACTATAGATATAATTTCAGTTGAGAGTCTTGAAGCTGGCTCAAAGTTGGATAACAATGAAAGTCCTGTTGAGCATCATTATCAGCACCATTGGTGCCTTAGGAAACTTAACGTTCGTGTTGGTTATTGTTATTTACATATTTGCCGTTATAGGGATGCAACTGTTTTCAAAGGATTATACTGAGGAAAAGTTCTTTCCTGACCCAATACCTAGGTAATTGAATTCAACTAATATCCTAAACCTACTTAATTCTTTATACTTTCAGATGGAATTTTACCGATTTTTTCCACTCTTTCATGATGATATTTCGTATATTGTGCGGTGAATGGATAGAGCCGTTGTGGGACTGCATGAGAGCTGAAGATAATGATGTACGCAAACCTTAACATCCTCTATCAACAACATAATAACAATTTAACTGTTCCAGGGTCCGGGAATCTGTTTGGCCATTTTCTTGCCTACTTTAGTCATGGGAAATTTCATGGTTCTGAACTTGTTCTTGGCCTTGTTACTAAATAGTTTCAATTCAGAAGAATTAAAGCACAGAAAGGAGGCAAGTAGCCTTGCACTAACCGTGTTATAGACGAGAGGGTAATCGATCATTTTTAGGAAGTGGGCGATGAATCCAAACTAGCGCAGAGCTTCCAACGTATTAGAGACTTAGTCAGGAAACGTCGTCTGGCAGAACAAAGCGAGAACAACACGCGTCTGGAGCAAATTGTGCGGGAAGTTATGCAGAGACATGCTGAAGAAGAGGCCATGAAAGCAGGTAATTGTTGGACTAATTATTATTATTATAATGTTTTATTAATTACATTAGACATGCTCAGAACAATCTTAATAAACAAATTAATTTATTACTACTGTTTTGTTGTACTTGCATTAACACGCAAGCAAGGCGACCACGGGATTAATGCATCGGTATTTATTTCCCAATTTAAAGTAAAACTAAATCACTTAAGCTAAAGTTAAAAATAGACTTATACACTGAGCAAGTTCGTATGGTTTAGTTCGCTACAATATTCTGATTTCTTGACTGTTGTCCAGTAGCTGTATTGCTTCCACGTTGCTGTGATATTGTAACCTTATTTTATGTTTTAAGGAATCTGAATCTCTTCGTATACTCATTTGATTTCGAAGTCATCGTGTGGCTCTTCGTTGGTTACGTAACGATTACGTTACGAAGCATTGGTAATTCATCGTAGAACTTTGTTTTGGGTCCAATGGATTACTAGTTGGTTTGATGTTTTAGTGCAACCCCTATTTGTATACAGATATTTTTTTTGGTCCAGATTGGTTTTATGATTGACTTCGGAATATCTTCCGACTAACCAGTAAGTGTAACCTTAAGTCTAAGTCTAATCTTCTCTGCTTTTTGTCTATCATGATGTTTACCATTTAACTTACCATCGAGATATATTCCGAGGTATTCAGCATAATTCTTCTTGAGGAATCGGGCATCCGTCGATTGATAATTAGGTTTTTATTATTTCGCCGCGAAGCAAAATTAATATGGACAGATTTGAAGCTATTGAGCTGTATACTCCCAGTCTCTAGTCCATTTGTAGATTTTGGTGACTGGTACTTGTATTTTTTTACAGCCTTAGACAGAGATACATCTTTTGCCATGTACTGTTTCCTTTATTATTCGAATATCAGTAGTATAGAGCAGATACACTAGTGGTCATAATATATTACCCTGTGGTCCTCCAGCTCCAGCTAATTATTATAAAAGTCAATTTTTGTAATAAACTATATGACTCGTTGAATTTGGCTGCATCGTGTACGATTTGACTAATCAGCATAATCGATCTTATAATGGAGCCAAGAGCGACAGTTTCAATTATCTCCATTAGATTAACTGTATTATAATACGCAATATAAATTTGACAGGTGTCGGATCATTAGTTTGTGAATTATAGCATTTTGAGTGAAGCAACTTTTGTTACTGCGAAAAAAATGGATAAAAAGAAATTTCGCGTATTGATAAAATATTGCTTGAAGGGAAAAATTACTGTTAAAGCAACAACTTGGTGCCGAGTTTCCGGACACTGGAAAACACCCCAGGAAAATCAACCATCAAGGATTGCTATGCTATGTTTAGACGATGTGAAATGTGAACCGAATACGGTGAACGCAATGGAGGCCCAAAAGAGATTGTTACTGACGAAAACATGAAAGAAATCCACAAAATGATTTTGAATGACCGTAATAGAAAATTGAATGAAATTGCAGACACCCTAAAGATACCAACTGAACGTGTGCAACATATCATTCACGAATATTTGGGTATGAGGAAGTTCTATGCAAAGTGGATGCCGCGCGAGGTCACTTTTGGCCAAAAACAACGACGAGTTGATAATTCGGAGCAGTGTTTGAAGATGATCAAGCGTAATAAACCCGAGTTTTTGGATCGATATGTGACAATGGATGATCATTACTCCAACACAGAAAAATAACACAGTTTCCAATGTCTAAAGCAAATCAATATAAATAAATAAAGTGGCAGACGAAAATAAATGGTCACGAGGTACAGCTAAATAAATTTTAAACAAATTTGTCCTTAGTAATCGCTTCGGCGATATTCAGAGAAGATTAGTATGACCCCTGAGCAAGGACGATACACAAATTCGTGAAGCGTTCCACAATGAAGGATTTTCTTAGATCGTTATCTAAAATAAATAATTTACTCCGGATCCTGATGGTGTTCCATACCCAATTCTTATCAATTTACCACCTTAAGTGCTAAATTTTATTTCGAATATATATAATGAAATATAGAATTCTCATCATTTACCCTCTAACTGAAGACTCAGTACTTTAGCCCCAATATAGAAGTCTAAAAACCAAAAAATAACTCTCTAGCTGTAGACCAATCTCTCTAGCTGATCATCTTTGCAAAATATTTAAGAGAATATTAGGACTAAGACTAAATTCCAACTCGCTTCTTTCCCGCTACCAGTTAGGTTTTATTTGGTGCTGTTCGGCAATGGGCCCTCTCCTTCACCTGAAACAAGATACTAGGGAAAGCTTTTGAAAAAAAAGCACACAATTGCAATCTTCCTATACATAGATAAAGCATTCTATCTAACCTGAAGATATAGAATTATTAAGCCACTGTATATCTGGAACATAAGAGGCAATATCCTTTATTTTATTAAAATCTTTTTAACCAACCGAACATTTAACACAAAGTCCAATTGCTTATCGCTCATGTATGCTCAAGATAATGGTGTTTCTCAAGGATCTGTTCATAGCTCTACATTACTTAATATTCTCATAAATTCTATATTCCATGCTGTAAGCCCAGATGTCAAAATTCGTCTTTTTATTGATGATATAACTCTCTTGTGTTCTTCGACAAATCTGAATGCTGCATTCTGTGCAATGCAGAATTGTTTGGATACCATCACTCATTGATCTGCCTCTTCAGGTTTTAAAATATCAGCTTCAAAATTATCTGTCGTCCAATTCTGTAGAATCAAAAAATATCCAAGACATCATTCCTTCACTTCGGATAATAATGTGAAAGCAACTAAATCATCTGCTAAAATATTGGGCATTAGGATGGACTTTCTTTCTCGCCTGGAGAAAACATACCGAAGACCTTAAATCTAAAACAGCTAAGGATCTTAATATAATTAAGGACTTAGCAGAAAATTGAGCATCGATCAATATTTGACACTAAGGACCTATAAATCTATAATCAGATTCAAACAAGATTATAGCTGCTCCTTATATAATTCAGCATCTACGACTTACCTATGAAGAACTGAAACAATACAAAACGCTGCCTTCAGAATGACACTAGGTGCTTTTAAATTTAGTCCGATAACTAGCATGCAATGACACTTGAATATCGAAAAAAATCATTGCCTGGACTGGTGACAGCTCTGACGTCACAGAGACTTGTATGATCGCTGCTTCCAAAGGACGAAAATGTTTCATAACAAAGATATATGAAACAATGCATATACCTCCTATCATGCAAGAACAAGTTGGTTTCACATCTGAACTGCCACAGATTATACGCATCATCAAAATATATTGGACATTAGCGGCTTAAGCAGAATGTGAATTAGTTACTATTTCAGAGATTATTCCTTTAAATCTTGTCAGAGTACGCGAAATGTGAGATCGTTCATACGGATGTCCCAAAATAAACTCTAAGTCTGCCTTCTATTTCCAGTGTACTTACAGCTGAAATGTGTTCTGAAATGCTCTGACACGCGAAACTTGCTTCAAGCTATCGATGATGTCATATCTGCTGCTGCATTGACAACGTTTCTTTTATGAAATAAAAATGAAAATGAAATGTATTAAATTTTCACAACTAGATTAAATGACAGTTTGGCAACACGTCAATAAGACGACAACTCCGCCGTCTATTAAAAATAACCGGAAGTGTCGATTTTCATACAAAATTCCCTATTTTGAAAATGTTCAGTTTTAGCAGGATTAACGAACAAAAATTGATGTTTTGTACATAAGAATAAATCAACACAAATAGGGTGAAACAAACAAAGCAATTTTGTTTCTGTAATTACGAGATCAGGCTGAAAATCAATTCATATGTATATTGTGAGTCGAGGAATTAAAAGCGGTTAGATGCTATGTCAATAAAATAAAACCATGTGTATTGTTATCGAATTTTTAACTGCTGAAAAATATAATTTCACTGAGATTAAATGTCGTTCAAAGGCTAAATAAATAAAACTACTATAAACCGATAGGTAATACCATTTAGTAGTTGCAAGTTTGCAAAAACCGTAATTGTTGACAAAACTTAATTATATTGTCGATAAAAATAGCAAACACTGCGATAATTTAATGTAAAATAACCAGGAACTGACATTCATGTTGAAAAATACAAGAAACCCTTCGGTTCATTATTGAATAATTGGGACATCGTAAAACATATTCACAATCGATACAACAATGTAATTTTTGCTGGAATGGAACACTTGTTACATATTGTTTTATTTTAGTTGACTATTTTCATAAGCATATGTACATTAGCCTACTCTCCTATAAAATAGTTATAATATTATTAAGCTCATAAGTTAATATTACTAATTTAAATGTTTGTATTGTAATTGTTATATTTGTAATTGTAAGTATTGCTATAAATTATCGCTTATCTATTGATGAAACAAAACCCTGTATATCTATCAACATAGGTATGTGTGAAATAATTTAGCAACAGATTATTGAATGAAGATTTATATATAACATACAACAATATTAGTAAACTAGTACATCATATAAGCTAACGGCGACGTTTAATAACTTATCTCAATGAAGAAAAAAGAAGAAACAATGTTTCATGTAATATAATCTTAAGGATATGCTAGTTTAAAGTGTGCATACCGAATGAATGTGTAAGCAAGACCATACGGTTTTTCTGGCATGGTTTCTCAGTGACTACTAAACTGTAGGTCCATGCAGTCTAGTTCCCTTTAGAACATAATTTTACTAAAATCCGTATACATGCAAAACAATGCACAAAATAACAAGAACACCCTGAAATAAGTTACACAATATTTATTTCTTAACTAGTGATCGCCCTGAAATCGATATTAGACCACAATATATTAAGTTAATCATGTTTCTGTCATAATACAGCAAAAGGGCTAATTTAAAAATGATATGTTACTAAAACTTGTTTTCGCAAAGTATTTTCAGAAATGTATATAATTCATAACATTAATTAAAATAATAAATGTCTGTAGATTAAAACATTAACATATATGCAAACTATCTAAAGAGTTCACATTCACAAACCTTTTTTAAAGGGCTTTTAATTAAATCAAAAAACTATTTATAAATGTAAATTTCTAAACCACTGAACGAAGTATCATAAGTAAGATTATTTTCAGATTTCTATCAGCTTCAAAGCATCAAATAGAAGTATACACACTCTTTATTTACCTTGTCAATTCTTTAACCTATGCAAATTATATATATAGTTAGTTTTATTTTAACTCCTGCATGTTTTCATTACTTCTTTTATATATTCATATAGTCTTTATATTTTAACCATATTTCTCACCTAATATATATATATATATATATATATATATATATATATATATATATATATATACATATATATTAAAAACAATAAATACATGCCTTATATCTCACGTGGGAAGCAACAACTCACCAACAAATGAGAAATTAAAATTCTATAAAATTATTTGTTAATATTCTATGCAAGAACCGGTTAGTGCTTTGTTAAGAAATGCATTTACTAATGAAACTTGTTATCACGAATCAGAAATTAATACCACTAAAATTTACAGAAAAATTACATTTAGTACAATGATAGACTATGTCTCCAGAATCATATCAATTAATATGAGTCCTTAAGCAAGAACAATTTTTCTTGACTATTCTCTGTTCACCAGAAATGAAATCAAAAGCTGATTTCGATAATCTGATTATCATGTAAGCAAAATAACAAACGATTCTTGTTATTCTCAAATTTTGTTAATCTCTGTTGGCAGGAAATTTTCACATATGTTGGGTTTTTCTTTTACAGCTATGTGCTTTCCGATAAAGCGAACACATTAATTTGTTTTCTCTTCAAAAAATGTAAAATATAACTTTACTTGTCCATACTATTCTTAATCGTTTTTTATTCAAATTTGCCGTAGCTTTAATAGTTAATAATTCCCCCAATAATACGGGAATATCCGAAAGTAAAACCAAAAAACAACACTACTTCCTTTATTTTAAAACACTCACTTTCTATTTTAATATCATTTCAAACGTAAAATTTAAGGATTTAACTTTCGATTCAAAATTGCTATTTGTGATACACGCCCTCAGTTTTTGATTTTAAAAATTACACGTCCGTAGTTGATTTACATACAACAAAAACGACGAACAATCTACCGTATAAGAGTTGGAGCTGGCAGCGCGTCGGCCAGAGCCTAAAATATTCATTTATATATTTTGTGCCACCGATCTGACTGCTACTCCTGGTTGCTTGACTTGAACGTTTTTCGTTTTTGGAATTTATTTATTTGCAGCGCATGTCACACAAAAACATTAGGCCTAAAAATTCGTGCATAATAGCGTTATAAGCTTTAATCGTGCCAAAATTCAAGCATCCAGATGTCACCATTTTCATCAAAAAGGGAGGAAATATTTTCGTCCATAAAGATATAAAAAAAGATAAGATGTTGAATGAATAGATTAATTGAGTGTCTGAATAGTTTCCAACGGAATTTTGATCCATTCTTGTACCAAAACATACGCCAATTGCTTGAATGATGTTGACGATGGAAATGTAGTCTTTCTTTTCTACTCTAAAACTCCCCATAACGGTTCAGTTATGTTGAGGTTTGGCGACTGAACTGCCTAAGGAAAATTATTGATGATATCTCATGCCCCTTAACCAAGACTGAATCTTTTAGCCGTGTGTATATATGGGCACATTATCATCTCGGAATATGTCAGTATTTTGTACAAATAAATGTAAATTGGAGCAACAGTTGAATACCACGCTATTGCCGCCCAAATCATAACGAAACCTGCCCCAGGCTTAACATTAAGAAGCAAGCAGTCCGATTATAAGCTTCTTTTGGCGTTCTTCATACATAAACCCGACCGTTTGTAGGAAACAATGTAAAGGATGATACATCAGTTCATACTATATTCTTCCAATCACCCAATATCTAGATTTTATGATTCTTAAAATACTTGTTTCGCAGCTAAGCTTAGGCTCCCGTTCCATAGGGTTTCACAATCACCAAGCCATTCCATGAATGTTAGCAGCAGTTGTGGTGCTCTCACCATACTCTTTTTGTAGAAACAGTATTGGTCAAGTAAATGTTCTACTGTCACTTTGGTTCATGGTAGTTCTATATTATCTAGCTACAATACTTCTTTATATTCGTCGGTCCCGATCACTTAACTTTGGGTTTCGCCTATAATCGCTCTTCGATTATAAAGTTTTACATGCTTTATATATGCTGTTTTTACATGCTTTATATATAAGCGTTGCATTATTTATGTAAGCCGGGTTGCCAGCATGCAGAAAAAATCAATATACATGGTATTCATATTATTTTGTCTATCGCCTGTACACACATTATATTCCAAATTTCTTCAAAATTTTTATATTTCACCTCATCATAACTATTAATTAAGAATCTACTACCACTAAATCAGAGGAACTAAGGTAGACTGTAAAATAAATTTTCATCTACCCTATAACTTGGATTTAACAGGTGAAGGTTCAAATAAACCATTTTTGACCAAACAAAAGCCGAGAAGTTTAATAGCTCTAATCAAAAGGTTAAAGGCTTCATACCCCATATACAATAACATAATAAAGTTGATTTAATTTAACTTATGTTGAACCCATAACTATTCTGTTTAAGACACTAACTTCCAACTAACATTAAGCTATTAAATATTTACGAGTAGAACATTATTATACCCATTTAGGAGTTATTGCTTTAATGCTTCTATTATATATTATTTTCATATATTCTTTCCCTATGGGAAGATTTTATTGCCATTTCATTTTTATATATAATAATATTTTATTACATATAATATTGAGCCCACTGAATGTCCACCAATCATGCCTTTCGATTTATTCGATTGTATCAATTTTATTAATATGGGGGTAAATAATATGTAGAAAAAAATTTTATCATTGTTCGAACTAGAAAAAAAATTGTTAAATTTTTTTTTTTTGGTTTATTAAAATCAAATGTTTGTTATTTTTTATTGAGTAGAGTATATCTGGACTGAACAAATACTTAACGTGGGTTCTGAGCTACGATCCCTGACTTTAAACTTTTACCGATTTACCAACATAGAGATCTGAGAATACGTCTGCTTAGTGCACTGGCAGGATTCGAATAAACTACTATCACTATTCACTTGTTCATTCATGTCATCTATTCGCCACTGCAGCAATCAAATCTATGCTGACATATATGTGACAATTTCAATAAAAAATGATCTTGATCGATCCATTATATTCGTCAGAGAAATATTGGTTCTAACCAAGATATTTACTTAGTAATTACTGTAAGAATAACGTAAGATTAGAAAGTAAAAAACCTACTTCCTCATTTTTCTAACAGAATTTTTAGATACTGTAATTCAGTGATATGTTAATCAAACTTTGAAAAATATAAAAATTCAACATTTAAACAATATTTTACACCCTTCACTTAATATAATTAGGATTCACTTAAACCTAGTTCAAAAATAACCCTTAAAAAAGCATATGATGTTATAAGATGAATATGAAAAGCAAATGCCAAACAGACAAATTAAAATTTTTGATCCCTTTCAGGGTCATATCTCCAATCCTTCTCAGACGTAACAAAAAGAACATCCAAAAGCTTATCTCTCTTATACTTCGATTGGCCTTTATTTTAATCTCTATTGTCTTGCGAAACTTTTTTATACCCAAGTAAATTTCAAATACTATTAGAAATAAGAAAATATTGCACTAAGGCTTTTGATTTAAGACAGAAACTGTATGCGTCTCATTTAACAACAAAATAGACATGACATTCATTATGATGCTAGTAACTTCTTAACCTCCTTGATGTTCGCTGATGATAGATATGCTGTATCAGCAAAAGAGAAGCTTCTGGCATTCTTCGCGATATAGTTAACATTCCAGAGTGTTATATCTTGAGATGGTGTCTAGAAGTGACATTTACTGCTAAAGTCGTAAGCTAAATGGGCCAAGCCGCAGCAACTTTTGCTTATCCAAGATGGTGTATAGAATTGAAGTATTAGGTGCTTACTGATATATTCTGACCATTTTTTAATTTTGAAGAGGCCTTTATTGTTAATTAATAAAAAAAATTGGTAGAATATATATTAATTAAAACATCTTTCCCATCTTTCTGATAACATGATGATACCCTGTCGAAAGAACGATGTTAGTTTGGCAACGATCCAATCATCGATCCATTTTCACAATTCCGTACCACCACAAAACTGTATTTCAGTAAAACCATGCCACATCGACCTAAACAGGTAGTGGTTTAGAGGGCGCTATATCTGATATATACGCTAGATGCGGTAGAACTTCCCATTCGAGCTACAGTAGCATATCGTTCACAACACTTGCAATATGTGACCGAGTTTAGTCGTACAAGAGGATAACTTTGTGTTTGGTACTCGCTATTGTTCTTTTTTTCGAAAATAAAATTTGTTCAATCATCGGTAATCAGTAGACATCTACAGTAACACTTTCATTCGGTTTTAGCAGCTCGTAATATACAACAGTTTTCATCCTACAACATTCGCAGCAAGATTTTATGGCCATGAATGTTCCGCTTCGGTTTCGATGTGACTAAGTGTCTTGGACTAGCCCATGATTTCTTGCTCTTGAGATTGTCGCAGTAGATCTGGATTACGTAATAGACTTTTCATCACACTAGTCGGTATACGTCACATGCGCTACAATACAGATGAAAACAATAGGAATATTACAGAGCAACATCGCCATAAGCTTCCAAAAGTAGTAGCGGAACTTGACATGTTCACTAATAGATCTCGCTGATCAGAATACAAACCAGCTCCTTATATATATTTCAAAATATTTAAAACCATAAAATCATATTCTTGGTGATCAATAATACTTAAATTTAAAACATGAAATTTAAAAAATATATTATATTCTAGACAATAATTTATTTTCCTTGACTTACATAAAATGCAAAAATATTATATTAATAGTAATTGTGATAAAAAATTATTTAACTAGGTTTTCCATTGTAATCTAACCAAGCTTCTAAGAATCATAGTTTGAATCAGATATCTGTAAAGAGATTTAAAAAATATGTAATAAAATATAAATAATATATAACAATAAATGAAATATAAAAAGTATTGTGTCCTTGAAGAATGTTGATAGCTAAATTGACTACCACTATTACCTCACCATAATATTGCAATCATTAAGTATGACTTGTAAATTTTGTATTAAGCAATATTTTCTAATTTTTATACACATAACCATTAACTGAAAAACATACAACATATCAGTAAATACGTTTTTTTTTCTCAACATTATAATTCATGGCAATAAAAAATTACTCTACGCTAATCCATTCAGTTTGAAATCACCAAAAAATCGTATTTTACATAATATTCTGTGAAGACTATCTTTAGTATTTATTATATTTTTATTAATTTCTTAATTCACATTTTCCTTCTATTTCTTCAATACCCAGAAATAAAATAACATGAAACCTGAGTCATTAAAATATTTTTCTCTTTGTTTCAGCTGATTTTAAAAAATCACAACAATTTCCTAGAGATAAAAGGAGCTATCAGGAGGCAATGAATCGACCCATATCAATCATCAGTTATGATATACCTGATTATCAAGTGAGCACTTTTATATTTTGACAATGAAATTTAACCAAATTATGTTCGTTGCTTTTAGGATATTATCTTAGAAACCGATAAGGACCAATCATACGCCATCTTACTAAACACAAAAAGCAACGATACCGATACACCCACAAGGTGCAGAACTGATGGTAAACATATAAGAAACATGTCTTCAGGTGTCGGTACCACTAACAGCAGCCGAGGTAAGTTTAAATTAGCATTTACCAAATTATCATCATCATTATTAATGACTAACTTATAGACACAGAAAACACTATTGTTGATACCAAAAGCGAGAAACACTTTACATCGACTGATTCCGAGACAAAGGAAGAAAAGAAAGAGGGAACAACGAAGGAAAAAATAGAAAGTTCTAGGAAGGGTAACATGGATATGCAACCGTGGCAAACTTTAGTGAGTTACGTGGATGAGATTACAGTGGGTGGACGCAGGAACTCCAAAGGACAGTTTATGGATGTGGTAAAGAATTTTCCAGGATTTGGTAAACATAAGCCGCCAAAAGTACCACCAAATTGTTTCCCACGACAAATATACGAAAGGTATTCGTTACATTTTGTATTATTAATTACCAAATATGTATATCAAATTCTTCTTGTTTCGTAGTAAATACATATTCTAAAAGACATATTTTGTATAACACTCGAACCAGCCAAATTAATTTTAAGAACTATAATTAATATTAATATAATCATAATAACGTAATAATAACTGATATTAAATTATCAGTTCAGTATCAGTTGCCTACATTACTGCAGCATACCAGATGTTTCCAAAATACCCTTTAAACTACATAACAACTTACTTACTTACATACAAACTTCTTAATCGAACTGATGTTCTCTAATGCGATGATAGTGAAGCTATATTTGCTGATACTGATCTTGAGACTTCTTAACATTCTTCACGATATAGTTAGCATCGCTGAGCCATAAGGCTTGGGAATTAAAGAATATGCCAAAATCTTCTCGAATCCTTCTGTATGGTTCCTCCTTAAATCTTCCAAATTCGATGCTTAAGGCAAATTCTGCATGTTCACAAATCCAGAAACGCAGATTACAATGATTTAGACGTACTGGTCGAATAAAAAGTCAACAAGTTCATCACTTATTTCTGGGGCGAAATCGACCTTTTGGGTAGAACAACTCCGAAGACAATATATATCAAGTTCATAGAAAGCTAAGTCTAACATTGTACGTAGCTAAAACAGTTGTATACCATTGCCAACTATGGTGAAATTAAGTGAAGAATATTCGTCCTGCGCCACCAACAGCAGCGTATTACTTGAGAAGTAGACACTCTTCCCACACGCCATTTACGGATGATAATGATGATGTAATATTGCATTAATGAAATCCATCCTTAACTCCATCAGTTTTTGAATGATATATAATAATTATCAGCCTGAAACCTAAAAAGAAATAGTTAGATGGACAATACTACTTGACCATCCATATTAAACCAACATTATGATTTGAACTCATCAATACAGAGCGGAGCGGAGCAGTACTTTGCATTAAAAGGCATGCCAACTAATCTCAATTTCTAACAAATTGAAGATATAAAGAGTCAAGTTCAAGTTGAAAGGAAATAGTTACCAGAGATAAACAATAGTTCACCCACCTTTCAAAACAAAACAAAACAAATGACGAAAACAAATAATAATCCATATTACATATTTTTCTTTATTTCTGAATTTAATATTTTGTACTATTTAACATGTTTCATTATATAATGGGCCTGGAATATTTATCATTTGAATTTTTTCTGCTTTTTCAGAGTCAATTTATATAAATTTCAAATACTAATGAGTGTTATATGTGCCGTTTTATTCAATGACCTTTTCTGGAAAAACCATAATACATTCCTTCCTTGCAGCCACTTTTTACACCATTAAGGGAATTCCGCAGAGACTAAAACAAATAGTAGTCGGGTGATGCAAAGTCTGGGTATGATGGTGAATGCATCAAAATCTTCCAGTCAACTCTTATCAAGTCAAAAAAAGATGTGTGCAGTCTACCGATGTCATGATGGAAGACGAATATTGATTCAATCGGACCGATTTTTAATTGCCTGTTTCGCATTAGATATTGACATTAGAAAGTCACATTAATTATTTACCCATGTTCGAGCTTAGATAAATAATATATTTTCATTTGTATGTTATAATACTCAACATTACCTTTCTTGCCGTTAAAGTTGATGCGCTGTTACCTCAAGCGCGCTCTAATTTGGCTGAAATAATTAAATATTAATAAAGGTGTACGACTTTAAATCATATATCTATCTACCAGGAAAACCATTTTAAATTAAAAAAAAAAGAAATTTTATAAAGAGGTGTAAATAAAACATTTTCGCACCTTTGTCAGTCTATTTCTCCCACAACAGCTTTGTTTAAGCATCAATTTCAATACTTCTTATTTGGTTAAAAAGTTAATCGCAATATTATGCTGTATAAAGTTAGGTCAGATTATGTTCCGAATACAGCGTTTTGCTGAAAATTTCACTTTTAGTAATTACTGTATGAAAATTCGCGTGAAACACTTTAATTACATTACATATATTACATTTTATTAAACCAATCCCAAATAAAGAGTTTTGAGTTAAACCCAACAAACCACTAAAGAGTCAGTAACTGTTATAACCTAATAAAGACAAAATTGGGAATCTGCGATAAAATGGTGCCATAAAGAAAACGCGACAAAACTTTTCAGCGCAAATTCACCAAATCTGCCAAGAGTTATTGAAAGTTTTATCACTCATGCCGTATCCTCCAAATAGCGCTTCTTCTATTATTTATCACAGTTATTTAATTTTATATATTTTAGTACCTAGTGACAGCCAATAATGTTAATGACAAATATTTTCAAATTGTTAATAAACTATTTTATTATATAAAAACACTACATTTATAAATTGTTTTAGGTGTCCTTGCTTAGACGACTGCATGAAATCAAAAATTGGAATGAAATGGATAGAGTTTCGTAGCTCAGTATTGGGCGTTGTGGACACCTCGGCTTTCGAATGGTTCATATTGGTGCTGATATTTGCCTCCAGTGTGACTTTGTGCTTCGAAGACATCTACTTGGATGAAAATCCCGAACTTAAACGACTGTTATATTGGACCAATCTGGCATTTTGCATTATCTTCGTCATTGAAATGTTCTTTAAGTGGGTCGCCCTTGGCTTCTACAAGTATTTTACGAGTTTTTGGACTTTACTTGATTTTCTGATTGTTTTTGTAAGTATTGCTACAATAAAATGTATATTTAAACATTTCTTATAAGCTCTAACTTTTATTCACATTTTACTAGTATGGCTCTGACTTTTTTAATTTGACTTGGCTGAGTTGCTGTTTTTATTTGTTCAAACTAGTGTTGATATTTATATTACTAGCCTTTTCATGTGTTTTCAGACGTCATCTGACGTTTTTACTAGTATTATTGGTCTTAAATTTGAAAAAATAAAATAATTAATTAAATATTTCTATACGATTATTTTTCGTCACTTTGGACGTCGATTATCAAGACAGCAGTGTTTAATAATTCTTTATTAAACTTAATTCTTTAAAGACTGAAAAAACTGATTCAATCGTGACTAATATTTTTTCCAGAAATAATTCTTTGAAATTGTTCAGAATAGCTTGTTATATTAAAATACATCGATGCTGTACGTGTGGCATGCAGTTAGATTGAGGCATCCTTGGATGTTACTATAACAATCACCACTATTGCATAACCATTGGTCCGTGGAAAAGATTTCTTCGCATTGGGTGCAACACAATCTGAGAAATAGCCAGTTACAAGGAATTGGTTCAAGGAAATCTTAAAGACAAATGCGTCCAATATATATAAAAGTTGTGTATAGCATCTAAACAACGAGGTTGAAACAAAACAGAAATTAACTGTAAAGCTCTTCCAAAATGAACCAACAGCTTTACCTTATACCTGTTTACATTACTTTTTTCGTGAACATTACTAGTTATCTAATACTTAGCCCTAGAGCAACGTAGCAAAGGCTTACATATATTCTCAAATAATGCCAATAATCCGCCATACAATCCGGATAGTGCACCCATTCAGTTTTTTATTCTTGCACATTAAAAACTAAAATTCATATTGAAATTAGCTCCGATATATGGAAAAGTGTATTGATTTTCAGCAAGAGTATTGTGATAAATAAATTTAATTTAAAATATATATAGCAACCCTTGTATCAGTAACGCTTTAATTTAAAAAATAATAAAAACCTTTTAGTTTTAATTTTAAAATGTATTATCAAATTAAAATATTGGTTTCACTATAGAAAGTACTTCACATATATAAGGCCTGTGCCACATACGTCTAATGTGAGGAATCTTAATTAAACTAAATCAATTTTTAGGTGTCACTCTTCAGTTTGCTCATAGAAGAAAATGAAAATTTGAGAGTTTTAAGATCACTCAGGACACTGCGAGCCTTGAGACCTCTACGAGCCATCAGCAGATGGCAGGGAATGAGAATCGTCGTCAACGCCCTAATGTACGCGATACCCAGCATTTTCAACGTCTTGCTGGTTTGCTTGGTCTTCTGGCTTATCTTCTCTATTATGGGAGTTCAGTTTTTTAGCGGAAAGTTCTATAAATGCGTTGACGAGGATGGTGAACGTCTTGACGTGGAGGTAATTAATATGTCGAAAGAAACTTAAGATTATTTGCAAATTGATTATATTTTTTGTTACAGGTGGTGGACACTAAATGGGACTGTGACAGACTAAATTATACTTGGATGAACTCCAAGATCTCATTTGATCACGTTGGCGTAGCATATTTAGCTTTATTTCAAGTGGTAAGTATTTTATCGTTTGCTGTTGATTTCTCTAAGATGACTATTCACTCAATAGTTATCGAGGTTTAAAAACAGAGGTCACTGTTCTCATATTTTGACCGAATCGAATTTATCGAAATTTATATGACTGGTGACTATTACGTGACTATGGTGATGACTGCTTAACGGAACATGGATATTAAGGATGATGATTTTCTTATTCCGGCCGGCCAATCGTTGGAAAAATCGATTATATATTTAAACGTCGACCACAAAAAGTTTTAAACTGTTTAAGCAATAGAAAATTGACCAGATGTCTTCTGGGATGATTTCTAAGTTGGTCACTGACGTCGGTAGGCTTAACGCTGAGGACCGTACTTCGAAGCCCACATTAAACATTAGGCCCAGTCCAGATAAACCCTCGATGATAAAAAGGAGACTAAAATATTTATTAAAAAAATGATTTCAAACGATGGAAAACATACACCCAGATAGACACCCGAAAAACCTTTACAATCCGGCACTAACAACTAAGAAAGAGATTCCAAACGTTTAATTGGATGTAAAAGGAACTACTCATTAACTACTCAAACCTGGAAACTATTATGGGCTCCCTACTGTTTAGTTGTATTGATGAACAGCAGTGAGGAAAATTAGGCTAATTGAGGTTAAAAGGGTTTAGGGTAAATGATGTGGCTCGGTGAATGGAGGTAAAACGAAATGAAACAGTGGTGTTTACATTATGTGACCGTTATTTATTATATCAATATAAAAACTATGTGAAAATACCAATAATAAAACGGATGGCAGCGGTGTCACCTGGAGACGAGGCTTGGGCAGTCGATGGTGGCACGTCTAAACCAAACGAGGGTTGAGCACTGAATGACCGAAATACCCTTCAATAAAATCCCAGATAAATGTCTCGCGGCTGCCGCTAGCTATTCGTTGTCGGGTTCTAGTTGGCGCTGCTGGCACCCCGCCCGTGTTCAACATCTGGGATTATATTTCTGGGTATTTTGTAGACCTTTATTCCACGATATAAAATTTGACATGCCTCAAGGTCGCTACAATACTCCCCTGCCAGAATTTTACATAAAATTACTCCAAGCAACAAAAATGTATGAAAAAATATCAAATACAAAAAAAATATACCAAACAAAATGTGTGCTGTGTGAAAAGGGCTTTGAAAAATATGGTAAATCGAAACGGTTGTAGTTGGTACGGTCGCGATCTGGTACGGCTGTTGATATCTTCCGGCCCTACAGATACCGTTGCTTCATCGTTGCTTTGGCATTTGAATGTGGTCCATCGACGACGTTGAGAACAAGCTATTTTTCGGACAGGGCTCCTGTAATCGACGCTGTGGGAGGATCGATTGTTCGACGACGTGGTAGCTTATTTTCTTCGACGACGAGACGTTAGTAATTCTGGTACTTCGGCGAAGACATGACGAGTTTATGGTGACTGCAATCGGTACCTAGCTTCTGGAGCTGCTCTGTGACTAATCCGTAGTCATATACGTTACAGTAATTCATAAAAGACAAATAACGACGGTATCCGACCGAAGCTGTCCAAAGCCTTTCAAATCAAAATGTCTGCCATTATGACGGAGACGGCGAGCGAAGGAAGACATTATGATTTAAACATAGCGCCGAAAGAAATGTTTAGCCGAGACGCTGATGATTAAGCAGTGATGTAAAAATATCTATGAGTTCAAAAGATTGTGAAAGAAAATTTTGACAAAAAATTTTAAAAAAATTAATTGGAAATAATGAAATGAATAGGAATAAAATGAAAAGGAATATTGAAGGTAAACTCGAAAACGAATCGAATTAAAAATATTTAAAATTTTGAAACAGAAGATATAACGGCCACGTAAAATACACTATGTTCCACGTACCCTCTATTCACGAGTCCAAACCCAATTTTGCGAAAGATCACGTCGGGGTCACCACTTTAGGGTAAATGATGTGGCTCGGTGAATGGAAGTAAAACGAAATGAAACAGTGGTGTTTACATTATGTGTCCGTTATTTATTATATCAATATAAAAACTGTGTGAAAATACAAATAATAAAACGGATGGCAGCGGTGTCACCTGGAGACGAGGTTTGGGCAGTCGATGGTGGCACGTCTAAACCAAACCCTTCAATAAAATACCCTTTAATAAAATCCCAGATAAATGTCTGGGGGTTGCCGCTAGCTATTCGTTGTCGGGTTCTAGTTGGCGCTGCTGGCACCCCGCCCGTGTTCAACATCTGGGATTATATTTCTGGGTATTTTCTAGACCCTTATTCCACGATGTAAAATTTGACATGCCTCAAGGTCGCTACAAAGGTCAAAACGACTTAAAAATGGGATTGTGAAAATTGGGGAATTATAGTTTTTCCAGCAAGTGTCAAAAGCTTATAGATTAGAACGGCACATATATAATTAATTAGTATTAAAATGTTATATGAATAAATTCGAATTGTAAAATATGAAAAAGACCGAAATTTGTTTTCGGAACAGCCATTTAAATAGAACATTTGCTATTTTAATCGAACCATAATAAAGTACTTATTTTTGGTAAAGAAAACAAACAATGAAATAATGGAGACTTTGCACCGTATATGACTGTCTTATGAATTATATGAGGTTTTTCAATTAGGGAGCTATGTTGTTTTGGCAATGCATGTTTAAATTGTTCTATATTATTCAGTCACTGATGCCAAATCACATATGCAAGCTTTCGTCAACTTCAACAATTTTAACAATTTTCAAAAAGGTCACACTTCACAGTGACTAGTGATTTAGGCATTAATCGTCGTATATTAATAAGTAATTGATTTTTGTTTTTAATTGTTTTCTGACCTAAAACCAAGCGGTGGAATATCGCGGAGACTTGCCCTAGAATAACAAGTTGGACCGGGTTAAGTCGGACTGGTTACCAATACACTAAACCGAAACCGCCTCACAGCTGACCCACGTCCAGCCATGGAATTATAGCGATGTCGATCTTGAGTTGCGATACGCGCAGTGCGTAACGCTTCTTATAGAAAATGATGAAATGGATTTTCAGGAGGTTGATTGCAACCTCCAAAATTTAAACCACTTGACCGCATGATCGAGCTGCTTCTATAAACATACTTGAGTGGTATTCCCCAGCCTGGATGCCGTAAAGAAAACAGTCGTCAGCGTAAAACGCGACGTCGATGTTCTCTTTTCTCGGCAGATCTGAAATAAAGAGGTTAATTAGGGATTAAGGGTCAGCGGAGAACCTTGAGGTACGCCAGCGTTGATTAAGTTTTGATTTGAAAGAATTTTCATAATGTTTCTGACCTGGAAATATTTGTCATATAGGCAGGATTTGATCAGAGCGGTTAGGTTTTCTAAAAGGCCTAACCGAGCGCATTTTGCAATCAAACCGTAGTGCCAGACTTTGTTGAAAGCTTTATTTAGGTCCAGGAGGACTGCTCCCAGCTTTTTACGTCGATCAAGAGCGTGATGCATATGTGCGGCTAGACGGCTGGCCTGATGGACGCATGAATGGTGAGCGCGTAAACGGAATTATTTGTCAGAAATTATATTGTTTTCCTTTGTGGAAAAGTGAAAGCCTAGAGTCTTGCTCTCTCGTCAAGCTTCGAAATGGCCCCGAGATGGCCAGTATTCAGATGGAGATCATTTTACCCCTTTCTTGGAAATAACCCTTATATGTGCTAATTTCCAGGACGCCGGGAAATGTTGCAGCCTCATGATGTTAATGATATTTTGCAGTTCCGCTAGCTGCTTATACGGGAGCTTTTTTAATTGGGCGATCGATATTCCGTCGAAACCAGCAGATTTTTTGGTTTGGAGTTTGCTAATGATAGTCGTTTTCGAGACACGAGATGATTGAGAAGAAAAATTGGGGTGACTGGACTTTTGATGTCCTTATTTTGATTTTATTGTGTTTTCTGCGGGAGGAAGGCATTTCATCTGGGCCTCGTAACTCTCTGTGAGGAGCTCGGTTTTTTCTTGGTCAGTGACCGCGAAATTTCCTGTAACCACTGACTTGAGGGAGGGTGACATTATGCATCTTCCCCACGAGGCATCTGGAAACAAGCCAGAAGTAAGATCTCTGTAAAGTAAAGTAAAGTAATGTCAGTCTCTGGTCCGCGAGAAATGAGTTCCATTTCATAGCTCGCCATGTCGAGATGGTCTCTCTAACCCTCTTGGATGGTGTTTTCATTTTTAAGGGACTTCTAAGTACCAATTAAATCGGTGTAACTTATTATCCATTTATAATAAACTACATTATGATGCTTGTCGAAAGCATAAAACACGTACAAAGGTCATCAAGTTGTAAACAGCTGATGCAACAGCCACATCAGCGTCAGATGTTTATTACGAGAACGAGGCCTTACTCTGGGACAGGTTTAAGAAATGCTGAAAAATATTTAGAACGACGTAGCTTATTTTCTTGAATAATATTAATCAAACTGATAGAGTTTTAGATTTTACGGTTTCATTAAATCATATGTAGTAGCATAAATGTCAGTGCAACAGTTTAATGTTGATTCTAAAATGATGATATTAACGTTACGGTACTAAACGTGCTGTAGTGTTCTCAACACAAAACACAACGTGCCGTTTCAGAAATCATATCAAGAATTATGTTAGAGACTCTTGAAGAAGATTGGTCAGTGCGGGAGGGCAAGTCTTTATGAAACTGGATAAATTAATAATATTAAATTTACGATCCACAAACAAATGAGAAATATAAGAAAAATGTTCATCAAGTTATTTGTTATATCGAACCGCAAATAATCATCAATGTGTTACAGAACTAAACTAATAGAATGAGCTATAACCAAGCCAGTAAAAACAATTATTTAATTCAACTTTTTTTACAAATTGTTTATGTTTAGCGCACCAAAAACTCTTAATTCAACTTTTTTTTTTGGCCGACATACTTAATTTTGTATATATGTTGTATATTAAAATATTACTTTCCATTTCAGGCTACATTTGAAGGATGGATGGAAGTAATGGCTGATGCCGTCGATGCTCGAGGAGTCAACATGCAACCGAAACGAGAAGCTAATTTATACGCCTACATATATTTTGTCATATTCATCGTATGTGGATCATTCTTCACTCTCAACTTATTCATCGGAGTAATCATCGATAATTTCAACATGCTAAAGAAAAAGGTAACGTCGAACATGAAGAAAAATCACCATTAATCATTTTCCTCGCATTTCAGTACGAAGGCGGTGTATTAGAAATGTTCCTCACTGAAAGTCAAAAGCATTACTACACAGCTATGAAAAAACTGGGAAGGAAGAAACCCCAGAAAGTAATAAAAAGACCCATGAATGCTTTCCTGGCTATGTTCTACGACCTGTCAAACTCCCGCCGCTTTGAGATCGCCATTTTTGTTTTGATATTCCTCAACATGCTGACGATGGGCATCGAACATTATGGTCAGCCTCACGCGGTCTTTTTCATCCTAGAAGTTAGCAACGCTTTCTTTACCACAGTATTTGGCCTAGGTGAGTTTGTTTATAAGTCGAACCAAAACTATCTAATAATTGTTATCGTTATATTTAGAAGCGATAGTGAAGATGATTGGACTAAGATATCATTACTTTACCGTACCATGGAATGTTTTCGATTTCCTATTGGTACTGGCATCAATCCTAGGAATCCTAATGGAAGATATCATGATAGATTTTCCAGTCTCACCCACCCTCTTACGTGTCGTCAGAGTTTTTCGTATTGGCAGGATATTAAGATTAATCAAGGTATGTAGAATAAAAGACCATAACCACAAAAACTAAATTTAACTGTGATAATGTTATAATGGAAGAAAACTAGTTGAATAACTTTTTATAAAATTACTAGTTACTTTACATAGTTTTATACAGAAACTACTTCTACATTGTTTGGTACAATTGTTAATGTTTAACACCAGGCATTACTCCATCCGACGCCAATGCACTTCACTCCTTACGAAGAAGCAAGAAATCAACTCAAGATATGACAAAACATTTTTTCTATGTGGAATCCTTATACTACCTGAATCACAGAATAACTAACGATATAGAATAATTTAATTAAAATATTAGGTACTTGCATGTATTCTGATCACCGCATATAAACCTCTGGAAACAGTTGACTTACCAACTGCTTAATTTACTGCTTTATTTTTTTACTTAATTAAATGCTTAGACAGTTTTTGCTGGGTTTTCCCCCAATAAGTTCTGAAATGTATTCTTTTCGAATATTCTTGGTTCGCTAAGTCCTTCTTTGTTACTGATAATCGCCAGTTTTAAATCATTGAACCCAAAACCGACAATTGAAATATGATGGCATACAGAAACATCATTATACATTTCTAAAAGTGGTTGAAGGGCTTAGAGAACAGAAATGAATGTCAAAAATGATATTTTGAGCGTTCCATGATTAGCGTTCGTATAAAATAAAGAACTCAATAATACTAAATAGAAAACTGTCAGATTAGATTGTTTACAAGTTTTAAGGCTTCAAAATATAAAATACTCTTATTTCGACACACTGCATTATTAATTTCAAAACTTATTTACTACTTTACACTTATCATTATATGGGTTATCAAATCATATTATCATTTTCAGGCCGCTAAAGGTATTAGAAAACTGCTCTTCGCGTTAGTAGTATCTTTGCCTGCTTTATTCAACATTGGAGCTCTTCTAGCTTTGATAACATTCATCTATGCTATTATCGGAATGTTTATTTTTGGACATGTCCGTCAGCAAGGTAATATTTTTTGGTAATAAACCTTAAATCAGTATCTATTAACACGGAACGAAATTTCAGGTGCACTTGACGATATGGTGAACTTTGAAACCTTTGGCAGATCGATGCATCTCTTGTTTCGCTTAATAACCTCGGCCGGATGGAATGACGTCTTGGAGTCCCTCATGATCGAGTCTCCGGACTGCGATCCCCACTACCGCAACCAAACCAATGGAAACTGCGGCTACCCACTGCTGGCCATCATCTATTTTACCAGCTTCATCATTATCAACTATATGATCGTTATCAACATGTACATTGCCATTATTCTGGAGAACTTCAACCAAGCACACCAGGAGGAAGAGATCGGCATAGTGGAAGACGACCTGGAGATGTTCTATATTCGCTGGAGCAAGTATGTAATTGCTTGAATGTAATTAAATTGTCTTCAGTCCATTGGTTTCAGATATGATCCACATGCTACCCAGTTCATCCGATTTTGTCAACTCTCAGATTTCATAGCTTCGCTAGATCCGCCTCTGGGTATCCCCAAACCAAACACGGTGGCTCTGGTTAGTTTCAATCTTCCTATTGCTAAAGGAAATAAAATCCATTGTTTGGATATCCTACACGCTCTGGTGAAGCACGTCCTAGGCCATGTGGAAGAAACGGACAATTTCAGACAAGTAGAACATATACACTATCTATAAAAACAACAAACACAATTATACTATTGTTTCAGCTGCAAGAACAAATGGATATTAAATTCAAGAAACAGTTTCCTACAAGGAAAGAGCTGGAAATTGTATCATCCACCAGGATATGGAAGCGTGAAGACAAAGCAGCCAGATTAATACAGAAAACATGGAAAACGTATTTAAAGTAAGTTGTTATAAATCAAAAGTTATAAATTGAGCTTATATTAACAGTTAAATATAGTTTTTTTAGATTACGTGATGTCATTACATATTTGAACACAATCATTCATATAAATACATAGGAAAATACATAGGACCTATAAAATATTTTTTTATCATAGTAATTTACTAAGTTAACACTAATAAACTATTCGTTATTATCCTACTTTGGTACGATTTTAAAATTACAAAGTACTTATTCGACGATAGACACTTTCGGCTTAATGTCTATATCACTGTGTTTAATGTGAGTTTTACTTATAACTTGACTGAAGTAGATGAAAAGGCTTTGGTCTATTTAATCTTTTAACGAAGCCATCCTTCTGTAGAAGCTGGAGTACTCAACATTGATATCCCGATGAAGCATCTGTTCATGTCTTTGGGCATAGTCTACCTTCTGGGTTTCTACCCTCTAGTGCTACCCTTATGCAGATTATCTTGACAAATGTACCATAGACCATCAAAAATACCTCGCAGTACCTTGTTTTGGTATCTTTGTATGATATTTCTGTTGCTTTGACTGAATATTTGGTGGTATTTCCATACGGAATTACTTACAAAATTTTAAAATTTTTAAATATTGGTCAAAGAGAAATATTTTAATCTTATTCTTTAAACCCATATGGCAAACTATATCTATAGCTTAAACAGTCTATTTAACTCTATTTTCTTCTAGTGATTTTTTTTGCGCACCTGATCAATCGTGGAAGGTTGTTTCATGAAACCAAATTGATTATCAGGAATAATATGTTTTTTCTCAGTAACTGGTTTTATCATTTTCAATAGAAGTTTCTCGAATAATTTGGAAATAATCGACAATACTGATATTGTCCGGTATGACGCTGTACCTTGAAATACCTTTCCTGGCTTAGAAATCATAATTACTTCAGCCAACATACAGAGTTGTGGTAAATATTGTAGTCTTAATGAAGCAATTTTATCGTATCAGCTATTCATTAATCTCAATTTTTCTGAAGTTATATATAAACTGCCTTCATTGTTAGGATAAATAATAAAAAGGTTTATATTCTTACTAAAGGAGCGGTGTGGAAATAATCAAACTATGTGAAATTAACGTTCAAGATACCTTACACAGAATCCATATTTGTAAATTTAAGATTAGTACTAAATTTTTCTGCTTTTATTCTTTAGAGATTATTGGGAATAAGAATTTCAAATTTTCTAGAGATGGAACGCTTTAAAAATCCACATTAAAAGATGTAATGTCATTGTATCACTATGAAATAGCTTCACAAAGACCCGTTTTAACTAGAGATGTCAAGAAAATATCGATATATAGCCGATACATTTTTGACCGATATATCGATCTTTTCGTCAGCCGATATTTTAGTTATTTCTTATAAAAATTATAAAAACTTTTTAATTATATTTAATAAATATTTAAAATGTGCAAATTAATACTTAATTTTAAAGGTTTATTAAAATTATCTCTACTTTTTACAATATTTAAAAAATATTAATATTTTTTTGGGTCTATGTATTAACATTTTTATTTTTTCTTAAAAACATTGATATATTTTTTGTAAAATATCGATATTTTTTCTAGTTGTTGCAATAAAATTTTCGATATTTTTTTTCTTCCGATATATCGATATTTAAAAAAATCTCGTTTGGTGAGTACGTTGGATGTGACAGAATTTCCCATTCAAGCTGCAACAACGTATCATTCACAACTCTTGTAACATGTGGCCAAGCATTGTCATGCAAAAAGATTATTTTATGTCCATAAATTCCGCTTCGGCGTCGATATGGATGTCTCTCCTGAACTAACAACTGATAATCAAACACAATACGCGCAAGTATTCTATTTCCACATTTAGCTATGAATTGTTCCTCACCCGCTATATTTACCAGATATAGCTCCTTCTGAATATCCTTTAGTCCCTCTTTTTCTGGGAAGAAAGTTAATTTTAATACAACTAATATAGAATTAAATTAGAATTTAAGATTAACATTACCATTATTTCAGAAGAAAAAAAGAAAAAGAACGCGAAGAAGTGGACGAGACCACACAGACATCGTCGCCGGGAGACTGGCGCAGCCGTCTCTCCACATTCCTGCACGTGCACAGGGGTTCTCGCGCATCATCTCGCAAGTCCTCTCGAGCGTCCGACGCTAGCGACCTGAGCGAGCTGGGCGGGCCCTGGCTTAACCTGCCGCTGCTCCTGCTCTCCGGTGCCGCCAACGTCACTCCTGAGGACCTGGATCTGAGGCGCGACAACTCCGACGCGGTCAGCATCAAAGTGAGTCAAGCCACGCCCGACGGCGGTACGCCCCCCCGGGCGGTAACGCCGGTGGGAGGGCCGCGACGGCGCAGTCTCTACAATTTCTTCTTGCGTCACCAAGACGCCGTCGAGAGACCGGACCCGACCAGCGCGGTCACCTCCCCGGTCACGCCCAAGAAAGAATTCAAAGTGTCTGGTAGGTATTATAAGAAATATCATGAAATATGTCATTTTTAACACCAAATAGCGTTAGAATTGGTTAGATATAGACAGTTTTAGATATAGATAGTTTTAAAATTATATATGGGCTTGTTAAGAAAAGCTTTAAGAACTTTACATAAATATTAGAATTCTAATTTAATTATGTTTATTAAAACGCCTCAAGGGTACATACCTGCAAGGTATCCAGTCAATTTATTAATTTTATCCTGTTTTATAAAGGATCAGGGAGATACTCAATACAGGGGAGAGACTAGATCTGCAAGGATACAGTAAACAGAAGGTAATTTCGGTTTAGCACATGCGCGTTTTCATTTAGTTGATCTGGTATGAGTGAACAAGCGCTCCTCTGGTAAGCTCTATGCAAGCGCATATATTTTTTTTTCGAGAAATTTTATCCCCATGAAATTAAAAAACAATAATCAAACATGTTATAATAGTAAAAAATGTGCTGGGAACTCATTTAAAGACTAGCAAAGATAGCAATATGAAAATTATCATTATTTTTTTATGAAATATTTTAAATTGAATACTAATTAAAATGCAACAACTTTTATCATTGAAAGTGTTGTAACTTAGTTTACGGAGTAAATAAAAATTGCGAATCATTTGAAGATAAAAAATGATATTCTATTAGAAATTTTTTTTGCAAATCTGAATGAAACGGAGTGAAAAACGGAGATTGTATTAAAATATGTTTATCACGTCAACTACATCAATTATTGAAACATTTTTACAGAAAGTCCATCTATCACATATAAAACCACATTTACGTAAAGAGCAGATATTATCTAATAGTATTTAGAATACTCCAGAAACCATATTTATATGGAAATCATCTATCTCAAAGCAAAATCTTCATCTTGCAAACCATCGTACTTTTCACCTGAAAGAAGTCTCTAGTTAACACATTATTATTTTTACAAAACAATAATTTATTTACCAATGCTCTTTCATAAAAATATATTATTTTTTCCTTGTTGGTTTCATTAGGATGTCATTGATGATTAATATTGTTTTGTTTATTCGATTCAGATCAATCAAAGTAAATTTGATCTATTCAAAGTATCGTCTTCCACTATTTTTGCATCATGCAAAATCCTATGTAATTTCTTCTCTTATTCTAATTCAGCTTTCTTCAGGTTTTGCTCAATAAATTACTTCAGATTCTTCATCTATAAAAGTAAGTGTCTATTTTTTATCAGTTACTACAATTTTTGCTTCTATTTTTGATGGACAAACCCCAGTAATGAATTAACTACCGATCTGTCCAGCTTTTGGTTGACGTATTGTTCATTTACTATCCTATAGCGAATTGATGGTTAATTACAACAAATTGTATTATAATTACTTTTAATATCACATATAGCACAATTGTATATCATTTCTCTCATACCCATTACATTTTTTTTTATTTCAACAAAAATAATATTGCTTTAATCATTTTTATTTTTAATTAAGAATCATTTTGAAACCTGCAGTTATTTCGGAGTGAAATTTTCGCATATGTTGATTCCTATTTGATGTCATTGAAAATGTTTTGTTACAAATTTGACGGTTAATATTTCCACTATAAACAAAATTGATGCTGTTTGGATATTTTAACTTAATAGAACTTTTGTTATTTCCTATTTTAAAACCAGTTTATTTTACAACATTATTATAAGCTTGTTAATGCATCACAAAATCTAAATATTATTCGATGGCCGATTATACACTGTAGGTAGAAAAAGAGAGACCGCAATATAGCCGATTGTGCGCATGTGCCAATTTAAGCAATCCCTTCGGTTTATGGTATTGTAGATCTACAAGATAGAATACATTTTTTTTTTATTATTTAATTAATATATTGTTACTAGTCGTTTCCGTCTAACCTACAATTTGTCTTTATGCTGACTTAAATCTAGGTATATAACTAGCAGGACCCATCGGCCCTAACTAAATAATGTTTATACATGTCACTGCTGAATTTTTTAATATATAC
Source organism: Rhynchophorus ferrugineus (assembly GCF_030347505.1). Lineage (NCBI taxonomy): Eukaryota > Metazoa > Arthropoda > Insecta > Coleoptera > Curculionidae > Rhynchophorus > Rhynchophorus ferrugineus. The sequence goes on along the minus strand of NW_027472583.1, from coordinate 43,677,458 downwards.
ACCTCACTACACAACTACACAAGATCAGATGATTTGATTCTTTTGAGTCTGTGTCCTGTTCTGGTGGTATCCAATAGTTGTAATATTTCAATATTCGTGTGAGAATGGAGTCTTTCCTCATGCCCCCTTGCAATTCTCTTGATTTCTTAACTGACTGCGGGTATCTGAAGGTCCCGATGTAGATAATCAATCCTATAGTATTTGGGTGCAGCCACAATACTTCTCAGAACTTTGTTCTGAAAAATTTGTATTTTATTTATGTTACTCTTTGCAGAACATCCCCATAATTGAACTCCGTATGTCCATATCGGTTTCAATATTTGCTTATATAATAGTAATTTATTAGCCAGTATATTTTCCTATATTTCAATTCCAGTTCTTTTCTTTTCTTCTTTATATGTTCCTTCCAGTGTAGTTTTGCATCGAGATTCATTCCGAAATATTTAGCGGTGTTGCTATATGGAATGATATGTAAATTATTATGCATGATATGATATGTATTATTTAATGTTATGGGTACTTGTACGGTCTGTTTATAGATAAACTGCACATGTACAGATTTACTTTCATTAATTCTTATTTTCCAAGCTTGTGTCCAATTATTTATATTGTCACTTGCCTGTTGTAATTTTCGTGAGGCTTCTTCACTATTATCTCCGACAGCTATAATCGCAGTATCATCAGCAAATGTAGCCATCGTAATATTTTCCGTTTGTGGTATATCACAAGTGTAGAGTAGATAAAGCATTGGTCCCAGTACACTTCCTTGTGGTACACCTGCTTTAGATTCTTTTAATGTAGAGTAAGTTTCTTCTTGTTTGACTCTAAACATTCTGGTTGTAATGTTTGATTTTAATAGTTCGGTGTATTGTTTTGGTAGCATTTTCTGAAGTTTATGAATAAGGCCTTCATGCCAAACCTTATCGAAAGCTTGTGCTACATCTAAAAATATAGCTGAGCACACTTTTTTACTTTCGTAGGCTTTTTCAATAACATCTGTTATTCTGTGGACCTGGTCAATTGTTGAGTGCTTGTTAATAAACCCAAATTGGTGTGTTGGTATAAGGTATTTTCTCTCTATGATCGGTTCTAATCTTTTCAACAGAAGTTTTTCAAAAACCTTATATATTACTGATAGCAGTGATATATGTCTATAGGCTTTTATTTCATTTGCTAACTTCCCAGGTTTTGGGATCATTATAATTTCCGCCATTTTCCAAATGTCTGGGACATGTTTTAATCTAAATGCTGTATTGATCTGTGTTAATTCTTTTTCTTGGTAGTTTTTGCAGTAATTCTCCTGTTATTAAATCGTAAGATAGGATACATAATCAATAGGGAACAGATTTTAATGTAGCTTTATGAAGGACTATTGGACTATGGACTATTTTTAACAATTTTTATTTTATTTTTAATATAACTATATTATATAATTAAAATATATTATAATATATTATATAATATTATTGAATAATTAATTACGAACAGCTTTGAGTGACACAATAACAATACTATTAAACTTCAAAACTTTGAATAATCCAAGAGACCGATTTAAAATATCTGCGATTATCAAAGACCCCAAATCAGCTTAAACTTTTCATTATCAAACGATTGGAGCGATATACTGCTTTAACTTTGTGAATCTTTGTGTGTCCGCAAACGTTGTTACATTTTCTGATGATCTAAGTTGCTTCTTTGTCTGAAATGTCTGCATCATCAATGGTTATAACTAAGATTTTTGGATAACTCTCCTGAAGTTTCTCAGATCAGTCTTCCCAAGACGAAATATCTGCAGTCTATTTACAAGTTACATCTGAAGCTACCTTTCCGCAACCGGCCTCGTGATAATTATATGTAACACTAATGGTAATACTTAACTGTATTACTCGTAGGGTAATTTGGTTCACAGTCTAAACTAATTCCTCTTTCTGCCTTCTCTTGATACTTTCCATGTTCTAATGACTCATTTTTATGCGTTGGCATCTTAACCTTTCTGCTACGAGTTTTTTCCTATACGTTCTACAGGGCTTCTTTCTTCGCATCAAAACTAGGGGACGAGACGCGAAATATGTGAGACAATTATAGATATAAATGTTTTTTTTTTGTGAAAACGAAATATTATGTAATTTTATTTGTAAGATTACAATGATTTATATATCTTTTTTTTTTAAATTGATGATCTAAATATTTTATTAGATTTCTTTGTATTTACAATCAATCTGATACATGAACAGAAACTGTTAAGGGACAGATCTGGAAAGATATGTATTTCATGTTTAATACACTGTTGTGACCAAATTAAGTACATTTAAGTGACCATAAAGAAAGTAGAGGGTATTGTATACCTAACAACAAATTTCCCAAAAAAATATTATAAGCTGATTTCAAAAGAACCTCTCAAAATCATTTGGATCAGTTTTTCGACCAGAAATCTCAGTTCTAAGTTAATAAAGTTCTAATGTTAGATCGAATCATCACTGTATCCGAGAGAGTTTTTTCGACTTGAAGGTTCACATTGTCATATATCTCAGCACTTAAAATCATGATTCGTCACCTACGGCAATGTTATATAAACCTTTTGAAATACTATTATTACATTTCGTTAAACAATTGAACATTACGAATTAATGCCTTAATTTACCTCGAACTCGCAGTATGTATCAGTATATTAATATATTTTGTTAGATTACAATATAAATCAAATTTAGACGAGAAGTATTTCTAAACAAAACTGCAAAGCTAAGAAACTATTGAATGCTTGCATGTATTTTAACCAGTAATATCTATTGGTGAAAATGCAAAGAACTGCAAATAATATTTGTAGACATAAAATAAGTTTTATATTTAGTATTAGTGAATTATTCAGTGAACACAAACACTATACGTGACGAATAAAACTGCCCAAACCCATCAAAGACTTTTAGAAACTTTTGATTATACTGCTCCGTCATATATCTCGTGAGTTTTGGTTTCCAATGGCAAGAAACGGTTTGGAAGACCAACAAAAATCGAAGATAATAAATATTCAGGCAGCTTAACAGTTGATGCAAAGTTGACTAAAATTGCGGTTTCATTAATTGCAAGACGAAAAGGAGAATTTTATGTGTCGTATTATGAGTGATGATAAAAATGGATCTACTATTACAATTCCATGCACGCAGTTGGTCATAAGTTAGACCAGGAGAGCCAGCTCCAGAAAATTTACATTGAAGCGAAATATGCATGGCTATAGACTCTGTCTGTACATATGGTAAGATTAGAAAGGTGTAGTGTAACACGAGCTGCTAAAGCCGAATGAAACTTCGTGCAGATATCTTCCAACTTGAACTGAACTATTTAAATGACGTATTGTTGCAAAAAAGGTCAGCAATTACAAGTAACAGATGTAGCCTTTGTCTTGCATAATAACGCTCGGTCAAGAATTGTGAAGCATACATTGTTGCAGGTCGAATAGGAAGATCTGCATTCTTTGGTTCGTTATTTTGACATCGTATCACCATGTTGCTAAAAAAGTAGGAAAAATTTGTAGAAAATGCCGGAAAATATTTTAATTAATGCATGTTGCACCAATTTCTGTTAATCTCAGTGTACTGTCAGCTTTTTGTTATCCTATTAGTATTTTTCGATAATAATATAATATGTATTGACGTAAAAATCTGTATATAACAAGTAAAGTATTTCAAGTATATGATTTATTCTTCATTATGAATATTTGATTTACATTATATTATTTTATTAAAACAAAATACATATATAAATAAAACATAAAGTTATAAAAAACAAAGCGTTCTATCCCGTTCTATAACTGCTAAAATATAATCATAAAAATCAAAAGATAAACATAAAAATTTACGAGATATTAATAAAATCTAAAAAATATGGTGCATAAAGCAATGACAGTAATAAAGCTAAGAATAGAAAAAATTGAGCAATACTAAAACCAACAGAGGAGATTCAAACACAGTCTAACAAAGAGTTGAAACTAAATAAAGTAAAAAAAATTAAACAGAAGAACAAAGTTGCTAAGACAAGGTTACATGAAATACAAACAATAAGATGTTGAAAAAAGTTTATCAACAAATATATAAAAAGTGGACAGAAACTGATATACTTCAAGAGATCTAAAAATCTGAAGCACAGATATCCCTTCGCGATGTGTGTAAAGATGCTAAATTACAAAGGAGTTGAGTTGATGTTTATAAATTTGTTTGATGATGTCTCCCCCCCCCCCATATGTCTAATGCACTGTCTAGAGTTCCAAAAGGCTGAACGCTATATATTGAACATTTGTCCAACCAATTATTATTTATTCATTTCTTTATTTCTAAGGACTCACATTTTTGATGTCATTAAATGTAATTATTTTTACAAGTTACTATTGTCAATTAAGATTTTACTTTCTTGGATAAACATTAAAACGTACATTACCAATTTGGCGAATACGATATATCAAAACCTCCTTGGAAATTAATTAATATTAATAATACTTATGTATTTGTTCAGGTCCTCAAACACTTCACCCACTGATGGCCGAAGAACCACCACCTCGACGCAGCAGCCTCATACGACGAAAAAGAGTGGGATCCGTAAAAGCACGCCCAACCTCAGTAACATCCACGTCCGGCTGTCAACGCACCCAATCGGAGAGATGTTCGCACAGTTCCGACGTCAGCATCCTGGTGACGGAACCGTCTCCCGAAAGTTGCGTCCTGAAACCGCCATTGAACCGACAAGCCAGCGAATCCACCGTAGTCCAAGTGCTGGTGCATCGCGAGAGCGAAGAGTACAGCCACGAAGAAGAAGAACCCGAGAAAACCCGACTGCTCGGGCGGGAAGATGGCCATTTCGTCGCGATCGACATGGATCAAGTGCGTGTGGACGATACGACGGATATAAAGAATGGCAACGAGGATAGCTGATCCTTGCTGGACCAGTAGTTTAGTGCGGGTGAGCCGGAGGACGACGCTCCGCATTATTAGGGAGTAAAATTTATCTCACATGTTTTTCGATGCAATATCACACACAGACACTCTACCGGAATGCACAGATTGACGTCACCGTTTAGTGAATGTAAGAAAAATGCGCTGGATCTGGATATTTCCGGTATTGTTTTCTATACTTGTATCTTTCCTGGTTGTGAACGAATCTCTATGCTATTAGAGATAACTACAATACCAATATCACACGTAACACCATTACAAACAAGCATCATCACTTTACTAAGAGGTTTGATCAATGGGGAGTTATTTCTATGTATGCGCTATAAACATAGAGTAATAGAGGGAAAACTCAATAGGGGACCCTGTAGAAAAGTTTCGCTACGTCCAATATCTACATGGGGTTATAATCGCCCATTCAAATAATTTAATTGGTCAGTTTGAATCTCCAATATAAGCACCATAAGGAAAACGTTTAGCTGGTTCTTTGGTAAAGTTTAAAATTCAATAAATATATAAATAAATTATATATATAATGTAAATTTATTAATATAAATATAATATAAAAGTGTCTATAAAGTATAATATAGATAAATATATCCGTAAAATATAAAAATAAATATACCTCTAAAATATAAATATAATATAATATCATATAGTATAAAATCATATCCAAAAAAACTGTGGCGTATGGCAAATATAATTCAAAATTTTCTTTTCCGTCTTTTCCCTTTTTCATATTTGTTTAGTATCATTAATTTAAGAAAATCTATATTATTTTCTTATACTCAAAGTAAACTTGAAGTCTTACCCTGCTAAAATGTTATTTACTTGTTTAATCAAAAATATATAGATCACATTTTTTTAATATTTCATCTAGCAGATCATTCAAAATATTTTAAATTTAATCTCAACTTGTCTGAGTTACTCATAATTCAAGGAAAAATCAAAAAAAAATCTATTCAAAAATTATAATTAATTTCTTTTTTCAAAAATTTTACCAAAAACCTGAAATATATATTACGGTAAGATGTAAAATTTTGTTTGTTCGTATAGAAACATTTGGAAATAAAGATATATACTCAGGTTGCAATTTCTCAACTCTTGGTAATACATCCGCCGTTAGTAAATTATCTAAAGCGCCCTCATGTTCATCCTCTTCACAATATCCTAAAGGCGAATGGGAGGAAAAAAATTAACTTATGATGAGCACTTTAAAAGATTTTTCAAATATTCTTGTTGAGGGATGTACATTCCTAAATTCATGAGCTCTAATATACCCGAAAATTTTTTCCGAAGTACTAAATTGCTTTGCAGCAAAATTCCTCGTATATTGAACTTTACGATTATTGCTGAGTTGCCACTATCAAATAGTTGATCTAAGAATAAAAGAGTATCTCCTGTTAGCATAGATTCTCTTGGAAGGGGATTAATATTTTAAATTAGAAAATAAATATTTCAATGGCATAAAAGCAATGATCATAAAATTCTTACATACTAAATCCAGTTAGTTTGGGATTAATATATTAATTATTAATATTAATATTTTTTAAAGATAACCAGATACTTCTTCAAAAGTAAACAATGCTGCATTTCCTTATTATCTGTGCATCCGGGTACACAACACTTCGGATATCGAGGATGCATTATACTGATATTGTACTACCGACTAATGCCATCGCGGCTCTTAGCATAGCGATTAAAACAAATAATTAATTCATCAAAAGAAGACATCTAAATATTGGACGTCGCGAAACATTGCTCCAAAATTGCCTACAAGGTTAATTATCTATTTTCTGTGTACCTATAAAAGAAACTATTATATACCAAAATCTATAAAGTATGTTAAACTTCCAACAACTTAAGTGTGTTTAAAAGAACTATTGCACTATGCAATTCAATAGAGACTTTGTTACGTTAATTCTAAAAAGTCCATGGATATAACTTCAAGAGATCTAAAAATCTGAAGCACAGATATCCCTTCGCGATGTGTTAAGCCAGCCATTCATTTACTGATTCAGTAAAAGAAAGCTTGCTAAAGATGCTAAATTACAAAGGAGTTGAGTTGATGTTTATAAATTTATTTGATGATGTCCCCCTATCATATGCCAAATGCACTGTTTAAAGTTTCAAAAGAATGGAAGCTATATAATGAACATTTCTCTAACCAATTATTATTTATTATTTTCTTTGTTTCTAAGGGCCCATATTTATGGTGTCATGAAATGTAATTATTTTTACAAGTTACTGTATTCAATTTTGATATTACTTTCTCGAGTACACAACAGTTCGGATATCGAGGATGCATTATACTGATATTGTACTACCGACTAATGCCATCGCTGCTCTTAGCATAGCGATTAAAACAAATAATTAATTCATCAAAAGAAGACATCTAAATATTGGACGTCGCGAAACATTGCTCCAAAATTGCCTACAAGGTTAATTATCTATTTTCTGTGTACCTATAAAAGAAACTATTATATACCAAAATCTATAAAGTATGTTAAACTTCCAACAACTTAAGTGTGTTTAAAAGAACTATTGCACTATGCAATTCAATAGAGACTTTGTTACGTTAATTCTAAAAAGTCCATGGATATAACTTCAAGAGATCTAAAAATCTGAAGCACAGATATCCCTTCGCGATGTGTTAAGCCAGCCATTCATTTACTGATTCAGTAAAAGAAAGCTTGCTAAAGATGCTAAATTACAAAGGAGTTGAGTTGATGTTTATAAATTTATTTGATGATGTCCAAAAGAATGGAAGCTATATAATGAACATTTCTCTAACCAATTATTATTTATTATTTTCTTTGTTTCTAAGGACCCACATTTTTGGTGTCATGAAACGTAATTATTTTTACAAGTTAATGTATTCAATTTTGATATTACTTTCTCGGGTACACAACACTTCGGATATCGAGGATGCATTATAATTATATTGTACTACCGGCTAATAGCATCACGGCTCTTGGCATAGCGATTAAAACAAATAATTAATTCATCAAAACAAGACATCTAAATATTGGACGTCGCGAAACATTGCTCCAAAATTGCCTACAACGTTAATTCTCTATTTTCTGTGTAGCTATAAAAGAAACTATTATATGCCGAAATCCATAAAGTATGTTAAACTTCCAACAACTTAAGTGTGTTTAAAAAAATTATTGCACTATGCAGTTCAATAGAGGCTTTTGTTACGTTAACTCTAAAAAGTCCGTGGATATAACACAAAAATAAAAAAATATTGATTTTAAGGAATCATAAATGTATGTAAAATATATTCCTATTTTGTTTGAAGTTTACTATGTTATACTCTGTCAATAATTTTAAAAATTTGAATCAAATTTTTAATTCATATTATTTCATTATTACTATTCCGCCAGGATTAGGAGCAATATTTTAAATAATTACAAGAACTATTAAATTGCTGATACATTAAAGAAATTACCTGACCATCTACCCAAAAGTTGTTTACACTCGCATAAATGATCAATTAATTATCAACCAAAGAAATGTTCAAAAAGATTAGTCAACGCCCAGTAGAGGGGTAAAATAAAAAAAATCCTAGATGATGCTCTTTAGGAGGGCATTGTGTTTTAAAACCAAATTTTGGACAATCTTATTATTACTTTGCTGACTATGTAATTTTAATATTTTATTTCCGGTTCTACTTTAACAATAATAGACCTCGATTTTAAATATAAGTAACAAATGTTCGAATAAAATTGTAACATTAAAAAAAATTGTAAATTGGTAATGCCCAAAGAAATTGAAATATTTTCTTCACACAGGGTCGATACAATTTCAACCTCTCCATTTATCTGAAAAAATTAATTAATTAAATAAAATTCTTTATCTAAAGACTATCAATCGATAGTAAGCAGGTACACATAAAAGTATTTTTGCACAATTTTTATGATTTTTAAAAACAGTAATAAAGTAATTTTCAGGCAAAAATAGTAGAAAAAAATAAAAATAATTAATTAAGGTTGGATAAAATATTTAAACTTGATCCCCATAATGTTAGGTTATAGTCTTTTTCCTTTTTCCAATATTTTTTCTCTTAGTTTCTACAATAATTTAATGTTATTTGGCTATTCTCAATCTTAAACAATTCCTAATATTAATTTTTGATGATCATCGTAGATTGATATTCATGAATTAATATTTTTCTTTAAGTAATTTAAAATTTCAATCAAACTTCAAACGGTTGCAAATCTGCAATTTCTATTGTACATATATCTGGATATATATATGTTTTCATATATATGAAATGAATCAAAAATTCAGATGACTGATAACTAACAAACAACCTATGTTTTTTAACACCACCGATTTCCTAAACTATCTTTATTATTTTCAATGCTAGTAGATAGGTATGACAGACCACACCATTCAGAGAAAATCTTAGACAGATGGAATATGGAATATAAGAGCCAGAGGAAATAAATATCCAAATTTAAGATGTAAAAATAGAACAAATAAATGTATCTATGTATAAAAATGAAAAGTAATGGAAATCAAGAAAAAAATAATATCAGAATTGGAAAAATCATGAATTTGTACTTAATGCGTTAACAAAAAATTAAAAATTATAAAATGAATTTAATAATAAAATAAATAGAATAAAATGTTAAACATAACATACTTAGAGGTACAAAAGATGTCTTATGATCATATATATTTTCATCTTTTTAGATGGACATTTTTTCCAAATCTAAAACAATTACAACTAATTTATAACTATATGTCAACTTTATTCCACCTTAAAATACTAATGAAAAAATTTAACTGAAATATTTTCCACTGAGTCTATTGGTTCTTTGATGTTTGCAAATTCCAATCATTTTCTCCAATTGTGACAAACGTTTAGAGAGATATCACACCTCCAGATGCCTGAATCCTTCTTTAACTAAATCTACCTATCATTGATGAATATCGCGTATACAAGCATACCAAGGCGCATTTAGACCAAAACCATTAGACGCTTTATACTGAAACCTCTGAATCAACCGTGAATTAAACATCAATGAACCAATAAATACATATTAGAATCACTAGCACATCATTATAATTATGAATACATCACGTGTTTTTTTCCATCTAAACATTTTAACATGGTCTGGAAATTGATGGTTTTTATTTGTGTAGTTTTTTGTGATTCCTAATCTCTATTATCCTGATTCCTGATACGTTTTTAAACCAGAACTCTCCCTTACCAATCAATTGCTATTAAAATACTCAAACAGTATATATCCAAGAATTTGAGATACTAAATAGCCATAGAACGCTTTGTTATATGTAGAATAAAAACAATATTTAGGTTCATTAAACCATTAATCAATCCTCGTATATACTGGGGCCTTTTCCTCATCAACACGCACGACTTACGCCCACAAACACAAGGAATAAAAGCTAATCTGAGCCAGCTAACTGTTTCGATTCGAGGGAACACTTGAGAATATATATTCTAGAATAGAATATTCTCGCCTTATTTATCGCGTTTTAAACTGGGAACTCGTCAATTGTCTATTTAGAAAATACCAACTGAAAGAGAAACAAAACACTGGAGATTCGTTCATAAGCCAACCGCCTCTGTTTAGTTGAAACCAATAACCTCCCAACATGGAACAATCATTTTACTAACTTTTTACGATGAATACGTGTGTAAATACATTTAAAACAAAAAGCCAGAAGACTAGATAGCTTTCTATTCTTAGCCAACTATTTTCTTCTTCCTTTTCCAATTATATTATAAGGATAAAATTACGAAAAAATAAACAAGCTCTCTCTATCTTTCTCTCTACTGCACAAGGATTTTAACAATTTAATTTTTTATACTTACCAAAAGTAAATTTAAACAAATAAATCCGCTTTTTAAATTAGATCATATTCGTTATGGAAATGAAAAATAGAAGGACGATAAAACAGGAATTGACAAGGCGTCTCTCAACCTCTTTATTTTCCTTTTCAGCGACGCATTGTTCAATTCTTGTATGCTGTCCTTCGAGTTTTTGCGCTCATTAAATAAATAAAGTAAGTAATAATATGTAAATAGAGTAAATCGACCAATAACTTGCTCGTATAGATCGAGTATTGTTTGTTTCCGCGTTTGATTTTAATTTTGTGCCAATTTTGTTTTATTTGTAAGCATTACTTTTGAATAGAACGTTGATATTTCGTTATATTGTTTATACCAATTCGACAGATTTGACGTTTAAAACACAGACGTTGCCGTGACAACTACTGATGTCATAATCGTATACATTATCTACCGATTCAGTCATATTCCACGAGAACGTACGTGTTTTATCATCTAAATCAACCAAGTCGTATTGTAAAGTGTAGAATAATTCTAAAATAATGAAAATAGAGATATACTTTACCTGTAAATATAGTTATAATGGAGAATTGTATAGTGTTATTGCCACTATGAGTGATTTTTTTATTATTGTTGAAAGAAATATTACTTAGATCATAGTCAATTACGTTTTTAAAGGAATATATGCCTAAAATTTAAATAAAATGTTAAAACTATACTTAAAAAACAAAACCATACAATCATTAATTTTAATAAAATAGGAAAAATATAAAGCAAAAATTTTAAAATAAAGGTATTATTAATCACAAATTGTTTATTTATCTTCCCAAACCATGCCCCACAATATACCTTTAAAATTGAAGTGATTTATGAAAATACTGGTTAACATATGATACTATACATATAGAGTAATAGCGAGACAACTCAATAGGGGACTCTGGACAAAAATTTTGCTTTGTCCAACATCCAAATTGGGTTAAATCAGCCATTCAAGTAATTTGATTGGTCAATTTAAATCTCCATTATAGGCACCTGTAAGGAAAACATTTTGCTGTGAAGCCCCTTGATTGGCTCTTTGATAAAGTTTGGCACGTGACTGCCTTGACGTCACGTTTAATTAACCATTAAAATTTAAATAGAAAAATAAAATTCCATTAATGAAATAAATATAATGTGTAAAACTTCAAATTATGTATAAAATATAAATATAGTATAAAAATAAATGTATCTATGAAATATAAATATTATCGCAAATAAAGAACTTTGGAAGAAAACAAAATTATATCTTCTGTTATTTTTTTCGCTTTTTCATATTTGTTTAGGGCCATCAATTTAATAGGATCTATGAGAGTTCTGGTTTTTGTATTCTTATACTGAAATCAAACTTTGAGTCTTTCTCTGTTAAAATTCTCTTTACCAGTTTTATCCAAAAGTATATAGTGCATATTATTTTAAACATTCTATCTGAAAGACCATTAAAATGTGTACAATTAAAAGGTTTTAAATTTACATTTTTTTAAAGATGTTTAACAAAGTATATGTTATATTATCGAAAAAGATAGCTCAAAGAACTACTAATAGTACAATATCACAATTTTCTGGGGCATGTGATATTGCCTTGCTTCATATAGGAACATCTGCTATTGACGGTATAAAGTGTACTTGCAATTTCTCAACTCCTGGTAATACATCCTCCGTTAGTATGGAATTAATCCTCAACACAATTTCCTAAAGGCAAATGAGATGAAAAAAATTAACTTGTGAGCGCTTTAAATGATTTGTCAAACATACTAGCCGAAGGATGTATATTCTGTTAAATATATGACTTGTCTCGATACAAGAGCCAGTATATAACAGAGGAAGGAAAGTTAATAGAGGGCGATGTGACTAGTATCGAGTGGGTATAAATTACCACGGATCAAAATAAAGTTTCTCTTTTGTTCCAAGGCCATAAGTGGTGTATTAATTCCGTCCCGTCCGGAATCATAAGTGATTCATAAAAGATTATGGGCCCAGAATTCTCGGTATAAACGAGAAGAAATAGTAGGGTGACGACGGAGAGTGACGGGGAATGGAGTTTTTAGTTCGGTATAGTATATATAATTATATAAACACGAAGGAAAGTGGAAGTAACAAGATGGCTGTATGCAACAGACGCAAATTAATTTCGGAGCACTAGAGCACTCAAAGATCAATGACCATCAGAAAACTAGATACATCTGATCTTGAATTATCAGTAAGATGGAAGGAAACATTGTAATCAGTGTAGTAAATAGTAATGGAGTAATTAAGATTCGCATCAAAAACGGTTTATGCAGATTAGCTCGATTCACCCTTGATGCTGCAGACAAGAGGGAGGCGAACAGAGCACGCAAGGGGGTAAGGACGGCCGTCTCGACTTGGCGAGCATTGAAATGGAATTCATTTCTCGCGGACCAAATACTGGATGGCCTCCCTTCCTTCTGGCGTGTCTCCAAATGCCTCGTTGGGAAGACGCACAATGTCATTCCCCCTGAAGTCAGCGGTTACAGGAAATTTTGTAGTCACTGACCAAGAAAAAGTCGAGCTCCTTGCAAAGACCTACGAAGCTCATATGAAATACCTCCCACCCGCACAGAACACTAAAGCTAAAGACAATGACACCGTCATCAACCAATCCAACTCCATCAAAAGACCAGTAACCCCAGCCTTTCTTCTCAACCATTTCGTGTCTCCAAAGTCTCTATAGACTATGATCAGCAAACTTCAAACCAGAAAATCTCCAGGTTTCGATGGAATATCGAATATCCAGTTAAAAAAGCTCCCGCATAAGAAGCTCGCAGAACTGGCCAACATCATTAACTCCATCATGAGGCTGCAACATTTCCCGGCATCTTGGAAACACGCACATATAGCGGTCAGGCCTATCAGCCTTCTCAGCGCCATTTCGAAGCTTGCCGAGAGGGCAATACTCTACGCTCTCAGCTCTTTCACAAAGGAAAACAACATCATTCCAGATGAACAATTCGGCTTTCGCGCTCACCACTCATCCGTCCATCGGGCTACCCGTCTGGCCGCACACATCCATCACGCTCTTGACCAACGTAAAAAGCTTGGAGCAGTTCTTCTGGACCTAACCAAAGCCTTCGACAAGGTCTGGCACGACGGATTGATCGCAAAGTGCGTGCGGTTAGGCCTCCCAGAAGACCTAACCGCTCTCATCAAGTCCTATCTCTCGGACAGATCTTTCCAGGTTAAGATCAGGGCATCACTTTCCAGTCGTAAACAAATCGATGCTGGCGTACCTCAAGGTTCCCCGCTGGCCCCAGCCTTATTTAACCTCTTTATTACAGATCTGCTGAGAAAAGAGCACATTGACGTCGCGTTTTACGCTGACGACACTGCTTTCTTCACGGCTGACAGGTTCGAAGTTACAATTCATGAACGTTTACAGAAGCAGCTCAATCATGCGGTTAAGTAAGTTATTCTGGAGGTTCTAAATCGACCCCCTGAAAACCCAGGCCATCATTTTCCATAAAAAGCGTTACGCACTGCGCGTCTCGCAACTTAAGATCGACACCGCAATAATTCCATGGCTGGATAACGTCACGTACCTAGGTCTTCACTTCGACCGGCGGTTCGGTTGGCATTCCCAAATCCAGAAAGCAATCCAAAAAGGTTCGGGGATAGCAAACCTGGTATCTTCTCTGATCTGCCATTCTAGCAGATTTCCCATGTCAATCAAATGCTTATTTTACAAGATGTTAATTCGGTCCGTACTCCTCTACGGATCTAATGTCTACTTCAAGTTTGTTACACCCAACCAGGTCAAACGGCTTCAAGTTTTCCAAAATAAGCTCATCAGAAGAATAATAAACGCTCCATGGTTTGTCAGAAATAATCAAATTCATAGGGAAACCGACACTCCAGAAATCAAGCACTTCATATCTCAATCATTCCACAAACAACAACTCAGCTCAAGTTCTTCTGAAAACGCACTTGTTCGCGAGCTGGTCGACATGCTGGGAACTTAGCACGGTGTCACCGCCAAGCTCCCCCCTTTTCCAGGCTGAAACGACCTCATCCGTCGTTACAGTCATAACTTTTGCCCCCATACAACAATATCCAGTTGTGTGTTAACTCAGGTTCGCGAATCAATAAAATCGCCGGGCCCTCGTGCCCAATAACGGCTGCCCGATCAGCGGATGCCATATCCCCAAATTTAATGCAGTAGCAGTAGCGAGCCACAGGGGTCAACTGTGAGGCGGTTTCGGTTTAGTGTATTGGTAAGCCCAGAGGCAGTCCCACATAACCCAGTCCAGCTTGTCACTCCAGGGCAAGTCTCCGCGACCAGGTATGCGTCATGCATTCCACCGCCTGGTTTTTAGGCCAGAACAAAAAAAGTAATTAAGAGTTTAGAAAATTAATCATGTGTATATACAAGGATCAGTGAAGCACGAGTAAACTAATAACATGGGTAATATATAGAAGATTAAAAGGCTTATTAAAGGATTATTAAATTAAAAGTTTCGTTAGTCACAAAATCGCATCTAAACAGGCCAATTTGGTAAGCCAATGGAAGTCAACTTCAATATGGATAATAGTGAATAAATAATTAAAGATAGAAAATATATAGAGAGACCAATATAAGGTGAGCAGAGAAAATTCCAAAGAAGAACCTGTGAGTAAACCGATGCAGAGGGTTTTGCAACAGGAAGAAGAAAACAAGAATGTAAGTGATGATGAAAAAAAAACATTTAAGAGCAGATAACAGACAGTGATGACGAACCTAATGAAAATGAACCTATCTTGTCTAAATTGGAGGAAACCAATTCTAGAAGAAAGGAAATTAGACGACCATGAGATATATGTCGCTTATTGTTTGCTTATTTCAACAGAAAAGACACCAACAGTTGAAGGTGATATGTTTTCATTAAAACAAGTCAATGATAAGAGAAAGTTAAATAAAATAATGGATCAAGAACCTGATTATTTAGCTTTATCCAAAAATATTTGATATGATAAAGACGAACAGCACTTAGACAGTTCTGGGTTATATTAAAAAGATTCTGATTTCGAGTTGGAAATGGAGTGATAATGAATCTGATAGTAATGGAAATAACAAACATATTAGGATTTGATTCTGATGAATCTGGTCTAGATGAAAATAAGAATAAAACAAAGGGAACTGTGAAGAATGTTAAAAGTAAAGAAAAAACAAAAGTGAACACCAATTAATAATTAATTTGGAGTATAGAGATAAAGAACAGAAGAAAGCTCATAAAACAGAATAATGTTAGTGAATGATTGAGTTGAAACTAATAGGTGAAGGTGATAAAGTTAGAAAACTGGAGAAAATAGAATTCAGTACAATATTAGAAGCAGAAAATTGGGATAGTGGTGACCAATTAGTATGATACCTCAGTGATGCCAGAAGACCATGGACTAATGTAAGGCGGAAGTGGACTTGAAGGAGCAAGTTATGAAGATTGGTATGGTAACCAACTAGGAAGTTTTAATGGATTCATACCATTTGATAAAAACAACCCAGAGGCATGGAAGAAATTCATTCGAAGAGAAATACATGCATATGTTTGGCAGCCCAAGAACAAGCTATATAATCGATATTAAATTGGACAGTGTTTTGGCGACTATTTCAATATACTTTCAATATATACAAAGGGTAAATATGACAAATTTTGCATGGTTCATATGATATGGATACAGTCTTTTATCTTGTATTTTTAAGTATATTTTGAACAAATTATTTTTTAATTTATGTTTTTTGTTGGTTTATAATATTTAAGACAATAACAATGTACAATTAGAAAATAAGTTATCAGTTGTCAGGTTAGATGGTTTCTTATGTATACTGCTACTGCTACTCGTTAAATACTAACATACAATAACTTAAAACTAGGTATATATTTAGGACGACACTGCTGTTTTTCTATTAAATACACCTCACTACATTATACTACACAAGATCAAAAGGTTTAGTTCGTTTGAGCCTGTGCCCTGTTCAGGTATTATCTAGAAGTTTTGTAGGGTACTAGGGTACACCTGCAATACTTCTCAGGACTTTGTTCTTGAAAACGTGTATTGTATTTATGTTATTTTTCGCGGAACATCCCCATTATAAGTTTCAATGATTGCTTATATAATATACACTGACAATTGTGATTTTCTTCCAGTGAATCTTCTTTCCTTTTCTTTTTTACATATTCCGTCCAGCGAAGTTTTGCATCAAGATTCATTCTGAGATACTTAGCGTTATATACTATATGATAGAATTATTTATTGTTATTGGTGCTTGTGCGATCTCATTATACTTAAACTGCACATGCACAGATTTACTTTTGTTAATTTTTATTTCAAGGTTTGAATCCAATTATTTATATTGTCACTTGCCTGTTATAACTTTCGTGTGGCTTCTTCGCTATTGTCTTCGACAGCAAGAATCGCAGTGTCATCAGCAAATTTATCCATTTTCCATTTGTGGTATATCACTATGTAGACTAGGTAAAGAAAATATTGGCCATAAATAAAGGCCCTAATACACTTCCTTGTGATACATATGCTGCCTCTAATGTAGGATTTTAATAGTCTTTAACAGTGTGTTATTTCAGTAAAATTTTCTATATCTTAATAATAATCGTAGAATATAGCTGAACATACATTTTTAGGCATACCTTCATAGGCTTTTTCAAATACTTCTGTTATTCTGTGAAACTGTTGAGTATTTGTTAATAAACCCAAACTGATGTGTACGTATTAGAGTTTTTCTCTCTGAACACGAACAGGAGGTTTTCCAGGTTTTAGAATCATGATATTTTCAATAATCTTCCAAAAATCTGAGATATGTTTCAATATAAATGCTGCATTGATCAAGTTGGTGATTTTAATAGTTCCCTGTCTTGGTAGTTTTTGAAGCAATTGTCCTGCTAATAAACCCTGGCCCCGTAATTTCTATGGATTAATGTCAATTTTAAGAATTTTAGGTAATTTTTTCATCGTGGCTAATTGAATCATCAAATTTTCACATTCTATGTCTGGCAAATTAGGATCAATATCAATTTCGTTTGGTTTGAAGGTTTTTACTACATGGTCAGCAAATGCTTCCACTTGTTGTTCGATGCTGCTTGCCCAATTTCCATATAGGTCTATTATAAGTGGACTGTGAATATGATCATTTTGGATATTTGGTGGCTTTTCAGAGCGAATAACCTAATTCCTTGTCTTCTGTTAGATTTTTCAAACAGTTATTTATTGATTTGTTTTTAATTTACAGTATTTCCCTTTTCAACCTTTAGATTATATTGCTTGAATATTTTTATTTTCAGATGGTCTGTTTTACTGCCATTTTTTCGTTTTTCATCTACTACTTCCTTGATTTTCATCGGATAATTAAATGTAGTCTTCATTTCTGGAGTATTATTCCAAACAACTCGTTGAATATCTACAATGAATTTTTCTTCTTCAAAATTTAATTCTTCTGCTGTGTCTGTAGGAGTACATTTAATTAAATTCGATTGTTCAATTTTTTAGAAAATCCTTTCGTGTTCTCTTGTTTATTAATATTGGATTTTGCTCTTTTGTATTATATTGCCACTCATTATCAAAATCACTGATGTGTGATCTGAACTTTGGTCAAAGTTTTCTTCATTAAAGTTTCCTTCCATATAATTGGATGTTATGTTTCTCTGGATCAGTCGACCAATATGTTATCAATTATATTTTTTCTCCTAGGTTATTTAGGACATGCAAATAATTTTCCTTCTTTTGATTGTATCGTGGGGGTAATAAATTGCAACTAATCCCATTATCTACTTAATTAAACAGTTACTGCTGTTACCTGATGTTCTCCTAAAGTGATCGCGGATTCTTGAAAGTGGCAATTATTCTATTTTATTTTTATGGTACTTCCGCCTCTTGCGGTGGTAGCAAGATTTTTTAAAAATGTTTTATACATATGTTAATAATATATTATATTACAATCCTATTTTTTAATTTCTCCCTGTAATAAATATTCCCGTTTAGCGTGCCCTCGTGTGATTAAGACGAAAAAAGCTTGCCTACAATTTTATATTATCAAACGTCATTCTTAAAGCATAAGGCCTCATGTGGCTTTTTGTTCATAAAGCTGAATGAACTCTATCAAGATTTCAAGAGATAATGTCATCAATATCCTTAAGATTAAAACGCAGCAGAATACTGCATTGTGAAACTCCTGAATATAATAGATATAGTCAGTGTGCGAACGAGGGGGAAACTTTTTAATTTAACCTTCGGACCTGTGTGCTTTACACAACAGCAGAGCATGCCTCGCCTTTATATAATATAACTATCCTGACATGTAGAAGATCGTTTCAGTAAGTGATATGCTGTACAACTGCTGTAATCTAAATCTTATTCTAGATACTATTCTAGCTTATTTTAAAGTATATCCTAACTTATTCTAAAGTCTATTCTAACTTATTCTAAAGATTATTAAATCTCACTCTAAGTGCCTATTTATTAATCAGTTCGTATAGGAGTTTGCGTTTGAGCCCACGCACTACACTGTCATCGCGTCCATTTAACTGTTTGGCGAATGCATTGGGATGCCCTAATAGTCTTTCAGAGTACTTCACACTAGCAGTTCGAATCACACTCGTTATGGGTTCTAAGGGGATATCGCGCTGAATCAGTTTGTTGGACACGTAATATAAACATCGACGATGACTCGCAACACTGAACTTATTCTGGAACCTCTGGAGGATATGTTAGATTTGTTAGTTGTACGCCTACGCGTACGATTTACGCCTTATCAGACAATACGTTTCGTTTAGTTTAAGCCAAAGCTGTTTGCGTTTTGTCTCTATATGTTTTTTCTATGTCAAACGTCGATCCAAATGCATTCCCAAATATTTAACGTTGTCTGCTTGCGGAAGTTCATGATTATTCAATTTTACTGAGGGACAAGTTCTTCTACAAAGGGTGAAGGTCACATGGGTAGATTTTGTCTCATTTGCGTTGATGGGCCACGTTTTCAACCACAATTCGACTTTGTTATATGGCTGATATTCGATCCTCGTGTGATGATAAAACCGCTGTATCGTCAGCATATGTTGCAACAGTAGTGTTTCTTGGTAGTAGTAGTTGCTTTCTATAACAATGGACCCAGAACACTGCGCTGCGGAACACCCGAATATATTGGGTGTAGATCAGTGTATTCGTCACCCTATTTAACAATAAAATATCTGTCTATAAGGTATGATTTCAGCAGTTGAAAGTACATATGGGGTAAAAGCTCTTTCAATTTAACATGCAGTCCAGTGCGCCACGTGTGCTAAGATATATCAATAAATGCAGCGGAGCAATATTTTTTATCGTTTAAGTTTTTGTTAATTTGGTTGACTAATCTATGTATTTGTTTTATTGTTCCGTGTTTATTACGGAAGCCAAATTGATGATCTGAAATAATATTTATCTCTTCTGTGATTACTTTGATCTCTTAATTTATACTTTTTCAAAAAGTTTCGAAATCACAGGTAACAGGCTTATAGGACGATAAAAGAAAAATTTTTAAAGATGAAGTTCCTACAATGAACAGTGTATTGCTGAGGAACACTGCCATATTCCAAGATGATCATGCGCCCATATAAACGGCAGAAAAAGTTCAGTTTTGGTTTGAAAAGTATTAAAATATCATCAAACATCTTCCCTAGTCAGCACAATCACCAGATCTCTAACATCATTAAAGCAATTGACGAATATTTTGATACAAGAATGGGACAACATTCTGTTAGAAATGCAGAAATACTGCGAACCTATTCCTCGAATTACAACTATATTAAAGGCACCTAATAGGTCAATTGAAAAGTCCTTGGCTTGACACAGATGGTGCTACTAAAATTAAATCCATATGTTTTTTTAGTTAGGCCTAATCCTCAAAAGATGCGTGTATAAATTTGACAGCTATCGGATCATTAGTTTGTGAATTATAGCATTTTGAGTGAAGCAACTTTTGTTATTGTGAAAAAATTGATAAA
Source organism: Rhynchophorus ferrugineus (assembly GCF_030347505.1). Classification (NCBI taxonomy): domain Eukaryota; kingdom Metazoa; phylum Arthropoda; class Insecta; order Coleoptera; family Curculionidae; genus Rhynchophorus; species Rhynchophorus ferrugineus. The sequence continues at coordinate 43,656,681 of NW_027472583.1, read as the reverse complement.
AGGAAATTTTGCGTGTTGATAAAATATTGCTTTTTGAAGGGAAAAAATACAGTTGAAGCAAAAACTTCGCTTGATGCCGAGTTTCCGGACACTGCCCCAGGAAAATCAACCATCAAGGATTGGTATGCTAAGTTTAGACGTGGTGAAATTAGCACCGAAGACGGTGAACGCAGTGGACATCCAAAAGAGGTTGTTACCGACGAAAACAATAAAAAAATCCACAAAATGATTTTGAAAGACCGTAAATTGAAACTGAATGACAGACACTGTAAAGATATCAATTGAACGTGTACACGTGACGTGAACGTTCACGAATATTTGGGTATAAGAAAGCTCTGTGCAAAGTGGGTGCCGCGAGAGCTGACTTTTGACCAAAAACAACGACGAGTTGATGATTTGGAGCAGTGTTCGAAGATGATCAAGTGTAATAAACCCGAGTTTTTATGCCGATATGTGACAATGGATGAAACACGGCTCCATCATTTCACTCCGAAGTCCAATCCGCTCCAAAGCGTGGGAAGTCGACTGAGAGGGTTATGCGTCTGTATTTTGGGATGCGCATGGAATAATTTTCATTGACTACCTTGAAAAAGGAAGAACCATCAACGGCGACTATTACATAGCGTTATTAGACCGTTTGAAGGACGAAATCGCCGAAGAACGGCCGCATTTGAAGAAAAAGAAAGTGCTGCTTCACCAAGACAATGCACTGTCACAAGTCAGTAAAAACGATGGCAAAAATCCATGAATTGGGCTTCGAATTGCATCCTTTCCAGATCTGGCCCCCAGCTATTTCTTGTTCTCAGAGCTCAAAAGAATGCTCACTGAGGCCTATTTTGAAGCAAAGGACAAATCGTACTACAAAAATGGTAACGAAAAGTTGGAGGGTCGCTATAATGAGTATATCAACCTTGAAGGGAATAATGTTGGATAATTTTATATCCTTTTCTGATAGTTCTTGTAAAATTTTTACAATTATTAAATCAGCTCCAGGGGTACTTGTACTGTTAATTTTCCTAATTATTATTTGTTTAACTTAATAATAACAATTTTTCCATGTGGTAGATCTATTTGAGTTCTCTGATTTGATCCAATCGAACTGTCTGAAAAGCAAAATAACGAGCTGAGTAAGTGGAGAGAGGAACAATGGAAAAAATAGCTCTACGATCTAGATACGCATTTCCCCACTCAAAATCCATAGAACAAAATTGTCATTATCAATTGTGAAAAAGCTGAGATTATCGTTCACTCAACTGCAACCAGCCCTTATTCATACAGGAAATTTAACGGATAGTGGAAGAACTAATTTAACATTTGGTGAGGCAAACTTTATTCAAGCCCTTTTGCCTCCACGGTTATTAAATGGCCATTTACTAAACTAATGGAGTTATCCATTATATTCAATGTCACGTTAAGATTCCAACGCTTAAACGCCTCTTAGAAGCATACTCATATCGTTGTAATCCCTGAAAAAAAGCAAAATCACCTCCAGCAGACTAAAGGCCAATTAGCTATCTAATCTCGCTAGGAAAAATGTCTGCTTCCATACTCTTCTGGAGGCGCTCAATAATTAAAACATTCTACCAAACAAGCAGTATGATTTCAGATCAGTTGTAGTTATAGTAGATTGACCACAGATATTCCGATTCACAAGGAAAATCGGTCAAATATTCGATATCAAGTTTTACCATAAGGTCTGGAACAACACTCTACTCTCAAAGGCAATTAAAGTGGGAGTACTCTGTTCTCCACAAATACCGCGAAATATTTCGTCACCCGACAGATATCAAGGATACAGCTGCAGCTTCAGATAAATGGCACAGTCAAAGGGCTCAGATTCTGAAACTGCAACTCAGCCCAACCGAAACCCAAATAATCTTCTTCGATTGGAAGCGAGACATCCAAATATCTAAGCTGATAATTGAAAAGGTCCCCCATCGTATGCTCATTACATCTATCCCCTAATTTGTAGGAAGAGTAGCTGTATCCAGAACATTACTATACAAAACTCTAATTAGAACCGTGCAACTTTACGGGTCCCATGATAGTGTAGCTTCGCCTCACCAGTAGCTAAAGTTTGTAGAATGAAATAAAATATCATACTGAGAATGATCCCGAAACCCTGATTCATAAGAAACATTATAGTTCACAGATAAATTACTACCACAGTTCAGATTTTTCTCCAAAGGACAGGCGAAGTTTCTGAAAAAATGTCATTCAAGTCGATATCATCTTAGTTAACGAACTTCCTACAAAATACAGCGCATCCGTACGTGTAAGCATCCAGTTTAGTGATTTGATAAAAGATTAAGAACGATTAACTGACAAAAAACAAAAATAGAAAGAACAAAAATTCGCAAGTTGAAAACCAGAGAATATTTAAGTATAAATAGAAGACCAGTTCATCTCCTGTGGAAGTAGAAAAGGAAAAACCAAGACCTTAAGATAGCAAATCTGATTCTTCCTAAACGACGTCATGACGCTGTAACCCCTTCTAAGAACCCAACGCAGATAAAAGAACAGAAAAGTATCCCAACCCAACAACATAAACCATTCTGGCTACATTTTGTTGTACACTAAGTAAGACTCAGTTATGTTAATTTAATCGACTGGTGAGCCGAATCTCACCAAATCCAACTTTATGGAGAGGGGGGATCGGCAAATATCACGTTTTTTTTTAATTGCAGGAAAATTGAGTTATATTGGAGTAAAACATATTTCTTATAAAATCTGACACCATAATATTTACCCTGTTTATCCCAACACCGCAAAACAGCACACTAACCCTTCAATGATGGTTTAGAGTAGCTAAATCAGAGCAGAAAATCATGTGGTCATTTTATAGTCACTCTTCAGGCCGTGTGGACATGGACTGAATTAGAATAAATATTCTTTTATAAATTTTAGTAATTTCTATTTAAGTAGTTTATTGATCAATTTTATCCTTGTGAGTCTTAAATAAAAATAATGATTCAAATTGTTTTTTTTATTAATACAACGCATTTACATTAAAAATCCAAATTTTGAAAAAGATCACGTATATTAGGGGTAAACAGTAACGGGGTTAAAGTAAATCTGACCAGGGGAGAAAGTGAGTTTCAACAAATCGCCAAAAACGCTTCATGCAATTAATGGATTAAGTTAGAAAAACCACTACAAAATTTCCTTAATTACCTCACTTATCTCATTCATGGGATCTTTAATCAACACATTTTTAAATATCCAGAGGAGTATTAAACAAAACTGATACATACTCAAATTTAAAAATAATACTCTACAAATTGCACAGTTAAATCATAATTTAAAGCAAACTTTTTAAAAATATTAAATATTTTTATTTAGCAATATAAACAATAAAACAATAGTCCTAAATTTAATTTAAATTAAAACTACAGTTTATATCAATTTATTTATTTAAATAAAACTTATAAACCTAAATGGACTTTAAAATTACATATAAATAAATTATCTAAGATTTAATATAAATTTAAATGAATTAACCAAACCAAATTACATAACTATTTTTTTCATAATTACAGTTATTTCCCAATTAACCCTAAAATTAAAATAATATTAATTAATATAATTAATATTATGAAAATTTATAGAAGCAATATAAAAGTATTTTCTAGTTGATACATATTAAAAGTATTATGAACAATATTCAGTAATATATGGCACAATAATGTCATTGTTAATTATTTGTTGTAATAGGATATATAATATGTTGAAAAGGTTAATTCATATCAGGTAAAATATCAGTCAGTCAAAGATCAATGTCAACTAGAAAATATATTTTTAATTAAAGCCTTTTAAAGATATTTATCTAACTCAAGATCCCATAATATGCTACACATAAATAAAAATGTCTTTTTAAACTGGTACAAGCTCTAGCCATTGAAATTTCCATGTATCAAAAAACATACTATTTACTCATCATCATTGAGGAGCTAGGTGAATCCTTCCCTCTAGTTCTCTTTTTTGTTTTATCACGTTTCTTTGGAGAACTTGAAGAAGAAGCACCATCTGCTGGTGACATGCTGTGTGAACGGCGGTCCTGCAGATGTAACATATCACTGAACTTGGTCAAATCATCTTCCTCACCTGAATTTATCCCTAAACAATATCTAATCAAGATCATGATAGAGAATCTAGGATCAAAAACATACCCCTAGTCTTTTTTTTAACATCTTTCTTCTTTTTTCGGTTCCTTTTCTTCTTTGTAGAACTCCAGTCAGCATCATTGTCATCGTCACTTGGAATACCATCCCACACATTACTACTGTTATCATTTTTTTCTTGATTATTGGCGACTCTTCTTGAAGAAGAACGTAATCTGCTCATTCCTAAAATTATAGATTACTAAATAAATCCAAAATATTTTCAATATAGTTATTACACACTAGATAAAAGATAACACTGTAATTAATTATTAACAACACATAGTTATTATAAAATGATGTTTATTTATTATTACCCATGCATTTATCTAAATGTGTAGCAAATCTGGAAGCAGCAACAGCTCCATCACAATTAGGACATACACTTCTTGTCTCTTGATTCTTTTTTACATTAGGCTGTTGAAAAATATCACCATCATTAGAATCTTCTTCATCTCCACTCTCTACCTCTAAACAATACGCATTAGTTCGATATTTTCTGTGTAAATCGAAAATGATTCCTAATGTTAATTCCTTAACAAGGTTATCAATGAAACTTCTTATACATGATTGAAGAACTTCTTTATCACTCATCATCTCTTCAAAATCTTTAATAAGATTCTCAAATAAATTTATATCTTCATCATGATCAACTATTTCCTCTAACTGTGATTCTGTTAGTAGACCCTCGTCGGAATCTTCGTCCTCTTCAGGGCTGGACATTTTAAATTTAAATTGACCGCCTTACACCAAAACACAATCACAATACTCTAACCTCAACGCGAATATAAAGTTACAATAAAAATAATTGAATAGGGCCGTATAGGTTTTAATCAATATCAAAAATCTTATATGTGTTTTAAGAAATCACTTCAATACTTGAATAAAACGTTGAAAAACCAATATACAAATACAAAATTAAAGATTATTTTGAAAGAAATCGCTTTGAAGTTGGCTACTTTACGCGTCAAAAGTCTTCTTATCACATCAGAGGCATTAGCAGATAAAGGATTAAAAATAAGCCTGCGTTCGAACAAGGGGTGCCGCCTAGGGATGTTGGCCACAAAAAAAAATATATCAATATATCGTTTTCGATGTTTTTAAAAAAATATCGATATATCGGAGAAAAAAAATATCGATATTTTTTCTGCATCCCTAATTCGAACGCATGTATAGATTTTGATATATTTTATTCCTTATATATTTTTACGATTGTTATTTGAATATTATTTTTTAAACTGCATATTTGATTATGATCTCTTCTATATATAATAGAGATAGAGTTCTGAATAAGAATAATGCGTAATTGCGCATATATACCTATCATTTTTATTGATATATAATTATTACGTTATATACTCTTGCTATTATTTTTTTAAATTATGTAACTTATTATGTTCTGCAATAGAACTATTAATAATCAATCATCAACTGTAATCTTTAAACATATGCTTACAAAAATATTAAAACCAGAAACACATAAAAATACCAAAATTATTACTACAATTCTCATAATAGAATTTTCACGTCATCCACAAGCATCAAATTCCATTTTATCAACACATTCCTAACATATCCATAAAATATAAAAATTCAAAATATCCTCTATATTTCGTAATTGCCTCCCTCCGATATATAGGTTATATACCGTTACGAACCTAAGTATCGCGGCTATGTTCAAGATAGGGATGCCAAAAAAATATCGATATTGTTGACCGGTATTTCGATATTTTTATAAGCCAATATTTTCCTATACTTTTTCAAAAATAAATTAAATATATTTTGTTTATTAAATATATATATATATATATATATATATATATATATATATATAGTGCAAAAAATATTAATATATTTTTTCTCCAATATATAGACATTTTTTTAATATCGAAATCGATTTTTTTTAATACCGAGATTTTTTTTAATATCGGTATTTTTCTTGGTGACCGACACTCCTACCTGAATAAGGCTATTTTAAGACTACCTGAATGGTGAACAAGTGATATGGGTTTTCTCTATTTTCTAAGGGATAAAAACCCTCAGTGTCGCTTTGTATCGCCTCTTATTTCCTTGAATAAAGCAATTTTTAAAGTAAATTAATAGTTTTCTTGTGTATGTGTGAATTTTTTATAAAATTATTACTGGCGTATCGGACTTATTCCTTTTATTTTAAATTACATAATGTTCCAGACATTGTAGAATTATAATTTCATCCTACTAGTATAGTAAAAATTTATGTTCTGAAACATAGGATCAGTATAAGCCATCTTAAGGTATATTGGTAAAATTAAATAACTAGATTAATTAGTAGATTTGAGATCCCAATATTTGAGGTAAAATTATCAAATTATGACATCATTAATAGTTTAATTCAGTTCAAGTTAAGCACATACACATACCTACCAAAAAATGTCTATCCTATAAATTAAAATTTTATCAGTTTTTCGATGAAATTAATATTTTATGGTAAGTTTACTTAGAATTTATAGTCTTATTTGTTGAAAAAAAAACACACCTTTTGATTATTTTTGTATTGTATGAGATATCATTAACTACAAATATTGGCTTACTTACAATGGAAGGTTTTATTTGTTGGAACAAATACACATCTTTGAATTATTTTTTTATTGTATGAAGTATTTTTACTGACAAAGTTGTACTTTAAAACGTGTAGTATTGTCAGGCTTTTATTCACAGTTTACAATAAAAAGAAATTAAAATTAAATATTTGTATAATTAAAACACATTGTAATATTAAAATAAATGCATTAGTATCACAATGGCGTTAAAGAGTGCGCGCCTTTAATAGTGATAGCATGCAAGAAATAATATTCTTTGTAAACTCAATTCACTGTCACATATTTTAATTAAGTAGATAATAAATAATAATAGAAGTAATATATGGCAAGTCACTCTATGTAAAAATAAACTACATTTATCCATTATTTGTCGACATACATACTTAGAAGCTCAAGGATTCCATATGTGATGAAACTCTGAGCATAGGTCAACTATCTCCGAAGCAAGAATAAGGAAATATATATATATATCATATAACTAAAAAGGGTCACTTCAGAAATAGTATAACCTGAGCACCATTTAGGTCAATTAATTGTTCTAGATAAAATAGTTAGGTAGATAAATAATTAGGTCAACATCCCTGACAGGGACTTTGGAAACCTTTTGGATTTTTTTGTTGCCAATTCCATGTGTCTTTGCACATTAAGAAGATATCTCTTGTAGCTGTCCAGTTAAGCTCCCTTGTGGCCAGCGAAGCATCGGCATAGCACTCTGCAATGTCCCCTTCACGTCGTCCCACCACCTGGTACCTAACTTCCCGTCCGGACGCCTTCTCAAAGGCGTTTACCACGTCCAAAACAGAATATCCTCGACCTGTACCTAAATTATACGCTTTCCACGAAGTAAAGGTAGGTTGTAGCATTTTTTCTAAAGCTTTGAGATGGCCTATTGCTAAATCAGTGATATGGATGTAATCTCTGACTCCAGTACCATCATGGGTGGGATAGTCGTTTCCAAAGACTTGCAATTTCTCACGTCTTCCCACAGCCACCTAAAAAACACAGAAATATTAATTTATATGCTGTAAGTACAATAACCATTGTTTTCTTTATCTTAATGGCATATCAAATTCCACGAATAAAACTAATGAAAAAATATTTAAATAAATAATACATAAGGTTTAGTTAATATTTAAACTTCCTGAAGGTTAAACTACTAGCAGCAAATCAAATAAATAAGATCGTAACAAATATTTACCCACAACGCTGTAATCAAATCTATTATTAAACAATGTTATTAACGATATTATATTTTTATGAAGGTATCAATGTTAACAACAATCTTACTTGCGATATATAGGGCATTAGATTATTAGGGATTCCAGAGGGATCTTCACCGATTAATCCAGATTCATGGGCTCCTACTGGGTTGAAATATCTAAGAAGAATGACTTTCCAATCCTAAAACATATATATATGTAGTATGATATGAATAAATTGAAAAATATAAATGATACAATTATCTTAGTCAACATTATCTGAATAGAAGACAATAACAATAACTGTTATTTAGTTGTGAAAACTTACTGGGTCACTTGTACAGAGATCTTTTAGGATTTCCTCCACGAAGTACTTGGTTTTTCCATAAGGATTTGTGCAACCTTGCCCAGTTGGGTGTTCTTCAGTAATGGGGAGGAATTGAGGAGTACCATACACGGTCGCAGAAGAGGAAAATACTAATTTCTTTACTCCATTGTTGCTCATGACCTGCAACAATCGCAATGATTTGCATTTCTTCTCGTTCAGAAAACATTATTGAATAATTACCTCGAATAAAGCGCTGGATCCTCCGATATTGTTCTGATAGTAAGTCAATGGTATTTTGACTGACTCGCCAACTGCTTTCAAAGCGGCAAAATGAATGACTGAATCGATTTTATGCTACAACACGAGTAATTTTAGTCATTGAGACAATGTTGGCTTTTTCAACTTACATTTTTGAAAATTTTGTCGAGAGCATCTTTGTCCCGAATGTCCACATTGTAAAATATCACTTTTTCACCGGTTATCTTTTCGACTCGTTGAAGGGCTTCGGGCTTTTCATTATTTTTCGCATAACAATTGACCATATTATCTGTACATAGACGGAAAGAAATCTATCAAATAAATCCTTTTTAGAAGTCAGATTGATAGCTTTGAATTATACTTTTTGATATTTTCTAAACTATCTTGGTATACTTGTTGGTAAAGCGTTTAGTTCTACCAGTAAGTATTATTTATCAAAAGGTTGCAGCAATAAAACTAACCTAGTTTGAAACAGTTAATCATAAAAATGCAATCTAATTGAGTAATTTTTAATCTAGATTTTAGAGTAATATTAATATTCCAAATAAGTATTTAGTAATCAGCATGAACAAATTATTTGTAATTAGAATAGTTTTAAATAATGCATTAATAAAATTGGCCCAGGCAGATTATTTCATTATAAAGTGTTTGTAGTGTGACTATTCTGTTAGGTTGACAATAACATTTCTATTATGTTATGATTTATTTCAGAATTTTTATATATTCTAATTGTTTATATTAGATTACAAAGAAATAAAGAGAAGTCCTTAGATAGACAGAGGAATTATCACTCCCGTCCATTCCCAAAAGAGCTGGACTCGACAAGGTACCAAACACCCAAGATAATGGCCTAGAAAAGCTCATAAACTCCACCACAGTGATGCAACCTGGCAAACCGACTAAGAATGTCATACTAGCCCATATAATATAATCTGCCTACTCGAAAATCTTCTTTTGAAATTATTTAAACATTACATTGAAGAAAATGAACTTATCCCGCCCCAACAATTTAGATTCCGTTTGAGACATTTGACCATCAATCAAATACATCTAATTGTCCACATGATAGGAATACGGCGCTATTATACAGTTTGAATGTTAGAAAACTCCTTGTTTTGGTGGATTCGTAAAATTATTTGTTCAATTCATCATCATAAATCCATCCATCATATATATGAGTAACCATTCTGGTCTGGGTTATATTAGTCTCCAATTTTTAAATAACTTATGATGATCTTGATCCATATCTTTTTCGGAGCGGCTCTCTGCGTCTTCCTGCGTAAAGAATTAATTCACCTTTCATTCACCAGGTATGTACAAAGCACTATATTCCACGCCTCTAGATTTATTCCTCAATCAACGCGCAATGATTGCGCACCCTAAACGAATGACTTAATGTAGAATCTTACCTTAAGCATTATATGCATGTATAAGCTTAACTTATACATGCCAAACTGTAATAGTGTCCAAGCGTTGTGGCCCTACCGATGTTGCTGCAAATAATTGGCGATCCGTGAGTTATTTGCTTGAATTGAATTCGTATCATCAAGAATGCTAAAAGTCTCGACATCTGTATCAGCGAATACAGCCCTATCATCAGCGAACGTCAGATCGATCAACAGATTTGTATAATCTTATTGAACACCATATATATTTTTATAGACTTTTAGCATAATTGCACCCATTAGTACGTTGAAGAGCAGTCATGAAGCGACATCACCTTGGCAAACATCGGTTCAGGCCTCAAATGTATTTACAAAATCAATTCACAGCTAATAAAACTATAGTAAGATACCTGAAGAACTTTAATAATTTTTAGAGAAACATATTCGGCTTTCAAAGCTATTCAAGTGAGGACTAGTATGGACAGTCGAAAACAGACCAAAAATAAATAAAAACACATTCAACATGTAACTACGTTTCTCCGTAAAGTGGCGTAAGTAAACCCTTTAAAATAATGTTTCCCCACAAGCCTTGGCCATTTATTTTGTCACTTGGTCGGCTCCAGTGATTTTATCACACTTTTTAATCGGTTTATTGTTGTTCCTTCATTTATCCATGGTTGGCTCGTCATCAGGAAATTGAAGCTTCTGAAATGACAGTTACTGACAGAGTGGCTAAACCCTATAATGGATCGTAGTTGTAGAGTTCAAATACCTGCTAAATCCGGCCCTGATAATAGGATTAATATCAGGCTGAGCCTGCTATTAATTATTAGAAAAGTAAATAAAAGTAGTCTAGCAAATATGGATTTACATAGAAAAACCGTTGTACAATTAATGTACAAACACAATAATGATTACCGTAGCTACTTAACTACGATATATTATAAGTTAACCTAAAATACAAGATTTCTATTGGAACTTCGGAAGAATATTATATAAAAAATACAACTTTATTAAAATACAGTTTTATAATCCATAAAATACAGTATAATCAATCCATAAAGCATTTTCAATTTTTAAAGGTACAAATATATGGAAGCTGAATTTTATACATAATGTTGAGGAAGCCCTTGATAATTAATCCTATCTATTAGTGAAATGATGTCTTGTTTTGAATATTTCTTTTCATTAGAAACACATAATATATAACAGAGTTCAAGCCTTTTACATTAGATTTGAATTTCTTAATTTGTGTCGATAGGCTTTAAAAAATGCCCATCATGGAAACAAAACCATAATATTAATAAATCAATCGACCAAAACACTAATTCAACAGAAAAAATATAGATTCATGTAATATATTAGGCGTATGGTTTTATTTTTCAGTATTTCCATATGTTTTTTAGTTAGCCCTAACCCTCAAAAGATGAGACGAGTTGATGATTAGGAGCAGTGTTCGAAGATGATCATGGACAATGGATGAAACATGGTTCCATCATTTCACTCAGTAGTCCAAGCGACAATTATCCGAGAGGACTGCATACGATGAACCCGTTCCAAAGCGTGGGAAAACGAGACAGTCGGCTGGCAAGGTTATGGCGTCTGTATTTTGGGATGGGCATGGAATAATTTTCATTGATTACTTTGAAAAAGGAAGGACCATCAACAGCGACTATTATATAGCGTTATGGGACCGTTTGAAGGCCGAAATCCCCGAAAAACGGCCGCATTTGAAGAAAAGTGCTGCTTCACCAAGACAATGCACCGTGTCAAAAATTCATGAATTGGGCTTCGAATGGCTTCCTCATCCACCGTATTCTCCAGATCTGGCCTCCAGCGACTATTCATGTTCTCAGACCGCAAAAGAATGCTCACTGGGAAGAAATTTTCGTTGAATGAAAATGTGATCGACGAAACTGAGGCCTATTTTGAAGCAAAGGACAAATCGTACTACAAAAATTGTATCGAAAAGTTGGAGGATCCAATCACGATTCACGGGACGATTGATCACTAAGATCAAAATCACTAATCTATCAGAGTTGATAGATTAATGAAAAATGAAATGTTGAAAACCCTGTGCCAACTGTCTTGCTCCATCGATCTAAACAAGTGGTAATCACAAGGCGTTATATCTAGTGAATGAAACACTCTCACAATAAGCTACTGAAAACTTTTGTTTTCTTTCCCAACAAGCAATGACACCGTGATACTGAAACCAGTTCCAAATAGTATATTCAATCAATTGACGTTGTAGCCATTTTCCCCCTTTTAGATCTTTTCCACCGCACGGAAACGCTCAGAGACAGTTGATTCATCAAATGCTAAGTTGTTAGTTTATATTGTTCTATAATATGCTGTTAATATTATTAACATATATTTTAATTATAATATTTTATGTTGTTATATAAAATTATTTGGGAGTTTGTGCTAAGTTTTCGTTTAATAATTCATTGTCTTTTTTTTTTGGTCCTACATGCCGTTCCTTATCATTGACAAACCACTTTCGAATCGTTAAAATGAAAACTGACAAGAGTAACAATCACAATTAGTTTTTAAACTTCGGTAACAGATTTCTTCAAATCCAACAATAAAGGTAATCAAACATGTAATTTTGGACCTCTGTATACATTGAATAATTCAATAGTACTAAATGGAGAACTATTATTTTATGTAGAGAAACATGAAAACCATTAAATTTAGCAGTTGTTTACGTTGACACTTCGCATTTTTAAAATTAAGTCGGACAACGAGCATTTTGAAAAAATATTAATCAACGAAAACTGACGTCAGCTACATAGTCTAATTTATAAAAGCACTTAACATATCTTAAACACATTAAAAAAGATGTTTTTTAATAAAATAATCCTTACACAAACATTAGACGATCAAAAAGGATGATGATTCAGGTACCGAAAATAATAATAAATCTATAATAACAGTTAAATTGCACCAAAAAAGATAATACTATCAATTAGTTATGACTAATCACTGATAACTAACTGGAAACTTAATGAAATTCTCAAATTTCACACGAACTGATTACTATTTCACAATTATTAATTATGATGACCTAGAATCACAATTTCGTTAGTGGCGACAAAATCGCATAGAAAAAAAAACGGACGTCGTATAAAATTGCCGACACAATAATTAGGTAATATAAAAGTCAAAGTCAGAAATAACTATCAAAATTCAATTAGGTTTAATATTTCTTATTTATGTTTTAAGGTATATAAAAATGTTATATACAAACCTATGGCAATTACACTGTAGTTATTTTTAAGCAATTCAACAACAGTGTGCGAGCCAACATATCCAGCGCCGCCAGTAACCAAGATTGTACTGTTGCCCTTCATTTTTTCATCGGAGTCAGAGATCCACCATCTACCAAACACAAAATGATATTAAACCAAAGTGCGGGTGCAACATCACCAATTTTACTAGCATTTAGCCTATGAAAATATTTTCCCAGATTAAAAAGCATACCAAGCCACCAATTAACATTTGCATTTCAAATTATTGATAACATCAAATTGCTTGCATGTGACAGTTGCTGATAACTGTATCATTGATAATGCGGAATTCTGGACGTTTTTCCAGTTCCACCTTGTCTCTGGTATTTCTGTTATTTTCATCACCGCTGGATCGTTTTTCATTACTATCTACAGTTAATTAAAACAAACCATGTAATTAGGATTGTAAAAAATCATTTAACAATAATATCAACACCATTACTCTAATATTTATCAAATAACTCAATTAAATATTTCAAATAATTAAAAGTTAGTTCATATAAACGACACAAGTATATAAAACAGTTCAAGTGAAATGAACTTATTATATGAATTAAAATACTTCTATATAAAATATAAATGTATTCGAGGAATAAATATCCCTATCTTGTGTGTTAGAAACTGTAAGCTAACGTTGATGATTTATATTTTAAAGATAGATTACAGTGTGAAGTATTCAATGGAGACCCAAGTCAAACACAAGAAAAATTTACAATAGCACTAAAAAAAGCTATAATCACTCTTAATAGTCATGGTATGATAGAGTTTTTTAAATTAGAGTGTTTAATGACTTGTGATTTTAGGAAATTATTTTCTGTTATCACTGAGTTCAACCAATTTTGAAGAAATAATGCTATTGATTGTTACTGTGGATGTTTCATTCGTTGCAAAAAATTACCGAAAATTATGGTTATTAGATGAAATAATGGATGATAATTTAAAATGATGATTGCATTAAACTTAAACATCTTACTTAATATTTAACAGCAGAAATTACTTCTGAAATTATAGTGTGTAAATATATAGCTTGATTGTGAATTGTATTGTATGCTCAATAGCCATAAAATAGCAATAAAGACCTATGATGACAACGTAATAGTGAAACTAACAAATAAAATGAAAAGTTATATTCTACTTTATTGAAGATGTACAACACAAAGAAGAAACGCAGATAAATGTTTGACGAAACATTCTTGATGATGTTAATTTAATTGATCTGTTACATAACAATAAGTCTCTCATAAATATTACAAGAACCAGGTCATCCGACTGTTGCGGGCTATTGGTTTGCTAAAGCATGGTCATGGACTCTTACATTCAGGCCATACTCTTGGATTAGATTACGTGCGAATAAATTCATCAAGTAGGCAAGCAGTACTGTGAAAATGGAAATTAACACGCATAAGACAAGGTCGAATTTAATTTTAAAACTGGTCATCATCACTGTAATATATAATAAAAAGAATCGCAGCTTGATAATTATGTCATACCAAACGCATTAAATTTGGAAAACATATAGTCTTTAATTTAACAACAGTTATATAATGACAACAGAATTATTTTGGAAAAGTATACTCCAATAGTAGCAGATTTAAGCAAACAAGCTTGTTCAAATTATGGCAAAACATCTCAAAGATAAATTGAAGCGTTAAGTATATCGTAAGATAAAACTACGTTTAATAATAATTAGAAACCAATTTAAAAGTTTGGCACTTCATTTGGACTAGCAATTAATAGAAAGAGTGAATTGATTAACAGCTGAAACTAATACAAATTAATTGTGTTGGTTTATCCGTGATGTATTTGACGTGTTTGAATATTAAATATATTATCCGCGTTTATTTTTGCTTGGATGTAATCACCGCGATTTTTGTGTATGTTAATAGACAAAATATGAGGTTTTACTCAAATGATGTAATGTTTATCTATGTAATACTACCGAATTTATATTGAATTGACTAAAGACAAGTGTATCAGGGATAAATTAGCCTTGAAATTGGAAAAAAGTTAAAAATAAAGTGCTAGTGTTTAAAACTATGGATCCTCGTACATCCTAACGGTATTGATTTGTGAATAAAATTCTACGAAAATATTATACTATTCTTTATTTTCGTAATCCTTGGCCGTTTCCTATTTTAAATAAAGTACCGCTAAAAATTAATAATAAAAAACATACCTGGAGGGTGATTTAAAGGTTTACGTAGCATAAACTCAAACCATAACAAAAATGCAAATATGTATATAAAATACAAATAAATAACTCCCGTTTGAAATTCATTAATCACTAAAAATTATTCCCATTATGTAGCGGCGGTAATTATTATATTTATATACGAAGTGTTAAATAATTACATGTATGGCCCCCGAACATCTAGAGAATAAGTTAGAGCTATGTATATTATTCTTAAATGAACTGCAGCTTACTTTTTTTTAAGAGACACAATTATCCCGGCTTTGTTAGGTGGCGAAACACTAAATAAACCCCCCGAAGAAACATAACACAACCAAACCAACTCTGTCGATCACTTACCCGCAACTTACTTTGTTAAGTAGCCTAAGGGTACTATAGCATAGTAAAACACTGCGAAAACGTACGTCGATTTATATAACAGCGATAACATCGTTATCATTTATTTTAGTTAAACAATAAAGAAATTTAACAATTCACTTGTAAAAACTGTATACGTGTGTAGGACGGCGACTGTTTCGCGATACATGACAACATCGCTTGTCATGTTTTTACTTTAAACGCTGACCTAAAATTAAAACAGCTCGATTTTACTATAAACACTTATTCGTTTTATTATTATATTACTGTGTATACTATAATTTTGTTATATATAAATTTGGGAATTGAATAAAATCACTTATATGATTAATTATCATGGATTTGTTTGTATAATCTGGCAACACTGCGTATATTCTTAGAATTCACGGCCGACGACCATGTGTGTGACGTTTGTCAGTTATCAAGGACGTACCGATGTAATATTCGACATATGTTATCCGGGCTGTTTAAATAAATGTGAGAATTGTTTTGATTGAACGTAAATTCTAAATTGTGGTAAGATATTATATTTAAAATATTTATTCGTCCGCATTTTAAAACAATTAATATTTGTCCACCAAATAATAAATAATTATTTAAAACCAAAATAATCTTGTGAATTAGCCTCTAGTTTTCCTGTCATTAAACGGCAAGGACGCTATTGCTGTCTATTTTTGACATTGACATTAGTAGAGACGTGTTTTCATATTTGTTGTTACAAAAAATGTGAAGTGTTCGCAAAACCTAACTGTAATTCGTTAGAAAACAGTAGATGAACTAAAGCGACAGCGAACTTCGTGAGTCTTAATAGTGTCTTATTTTGTTTACAATTAAAAATGCCAAGAAAGGGTCGTGTCAAAAAGGAAGGACCTGAATCTGGCGAGGATACCGATGAGTATCGAAAAAGGAGAGACCGTAACAACTTGGTGAGCAACATATAAAGACAGTAGTAGCAATATAGCACTATAATGGGTATTTTGTAGGCTGTCAAACGCAGTAGAGTAAAATCCAAACAGAAAACTATAGAAACAGTAAACAGAGTTAATGAACTTCGAAATGAGAACTCAGTATTAGAAGAAAAAGTTAAAAGTCTCACCAAGGAGCTCAGTTTTTTAAAGGAACTTTTCCTTGCACATGCCTCCAACACTGTAGATTCTTCTAAATATCAAGGTGTTGATCTACAAAAATTACTAGATGATTCTACGGCAGGTTCCAGTGGAGGAAATATCAAATAAAAATTTTAGCAATTTTGTAAAATCTAAATATGTAAGATAAGAGCTGTGGCCTTTTAGTAGTAGTTTTGTTTTTATTTGCATCACAAAAATTTAACATTTTGTTCTTGTTATAAAGAGACAATGTCATGTAAGTATTTCATAGATTTATTATGGACAATTATAATTTGTGATGGCTATATATTTAACATTTTTATTTTTTATATATATTATAAAAAAGGAATTTATAAAAAACTGTATATTTGATGTTGATTTTCAATAATAAATTTTTATTAAAATATAACAGTTATTTTTCACCATACAAATCAAATTAGCTCTTGACCATCCCCCTGTCAGTAAAAAAATGTATCAGGTTATTTCAAAGCAGCCTGATGAAAAATCAACAAGTATTTCAACATCGAAAAAATCTAAAAATAAATATCACTTCTCACTCTCTCCCAAAGCACCAAATTAAACTTTTTCCTTATTAAGCTGCTAATTTTGCATCATCTTTGCAAATATTGTTTTTGACATATTGCAGGATCTGATGAAGATATTCACGATTATGATCTTCATTAAGAGTGTTGAATTCAAGGTATAGTTTATCCTGATCACAATTAAAGGCACACATGAATTTGAAGACTTCACGACTTGAGTCACTATCAGTGCTTAATCTTAATTTTTTGCAGGTATTTTCACAAATATCTTCTATTGTTCTTTTAGCAGGTGATATTACTTCATCTTCATCATTATCATTCTGTTCTGGAACATCTTGCATTGATAAGGAATCTTCAGAAGTCTGTCTCATTCTCTCCCTTCTCTTTCTTCTTTGATGAGACCAAGTATTGGAACTTGTTGTTAAAAAATATCTCTGATGCATTTTATTTCTGGTTACTTCCTCTATTGTCATTTTTAAATTTTTAAACATTGTTAAGATAGTATCGGTCATATTACTAACACTTTCTGAGGTGGTATCTTTAACAGGAAGCTGATAAATTAATGGAGCTTTGCATTTTGGGGGTTTTGCTGATAACTTAACTAAATCAAGTGCTTTTTTCAGATCATAATTTGTAAATGTCCAGGCTAAACCCCATCTAGTAGTATTGCCTTGACAAAACTCAGTTTCCTTAAAACTTGATACCTGAATATCTCTTAGAGTTTTTTTCAATACTGGCAAATCTCTCTTTTGTCCTACCATTGTTGTATAAATGAGCACACGGTTTTGTAAAATTTTACTTTCTGCCATCAGCCTTTGTATAAACTCCACTTCTCCTCCTTTAGCAACTACTTCATTTGTACTAGCTACAAAAGCATTTTTAGGATGGGGTCTGTTCTTTGATCTGGCTTTAAAAAAAGGATGAAGTTCTTGAGTATTTGAAAAAAATGGGGGATTGCACATACAAAAATCAATGTGGCTTGCACAGTCTACTATATCAGTCAGTAATGTATCACCTGAAGTATGAACTATGCTAATTAATTCAGTAAGATTGTTTCGTTCTACATTGTTATGTGCAAAAGTTACACTATCCTTATCTGATTCTGTGGCTATCATAGACCACTCATTTTTTTTGGCTGCCAACAATGGATAAACACATGAAGCACCAGTTCCTATATCAACCCCTTTTATGTCTTTTTCTCTGCATATAAAGTCCATCAAATCTTCAATCCACAGAATGTAGTTTAACCTTAAAGGAATAGTCGGAATCAATTTATTTTTGGGTATTTCTACATCCAGATCGAAATCCTTTTTCAATAGCGTCCTCGATAAGGATCTCAAAGCATCAGGATCTTTAAAATCAAACATTGTCTTTCCTGATATATCTAATTTTACATACTGTTTAAATTCCGGATATGTCACTGCTAATTCTTTGAAATCTGGTGGTTTATGGTAAATATTGCGAGGATGCATGTACTTATTCATCGACATTTTCAAAATTTTACGATGAGAAACCGCCACAAAAAGATTAAACTAGGTTAAGTTTGGTATTTCTTCTCTCGAGTAAGTGTCAATTAGGGATGCCAAAAAATATAGATCTCTGGATATTTTTAACTGATATATTGAAATTTTTGTTTTTCGATATATTTCAAAAATAATTAAAAATAAATAATAAATAAAAATATCAATATCACTAAATATCTATATTTTTTAAATATCGATATTATTCTCAATTGCCGAGAAATTTAAGGAAGAAGAATATTGCTTTTTTTATCTTATTTTTTAAAATGTGATGTATTTTAATCATAAGGTATGAATAATTACTTTTAATTTTAATGCTTTATTTTGTTTTTTATTAATAACATAAATCTTCAATTTTGATTCTTCATTCATCAAACCAACATAGTTAAACTAAATTACACAATTTATATATTTTTAAATCATATTAACAACTCACGTGGTATCTAGTAGTTCCTAATATCAGCTACATAATTTAGCGTAAATTTAAATATAAGAAGCTTCACTCCATAAGGATACATACATACATATATATATATATATATATATATATATATATATATATATATATATATATATATATATACTATATATAAATTATGTGTCTTTCTCATAACACAGGAAAAGCAACATCGACCTTACAGTTTTATATTCAGGCATGAAAATGTACATTAAACCAAAATTAACTTTGTCGCAAGAACAAATGAGCAATGTCAGTACTATAGAGATATTGTTAAATTCAACAAATTGATTACATGTTCATAAAGATAGCGTTTGTGGCGTTAAAAAGTAGCCCTGTAAAATTTTGTACATTTCTCGTTGTGGAATGTTTTAACCAACTGGTGTTCATTAAAAGGCAAAATGTATCAAGAGGTATTCGTTTCGTCACGTGGAAGAGGGAAAACATCGAACTACGAATTATATACAGTTTGCACAAAAAATGGTATTAATTTTGTGGCGAGCATTCATCTACTTCCTCAATGACCGAATCCTGTTCGTATCTTTGGCGCTGCAGCGCCAATTCTTGATATTTCTGAAATAATAAGAATTGAAACTGAAAAACTGGTAAAATAAAAACAAATTTATTTTAACGGGTAACAAAAAAAAAACAAGCGTAATACTAAGCAAAAAAAGACGAAAAATAGCATAATACTGGGGTGTTATGGTAAATTAGGCCTATTGTAAAACGTGCTGCAACGCAAGATCAACAATGTTATATTAATACTAAAACAAAAACAATATAAAATCAAGCAACAATTTTAAGAAATTAGTCAATAACTGCAAATAAATAAATTTGGACATGTCATGAACAAAAAGGGCGCTCTTTCCCATTTACCTCTTCGCTATTGATCACTATTATTCTATGATCTATTTTTGGTATTAATTGACACGTTTCTTGTTCTAAATCATCTAGGGAAGCTCGACGTGTGAGTTTGGCCCCGTGGTGGGCATTGTTATGGGAGGAAGTTTCTATAGTGCTAGCTCTTCTTAAAGGTGGAGGCCCATCCAATTCACTACCGTCCAACATTTTCACCAAGCTATGCCTAGAATGACGTGGAACATAAAATTAACATTTGAAATGTTGATTGCAACATGTAAAGATGTGTCAGTGAAATACATAACTTTTTAGTATACTTATCAGAGATAGTGATTAATTTCAAACAAATGAGAATTCATGAGAAATTTAAATATACTATGGAATTATTCATCTTAAGCTAAATGATTCATAATTTACTAACATTACGTATTTATATTAATTAAAATACTAAGGCAAGTATAGCTCTATTAACTATAACTAAAATTAAGGTCATCAATAATTTGCTTAAAAAGGAAAAATTAAAAAAAATTAACATTATTTAAAAAAAATTAAGTATTCTTCGCTAACTCAATAATATTAATGTATTTGAATCTAATTCTGTTTGACATAACTAAACTAAAATGTATTATATTTCATATCGCCTGTAGTATAATAAATAAATGTTAACTAATTATTTTCAGAATTTTCTTAAGCAGCTTCCTCCTGCACCAACTCCGTACTGCTGGTGCGATGGTTGCAGACTAGAATTAGCAGGTGCAGGCAATAGTGTATGGTGTATGTTACTGTTACTAGTAACATAGACCTGAAGGTTTTCCAAAGTTCTTATTATTAGTTAAGTATTGTTAAAGATATAAAATACCCCACAACAGCATATTAATTATTTTAACGCGAATAGCTTTGTAATTATGCTTATAATCTTCAGGCGACAGAAAAAATCATAAATTTTCTGCAAATATAATAAGTTGATTATTTTCAGATATACTATGTGTACCGGAAAGTCATTGCCGGCTTTTCTAAGAGATGTCGCTAGGCTTAAGTACGCAATGTTATTATTTGACACATATGTCATTTTATTCTACTGACATCAAGCTTCACAGTTATACATGTCTTTTTTTCGAAACACCGTCATAGATTTATACCTCTTTGAAAGGGACGTGAAAGTATCGTGCCTGAAAACGTGCATTTGCGACACGCATTTCTTTTCGTATTTAATCAAAAGAAAAAGCCGCCGAAAGTCATCGTTTGTTGGTAGAAACTTACGATGAACATGCTCTAACCCAATTAAAAATACATGTGAGGCGTAGTTTCGAAAATTAAAAAGTGGTGATTTCGATATGCAAGAGAAGGAACGTTCTGGAAGACCGAAAATGTTTGAAGATGCGAAACTGGAAGAGTTATGGGGTAAAGACCCAATAGAAATTCAAAAACAATTGGCAGAATCGTTAAATATGGCCCTAGAAAGGATTAGCGATCGATTACGAGCACTAGGGAAAATCCAAAAGATGGGTACCATATCAATTGAATGAGATGCAAATGGAAAATCGAAAAATCCTCTGTGAAATGCCGCTTAAAAGGTATTATCGGAAGTAATTTCAGCATCGAATAGAGACGGGTGGTGAAAGGTGCATTTACTTTGAAAACCCTAAGCACAAAAATCATTATCACGTGGTGAATCCGACCGATCGACTTCAAGGCCAATTCGTTTTGGTCGCAAGACAATTCTCCCTCTTTGGTTGAGTGACGTGGCGTATTACTTACTGTTGAAACCTGGTGAAATCGTTAATAGTGAACATTACAGACAACAACTGATCAATTTGAACCATGCATTGATCGAAAAACCTCCAGAATGGGCCCGAAGACATGGTAAAGTGATTTTACAGCACGATAACGCGCCATCTCATAAAGCAATACCGACCAAGGAAGAGTTGAAAGCACTTGGATGGGACATTATCGCACTCACCATACTGTACAGACCTTGCTCTGCCTGGCTATCAACTTTTCGCATCAATGAGATACGCGCTTGCAGAGCAGCACTTCAGCACTTTCGAAGAAATTAGAAAATGGTTTTGCTCAAAGGACAGTTTTTTTGCGATGGAAACCAAAAATTGCCTGAAAGATGGGCAAAATGTATAGAATTAAATGGCCAATACTTTGAATAAATATACTTTTCCATTTTTTTGAAAAGTACGCCTGGTAGTAAGAATTTACTTCAAACTCAAAAAGCTTATATGTGTTAGATACTTGCATGTATTATGATCGTCTTTCACTTTAAAATGGTATTTATTGAAAAAAAAAAAGCTCGTACAAAATATATTAATACACATATTTGGGAACTAAGATTGACCGAAGCCAGAACAGTTGCGGTCCATCGCCAATTGTGGCAAGAGGTGAAGAATATACCGCGGAACCAACACCAACGTATTGGTTGAGAAGTAGGCAGCCTCCCCAAACATCGGCTGTCGAATGATGATGAATGAATAAAACTAATTTTAGGACTTAATAACTTTGGGTCTGTTACTAGCTGTTGTTGATTATTTTTGCTAATTTAATCAAACGACGTCGGTAGTCAGCTGAAGTAACAGTTTTATTCAGTTTTAACAGTTCACTATACACTACATCTTGTTGATGCGTCCATATGTGGTGCGAAACTTTATGACCTTGAATATTCCCTTTCAGTGTCGATATGATTGGCTATCCTCGACTAAATCATAACTTTTCGCGCTAGTTATTGTGTAACAGATCCACTTATTATCGCCAATTGTAATACGTCACGGAAAACTATTGTTTTAGCAAAAACATTCACATTGAATTCTTATTTTTTTCTGATCTTTTTCATAGCATGTTAAAGCCTGGAAATAGTTGTTTCATTAATTGCTAGGAGATCTGAAAGTTCTTGAGAACTTAAGCTGGGTTTTCTTATCAGACGAAGTTCTTGCAATTCATGGACTTCGAACTTTTTTCATTGACTTCAAACATTGACATCAAAATTACCACTTCTAAAACATTGAAACTAAAACTGACAAATGAGTGTTTGATTGGCTTCAAGATTTGTTTCTAATTCAGAAACTGAGGTAAAATCAATAATACAATTTTCACCAATAGGTAATTTTAGTGAACTGGCGGAAATCAATCCCGTTCTTCAAAGTATATGCAAGCACCTAACATATGTTTAATATAGTGTCATTATTACCTTCTTGATAATGTAACTAAAGATTGTCTATGTTTTGACTGCTTCTTGGTCTTTCCTAGTCTCATATTAATTGCTTGGAAGTGATTCTGAATGGCAAGACCTAATTCTGGACATTCTCCTTCGTCGATCTAAAATAACATCTCATTAATATATACACGTCGTATTTTGGACGACTGTACATACTAGTACTTCTGCATTTTTCAACATAGTATATCCATCACATCCGCTGTGCATATAACTCTTTGTAGCTACCCTGTAATACTGGTCTAGTTTTATATATTCATCGCCAACCCTAACGAAGTTAGCTTCGACCCGTTTCCCTGCTGGTTTGCTTGGATTGAACGCAAAACTAATCCCAGCAACCTGTGGGAATCTCCCCTCCAATTTTGGATACATTGACACTGCATTCTCCAAAGTCTCCAGAACCTGTTGACCTAAAGTATGTGTAAACGTTATATTGATTACATAACATTTTTCATTGATTACCAGTTATCTTCAACACAACTAAGGGATCTCGCATAGGTATTATATTGGTAAGATCTCTCATGGTAAAATCACCAGCTGGATGCACTTGATCTGATCTGAACGTTCCTGAATTTAATATCACCAAATCGGCTCCTGTAGCGGCTAGTACTACATCACATACCTAAAATTAGACAACGGTATGGGATTCCTGAGGATAGTATACTGGGATAGTGCTTACCCAGTTGCCTAAATTTGATTCCGATGATCTTATTGACGTGAAACGACCGTCTAAAGGTACCGAGAAACAACCCAGGACGTCATCCAACTTAGACTGAACGATTTCTAATGAAAATGTATCAGTCGGTTAATTTAATATGTGTTTTTGCTTATATCTACCTGTATATTTTTCCAGTTTTTCTTTGAGCTTAGGATCCTCTTGGTACTGCGACGTTACGTTAACTTCTTCAATAGTCACCTCCGGTTTCATGCCGTTCCTTGCTCTGCCTTCGAAGTTGATAGTAATCTTACTGAACTGGCGGAAATCGGTTCCACTTTTCACTATATATTTGCCATTCACCACTTTGATTTCATATACATGATCATGTCCACCCAAAATCAAATCGATTTCATCGCAAGACTCAGCTAATTTAATATCATTCGGAGTGCGCATATGTGTAAGCGCTATCACATAATCACAGCCCTGAATAAAGATAAACGACCTATTGAGATGTACGTCTAGAATCAGTAACTATCCTCACCTCCTGTTTCAGTTGAGCGGCCAGTTTTTGACCAGCTTCCACAAAGTCTAGGAATGTCACCTCCTCGGGGTTGATGGTGGCTAAGGTGTCAAGCCACTCCTTCTCTACTAGTCCTACAAGACCGATTCGGTGCCCTGACCAGTGGACAACGTGCGTGATTCGGCCTTCTCCCAAGGGCCGCCCTGTTTCATTATCCACAACATTGGACATCAGCCAAGGGAATTCGGTCTGAGCTACCCATTGAGATAACACCTCCAAACCATGGTCTGTTTGAATCAGACAATGAAATATTTTAGAGAAATAAGATAAAACGTAATATATCTTGAAGCGTTACCAAAATCGTGATTCCCCAGAACTGCACAATGAGTTCCGACATCATTCAGTACCGGTACCATTTGTTCTCCTTTGGTAAAAGTACTAACTGAAAACATAAACATTGAATAATAAACAACAAATGAAATATTGGACCCACAACTTACGCATAGATGGGGAGAAGGCATCCCCGCTAAACAAAATCAACGGGTTCAAATGCTGGAAGCTTTTCATGGCAGTACAAAATCGTGCCGCACCTCCCACCGGTTCTGGGCTGGGTCGAGACTCCACGTTGTATACATCATTGTAGTGAAGAATTACCACGTTTTCGGACATGTTTGAACCTGCCAAACTATGCACCGCTCGACGACCCGCAGCTCGGACCTCCAGTGAAGCCTAAAAGCATTATTCAGAAATTTTATCTTTCACATTCAACAGTGCCAATATAGGATATGGGATTATTACAAGTTCTTACAGAGAACTATTATAACTATACTTTCGTTAGTTTCAATACAAACAAATCTACTTGATATTTAAATTATACTAGATGTACTTTTAAAGTTTTACTGGTTATCTAACATCAATAAATTATTATTTTTATAAGATATTTTTATGAATTAAATAAGTATAACAAGCATATTTGTTGTGTTTTTGTATTTGCCTTTTATTATCAATTTTCATAAAAATACATAACAATAAATCTATATTTATTCCATCACCTTATATTCTCTTCTGTGCGTAAAATAGATATAAACAATATAGTGTACTTTACGAAAACCCTTATTATATTAATACGGCCGCAGTACCTGATGAAATAAATGTGACATTTTTTTATTATGTATTTGACGAAACAATTTGAATCCGATCATTGTAGTCGCCATAAAACATTCCCTCACCAACTCGTTCTACACTAAGAGAATCGAAACGGTCATGCTGATGTAATTTTAATGACCCCAAAACTATATAGATAACCGTGATTTTTTCTTGTAGTGGGGAAATAGTAAATTTGCTTTGTTTGACCGTTAGAACTTTAGAAAAACTGCTTGCATTTCTGGACAGGAAAAAACTTCATACAACGCTAAGCTTTTGTTAATTGAATTGAATTCTTATGTAGTATTAGAAATATTTAAAACTGCATTTTAAATGGCGGTGAATATTATATTTTTTCAAATAAATTTTTTACAGTTCCCTCTTTTTATCAACAAGGGTTTATCTGGACTGGATCTACAGTTTAACGTAGGTTCCGAACCACGGTCCTCGGCATTAAGCCTACCGACTGGCGAGTCCTGGATACTGACGTGGCTGGGATCATTTTCTTTGTCGGATTTTACACTCTTTGTCTAGGACAATCACAAATATTGAAAAATCATAAACATATATTTACAACCATGCCCCAGCAGCATTCGAACCTATGACTATCGCAACAGTATCGTAGTATAGGAGGACCATCCTGTCGCCAAGCCGGCAATATATTTTGAGATATGGAATGGAAATTTTTTTTTTTGAATAGTGAAAGTAAATTATAAATTGAGATTAAGTTTAATTTTTTGGAGTAAGATTTAGGTTTTCTCACTATGGAAAACTAGAATGAAAATGTGCTATTAAAAAATGTTTTAAAAATTAAACTAGAACGAGGATGTTTTTTTTAATTTGTATATCTAGAATGGAACATGTTTTTTGTTAACATGGATAATTGACTTTCGAGTAATGTATATTTTTTAATTTTGTTATTGAATTTTATTTTTCGTAATGGATATATGAGTTTGTCGCACGCTTCTAATATTCTAAATAATAAGCGAATGTAATTCTGACCAATCAAACAACCTAGCAAATAAGTTTAGTTAGTTAGTTTTTTACACTAATCCACATTAAATACTAATATCTAACTATCTTTCTTATAGAAAGTTCTATTAATATAAAGTGATATAACTAATAAAAATTAATAATTACCACTGATTCTCTTTTAATTGTTATGCAAGTATGCAAATATGAATATACTTACAAAAATTATAGATTATTGTTGATATTAAAAAAATACATTTAATTTTCATATAGTTAAATTTGTATACAATACCATTTTGAAATTTGTTAAAATAATCTGTAATATAATAGATTTATATGGTGTATTAAAAATTAGTGTATTTTTTACATTGTCTATTTATTGAAGCTAATACATGTTTTTTTAAATAAAATTTGTAAGAAAACAGGCGGTATTTGGAATTGGAAAACTGTCTACGAAGTAAAGAGAACTTCTAATAAATTTGATTTTGTGGTTTGTTTTCTTTTGGCTTTGACATACATTTGAAATATTGCATTTGATTGGCAAATGTCAGTCTGAACGTCTTTATTATATTCGGAATTTAGAGTATTTTTAACGCTATTTTAGTGTGGTTTAGTAAGTGCTATTTTATTATTATAATGTAACAAATAATTGCTTAAAATTATTCAGGGTATTTTTAACGCTATTTTAGTCTGTTTTAGTAAATGCTATTTTGTTATTATAATGTGACAGATAATTGCTTAAAATTAATAACTAATTATAAAATCATAACTAAATTAGTTAATGAATATTAAATAAATAAATTTAATATTTATAAATCTAATTTTTTATATATTATTACGAATAATATAATAGATATATATGGTGTATTAAGATTTTAAAAAATATTATGTTTTTATTAAGACTAATCCAATTATATGATTAGTTTTTTATGAAAATTTAGTTTAACTTGAAATTAGTAATAACTAATTATAAAATCATAACTAAATTAGTTAATAAATATTAAATATATAAATTTAATATTGACAAAGCTAATTTTTAATATATTATTACGAAATAATAATAAAACAGAATAATAATATAATAGATATATATGTTTATTAAGACTAATGCAATTATATGATTAGTTTTTTATGAAAATTTAGTTATGCAAAAAAAATTCAGCAGAAAAAAACTGCAGCCGGTTTTTTTTTTCTAAAATTATATCGCCTAAAATTTCGATCAAAGCTCAGTATAGTCTACGTACCTTAAATATAGAACATTGATATTCACTATCGGAACGAAACTGTTTATTTTTATGTGCAAATAATACTCGAAACGTCTGACTCCCGAATGGCCCGAGACTGTAGTGATACCCACCGTCAAAAATTGACCCTCCCACAGTCTGTCAATATATTTTAAGACTTCCAAATAATCGTAAGATCATTATTTACCCGCGATACCACCGGTTGCTTTCCTTCAATAAATTCGATTAGTTTTTGTTTCTCGTTGCATTACTTTCTGAATTGAATAAATGGTTAAGCAGAGATGCCACTTGCCATATTTCATCGCATTTCCTGTTGATTGACACACATCCTGCATAGCAATAATACAACATAATTACACTGGCACGGTAATATATTTTAGCATAAAAGATATAGTAAAAAATGTGGGTCAGTTTTTTAATTGCCATGCATTATTTCAGCATATACTATTGTGATCAAATGTTAGTAAGACACGTCGTTCGTTTTTAATTTCTGCAATCAGCAGCAGGTGAACAAGGTGGTCGCGGAATGTTATTAGCGAATGTTTTAAAAAAGTCTTGAACACTCTATTAACATTTCGATACTGTAGAAGAATTAGTGTGGTTATAATCAGTCTGAGCTCACCTCTATATGGAAATTCAAAATTCACGGAATAATCCGCTGAATAACATCGATAGCACAGTTACACAAATACCAATAAACAAAAATTGAGGGTTTTTGGTGCTATGCAGGAAAAACCAATGAGTAAGTATATACAAATAAGCCAAATGATAAGATGGTGGTATCAAAAAAAAATTAATTTCTCGATATTCTATTGGTTGTGTAAGGGAAAATCTAAATAGTTCTAAAATTTTCGACAGATGACAGTTAAGGTTCTACCAGCCCAATGAAAAAAAAATTGAAATATGAGCATATGCTAAAAATCATCGTAATTCTTAATCGGGTTTGGTCCACTCACTTTCTGTATAGTCATCTAGCTAACAGTTTATGTCTAGACTAGAATATAATCTGTTCAAAGTTATTTTGTACACACGTCATTTAAATGTGTGACATCAAAACCTCGCAATGTTCCCGTCTCAACTCCGAGTTTTAGTTCAGTTTGGCTTTGAAATACAGCAAAATTCTAATCTGAATAAAATAAATGAACAAAAATGTTATCAGATATGACTGATTTTAACATTACAGTACATCTAACGTTAACTATACAGCCACAATAGTTTATAGGTTAGAGTTATAAAGTGTTATCACTATCGCTTTCAAGCTCATTCGTTTAAGTGTTCGAACTAATCAGACAGCATTGTGTCTTTTTTTAACTAGAATAAAATGAGAAGGAAAATATTGTCTGATTCTAAAACGAATTTACAAATTGCTGCAGGCAATACATTAAACATCTTGGTGACGTATGTACAAAAAAACTTTGAATAGAAGACTATATGATAGATTCTTTTTGCACAGGCGTATTTCTATAAAATAAATTCGGTTTATAGTTCTTATTTGCTACTTCTATGGTTGTATTTTGAGTCGTGATTCCAGTTATTTATGATCGTGAAAATCTGACTAAATTAATTATATTATGGTAATGACAGTCCACTTATGGTTCCATCCAATTTCTATGAATTTGTGGACACATTGCTACATAAAACATAATAGCATAATTAATTAGTACCATAACTAAGTAATAAGATTAATTTAAAAATGTATCTAATAATAAAATATGTAGTATTAGATATGTTGAATGACATAACATCAGCAAAGTTGCCAGAATATGGTAACTTTCAAAGTTGACATAATGGCAGAGAGTGTAAAATTCTATTAAGCGTATTAAAGTTGTGTTTGAGAGTATATTTGTGTAATTGTCCATAATATGTACAAAGAACATGATGGTACCAATATTGTTAAAGATAGCAAGTCTTTAGATTGTGAAAAGTATATGGAGGCTACTAACAGGTAAATTGAAAACTCCCCAGCCTGACACATAGATGGTGCTACTAGAATTAAATCCATATGTTTTTTAGTTAGCACCAACCCTCAAAAGATGCGTGTATA
Source organism: Rhynchophorus ferrugineus (assembly GCF_030347505.1). NCBI lineage: Eukaryota > Metazoa > Arthropoda > Insecta > Coleoptera > Curculionidae > Rhynchophorus > Rhynchophorus ferrugineus. The sequence continues at coordinate 43,626,653 of NW_027472583.1, read as the reverse complement.
AATTTGACAACTGTCGGATCATTAGTTTGTGAATTATAGTATTTTGAGTGAAGCAACTTTTGTTATTGTGAAAAAATGGATAAAAAGGAATTTCGCGTATTGATAAAATATTGCTTTTTGAAGGGAAAAAATACAGTTGAAACAAAAACTTGACTTGATTCCGAGTTTCCGGACTCTGTCCCAGGAAAATCATCCATCAAGGATTGGTATGCTAAGTTTAGACGTGCTGAAATGAGCACCGAAGAAGGTGAACGCAGTGGACACCCAGGTTGTTACCGACGAAAACCTTTAAAAATCCACAAAATGATTTTGAATGACTGTGAATTAAAATTAAATAAAATAGCAGACACTCTAAAGATATCAACTGAACGTGTACATCATATCATTCACGAATATTTGGGTATGAGAAAGCTCTGTGCAAAGTGGTTGCCGCGCGAGCTCACTTTTGACCAAAACATCATCGAGTTGATAATTCGGAGCAGTGTTTGAAGATGATCAAGCGTAATAAACCCGAGTTTTTGCGTCGATATGTGACAATGGATGAAACATGGCTCCATCATTTCACTCCGAAGTTCAATCGACAGTCATCCGGGTAGACTACACGCGATGAACCCGCTCCAAAACGTGGAAAAACGCAACAGTCGGCTGGCAAGGTTATGGCGTCTGCATTTTGGGGTGCGCATAGAATAAAAATATAAAAGACCATCAACAGCGACTATTATATACCGTTATTGGACCGTCTGAAGGACGAAATCGCCGAAAAACGGCCACATTTGAAGAAAAAGAAAGAGATAAGTAGAAAAAAGTCTTGTAACACGGTGCATTGTATTGGTGAAGCAGACGATGGCAAATATACAGGAATTGGGCTTCGAATTGCTTCTTCATCCACCGTATTCTCCACATCTAGCCCCTAGCGACTATTTCCTGTTCTCAGATCTCAAAAGAATGCTCACTGGGAAGAAATTTTCGTCGAATGTTGAGGTGATCGCCGAAACTGAGACCTATTTTGAAGCAAAAAAGAAATCGTACTACAGAAATAATACTGAAAAGTCATGGAGGGTCGCTATCAGTGTATCATCCTTGAAGGGAATTATGTTGAATAAAAAAATTAATATTGCCAAAAAAATTTGTTTTACTATGGTAGGCCGGGGACTTTTCAATTGTCCTGTTATATCAAAAATATTATTGTGTCAAAAGTTATAAAATAAGAATTCAAACATACGAGAGGCATTTAGTCTTCATAGACTGTATGAAATAACTAAATGCAACGAAAATACATTCATGCCACATTATGCATAACCTACCAAACTAAATTGAAATTATATTAACTTTATATAGATGCGCCTGTACTTACATAACCAGTCATATGCCATATGATTCTTCATATGTAATCTTATTAGTTTCTTTCCAGTAATTATAAGTAAGGTATAGAATCTTTAGAGAATAACCTGTTTAAAGATGATTTGTCATATTTATGTTTAATACACCTCTTCCAGTTTTAGTAGAATATCGATCTGAATAAAATATTAATTGCTGTAAATGTAATTACTATTTAAACATATTATTATAGGAAGAGGAACCAGGAAGAAGTGAACGTTGCGGAAATTAAAACGTGTGAGAGTTAATGTGACTTCAAAAAGATCAAAATAATTTAAATTCATACTCACAGTAGTGTTTGAACTAAGCTCCATACAGAACTTTTGTTGAGGCTAACTAGAACCACGTTTGTTGAAAACAAAATGAAAATATTGATTCAAAATTCAATATTTTTATGTTGAAAATAAATAACACTATACCGAAAAAGTTTAAAACAGACAAATTGGATTCTTTATCCCAGCAGATTCAACGCGTTATTAGATACCATGTGAATTGAAAGCTAGAGACGTCAAAGATGGCCAGGAGAGCACATAAATGAAATCGTGTATCGATCACAAAATCATATTTTCGGACAAAGGTCAATTTCATATTGAAGGCTATGTATCTTGAAATGGCAACATTCTCATTCGAAGAAAAATGATACTGCTAACAGATTTTTTGACGATTTTGGTCGAGGTTGAATCAATTTTTATGGTAAATATCTATCGAACTATTCGTAAAATAAAATGAAATATCTGGGTTAAGAGAGTGAATTGTAGTCAAGGTAGGCGAAGTGGCTATTTGTCAGGAACTGGCATGTATATCGATCAGCGATGTCTGAAAATTATTAAATTATTCAGTATATGCAGTTCAGTATCAATTGAACACTTAGAAACTTATGGTGATGCTAATCCACCATTTCAATTGTCGTTATTCAAAATGATAATTTAGATGTCAATGATAAAGAACAGATTAGAGGACTAAATAGGCTTAAAGACAATGACTTGCGATACTTATTAGACGCAAAACCAAGCTCTCAAAGAAGAAGGTCAGATATTTGTTTCAGACACATTAGGAGTCAATGAATCAATTACGAATTAGCTGAAAATGCCATCTCAAATTGTTTCAATGATTGCCAGGCTAAAAACTAAGTGGTTTCTGTGGTGTATTGTGATTGGCCATAAAAAGTGGCTATTACGACAAGTAATCAGTTTCCAAGTAAAAGTAATTGGTTGGCTCACGGCTTTGAAACGCTAAAGAAAGGCGAAAATTGATCGACTATTGGATCGTTGGCAAACATCGTCCTTTCGACACGGTATTGTCAGGTTGATATACAAGTGGGAAAAATATTTTCATTAATATACAGCGTACCAATTTTTCTAGATTGTGAATAACTATACATTGTAAATTAATATAGCAGCATTTTGGAACGCTAGTTTTCGAGGGCAAAAAAATTAAATTGTAAATGATAAATAGTAAGATACTTTTGACTGGCATAATAGGTAACACTTTTAACTGGTATAATAGGTAATACTTTTTTGATAAACTTTCACGGTTTTTGTCCAAGCCTCTTGTTTGTCGAAACTTTTTTCGTAAAATCTTGAAAACCAAAATTAGGTTCCAAAGGTTTCAGAAATTGCATACATCCAAAAGATTTGAAATTTTTTTTACAGTAGCAGTTGTTAATTTAAAAATATTAACCGTAAAGGGGTGAATAAAGTATATTAAATATTTGTAATAAATACTTTAATACTCAACAATTTATTTTGTTGGCTATTAAGAAGAGCACCACAGTTTTTATTTGTTAACGAATGGACTATCTTAACAGAATGTTGTCAACTTTTAAAGCCCATTGAAATAATGACCACCGAGTTATCTGGAGAAAGATATCCCAACGATGTCTTTAATTATACGGTTAATAAGAGGACTACAACATTCCATCAAATCCAGGATTTTAAAGATTTTAAGTGGATGGAGAAAAAATTACAAAATTGTCTATTAGATGTTATCAATAAAAGACTGGCAATTTTAAAAATGAATACGATATGCGGGGAATCCACATTTTTAGATCCTAGATTTAAAAAAGCAGGATTTGGTATTGCAAATAATGCTGTGGCGATACAGAAAGGTATCACAAAAGAGGTATCTTCCATTCTAACTTAAAAAAATACAAATATAGTTCCACAACTCGAAATTCAAGACAAAACTACTAACCAAGAATGTATTGACATCTGGAGATATTTTGATAAAAAAATGGCTAGAATGAAAAAAGAAATTACTCCAAGTACTGCAGCAACTTTACAGATTTAGCAGTATTTGGAAATTCCATTTATTAGACGTTTAGAAAACACATTGGATTTTTGAAAAACCCATAAAATGAAACTACCTGAATTATATCAGTTACGCGTAAAATATTCCTCTATACCCGCAACATCTGTCCCCTGGGAACGAGTTTTTTCAAAATCTGGACAAATAATTAAAGATCGAAGAAATCGCCTCACGGGAGACAAGTTGAACATTAATTTACACAGTAATATAAAAATAGTTTCGTTCAAAAGTAAATAAAACTTTTATTTAAAAAGGGTGTGATAGTTATTGTACGATCATTTTTAGGTTCATCATGGATTAGATTTTTTAGTGATTAGGTATACGTTTACATTTTATTTAGTAGTTTTTAGGGTTTATTTAAGTTGTATTGTACTATTTATATTTATTATGCTGCTATTTAAAAATAGCAATTAATATATTAAAACACGATAAAACATTTGTGGTGTTATTATTCCATTCCTTTTTACACATCCACAGAACATTCAGTATAAAAGTAATCCTAATTCCTTTAAATTTATTTTAATTATTACATGATAATAGAAATTACGAAATTAGTAATTTTGTTTTCTTTTTTTTTAAGGTTCACGTGAATGAATACATCTCTGTCTCGCTTATAGTACCATTGGAGAATATAAAGACATTTAAAACTAACTGCTCCAAGCATTTATCTCCGTCCTTTCCTATCTCACATTTTATACAGACAAGAATTCGTACATCTTCGTCTGCCATCACGAATGGAAAAAAAACAGTCGAACGGTGCATTTGACTGAAAATAGTAAGAAAAGAGTAATTACTATTTTTAGTCGCTATTTTTTTGACTGTTGACTGTTTCGTCTGATTTCAGTCGATTGTTCCCAACTCTAATATATAATATATATATATATAATATATATATATATAATATATATATATATATATATATATATATATATATATATATATATATATATATATATATATATATAATTGGGAAGATTCTCAGAATATATGCAAGCACCAGATCATCAGAATATAATTATATAATTTTGCAACTTGTAATATATCATTCTTTGCTGTTCCCGCTCATTTTTGGTTGATGAGCGAAGAAACAGCCAGGAATAAACATTTTCGTTAGTTGTCAATAATTTTCAACTATTAATTAATCATGGCCTTAAATTCAGACATTATTTTAATTCGTTGTATTCGTCACCAGTTGCTGTTGCAGTCCACTCAGATGACGCTCATTTTGATTCCGGAGTGAAGTGATCTATGTTTCATCCATAATCACATATCAACGCAAAACTTTGGTTTTGTTACGTTAAAACATGACCAAACACTGTTCAGAATCATCGACACGTCCTAATTTTTGGTCAAAAGTGCAATTTGGAGCTCATGCAATATAAAATCAATACGTTCTTTAAATATCTTTACGATGTTAGATAACTCACGCAACTTCACTTTTCGATCATTCAAAACAATTTTGTAAATTTTTTTGATGCTTTCTGGTGTTACCACCTTATTTAGTCACTATGGATCACTGCGTTCTGCATCATCGGTGTCTATGATCACCTTTGAGTCAGCAAACCAACGTTTTATTGCTGTTTCTGATGGAATGGAGTCCTTATAACACTTTTCAAAACATTGCTTCGCTTGAACGGTATTTTTTCCCATCAAGAAGCAGTATAAAATTAAAGCACAAAATTGTTTTTGATCCATTGTTTTGAAAATAAAAAGCTAATATCACTCTTAGCACAATAACTCTCAAACTTATGAGTAGAATATACTGAAATTTTAACAAATTTCTTTTGAAGGTTGGTACTAACTGAAAAAAACGGTGAATGGAATAAAACTAGCGCCATCTCATGCCATCATGTGTTAGGTCCGGAACTTTTCATCCCACGTGTTAAAGTTAATTGGCTTTCAGGGCATTATTTAACATTAAAATCAAAAACTACATTTTCAAACTGTTTAAAGCAAATCCCAGTGGCTGCAGTATGACGGAGCAGCATCACTATAAGACTGCTTAGTATTTAGTATTTGATATTTGAGAATTAATCACTAATAATGAATCTATCAAAGTCGATAAAGTAGACAAGCCTTAAACTTCGTATTCTATTTTAAACAGATATCAAGACTAAGATCCTGCTCTTTTGAATGCTTATTATTTTGCCAATTCTTCTGAATGACTCCGATACTTGGACTCTGTATCAGTCTGATATCTGTAACCTTAAGGTCCTTCAAATACGATACCTAAGACACATTCTACATGTTTTTCTCCGAATTGGTATTATAAATGAAGTGATTCGTTTAAGGTGTCACAATGAGAGCAAAAATGAGAAATAAAATTCAGAGACGTAGATTACAATGGTTTGGACATGTCTGTCGAATGAAAGGTGAATGATTTTTTTGGATGGAAGATGCAGAGAACAGTTCCGAAAAAGATATGGATCATGATAGCTGCGGTCGATCGCCAATTATGACGAGATTTAGTGAAGAATATTCGAAGCTCTGCGATACCAACAGCTACATATTGGTTGAGAAGTAGACACTCTCTTCGAGTACCGGCTATGGATTGATGATGGTGATCACTTTAAACAGTTGATAGATATTAATTTTAAAAAAATATTCGTTATAAATCAGCGTTTTCAGCGGAATCATCTATTGCTACAGAGGTAAGAGAATGTTAAAGGTGCTAAAAGATAAAACTTTCAGTGAAATAAAATTATTTCATGATTTTAAAACATAGTTATTAAAAAAAAGTTAATATCAAATATATCTTGTATCAATTTACGAAAATCTAACACTAATAAACTATTAGTGAATTTTCATATATATTTACATTAAATTAATCAGTAATAATACATTTGGATCATTATAATTCTGATAGCGCTTATCTATAAAATTACTAAACATCAAGGATTTTAGGTCAATACACAAAATATTTTTAACCGACAGGCTTTATCTCAATAGTATCAAAACCTCGAATAAATTCCATTAAATACCACAAAGTGGCTTCGTTCAACTAGAATTAAAATATCAATACAAATTCCCAATTAATAAGATGAATGTCCCAGATAATAACAAGAGTATATAAAGTTCTATTGATTTTAGTGACATCAACCTCTTAGATTTTTTAGTGACTGGACCTACAGCTTAACGTGGACTCCGAACCAAGGTCCTCGGCATTAGCCTACCGAATGTCGAGTAACCAACTTTATAAATCATCCCAGAAGACATCCGGTCTTACCTAGCCTGGTTACTGGTGTGACTGGGATCATTTTCCTTGTCGGATTTTATACTCTTGCCTAGAACACTCAGAAACATAAATTTACGACCATGCCATAGCAGCATTTAAACCCGCGACTATCGCAACAGTAGGAGGACCGTCCTTTACCACTGCTCCACCAGCCAGCAAGAAGAGTATATAACAAAAGTCCCCGGCCTGACACATAGATGGCGCTACTAGAATTAAATCCATATGTTTTTTAGTTAGCCCTAACCCTCAAAAGATGCGTGTATAAATTTGACAGCTGTCGGCTCATTAGTTTGTGTATTTTGAGTGAAGCGACTTTTCCTATTGTGAAAAAAATGGATAAAAAGGAATTTCACGTGTTGATAAAATATTGCTTTTTGAAGAGAAAAAATACAGTTGAAGCAAAAACTTGACTTGATGCCGAGTTTCCGGACACTGCCCCAGGAAAATTAACCATCAAGGATTGGTATGCTAAGTTTAGACGTGGTGAAATGAGCACCGAAGACGGTGAACGTAGTGGACACCCAAAAGAGGTTGTTACCGGCGAAGACGTTTTAAAAATCCACAAAATGATTTTGAATGACCGTAAATTGAAATTGAATGAAATAGCAGACACTCTAAAGATATCAACTGAACATGTACATCATATCATTCATGAATATTTGGGTACGAGAAAGCTCTGTGCAAAGTAGGTGCCGCGCGAGCTCACTTTTGACCAAAAATAACGACGAGTTGATTATTCGGAGCAGTGTTTGAAGATGATCAAGCGTAATAAACCCAAGTTTTTGCGTCGATATGTGACATTGGATGAAACATGGCTCCATCATTTCACTCCGAAGTCCAATCGACAGTCATCCGAGTGGACTGTACACGCTGAACCCGCTCCAAAGCGTGGGAAAACGCAACAGTTGGCTGGCAATGGCGTCTGTATTTTGAGATGCGCATGGAATAATTTTCATTGACTACCTTGAAAAAGAAAGGACCATCAACAGCGACTATAACATAGCGTTATTGGACCGTTTGAAGGTTTTGACGAAATCGCCGAAAAACGGCCGCATTTGAAAGAAAAGAAAGTGCTGCTTCACCAAAACAGTGCACCATGTCACAAGTCAGTGAAATCGATGGCAAAAATCGATGAATTGCTTCCTCATCCACCGTATTCTACAGATCTGGTTCCCAGCGACTATTTCCTGTTCTCAGATCTCAAAAGAATGCTCGCTGGGAAGAAATTTCGTCGAATGAAGAGGTGATCGCCGAAAATGAGGCCTATTTTGAAGTAAAGAACAAATCATACTTCAAAAATGATAATGAAAAGTTGGAGGGTCGCTATAATCAGTGTATGGCCCTTGAATTATGTTGAATAAAAAAAAAATAATTTTACCAAAAAAATGTGTTTTACTATAGTAGGTCGGGGACTTTTCAATTGACCTGTTAGAAGAGTATAATACATGGAATTAACATTTATGCGATACTAGTTGACTCGACAGACGCCCTGCCTGTTTAAAGTCGTCTGACATGTCTTTCGGAATAATAGGGATTTGTATGTCATCAACTCACCAGCTATCTTATTTGAGGTCTGAAAATAGTTCGTTCAGCATTTTGTGGAGTCAATATAACACGTTTACTCAACCAAATATGATTTTTGTAATTTTAAGTAATGTTTGGGAACACTATCTCGATAAGATCGCTCTTTGATTCCGTAGAGTGAGTTAACAGGAATTTTGCCATTGCCAACGTCAAGAAATTGTTTGGAAAACACTTCTCCATATTAGTCGTTCAGCAATTCATATGTGTTCATTTTTAATGTGAGTGTTTAAAATTCGTCACCTGGAGTTGATCCATTCCAGGACCGAGCGCTAAACTGGTTATTGTTGTTTCGTGCATTTTACAATGTGCTATCTAATGCCTGCAAAGATTTTTGTGTGCTATCGTGAATTGATACCAAAAGATCAATTTACTTTTCTGCAACCCTTTGGTCGTCACAGAATTTATCAAAAGTTGGATTTCATGTCCAACGGGATCTTTTTTTAATTTAATTATTACATTGTTACCAGTCGTCGCCGACTAACCTACAATTTGTCTGTACAATAACTTAAATCTAGGTATATATCCGGAAGGAAACATCCGCCCTATCTTAGTCTCTAGTATAATAATGTGTACACTAACTCATTATACAAGATCAAATGGTTTGATGATTTTGAGTCTGTGTCCTGTTCTGGTGTTATCCCAAGGCTGTATTGACACGAGAATGGATTTTGTCCTCATATATTCTTGCCATTCTCTTGATTTCCTGAGTGACAGTCGGTACTTGAAGGTCTCCGTACAAGTAATCAGTACTGTAGTAACGAAGTGCACCTACAATACTTCTCAGAACTTTGTTCTAGAAAACTTGTACTTTATTTATATTAGTTTTGCGGAACATCACATATAAGTGAATTCCATATAGGTTTCAATACTCGCTTGTAACACATGGGCTGAAAACGCACGAGCGTAATAAAGAAAACGCGTTCTTTGTTCAAAAGTGGCTTTACTCATCAACGTAATCTCCATCAAGAGAATTCCGGAATGAAGTGATGGATCCATGTTTCATTCATTGTCACATATCGAAGCAAAAATTCCGGTTCGTTACGTTTAAATATGACAAATACTGCTCAGAATCATCAACACGTTCTTGTTTTTGGCCAACAGTGAGCAAACGCGGCACCCACTTTGAACAGAGCTTTCTTATTGCTCATGCAATATAAAACCAACACGTTCTTTTGATATATTTACGATGTTAGCTAACTCACGTAACTTCACTCTTCGATAGCAAACCAACGTTTTATTATTGTTTCTGATGGAGCAGAGTCCTTATAACACTTCTCAAACCTTTACTTCGCTTGAACGGTATGTTTCCCATCAAGAAGCAGTGTAAAATTAAAACATGAAATCAGTTTTTGATCCATTGTTTTGAAGATAACAAAAGTAAGTCACTCTTAGCACAATAACTCACAAACTTATGAGTAGAATATCATGAAATTTTAACAGCTTTCTTTTGAAGCTTAGTACTAACTGAAAAAGTTGTGAATGCAATAAAACTAACGCTATATATGTGTTAGGTTCCGAACTTTTCAGTCCATGTGTTTTTTGTGTACTGATAATTGTAATTTTTTCCAATTAATCAATACAGTTTCTTACATTTTAACTCCAGTTTTTTCCTTTTCTTTTTTAAACGTTCCTTCCAGCGAAGTTTTCAAGATCAAGATTAATTCTGAGATACTTGTTGACCTACCTACTGACCTGTTGCAATTTTCGTGTGTCTTCTTCGGTACAGCAAGAATCGCAGTGTCTACCTGCTTTAGCTTCTTTTATTGTAGAGTAGGTTTCCTTTTATGTGCCTCTAATCACTATGACTGTAATGTAAGATTTCAGTAGCTCAGTGTGTTGTTTCGGCAACATTGTCTGTAGTTTTTGAGTGCGGATGTCATGTCTTACCTTATCAAATGCTTGTGCTACAGCTAAGAATATAGCTGAACATGTCTTTTTACCTTCATAGGATTTTTCAATTACATTTTTTTTATTACATTCATTTAGATTTTTTTCTCTCTATAATCGGTGTTATCCTTTTCAACATGAGTTTTGAAAATACCTTAGATATTACTGGTATCAGTGAGAAAAATCTATAGGTTTTTAGTTCATTTGGTGACTTTCCAAGTTTTGGAAACATGATAATTTCAGTCATCTTCTAAACGTCAGGGAAATTTTTTAGTCAAAATTCTGCATTGATCAAGTTAGTGACTTTTATAATTCCCTTTCTTGGCAGTTTTTGGCAGATTATTAACTGTATGTTAACTTTAATAACTTTGGTTGCTTCTTTCGGCGCGACTAAGTGAATAGCAATTACACATCGAATTTTCACATTCTATGTTCATCAAATTATACTCAATATCAGTTTCATTTAAATCTACTGCTTTCTACTTTTACTTATTTCTCACTTACGAACTTATAACTCACCATAAATGAGTAAATAAATTCTATGAGGCTATATTATGATCGTTAATATTCTTTAAATAAATTCAATATATACAGTTGTTTACAATTTAATCCAATGACATAATATGTCTCCAGAACTATATCAATTACGATTAGTCCTTAAACAATATATATACATAATAATATATTGTATATTAATATAGCAGTATTTTGGAACGCTATTTTTCAAGATTATTAATGTAATAGGACAAAAAGATGAAAAATGTGAATGATAAATAATAAAATACTTTTGACTGTTTTTATGGCAATAATAGGTAATATTTTTTTGATTGACTTTTTCGATTCGATCTAACTCTCTCGATTTTTGTTCAACACTTTTGATTGTCAAAACTTATTTCCTAAAATCTTGAAAACTAAATTTAGATTCGAAAGTTTCTTCTAGAAATGGCATCAATTCGAAACGATTTGAAAAAGTTTTAACAGCAACAGATAAATTTCGAAAAAAAAATAACTATATTTAATATATATACTAAATATTTCTAATAAATAAGTTTTCTGATAAGAAAACTCTTCTTTAGTATTCAACAATTTATTTTCTTGACTAGTGAAAAATACAAGAAAATAATAATGATCGAGATACTTTTTGGTTAAGATTTATTTTATCTGCAGGTAAGACAGAGAAATCTTTTTTTACAATCTATATTTATCAGCGAAACGTTCTATGGAACTAAAGGTTGAGAATATCAAGAATTTTACATACGTCTGACAATCGGACGACTTTTAATGGCGCATCCGTTTACGTGTTCGAACTAATCCGACAGCATTGTGTCTTTCTTAATTAGAATAAAATGAGAAGGAAAATATTGTCTGATTCTAAAACGAATTTACAAATTGCAGAAGCAATACATTAAACATCTTGATGACGTATATACAAAAAACTTTGAATAGACTATATAAACATATTTTTTTACTCAAGACACAATTTCCATATTAACATTAAATGCGTGGTAAAACCGATTGAAATCTGTAGAATAAATTGCATCTTATATCCGTCATATCATTATTTTTATTATTATCATATTAAATTATTAGTAATCAATTGTCATCTTTGAATACATATAGTCTATCCAATAAAAAAGCTAATGCACGTCATCGAAATTTATGACGCCAACACGTCGCAATATTGCCGTATTAACTTAGTATTTTGGTTTACAATGTTTGCTGGTTTGTAACATCTAATTATTATCGGTAATGTTTTGAAAAATGTTGTAGAGATGACAACAGTATCGACCGGTACCAACACAAATCATTCAGACAATCATCAACAGACAGCATTCTATCTCTTTTTAACTATTTTTAAACATTTGGCAATATATTCGACGTCATCTATGGCGTGCATTGAATCTTCTATTGGAGGGACTATATTTTGATACGGACAAAAAATGTCATATTAAATATTGAATTTGATATTGATTAAATATTAATTTTTTATGGATAATTCTAAAAGTAATTCCGTTTCAAAATATGCGTATCGTAACGAAAATAATTATTTATCTCATTTTAAATTATATAAAGCACATATTACAGATCGGATATACGGTAGGGATGGAATTCTGCGAAGAATTACACAGAAAAAATAAAATATATGTAGCAATGCGAATTGTCCGAATGTATAAAGTACAATTATGCCAAAAAAATCTATACACGTAGAAGTAGAGCTAATAAATACACATTAATATTTTATTATTTTAAAATCTCTCCATTTTTGATCTCATTTATAACCATTTATGATTAGGATCAGAAATTATTTATCATGTTTAGCTTGATATATTTATTGATATTATATAATATTTGCTTGCATATATTCTGGTGATTTTTTCATTTTAAAAAGGGATTTATTTATTGTGACAATATACATTAATATTTCTAATATTTCCCATACTGAATAATTTTTAATATTTCCCATACTGAATAACGCTACAAATATTCCCATCTTCCTGGTGAGATGGCGATAGCTTGCGAAAGAACGATGTTGGTTTGGCACCAAATCAGTCATCGATTCATTTTCGAACCTCTTCAGCATTTCGAAACCATATTTCAACCAACCCATACTACATCGATATAAATAACAGGTCAATTGAAAAGTCTCCGGTTTACCATAGTAACACACACTTTTTTGGCAAAATTAGTCTTTTTATTCAATAAAATTCTCTTCACGGGTGATACTCAGATTATAGCAACCCCTCAAATTTTCGATACCATTTTTGTAGTACGATTTGTCTTTTGCTTCAAAATAGGCCTCAGTTTCGGCGATCACCTCTTCATTCGACGATTTCTTCCCAGCGAGCATTCTTTTGAGATCTGAGAACAGGAAAATAGTCGCTAGAGGCCAGATCTGGAGAATACGATGGATGAGGAAGCAATTCGAAGCTCAATTCATGAATTTTTGCCATCGTTTTTACTGACTTGTGACACGGTGCATTGCCTTGGTGAAGCAGCACTTACTTTTTCATCAAATGCGGCCGTTTTTCGGCGATTTCGTCCTTCAAACGATCCAATAACGCTGTATAATAGTCGCTGTTGATGGTCCTTCCTTTTTCAAGGTAGTCAATGAAAATTATTCTATATGCATCCCACAATACAAACGCCATAACCTTGCCAGCCGACGAATGACTGTCGATTGGACTTCGGAATAAAATGATGGAGCCATGTTTCATCCATTGTCACATATCGATGCAAAAACTCAGGTTTATTACAGATGATCACCGTCAAATACTGTTCCGAATCATTAACTCGTCGTTGTATCTTTAGAGTGGCTGCTATTTTATTCAATTTCAATTAACGGTCATTCAAAATCATTTTGTGGATTTTTTAAATTTTTTCGTCGGTAACAACCTCTTTTAGGCGTCCACTGCGTTCACCGTCTTCGGTGCTCATTTCACCACGTCTAAACTTAGCATACCAATCCTTGATGGTTGATTTTCCTGGGGCAGTGTGCGGAAACTCGGCACCAAGCCAAGTTTTTGCTTCAACTGTATTTTTTCCCTTCAAAAAGCAATATTTTATCAACACGTAACAAAAGCTGTTTTACTCAAAATACTATAATTCACAAACTAATGATCCGACAGCTGTCAAATCTATACACTCATTTTTTGAGGTTTAGGGCTAATTAAAAAACATATGTGTTAATGGATTTAATTCTACTAGCGCCATCTATGTATCAGGCCGGGGAATTTTCAATTGACCTGTTAAGTAGCATTTAGAAGATGCTGTCTAATGACTACTTTGGTAAAAACCACATCAGTTTCTTCTTGAACTCATTTTTACAATTTGACAACGTCTTAATAAATAATAAACAGAAGTCTGGTGTATAACATGGATACACGTGAACTTACTGTAGAAATGACAGTAGTATATCCCTCGTACTTTTTGGAATGTGTAGATGAGTCAACAACGCTCATCGATTGGACTTTGCGTATTTTATTCGCTATTGCTGGCTAGTTAAATTATGCTAGTAGACCTCCCCAATGACCGTTTAAATCGTTTTTAAGACATCCTTTTTAACCGGTTTTACAATAAATCATAGGAAAACTTTTTCTTTTGTGAGTAAAGAAGCAGTGATAATGAATCGAAGTAAATTCGTGCGGATAGATCTTCTTTCTTTTGACTTTTCTCTAGACATGCAAATAATTTCCAAATGTTGATATACATTTCTTAAGTCCTTTAACAATTTGTATTGGGTTTATGCCAACAATAATTTTCGGTTGGCTAGCTACAAACTTTTTAGTGTGAGTTTGAAAAATAATAACAATGTTACGGTAAATACACGGTAATTACGGTAATTAGAAATATATTAAGTGTATTTTGTACAACTGGGTGTGCATCATGTCACGCCGATTAAGTTCAGTAGTTCTTTAACACATTAAGTTCAGTAACTGTAATTCTTAATTAATTTTCTATAAATAAACAAGACTTGTACTCTTCCTGTAGTTTCAATTATTTATTATCAAACAGAATTCAACACATTGTCCATTTTATTCATAAAGAGTGAATTAGTATATTAAATACTATAATAAGCTAGTTTTTTTAAACTTTAAAAGAAGTGTTTAAAAAAAATCTGCTTAAAATTTTACCAAACTACAGTGAATTTAATTGTTTAGAAATTCAAAAAAAGCCTGCTTATTCTGCTATTCCAATTCTTATTATATTAATCTACATACTTAATTACGTTGCTGTTGCTCAATATACATACATAACTTTAAATCAAATAATAGTCTTTGAATCCGTTTAAAATATTTTTGATTTCACTGTAACAATTAAATTTTGACTAGTATCAAAACTCATTTACGTCAAACAAAAAATACTTTTGTTCCGCAATAATAAAATTCATTACATTAGTTAACCATAAATAATTTTTAATAAATGGCTATATTAAATCTAAGCAATGTTTTGAAGAAGAGGCTATATAAATTGCTTAATATATTAATAAAATTTTAATTAGACATTATGAATACAAGCAAAATGCGTTTTTAATTATGTAAAATTTGTTGAATCGTTGACTGAACGATCTTTTTTAAAATAATAAATGTAAAATAATGAAATAATGAATATCTAAAAACAAAATCAAATATCCATACCGAAATGTAGTTTTATTGTTTATTTTTATAAACAGTTTTTTATTTTTTGGTAATAAATACAGCCATTGGAACTCTTAAACTTGTTGATACAATAATGACAAATTAAATTCAAGGGGATTTTATGTCAGCCAAAAACAATTTATTTCACCAGACAATATCAATTGTTGTCAATATTAGATCGCATAATGTACCAAATTAGGAATGGGATCATTAACAGTAACATCAGCTAAATAAATATATATATAAATATAGTTTATCAAAAGAGCAATCAAGAATTTATATGCGCTACGTCGCCTGCATTTTTAACGACCATGAAGCAATAATTTAGATATAAATTTTGCACATTTTTCTTTATTAATATTCTTCAAAGATAATGTTTAACATATCAACTCTCTAGTCATTGCAAAATATAACATATTCTTAAATGGAGTACAAAACTTATATTTCGAATATATATATATATATATATATATATATATATATATATATAATACTAAAAAAATAATTCATCTTATTTACCTGAATGAAGGTAGGAGCTATATATTCAGATTAGGATAAAAACAAAATATAAGAGAGTATTTATATTCTCACATTTTTTTTATTATTGAAGTTTTAGACTTTTTTATTCTAATGGTTTCTTCATGTCGAATAAAAAATAAATAAAATGAGTGTACTGTTCTAATCTACTGGTGCTTGTAGCAAACTAGCAAGACATTCTACTGCTGAAATTGAAATACAAAAGCAAATACAGGCAAATAACATCAATGAAAACTGATTATATTAACCTGCTTCAGCCAACCAACAACACTAGTGACTTTATTACTGACTTCTGTGGGTACATCAATAGAATGTTCCTCCACTAGAGAGCTCCACTTGGCTCTTAAAGCAGCTTGTGCAGTAAAACTTGCCATTGTTGTGTTTCCTTCTGCTTAACTTGTTTTATATGCAACTACACAGGCTATTAATTTATTTCATTAACAACAAAAGCGCCTTTCTCTGGTTGTTTTGCTCAAGGTGAAAAAGAAAACTTCAAATGTGTAGGTCTTGTGTTAATTAGAACAAGAAAAAGCTGTCAAAAATACATGAATTATTTACGAGACTTTTATTGCTGATAAACCTACACAAAATCGGTATAGATTATAAAATTTAAAAGTGATCCACTTACACAACAATAATATATTTCAAATTTCTTCTAAAAACTAGTTGCTTAAGAATATATTAAAAAATAATTCAACTATTACTGGCCATTACACTCTTACACTACCACCACATTATTGATCATGTATTTTAATGAATGTAATCCACCTTTAACAATTATTAATAGTAATTCCCGCCTCTAATTGACTCTGAGAATGTTACACAATGAAAAATGCAAATTTTGTCTCCGAGAGGGATTCAGAAATTATAATCCAAGTTACAAAAGGACACAGTACAAGGACAAGGATTTCTATTTATGAAGGAATGTCATTGTAGTCGGTCAGATATTTCTGGTTGCAGACATATCGAGTTATTTAAAAGCTAATTTAAAAGACATTTAAAACTGTAAACTATTGTTGTTATATAAACAAAAATGGAATTATTTAAAAAACTATAAATGTATCAAGGGCGTCTGTTAAAATAAATCTGATATTAATGACTAATGTATACTTGATCTTGTATTTTTAAAAAGAAGAAGATTTTGTCAACTAAACTGAGCAGCATAGAAAATATCGTGAAAGTTTTTAAAAATATTCTTATTAAGTGGTACGGAGTGAAATTTTGGAATGTTAATTCTAATTAATTTATTAACGTATTATTTCACCAAAGATAGTATTGTGTGTCTTTACATAAAAACTCATTTAATTATCACATCCTCAATTCTAAGGTATTTAGATTATTTATAATAACTTTTAAATTAAATTATAGATAACAAAATCTATTAAAAAACAAGATCATTATGTAGTGTTTTTCTTTATATACAGGTTTTAAAAGCAGTCAATATGTTTAAAACAATAATAAGAACCATGACTAGTCAGTATGCTAAAAGAAGTTTTGGTAATGCAGCTGCAGTTACTAACAAAATGGATTTGCAACAAGAAGCTATGTTGAGAGAAAATTGCTACCTAGTTGATGAAGCTGACAATATTATTGGGGAAGCCAGTAAGAGAGACTGTCATTTAGTACAAGAAAATGGATACATTCCACTGCATCGAGCATTCAGTGTATTTTTATTCAATAAGAAAGGTGATTTGCTTTTACAAAAAAGAGCTACTCACAAGGTAAAAAGCTATATTTAATGTTAGTTTTCTATTTATTTGAAACTGTTATTTTAAGATTACATATCCTGATTGTTATACTAATTCATGCTGTAGTCACCCCCTAAGTAATTTTGAAGAGGAAGCTGATGAAAATAATGCTTTAGGAGTGAAAAAAGCAGCCCAAAGAAGACTACAATTTGAATTAGGCATTCATCCTGATAGTGTTCCCCTTAATTCTATACAATACATCACTAGAATACTTTATAAAGATGAAGGTAAGAATATTGCACCTATTTATTATTCTAATATTTTAATTGTACATTTCTTTGATACAGGTGATGGTAAATATGGTGAACATGAGATTGATTATGTTTTATTTATTAAAAATGATGTCCAGTTAAAACCTAATCCTGATGAAGTATCTGAAATTAGTTTCATTCCTAGGAAGGAATTTGACAATTTTGCTCAGAGTTTATCTGGTCATTGGACTCCATGGTTTAATCTTATTATGAAAAGTCGATTAAAATACTGGTGGGATAATTTAGATAATCTTGATGAGATTAGAGACCATGAAAAAATTCTTCATTTGAAATGAACTAGACTTGATAATTTTATTATACTATTTAATTTTTGTGCTTTTATACATCTCACTTGAAGTTATCCACCAAATTTTAATTGTGTTACCTTTTATGAGATTTTATTTATATTTAATAAGTTACCTGATTGCATTGTATTTATAAATTTTAAAATTATGTGATTTTAATAAATTGCATAAATTTATAATTATTAAACAATTATTAATTGATATTAGTGTTTGATAATAAGTTTTTTCATTATAATCCTCTTTCCTTTTCTCTCTCAAGTTTAATGTAAGGAATTCATAAATCTGGAAAAACATTCGCAAACATGAAATTCTATATATACCTACAATAGGCAATATTTTGCTAATTAATAATAATAATTCTTTTATATATACATTTTGAGTTAATATTATAATCGATGTATATAATATTTTGCAATGACAAGTTAAACAATTATTAGTAATTACAGTTTTAATCGTCTGTTTAACAATATATTTTTTGCAACTATCAACTGTTTCGACCGTTTAACATTCGATAATAACCAACACTACAAAAATATGTTAACATAGAAAAAACTTAACCAAACTTTTTTGAAGACCTGTATACATAGAATAAACCTGTATATGGTTATAGGTTAAAAATTAAAAAGTAACGAAAACACACTCCAATGCGTATTACTCAGTCTCTTCTTAGACAGCATATAGGATGGCACTTCGAAAAGCATTGGAATGTCCAAAGAAAAAGAGTGCCAATACAGACGGGCGTTGACAAAATCTTACGTGAAAAAGGTTTTGAAATAGAAGATCCAATAGAATTTTTAAAAGAAAAAGTTGTACACGAAAGGTATATCACGTTTTAAGACTAAATGCTTTTAATTTATACCTCACTAATTTAATTTTATAGAATTGAAGTGGTGGGATTTGGTAATAGACCACCAAAATTGGATCATACGCACCCAAATTGGCATGATAGAAAATTATTAACATATAAAGATAATAATGTTTTATTGGAAGGTTTGACTCAAGCAAAAATTCTTACTAACACTGTCCAAATTACAGATGGTTTGCCAGAAAAAATTGAACCAGCAACATTTAGTAGTGAATTTAATAGGCGTATTAAGAAAATAATTTTAGGATCTTTTGCATTGGATGCCCAGCAGGTGAAACTTCCTAAAGTGAAAGACCCTGAAAGGCCAGCATGGAATTTTCCTAGAACTTATGGAATTACACAAAATAGATCATTGTATGTTAATTATTCAATAATATTAAATTATTTTTATTAAATGTATATTTTTTTCAGCAAATTATTAGTTAGCAAGCTTTTAAATCTTATAGAAACATCTTCAGATGTAGAGCTTGTTAAGCAACGCTTCTTAACAGATAATCTTATTTTTTCATATCTATTTGAAAAAGATAATGATCTTATACAGTTTCAACTTTTGGGAGACTTTGTATTATTATCTAAAGAACCTTTAAGTCCTGTTACTCAGCAGAGCACTAAAGAATTTGATTTGCCTATCATAGATCCAATTAAACCAACAATTACTTTAAATGAGGAGAATATATATGTGTTAGACAATATTTATCGTAAGCACCTATAAGGTACTGTATCATATGTAATAAGGTAATGAACATTAATTTAATTACAGCCATTAAAAAGGAATCACCGTTTTATCCTCATACACTTTTTATAAATTTTGATCCTGAAAATGTTAAAAATATTTTTGAAGAAGAGGTAACAGAAGATCAAATCCATGGTAGAAATTTGTTAAAAACGTTTACTGCTGCTGCTTCTTATGCTCGAGCAAGATATGGTGTAAGTTTTTCTTTATTTTGATTAAAAGTGAATTATGATTATTATGAATATTTTAGGAAACTGTAACAGATTTACCTTCCCCTGTAACAATACAATCCATTCAAACTGACGGCAAAATGTTTTATTTTGGGGTTCTGCAGTTGAATACATTAGATTTGAATAGTAAGGATCAAAAGAATATTTGGTACCATGTGCCTGGAATGCCATTGTATGAATCCTGTGGCTATAATGTTGGCAAACCTGTTTTACTTGGTTATAATAAGGATGTCATAAGGCATCTTCTAGGTTTTTATAATAATGTTTAATAAGTTATTAGTATTAAATAATAAAAAACATTAATTTGATTTATATTAGCTTTTTTATTACAAGTTTAATAGTTGAAAATTGATATTTGTTTTGTCACACAGATGCTCTTTTTGTTGATAGGGTGGAGTTTAATACTATATTTGATGGATGATAACTATCTAATAATAATCTGAAATAACACATATATAATTGCATAACAAGACATAATAATTACATTAGATACCTTTCATTATCAGCATGTGTTAGCCCTAAGCAGTTACATGAGCAAACTGATATCTGATCAAAATCATCTTCAGGAAATGTATGTCCTGCAAGCAGTTTACCGTTAACATTAATCATTTCACCATCTAAAGCAAATACATGATGAGAAGATGACTGAAGATCTTGTTCATCTTTTCTGCTTTCTTCTGGACCACTGCAAAAAGACCTTTACTACCGCAGGACGCTTTTTTAATTTTTCATACATACATGGTCATGAATTTTAATACAAGTAGATTAATGCTGGCTGCCACTACAGCCAGGCCAAAAAGTATAAATACCAAACTAAGGGTCACATATCCTGGTTTATTTATTAGCGCGTTATCGTTCTGAAATAAAGCAATTATTTCAATATGTTTTTACATGTTTTTAACAAAAAATAATCCTTATTGTTAATATATTAGTATCAAATAAGTATTGTTTCATCTCCATTAGTTAAAGTTAAATATTCTAGTCTTCATAGGTCGTTTTATAAAAGTCAACTGCTTTGATCAGAAACAAACAAAAGTACACATTGCCGTACAAGAGCAGCGTTTTTGATACTTTTTGTAATAGTATAACAATTAATGTACTCAACTACCAGAAATTCTACCATCGCTACTACTCCGAAAGAAAAATTTTCACCTTTTATAAAATAAACTTAGTGCCTGCGTCTTCTTGGATTATTAATTTTTAATTGTGATATGATACAAAAATTCTCTCTATCGGCCATTGAAGCGCTCGTTTCATACTTTCACCACCGACTTCAAGTATCACCTTTCCCGATCAACATGGATTTTAAATTAATTCTATTAAGTTTAGCTAAATGCATGAATTGAAAGAATTTTCATTACGTAATTTAATCATTATTTCTCTTTCCTTCAACACCAAATCTGGATTTCATTGGGATTTGAAACCCAGGATTGTGAAGCGTCTAAATTAATCTCTAGATACTTTGATGAATGAAGTTAGATATGAAGACGTTGAAGCAAAGATAATGCTTTCTTATTTGCAGAATAACATATAGTTGTATGATGAGAGTGACTGAGTTTCTAATCTGCGGTAGGGTTTCATTTGATGATGACAATAAAACAGTTCTTAGCCTTTACTATAAAAGACAATCTAAACTATATAAACTGAATGTTTCAAAATTATTATCAAGATGCGACTCTATTATATTGAGAGTTAGTCGGACTATCCTTATAATCTGATGGTAACAATAAATAATTGAAAGATAAATCTGGTAAATGAGTACAGCCTGTTCAAATACACCAATTGTAATCGATAGCAACTTCAGGATTCAAGGTCATGACATAGTCAATATATACACATTAGACACCACACTACAAAAAAACCTTTACCTATGTTTTATATTGACCTCAAAACAAAAGGAAATAACAAGGAGGTTTATGACATGAATAAACTGGAAAATATTCAATGTGAACCACTACATACAAAAAGAACAATTCCGCAATGTACCAGGTGTCAAACGCGCATGGTCAAACAGAACATAACTTTAGTCAGAGCATACTGTCACAAATCGTATAGATAATGAAAATGCGCAGAAGAACATACAACTATTGACTGCATTATAAAAGTTCGAGACAGTAATGTTAAATGTGTTAACTGCAACAGCGATCACCCAACGAACTACAAGGGTTGCGCAGTCCACTAGCAACTACAGCAAAACTTATCCCACTTTACGGGAAAAAAGGCATCAACAGCAACAAAAACAGACTCACCACCATCGACAGTAAACTTGCGTAACGGCCGAATACCTGAAATACAAAATCGGTGTCTGGAATGCCAATAGCCTAAAATAACACGCCTGGGAACTAAACATGTTCATAACTGAACAAAACATTGGCATAATGATGGTTTGGTTTGGTTTGGATGATAAAGCGCATGGAGGTACAGCACAGTACGAATAATAATCCGTAAAGACAGAACATTACAAAATTTTTATAAACTTTTGTTACAAAATATATTTATACTAATATGTGTCGGGCAGAATCAGACCATTCATCAGTAATAATAACAGTTTTATCAAAAATTGTCATCAAAGATAAACTACATTCTCTGTGTAATAATGGAACTAAGTGGCCATTATTTAGAGAAAAGGTAAACGGAATAATATCTTTAAATTTATCATTAAAAGCAAAAATTGATACAGAAACAGCAGCAGTAAACGTCACAAAAAACATACAGGAGGCAAGATGGTACGCGACTCCTAACAGTGAAACGTCTACAAGAAAAAACGTACATATATCATGTGCAATCCAGCGAAAAAATAACCGGAAAAAAGGAGGCTTTTAGTAGCAAGAAGTGTAGAAACTAAAAGAAAATTCAATAAAGCAATAAAAGAGCTGATGAGAGCCTTGATACAAAATGAACAAAACCAAAGAATTCGAGAATACTTCTGATATCTGACACCAACTGCGGCTACAGATTATTCATTATGGAAAGTAATGAGAAAGCTTAAAAGGCCCCAGCAGCAAGTTATAATCTATTTAAAAAAATGACGAAGATTTTGCTAGAAACAATAAAGAGAAGGCTGACATTTTCTCAACTTATTTAAAAAATGTATTTAAGCCTTTCCCCTATCCCGTCTGAACTATCCAAATACGAAAAAATTAAATTACAAGCTTCCTAAATTCACCATTTCAAATAGATTTGCCACATGAAAAAACTACAGTCAGAGAAGTTAAACAAACAATAATGAGAGAGATAATGATTTAATAATCGGAATTGTACAATAACAATTATAGAAGGGTACAAAACATTTATATTTAACGCAATACTACAACTTATTGCCCGAGCATTTGGAAAGTAGCAAAAATAAGAATGATTCTCAAAGCAGGAACCACCAGATGTCAGTTCGTACTGGTCTATAAGTTTACTACCGATAATCTCGAAAGTTTAAAGAGGCTTAATAATGTAATAGAAAAAAAATTAAACCAGAACATCAATTTGGGTGTCGTAATAAGCACGGGACTGTAGAGGAAGTGCATAGATTTGTAAACAAAATAAATATGGACGTAAAATATCAAAAGATATTGTTCGGTTGCAATTCTGAACATATTTCAGACTATTGATATAGTATGACACACATGATTGCAGGTTAAATTTAACTTCTCTTATTATTCGTGAACCCCAGCTTGGGGTTCATGAATAATAACACCTGGAAAAGAAAACGAATTATCAAAGCCATTAACCTTACAAATTGTAATTATCATTCGGGGCGCGAACCCACCTACTGGCCCACAGACAGTAATAAAGTCCCAGACCTGCTGGATTTCTACATTACAAAAGGCATCTCATTAAATCAAATTAGTACAAAAAGCTTGTGCGATCTAACATCTGATCACACTCCAGTATTGTTAACACTGGGCGCGACAATCCTAAGAAAAGCAAAATAGCCTAATCTTACCAACAAATATACTGACTAGGACAAATTCAGATTAATACTGCAGGAACAAATCAGTTTAAAAGTAAGACTTAAAACTATAGATGATCTTGAGCAACAAACCAAACATATAACTGAACAAATTCGGTCAATTGCAAAATATGCTACCCCAATAGCAAGAGAGAAATCAGAATATGAAGTACTTTACCCCCTCGAAATTAGAGAAATGATAAAAAAAAGGCGAAAAGCTAGAAGAGTATGGCACAGAACCAGAAATGCTGCAGACAAAACTACTTTTAATAGAATTAGTAATCAGACCAATCAAAAGATCAAAGAATATAAACAGAATTGCTTTCAAAAGTATGTAAGTGAATTAAGCCCACAAGTAGACAAAGATTATTCGCTATGAAAAGCAACTCGAAGATTTAAAAGACCAATTATTCGAGTACCGTCAATTAAAAATGTTCGAAATGAATGGGTTCGACGTGACAATGAAAAAGCTGAATTGTTTGCACAATACTTAGCTAACATATTTCAACCTAATGATATAGAATCTACCATGGATACATTTCCTGTTTATCAACCCGATGTAGATCTAAATCTAATTTCTCCACTGGAAGTTGGCATTGAAATTGATAACCTCAATCCTAAAAAGGCACCTGGTATAGATGACATTTCACCTGGATTATTGAAAGAACTGCCAGGAAAAGCAATCACCATGTAGACAATATATATTTAATGCTTGTTTAAGGCTGAAGCATGTCCCGGAGTGCTTTAAAATGGCACAAATAATTAAGCTCAAAAAACCTGACAAACCTGCAGAACAAGTCGAATCTTACAGGCCTGTTTCGCTACTACTTGCAATATCTAAGCTATTTGAGAAACTGATATTTAAACGTGTTAAACATTTGGAAACAATACCAGATTTCCACTTTGGTTTTCGAAATAACCATTCAACAATCGATCAAGTGCACAGAGTAATTGCGGCTATTGAAAGAGCGTTTGAGGAAAAGAAATACTGCCCTGCAATATTCCTGGATGTCTCACAAGCTTTCGATCGGATTTGGCATTTGGAATTAATCTGTAAGATGAGCAAATTGTTACCGCGTAACTATTGTCTGGAGTCATATTTACTCGGAAGAAAATTTAGAGTATCGCACGAAATGGCGTTCTCGACATTTAAAAATATCTCGGCTGGAGTTCCACAAGGTAGCGTCTTAGGACTTCTCCTGTAACTGCTCTACACTGCTGACATTCCAACAACAAAAGAAACACTTCTTGGAACCTTTGCTGACGACACAATTATTATGGCAAAAGATATATCTCTGCCTAGGGCAATAGAAAAAGTGCAAGTAGCAGTCAACAAAATCTACAAATGGACGAAAGATTGGAAAATTCAACTTAATAGTTTTAAATCTGTCCACATTAATTTTGCATTGACGCGAAATAATTATATCACTCAATGGATGCCCGATTCCTCACAGTAGATTAAATTGGAAGCATCACGTTAGACAAAAAGCAAAACACATTAGAACCAAAATGAGACAACTATACTGGTTAGTCGGAAGATACTCTCAACTTGATCTAAAATCAAAAAGATTGATCTATAATACGATATAAAATATAAAGCCGATTTGGACCTATGGGATGCAAATATGGGGTTGCACTAAAAATTCAAATCAACTAGTCATACAACGCTGTCAAAACAAGGTTCTTCGATTGATTACCAATGCCTATCGCTATGTAACCAATGAAGAACTGCACAATGACCTGGAAATCAAATGAATTCGCGAAGTTATCCAAGATTTCGCTGTGAAACACGAAAGAAGATTACTAAATCATACTAACGTGGAATCAATACAAGTGCAAAAGCGCGCAGGATGTCAGGAGATTGAAGCGAACAAAACCATACGAACTTATATAAAGTGTATACATTTAGTGTAAACTATAGCTATAAGTTAATAATTAATAAATAATTATAATTTTATAATTGAGGAACACATACTGATGTATTTTCTCGCACTCGTCTTGCTTGTTAATTAATCCAAGTACATAGGAAAAGTAGTAATAAATTAATTCTAAATTAAGATTGTACTAAGCGTATCTAATAAAGATGTTATAAAAAAAATAGAATTTGATTAACTAAATAAGACATTTTACACAGCAGATCACTTGATAAAGTGATTTTGTACACGTTATGGATATATTAGAATCATAAGAAATGCTTATTGACCCACCGGGCAGAGCAATAATTAAAATAAAATAACGGCTTTAACATGAATACAGTGATAGAAGTATCGGATGCGACTTAGCGGATGTTCTGTCATCTGTTGCAAATCTCTTAAAGTTCGAAAATATTTTAATTAGATAGACTCTAGCGCAGTTATTTTTTAAACTAGTATTTGTTAAAGTAATTGAAATTTGGCTAATAAGTGTAAAAAATTATATACTACCTGTAAAGCTACGTAATCACCAAATCCAATGGTGGTCAGGGTAACAAAACAATAATAAAAACTATCAAAGTATGTCCAGCCTTCGTATCTCGAGAATACAGCTGCCCCCGTTGTGATGATTATCGTAGAAAGCATACCTGTCGCGAACATCAAATTCATTTCTGTTGCTTCAATTTTATGACATTTCATGTATTTCTTAATTTGTCGGATAATAATTGAAGCGGCTTTGTTCAAACGTTCACCAATACTCTGAAACATAATCAACCCCAACGGAATACCTATCTAGAAATAAAACAAATAAACGCTTTAATCACCCACGTTCCAAATCACAACTTTACCATGGCATAAGCCATGCAGAAGGCTTTTCCACCAGCTGTTACCGGTGTGGAATGTCCGTATCCGATCATAGCTAAAACTACAGTCGCGAAATAAAACGACCCAGCGAATTTCCACTGTGGCCCGGCTTTGTGGGGCTTGTACTCTATAATCATCAACTCGATCATCTTATAATCCTCTTCGGTGATATTGTATTTTGCTTTTAGTGAATTGGACGATACTAAAATAACGATATCGGTCATCAGCTGATTGTCATATAATATAATAACATTACCTTTGAGTAACATATCTCGTTTCTCTTCCTCTTTCGACTCGAGCGCGTCGAAAACGGCAGCCCCAATCAACAGATATGTAAAAGTCGTTACGACTAATGATAACGTCCTCACATTTTGTCGCTTCATTCCGCGTTACTACAAAAAATAATAGTTCCGGCACCTGTCGGATGCTGTGTCCTCTCGGGCCGTATCTGGATCTTGAGAAAAATCGATATGTGCGTCGGCGTTTCATAAATCGTGAACCACCCCACAAATCAAATTTCTACTCATGTTTTCAGTGAATGTTATGGGTGTTTATTAAATATTCGTTTTACTGCAAATAATATAACTAAAAATCTTTAAAGAAACAAAACCTACTTTTTAAGCTTTTGACACATTTACGTTTGGCAATATGGCCTAACGAATGTAAGATAATGGTGATAAAAAAGCATAAAATTGTAGATAGTAAATAGTCCTTCAATATTTATTAATACTAATAAAAATTTCAATTTATATTTTATATTAATCAATAAGTTTTTTTATTAAACATATAGAAGCGATTTTTTTGAGACAAAACAAATGATAAATTGACTAAATGAAATCGACAAATTATCAAAATACCCTGATTCTATCATATTATGTTAACTAATACAAATATATTGTATTTCCATATTGTATACAAATATAGTATTTCTATAACTGTCCTGATTTTCTATCAAAATGACTGTATAATAACCATTCTATAGAAAGAAAAATATTTCAATTATAGATATAAAAAACTGATATAGAGATAATTTTCATTTAAATCTGGTTATGTAAAAATAACTCTTGAAAAGAAGAGATTTCATTGGTTTTTAAACATACAAATTGGGTGCACTGCACAAAAACAAGAAAAACATATGTATACATTATAATGAAATTAGAGAAGCGTTATGTATGTCATTACAACCAACAAAATGTTTACATTATTAAAATAGGATAGAATAATAAGATTAAAAAATATACACCATACTAACATACATTTATTACGCATGTTTATTTTGATAGTTTTATAAGTATATAACAGTAAAACAATAATACAAAAAGTATGGATGTTGAACAAGACTTTGGGCTTACTATTTGAGTTTTTGTAATTTTGTTTTCACTCATACATACAAAACAAAACTAATTGATTTCGATTATAATTTAATTGGTGATTTATATAATATTGTGAAAAAAAGTTGACTCTTAGAATCTAAACAGGGCATATTATCAGATGATGGTGGTTTACAAGGCCGAAGCACCAGAAATAATTTCAATAAGTTCTCTGGTGATGACAGCTTGTCTGGTTCTGTTGAAGGTCAGGGTCAATTTATCAATCATCTCTCCGGCGTTCTTGCTAGCATTGTCCATAGCAGTCATTCTTGAAGACTGTTCAGAGCAAGCACCCTCTTTCATAGAATAGAACAACAAAGAAGCCAGGGAGAATTCCAAGTATGATTGAATTACTTCATCATCTAGAGAATCGTAGATTGATAATTTTGGAGCAGCCTAAAACTCATATGCAGTTAATTTTACATAATAACATATTTATTAGCCACTTACAGCTACAGATTCCAAACTGAAAACTGGTAGAGTAGTTGTGGCATATGATACCACAGACTTGAACCTGTTGTAGATGATTTCTCCAGAACCAAATTTGTAGCCACTTTTTAGGATAGCATCAGCCAATTTTGAAGCATCAGTGAAAGTGGGAGGCAAACGGCCAACCTCGTTACAGGCTAAGATGATATTTTTGCCATAAATACGCGACAGGATAGAACGTGACTTATCTCCGACGCAGACCACCTTAATGTTTTGGTCGTCTTTTCCAAGTTCATTACGGATGTAACGAGCTACTGAGGTATGAACTGCCCCACAAAGACCCCTATCAGAAGTCATGGCGATAACAAGTTTTTGTGGTACATCTTCTGGTGGTGCAATTTCAGCTTTCTCATAAAACTGTTTTGCACCGTCACCAATAGGCCTCACCTAGTTAATAATAAAACCAATAACACAACAAATCATTAATGTGTAGAACAATACCTGCTTAAGTTCTCTCTCAGCTCTGGCATATTTAGCAGCTGACACCATCTTCATTGATTGGGTGATTTTCTGGATGTTTTTTACAGATTTCAAACGAATGGATATAGCTTTGAGGGTGGCCATGCCCCTCTGTTGTTGCTGAATTGGCCCATTTTGAGCAACTACGGTGACAACTGTTCCAAATCTACCCAACATGTTTATGTACCCTGTAAATTAAAAATATTATACGTCGATTTCAAGACATACCTATTAAATTAACAATAATATAGTCACATAATATTATTTTATGGAGTTATGTAATGGTATATGTAAAATAATATGTTTCTTTTAGAAATATATTAGCTTAATTGTTGATTGATTATACTTTATTGGTTGGTGTAATATATACCTAAACGATATTAGAGTTATAAAATTAATTGCTTATTAAAAATTAATATCAAATCATCTATGCTACTTAACTAACCTTTTGCCACTTCACTGGCTGACCGAAAGTACAGCAGTGTTGCCAAATTAATTAGGTATCCTTGATATTATTTGGGAAATAAATTAGGATTACTAAATGCAGGATTATGCATATTCGAAAGTTAGTTTATTTTTCAATATTACGTATTACATTGTAATGTAGATATTATTTATTTTATTAAGATGGATTATGGAAAAAGTTTAAATATCTGAATATATATATAAAAAAATAATTTGGCAATACTGAGGCATGCGCAAGATTTTATCCTAGGTAGTGGTATTTAGCTATCTATTTATTGAAACAAGTATTACCTAAAAAGTAGAATAGATAATGCTTCCACTTGGTTTAATTCGCAGATTTGGACTCGCAATTTATCAAGAACAAAAACTATCTGTGACATACCACAAAAAACTTCATATATGTCGAATTTGTCAGGAAGTCCGGCATAACCACACTTTTCTTCGTCGGGTGAGTGGTTTAGCGGCAAACTTAAATAGATGGTATAGCAAAGACGCTGTAAACAGTATCCTTAAAAACGACGAGCCTAAACATGTAAATGTTGGGACTATCGGCCATGTGGATCATGGTAAAACGACGCTTACAGCTGCTATTACCAAATATTTGCAAATACAAGGTTTAGCGAAATATGTCTCGTATGATGAAATTGATAAAGCCCCTGAAGAAAAAGCAAGAGGTTTAAATTGATTGAAGTAACTGATTGGTAAATAATTAAAACATAATATTTTTATAGGTATTACAATTAATGCCTGCCATGTAGGATATAGTACCAAAAATCGTCATTATGCTCATACCGATTGCCCAGGTCATGCTGACTATATAAAAAACATGATATCAGGTACTTCCCAAATGGATGGGGCGATTTTAGTTGTGGCAGCTACTGATGGACAAATGCCTCAAACTAGAGAACATTTATTGTTAGCAAAGCAAGTAGGAGTCACAAAAGTTGTTGTTTACGTTAATAAGGCAGATTTAGTGGATCAGGAGGTATCAATATAAATATTTTTATTTAATTTTGGATTTAAATTATAATATATATAGGTACTAAAAAGGTTTTAGATCTTGTTGAATTGGAAATAAGGGAACTTTTAGTTGATTTTGGTTTTGATGGAAATTATTGCCCTGTTGTATTTGGTTCTGCACTGGAAGCTATGAACGGCAAGGATACTGACATAGGTAGTACATGCAGATGGCATAATATGGTTTTTTATAATAAATTATAAGTACTATAGGTTTAAAATCAATTGGAAAGCTCCTAGACACACTTGATTCGTATATACCACAACCCAAAAGGGATTACACATCTCCTTTTTTGTTACCAATAGATAATGCTTTCTTAGTGCCTGGTAGAGGAACAGTTGTTGTTGGTACTATAAGTAGAGGTACACTTCAAAAGGGGAGTGAGGCTGAATTACTAGGTTTTGACTCACAAATAAAAACCATAATTTCTGACATCCAAATATTTAAAAAAAGCACCACTGAGGTAAATATAAGTCACATTTTCTGTTACATTAGTCATATTTGTATGATATAGGCCAAAGCAGGTGATAATGTGGGAGTATTGACTCGTGGAGTGAAACTAAAGGATGTTAAAAGGGGAATGCTTCTATGTGCAATGAATAGTCAAAAATTGAGCAATAGATTTAAGGCGAGTGTATATTTTTTAACTAAAGGAGAAGGTGGTAGGTCTAAACCAATTCTAGGGAACTATTGTCAACAGTTGTTTAGTAAAACATGGAATATAGCATGTCGAGTAGATTTGGGTAAGACTTCATTTTGTGTAAAATATTATTTTAATCAACATTTTTTAAAACAGATGAAGGCTTAGAGATGATTTTGCCCGGTGAACATGGTTCTATAAAAATAACTCTGTTAAACAAAATGGTAATGAGCCCAGGCCAACAATTTACCATAAGAGAAAATAATATTACTGTTGCCACAGGTGTGATTGTAGAGACACTGCCTAATATTAATGTTAATACTAGCTTAGGAAAATTGAATTTAGATTAAATAAAATATTTATCTTATTAATGTTGCCTGTGTTCATCTGATCTTAGGCCAAATATCTGATTTGGATAGTAAGCTAGATGAAAGGTTGAAAATAACTGGGTTGTATTCCTAACGCAATTGCTGGGAAAGGCATACCTTATTGATGCGGTCATTATATTGACTTGTAATTCCTTGAAAACAGGTTCTTGGTGTTTTCTCAATCGCTCGTTGGAATGGTGACACGTGAAAGTGATGCAGTAATTAGAAAAAATTTTGCCGTTAAATATAATGATAACATTGAATTATATTTGCAAATATTATTATGGCAAAAGGAAAAATACTATCAAAATCTACTGGAAAGGGTTTGTTCACTTTCTCCCTGATAATGGTAAGATAATATAAAAAGAGATGTAAAAGTAATTGTAATATAATATCTGATAATATAAAAGAATCACGCTCTAGCAGTCTATTCGGTGAAAATTGATGGAGAAACTAGCACGGTCAGTATATTAGCAAAGTCGATATTGGTGTTCTGCTGAACACCTACAAAAGGATGCTCGATATATGGGCCTCTAAACTATTGATTATATGACTAAGCCTTTGAGTCTAAGAATTGATTTAAAAAGTTTTGTCTTCGAAGTTCATCTTTTTCCAAAAAGGTGGATATGTGATACTTTCATAAATTAAACAGAAAGTTACTTGTAACAATACCAAATAACTTGGCTTGATGCCGAATTTCCTGACACTGGCCCAGGAAAATCAACCATCAAGAATTGGTATGCTAAGTTTAGACGTGGTGAAATGAACACTGAAAGCGGTGAACGCAGTGAATGTAAATTGAGATTCGCTGAAATAGCAGACACTCTAAAGATATCAACTGAACCTGTACATCATATCATTCACGAATATTTGGGTATGAGAAAGCTCTGTGCAAAATGGGTGCCGCGTGAGTTCACTTTTGACCAAAAACAACGACGAGTTGATGATTCGGAGCAGTATTTGAAGATGATCAAGCCCGAGTTTTTGCGTCGATATCTGACAGTGGATGAAACATGGCTCCGTCATTTCACTCCGAAGTCCAATCGATAGTCATCCGAGTGGATTGCACACGATGAACCCGCTCCAAAGCATGGGAAAGCGCAATAGTCGGTTGGCAAGGTTATGGCGTCTGTATTTTGGTATGCGCATGGAATAATTTTCATTGACTACCTTGAAAAAAGAAGGACCATCAATAGCGACTATTACATAGCGTTATTGAACCGTTTGTAGGACGAAATCGCCGAAAAACGGCCGCATTTGAAGAAAAAGAAAGTGTTGCTTTACTAAGACAATGCACAGTCAGTGAAAACGATGGTAAAAGCCCATGAATTGGGCTTCAAAATGCTTCTTCATCCACCGTATTCTCCAGATTTCCTGTTCTCAGATCTTAAAAGAATGTTCGCTGGAAAGAAATTTTTGTCGAATGAAGAGGTGATCACCAAAACGGAGGCCTATTTTGAAGCAAAAGTCAAATCGTACTACAAAAATGTCATCAAAAGTTGGAGGGGCGCTATAATCAGTCTATCACCCTTGAAGGGAATTATGTTGAATAAAAATGTTAAAGATATGATTTGAGTCGATACAAGAGCCAATGTAGTGTATAAAATATCAGGAAAATAAAGTTTCTCTTTTGTTCCAAGGCCATAAGTGGTGTTATTAATTCCGTCCCGTCCTGAATCATAAGTAATTTGTAACAAAAAAAACTAATTTTGCCAATAAAGTGTGTTAACTATGGTAGGCCAGGGACTTTTCAATTGATATGTTACTTTTTTTAATATACTTTAGTCTCCTTTTTACCAACGAGGGTTTTTCTGGACTGGACCTACAGTTTAACGTGGGCTCCTAACCACGGTCCTTGGCATTAAGCCTACCGATTGGCCAGTGGCCAACTTAGAGGCCATACCAGAAGACCTCCGGTTACTGGCGTGACAGGGATGGTTATTCCTTGTCGGATTCTTCACTGTTGCCTATAAAGACAATTACAATCGCAAACATAAAGTAGATGCATGCCTTAGCAGGATTCGAAACCGCGACTATAGAAACAGTAGAAGGACCGTCCTGTCACACTGACTACTGCCTCCACGAAGCCGGCTAAAATTTGTACTTTCTCACCCTGTCAATGGTGAACATAAATGTGAATGTAACTGATTTCTTCCAACTCAGATTAAATGATAGCGCTATATGCTTTTAGCAGGATGATTTTACGTGCCACATAACGGACCTCGAGATAGATAACATGAAAGTTTTGACGCTATAGTTATCTCTCGCAGAAGTTTGCAGAAGAATTACTGGTTGGTGAATTTCGTGAAGTCACAGTTCTGTGCCATTAAGTTGTAATTGATCGACGGTTAATATAACCCCGAGTCGTCGCTCAAATGGAATTGGTGTCACTGTAAGAAGCCTCACCAGACAAACGATATTATTTTGTCTAAAAATACAACTAAAGAACGATATATACCTTGCATTGATGTGGAAAAACATATTTTACATAGTAAGAAGATAAATACTATGGGTTTTGCTAAAACAAAGAGGAGAATGTAATAAAATTGTAAGAATAATTTCAGATATGTAAGGGATAAATATCAATGCTGTCATTGCAGGCAACATAAAATTAAACACCGCCGAGCAGGATTAAGACAAGACGGAAGTTTCAGTCCATCCCTGTTTCTAATGTTAATAGATAAAATAATGTATGAATTGACAGTTGGAATATGATACTAAGAGAATACAAAACGGTATTGAATAAAAGCAAAGCAGAGCAAGGCATGTATTTAAAATACGAAATACAAAAAATTACAAAATACCAGCGCAGCCTATTAATCAGTAAAAGAAATTCTTTTCATGAACACTTGATCTTTAAATGTATGATCGGAAAAAATCTTGTTAGTGAATAAATACAACCATCTTTCTATAGGTCTTGATGAGCACAAATTTGTGTTAGATGGACTTGTACGGACATGTTTTTCATATTTGGATAGCGTTCAAGATAAGTTTTGCTTTTTTCGTTTAGGAAGCGGACTAACTCTAACTTTATTTTTTATGTCTGTAACCAGCTATTGTCTCTGTTCGCAAAAACCATAAAATCAGCATCATCTTTACTAATACTGCCACTCCTGTTGCTCCTAGGCATTATTTTATGTTTTTTTTTGTAATTAACCTTTAAGGCGTGAATTTTAATATATTTGGCAACCAACGCATTTTTTAACTAGGCTTTATGATTTTATTTATTTCAGGGGACAGTTAAAAAACTTATCAAATTTTCTTTCTAAACTTTGTTTTAGTTGTGATGCAATAATAATAAAATCTCACATTCACAATACTGCGATCAATCTAAATCTGTTCTTACAGGTATTAAAGTAGGCATAAGTTTGCCATAGTCACAAATTACACTTTTAAAAACTAACCAAAGAAAAAGTATTACCAATTATGTATAACACGTATTTTAATTACATTAATTCAAATACTAACACCGGATGGGAGAATCAGAAGAAATAAATATCCAAATTGGAGATATAAAAATAAAAAAAGTAAATTAACTTAAATATTGGGCTATAAAAATGGAAGTAAAGGAAACCAGAAGAAGGAGATGCATTCCAGAATTGGAAAAGCCATGGATTTATGCTTCGCTGTAAATAGTAAACTCATTAAAAATAAAGAAATATGAAACAAAACGAAAATGGTAGTATATAAAACAATATATTGACCAACGCTAACATTCATTTCCTAGACGTGGGTATTGTTAAGGAGGTATAAAAGCTAGTCACAAGACTCTATATTGAATTAGTGGAAGGGTACGTAGAATTGAGCCAACTGAGTTGGTGAGAACACAAGAAAGTAAAGAAAATCTGGGAAGCAACAATGAAAAGGAGAAGGAACAGAGAAATACTGCAGGAGAGAGGAAAAATCGCGTCTGAAAATAGAATACTGAGAATATAAAACAACTGACGGAAACACAAACACACGTACACCACTTAGTGGTACAAAAAATGTCTTTTTTGTATAAAAGTGACGTTAAATTAATGAGTGTTATATTGGCAGAATTATTAAAATAAGGGTTTTGAAAAAGGTGGATTTTAGTCTTGATTGTAATTGTCTTGATAATTCTGTGTGGTTCCGAAACTTGAACCCTGGTACGGTGCCGTCTATAAGCTGGAAGTCTTTCGAGTGCGATGCTTAAAGTAAATTCTACGCGTTTCTCTATGAGATCTTAGTAGCAATTAAGATGCGACTGTACGTCGTAAAAACGCCCCTAATTCGTAGATTCCTAGCAGAAGCAAACAATTTAGCGTATAAGACGGAACATTATATATTTACAATAATTGTGCTAAACTCAAAATTAATTGTTTTTTCAAGAGGGAGGTATTATATCGCACAAGTGATAGGGCCTATAGTATGAGGTTTAAAATGGGAAGACTGGCTAAGGTTTTCGTTTAAATTAGAGTACTATTAAATCGATGGTATATCATCGCCTCTTTCTTAGCATTAAACTACTTAAAGTAAATTTAAAGTTCATGTTTCTACCCCTATCAATTTCATAACTTAATGCATAAATGTTGATTTAAGTAGTGATAAAACACATTTTTGTTTAAAATATTCTATTATAAGAAAAACACATTCCTTCTCTTTCACACGTAGCATTTTAAAGTAGAACACTCCTGCTGCTTGGCCTACTGCTATATGTCCGATTGAGGAACGAATTTTAATACGATAAAAACAAGATAATTATTTTTGCTATATCTAAACGTTATAAAAGGGACTGGAAGGAAAAAAAGTCTGTTAAAGTTAAAATCTGTATTAACCGAATAAGTGTAAATATAACACATACAACATTAAAAACAGCGCACTAACATTTTAAACAATCCATACAAATACAATTGTAACTTGTAGCATAAGGCGTAATAATTTTCGAAATTATTTGATGGATTAGGCACTACGGTATTTAAATAACAGGCTCAATTTTAGGCACTTTTAGAAATATTCTTGATATAGTAATTAGACAATATACACAAGGTGATTTAAATTAAACACTACTAAAATATATATTTAAATACATACATTATATAAAGCTTTGTAAAAATAAGAAAAAAAAACATAGAATTATTGGCACTTGGCATATAAAAACTATTAATATACAAAACGACGATATTATTTGGTTAATAAAAAATAGATCCATCTTCATAAAAAAGCAAAAGAAAAAATAAAAATTTGTTTAGCACCACTTTGAAATAAAGGACACTTTGTCAGCTACTATATTAGGCGTACGTTCTCGGAGGTATAACCTTTCGAAATTTGGATATTTTCTCAAGAGAACTTGAAGGTTTTCATTTGAGATTCTTGCTTGACTGATCGGCTGGTGGTGGTCGTTTTCTTTTCGAACACCTGCTCCGTTGTAGATTTCTTTATCGTTTTCTGTTCCAATACGTCGTCTTTTACAACTGGGGGCTCGTTAATAAATTCGACGTTGGTCGAATAGGCGGACTGGAACTGTTCGTCCGAACTTCCGTTTTTGAATGTCTGAAAGGCGTCGTCTTTAGACGATGAGGTGGTGTAGAATTTATCACTAGAGGAGGTGTACGACGTCTTGGGTTCAGATTTGTAGTATTCATATTTGTAACTGTCTGTGCGATATCCGTCCGGAGTTTTGTAAGTATTTGTGCCATACTCCGACCTGGAGACCCCATCAGAAGAGGCACGATTAGGCATATCAAAAGTAGTTAGTACTGGAGCTTTGAAACTACCACCGTCGTAACCTCTCTGATCAGATTTCAAATACGAGTCAGTTAAGGTCTGATATGAACCAGGCACGGGTTGGGGTGACGCTCCAGTGGATGATCGAGGCGACGTATTGAACGGCTTCGGAGAAGTGTTGATACTGGTTCCGTAAGGTTTGAGAGATTGAAACGTGCTAGTACCAAATGGTGATGGCGTTTTGAACGAGGGTGATTGAGTAACGTTCAGGGTGCGGCTAGGACTTGCCCGACTCCCGTACGTGTCGTAACCTGAGTTGTATGATCCACCGGTTGTTCCATAAATTCCCGAATTTTGTCCGTAGCTGTTCGTACCTCCGTACACCGCCTGGTCCAGATCGTTGATGGCACTTAAGAGATGACTAGGTTTTCGATTACGTTCCAAAGAATTGATTTTATCCGGACTTTCTAAGTGGCTGTAAGTGTCCTGGTAATATTTTGGTTGGTAAGGTGATCTGGATCTGAAAATGGGAGGTCATAATATGTTAAGAAGAGATAGCGAACGAAGGGATTTGTTAGTGCAATCTTACCTGCTACTGTTACATCTGTTAACGTTTTATTCTGAGGCTGTGCATGCAATTGAAATCATATGGTTAATAAAAAGGTGGTTATGTTAGAAAACAAGTAATTTATAGTAGCAAATTTAAAATTGTGTATATTTATTGCTATAACTATTATCCTTGGTTATGTTTAAGTCATTGCACAATTTTAAATTATATTTTATTTATATTTGCACAGCTATTGCGTTTTATTAATATTAACTACATGTTGCAAAAAGCTGTGTAGTACCTATACTAATAATAAACCATACTAGTCAGCCAATACCAAAAAAAAATCTCCAAAATTAATTTATTTTTAACTTTTCAAAAAGAAAACCAAATTACTTAATGAAGTCTTATGTACATTCTTGGTGATATACAATAACAGTGTTTCTAATATTGTAACTATAATCACACTTGAATGCCTGTTAAGTGTAATCAATCTCTTTAATGAAGGCAAACAATTATTTGTCAGTCAATTTATAAAACACTTTTTGTTGATCTTCAAAAATAATTATTTCAATGTTAAAAATAAGAGACATTCAATATACTGAAAAATAGATAGAAGAACAATATACACTTATACAAGTAGAGACAGGCATAGATAATTTAACTCGTTTTTATATACAAACAATCACTGAAGAGTGTTTTCTCGGACTTGACTGGCTAATTCGCTTTTGCATTAACATTTGTGGGTTATGTCTTGTTTTCTTCAGATGGGTTAATCATTTAAAATCGAAATTGCAATCACCAAAACCCTAAGCGATTAAGTCTTAATAAAATATGTGTCTCAGAAGGTTCAACCAATCTAAACAACATTCATGTTCTGAAAGCTCCTGTCGATTGTTTGATCATCAATTCGCTTAATTTTAAGTTTATCGACTCCTAACTTTAAGCTGCGAATTTGATGAAGGGACGCGATAATTTATCTTTATGAATCGACCGTTATATCGTTTAATGAAAAGTGATTTTTATAAGAATATATTTGACATATTTTTTATGAGAAATACATTATCATTAACTGTTTAAGGATATATTTTTTTAGTAAAAAATAGAAATCTGTTTTGAAATAATTGTTAAATAAACGTTAGTAAAACCCTTACGAATTTTGTTAGATATTAATACTTACGCCTATAAATACAGATAAATTAATTCTATTATCAATTTAATCATAAATTAGTTAACAAAGTTAATTCATGATTTAGATCAAAACATTCACTTCTATATTTTATACCAGTGATGAAATGATTTAAACCAATAAATATTATATCTCAAAAGATGTACATTAGATATAATACAGTACTGTGAAAAATATAAAATGAAATATGTCTTTCAATTTTTAAATAATTGTCAATATTTAAAAGATGTTTATATTTAATTGTATTTGATCAAACGTTAAAACAATTATCAATATTATTTGAATGATTCATGTATTCCTGTGGCTAAAAATTAACATATATTGAAAAAAAAAGATTTATTAATTTCAGAAGCTGCTGTAAAGACATATAATAGATATTATTTGTAGAACTCTGTTTGATTAAAGGAAAGTTTATGAAATGTTTGATTAAAAGCTAATAATAGTGTATAAAGTGAGATGCTTGTTTTTTTAAGAAAATTAGTAAAAAAATCTGGTGGATAAATATTAATTTTATCTCAATACTTTATTTGGTCATGTTGCAAGACTTAAACTCTAATATATACTATTAGCGTGCTTAATGTTATTGCTTAAGGCTACATGGGCTAAATATAAATGAAAAATAGATACCATAGTTTCATCTGTAATTTTGTTCACAGTGTTGTAAATGTAATGTACTCAAATATGTATTTTATTTTGTTATCACATTTTTAATGAATTGTTACTAAGACCAACGTATACTGTACCAGAACAATAATGTGTTAGTTTGTCGGTAAAAACATGTAACTATAGACAGGAGCTGTGGTTAAGAAAGAGTTGAACGACACACCTTTTGACTCACCGTATATCCTGCTCAGAGGCGGATCCTCCGTAGCCGTCGGTATCTTCACCAGAAGTTTCATAACCTAAATAAAAGATAATTGACTATGTTGCATGAGACTGTTGGATTGCATAAATACCTTTCAATTTGTATCTGGCTTGTCGAATGGCTGCTAGTTTATTTCGAGCGTCTAGTAGCTCTCGTTCGATCCTTACGACTTCAGATTGTGCGTCTAATTCTTGCGCGATGCCTCCCACCATCTTCTTATTAATAACAAGATATCTAGCGAAAGAATAAGGAGTTTTATAACCCAATATAACTGAAACTATAAATTTTAAAGTGGAAAAAATTACCGTTCTTCTTCGACTTGTTTAGCTTGTTGCGCAGCTCGGACCAAATTATCTGTCGAGCGTATAACAGCATTTCCTGCAGAATGAAGTCTTCTGGTAGCTTCGGTATCACCCTCCGCTTTTACTTTACACGCAACCAAAAGATGAGCGGTTGAACTAGCTACTTGCTTAGCGGCAGCAATCAGTTTATCTTCGCTGCCCAATCCTTGCACTAAGGCATTGGCGCTTTCCACTAGGCTGTGAGTCGCTGCAGCTACCAACCTAGCAGCTGAGATAAGGCCTTCTGACCATTGACCATCATCGGAAGATGATATTGGATACCTATAAAACAAAAATGAAAAAGGAATAAATAAAAAAAAGAAGTTTATACT
Source organism: Rhynchophorus ferrugineus (assembly GCF_030347505.1). Lineage (NCBI taxonomy): Eukaryota > Metazoa > Arthropoda > Insecta > Coleoptera > Curculionidae > Rhynchophorus > Rhynchophorus ferrugineus. The sequence goes on along the minus strand of NW_027472583.1, from coordinate 43,585,968 downwards.
AGCAAGAATATGGTAAAGTATAAAACCACTAACCTCGACATTTTACCACTATCAATAAGTTCCCGTTGGGCTGCGCTGGCCGCTTTAATAAGCGCTGAAGTGGCAGTTGTGATTGATTTGGCCGCTTCGAGTATCATTTCGTCAAAGTTCATAGACTCAAATCCTGGGTCCTGAGTCTGTAAAAGCCATCAAATTTAGAGTGATAGGCTGTGTAGTGTTTATTATGTCATATTTCGTATTAACATTATAAATTACCAGCATGTTCCTCGATGATAAGTCCCGACTCTATAATAATATGTTTGACTCCTGGGTGCTTTCGAAACAACAACCAAGAATATCAAACATATCTTGTAGCTTTGGGAATGGTTCGCAGTTGTATACGTTTCGGTTAGTAATATACTGTATATAAATCAGTACATACCTTTACAGACTGTCTAGGTCTTAAACTAGCCAGTTTCTTGGCTGCTGCGTCGATAGAGGCGGCAGCACCCAACAGCTCGTTTTCTGCAATGACCGTTGGGTCGTCAGGATCCACCCAATCCGAACCTATATTTTCATCATTATGTTGATTATCAGGGAAAAATACTTAGTTGTACGGATACGAACCTTTTAATCGTTTCGCGATACTGACCAGTTCGGTCACTGATTGTGCAATTTTTCTGGATATGACAGGTAGGGTTTGTTTCAAGTCGGCGGAACCATTACCCTCAAGGATGGTGATAAGCAATTGGTGAAAATCTTTGGCACATTCGTCGCCCGCGTGTAAGGTCTCCTCACGTATCTCATTGGTCTCAGCTAAATTGTAAGCAGCACTTTTGCAGGTAATTAACATGCCTGAGATTGCTTTTCTTGCCAAGTTAGCAGCGGCTGTCGATAAATATCGTTTAGCGATAGTGTTACGATATGGTTAAGTGTATACCAACCAATAATATCATCCTGTCTGTTGCTTATACCAGCAGATACGGCCTTCGCGGTTGCATTTGTAATATTTTTGGTGCAACGAATTAAATCCTCGGCAGTGACAGACTCTTTACAACCTTCACTCAAATATAGAGTCTGAATAAAGAAAAAACATTAGTGTTGGCTAGTTCGTTATTTTATTAAAATGTTTACCCTTCTCTCTTGACCAAGAGCCTCAACAGTTGATTCTAAAGCCCTGGTGCCTCTAGTGTGTTCGTCTTCGACGGCCTTCACCGTTTTTAATAAGGACGTTACGTTAGTTACCATGATCTGGAAGAAGGAAACGAATTAAGAACATTGCTTATCATCTAAACGGTTAAAATCATGCTTTTAGTCAGGACACGGCACATGAAAAGCTTGAAAGATGAGTTAAGAAGATCGGAAACGAAAATACCAAAAAAGAAGGAACACCAAAAATTACACACTGGATCGCTGATACATACCATCAACTTTCAGTTTTCATAACAGATTTATGTATGTTAAGATAATAATAAAACATAGAATCGTTTGCCACACATTTTAATAGAGAATCAAAACTTTCCATACCGATGATAATATTAAAGCTAGAGATAGAAAAATATAAATGTTCTAGAAAAAACCGATATAATATATTAGATCACATAAAAACACATCTAGAAAAACAATCTAGGAAGCATAAACAAGACACTGTGCAATGTCGGACGGCAGATCCACATCTGTCAATCCTTCAGAGTTGATGTTTTCACGGCTATCACTTAGCAACCGAAGCAGTTCCTCTTCTTGGTCGGATATCCACCAATCGGTGTCCGAGTCGAATACCTGTTCAACCAATCAAAACATGTGTTAGCCCACCACCATACAATTCAAAGGATGTGTTTTTAGTATACTCCAGAATGTTAGCTGTTAAGAGTAGTGTATTTGGTGGACTTCAAATAACTGATTTGCACATGTTTTGATTGGTGTCTTGGTTAAAAGCGTGGACGATTTACTTATTAGGATTTGGGATCATTATTTAAAGTCCACCCAAAAAATGTTATTTTAACAGGTATATATGTTAGTTGTTTGAGGTACGAAGCTTATGGCCTACCTTGGCACTGTCTTTCAGATGAGCCATGGTTGGGTCGTTGATGGGTTTACCACTTGCTGCTTTAGTTGCGTGAATTAGGTCACCTAAAGCACTAGCTACGTCTCTAACAGCGTTGATAAGCATGACTTGAGAATCTGGATTATCAGATCCTAAGCTGGCTGCTCCGAATTTGACAACTTCAGCAAGTTTCACTGGAAATTGGAATTATAATTCAGAATACAAGTTAACTTGGCAGTTAATTAATTTTTACCGATAGTGGCAACGGAATTTTGAGCAGCGACAGCTAATTGTTCTTGAGAACTAGCAGCACCTGCCACTAATGTCTTGGTATCCTCTACCAGAGCCTTAGCAGTTTTTAGAATATTTTCACGATGATCTGCAAATGACTCTTCTTCATTTTCTGGATTTAGATTACCAGCGGTGGCAAACATGATAGTGGTTTCCAGATCTCCAATGATACCAGATACCGTGGAGGCTGCATTTATACAAGCTTGTGTTCCTGTGAAATCAAATTTATAAGATTTGTTTAATAATTGTCAATTTTAAAAGGTATACCTTTAGATCCGCTTTGTAGAGTTGCCAGAACTCTGGAGACTTTTTCGGTGACATTTCTGGAACAATCTCCCACTTCTCGTAGGATTATATCATCTTTGGCAATGAGGCATTGTCCGCTAGCTTGCACCAGTTCGACACAAGCACCGCCTAGTTGTTGAACGACTTCCTTGAGTCTCAAACCGATTTCAGCATTAGTTGCGGAAGCAGCAGCTCCGATACTGTCGTTAGACAATTGAGTATATTTGTGCGCTAATTTGGCACTTAGGCTGGCCAGTTCTTGACTATCAATCGCAGCTTTAGTAGCCATTTCACCTAAGAAAATTATATTTGATAAAACTTATCTCGTGTACTTATATATTGGCTTACTTACCAGCAATTTTAGCAACATCTTTAGCACATTCCACCATGCGGGTTTGATAATCTACATAACCTTCATTATCGGAGATAATAAGAGACGCTCTATGATCTGTCAGACGAGTCATGGCTCTGGTCAAATTATCCACCACACTGGATACTTTGCCGCTTTGTGTAGATATCACTTCAAGGGACTGAACTAGTTCCTGTATAGCTACTTTGGCAAAATCAGCGGTTTCATCAATATCCGGATGAACTTTAACGGCCTATAAATCCAGAAAATGTTACCAATATTGAAGCAGCTATGGCAATATCAAGATAACAACCTTGGGATTTCCTCCACAATCTTTAGAGGCGTAGACTAACTGCAGAGTACTTTCGGTGACGGATTTGGCCTGATTTAGAAGCTGTTCCTGTTGTTTGGAGTTCGTCATGTTAGAAGCGGCCCCGATAGTGTTCAGTACCAAGGGTTCGAAATATTGTAACATTTGACTGAGGGTGTGGCCGATGTTTTCTGCTTCGAATTTGGCGGCACTTCTTAAAGGTTCGATAGTGTCGGTCAAGCTAGCAGCAGCCCTGGAAAGAGTTTATTGATAAGATACTCTGATTGAATTTTTGTATCCAAAAATTCAATTCATTCTTTCGTAAGATTGTCTGAAATGTTTACATAATATTACGTTGTAACAAGAGATTGTATGTGTTTTATTCCGAAGTTTCAACCAAGAAGGAAAATTCCAAGCGTTTCGGTTTGACGTACGGTAGCTATGGACGATTATTTAGAGTAATGTACCTGTTGACTTGCTGACTGAATGCGGAGAGAGTAGCATTACGCCTTGGTTGGAGAGATTGAGATACAGCATCCATATAGGCAGCGTCAAGAGTTTTGAGATGATTAGTAAGAACTTGGGCCGCTTGTTCAGTTTCTATTTGACCAGGAGCACTAGTTCTGTAAAATAGGAATATTTAATGCATTAAGTAAAAAAAATAAAAACAACGATTACCTGATATTAACGACTAATTGTTTCATTGTATCAGATACATCTTTTGAAGATTTAGCAAATTGTTGCCAAGTGGATGGGTCCTTGGGCATGACAATTAAATTTTTAGCGCTTGAAATAACCGAGCATGAGCTGTCAATCAAGCGATTGCCCGCGCTTATTACGGGCTTCTGAGCTTCGAGAGCTTGCGCCGATATTTTAGCCGGAATCGAGACAAATTCACTGGAGCTGGCATAGACACATAGATCTTCAACGGCTTCCAAAAGAGGTTTTGTTGCTTCGGCACATCTTCGCCTATTCTCTCCCGAATAATCATTGTCCAGAGCTTTTATTTCTTTAACTAACGCAGAGGTGGAGTTGGCAACGGCCTTAGCACTCTGTACAAACTGTCTTTTAGCCACAGGATTGGTTGTTTTTGAACTGGCAGTTCTGCATGAGTTGCACAAAGCACTTGTATGTTTAGCAATAATTGTGGCTGCTTCTAAAACTTGCTTTTGGGGACTGGTAGGATTAGAGAGAGCTTCACAACCTCGTTTAATTGCTTGGGATGCGCGAGCGAACTGGGCTTGGTCCACTAATCCAGGACGACCGGCAGTGGATGTACTATCTGAGGCTCCCACCTATAAATAAGCGAGATTAAACAAAACAATCTTTGATTAATTAGCATTCATTATTTACCAAATATGCCATTTGAGCGGTTGTCTCTACTAAAGAACAGATAGTTCCACTGACACTTTTTACGTGTTCGGTAAATTTCTCATGTTCAGAGTTTCGAGCAGTTTGGGTCATGCCAGAGAGTGCTTCTCCTAAAACTTTACTCTTGTCAATAACCTGATCTAAAGATTCAAAGTAAGAAGATTCGTTAATGGGTTCACTAGGTTTTTCTAGCAAATATCTCATGGCCTGGATTTTTCTGATGGCGTTGTCACATTCTGTTTGTCCTGGGGCAGCTGATGTACAGACATTCACTAAGTGATTGATACTTTCCGTAACCGCCCTGGATAATTTTCACATGGTTAATTTAAGTTAAGAGGATTTTGAAATTGTTTACCTTGCTGCTACAGCCAGTTGATTTTTTCCATTGGGAAGATTTGGATCAGCCGATAAGGATTTGGCAGTGGTTAATAAAGTGCTAGATGATGTTGATACATTTTTTAATGAATGCACCATTTGTCCGCGAACGGACGCTTCACTTGTTTGCCCAGCCATCTCCATCGAGACTTGTAGAAGTCCATGGAAGGCAGATGAGAAATCTTTCGAGGAAGAAGCTAATTGTACTGGGCTGTGAACTGAATGAACAACTCCGGCACTGGCTTGATCCAAATTAGCTGCAGCTGTAGTTAATTCCTGCTGTAATTCACCATATGATTTGTTTGTGGGAGGAAAGCTTTCTGTATCGAGAGTAGAGGACCAGTCGATAATGTTCGTAATAGCAGAGTCCACATCTTTTTGCCCGGGAAGGCAATTTACCGCTCGTTGAATAGCAGCATTAACTTCTTTCGCTGCCTTTTGTAAGACGGGAGATGTATCTACTACATGAAGACTACGTTGCGACACTTCTAGTAATTTAGTTGAGTGATGGAGTACTTCTTGGCCTATAATATTAAATTTCATTACACCTTGAAGAAAAAGTTGAAATATAAATCAACGTACCAGCATGGATAATTGTTCTTTGGACATCGGGGTTATCGCTGGTAGCAGCAATACACCTTACAGCTCCTGTAAAGTTCCTCAAGCTATGAGCCGTATCTCTGGCTGCTTGGGAGTTATACATTTCGTTACCTTGCGCTGTGGCGCTCAGTAGTTGAGCGACCTTTAATAAAAAATAAATTTATGAAAAAACAATGGTGGTATTATCAAAAACTTTACGTACACCCTGGTTTATTAATTTTCCATTATTAATCAACTGATGTACACCTTTCTCTGTAGAATCTCCAGGGAGTGGATATAATCGATGAGCTTCTAAAGCTCGTTCGAACTCTCGTAGTTCGTCTTGAAGATCTTCAATCAATTGTGCAGCAGCATCCATTCCCAATCCTTGTAACATCAACAAATTAACTAAATAAATGTCCAAATGTTGAAACAACTCATGTTATTACCTTGGCATGCTGGTTTAGCTCTGCTAATAGCATTTCTCAATTCATTCAAATCACTATTAAGTTGATGACTAGTGAGCGATAATTGTTCTGTGATTGACTGATCTGTTAAAGTTGGTAGTACTGTGCGAGAAGTTTGTGCAAATTGAGTGGCTGGCTAAAATCAGTTTAAAATCATAATTACGAAACCCAGCAAACATTTTGTACGAAATACTTACGTGCAAGAAGACCTCAGCGACGTACATGAGTTCGCTTTGGGCATTAGTATCTCCGGGATTAGCTTCGTTAGCTTTAATCGATTCTACTAGAGGCCGAATCTGCTCTGTTAGATCGTGCGTATCTTGAAGAAGCGTTTCTCGCGTTTGAATATTTGGATTATGTGGATGGGTTGCATGTGCAGCTGTGATACATTGGCTAGCTGATGATACGGCCTTACGGGCACATAGTTGAACTCGATCGACTAACTTTGATCGTAGGGCCGGTGTTGTCGCCGCAACTATAGTTACATCCCTGAGATCTTCGGCAGTCCGCCTAAGTTGATCTTGGAATCTGATTTCGTTGGGGTTTGTAGCGCATTGGCGTGCAGCTTCAACCTAATGGACAAAGTTAAATACCTTAAATTATATTACTCATATACCCACCATTTTTGCTGTGGCATCAGCCAGTGTTTTTGCAGCAGCCAATAAACGTCTTTGAATATCCGAATCAGGAAGATTCTCGGCCTCTCCTTTGATGCTCTGGATCAACTGAGCCGTTGCATTGCCAAGCCTTCGAGCTTGACGTACCATTTCATTTGGATCACCGGTGGCTGCCGATATTTTATCGGTAGCCGTGTAAATTTCTTCTACACTGTGCTCTTGGATTGACTCTTTGGCTTTTTCTCTTGACGCAAGCTTGATGTGGCTTAAAAGAGCATTAAGTGACCTAGATACGTCAGCTGCTGCATCCTTCAATTGGTCATTGAGTTCTTCATTGGGACTTGCTTCATTACAGATGTGTACTAGGTTTTCCACTGCTTTAGCAACTTCGCGAACTGCTCCAGTGAGTTGTTCTTGGCAAGCTGGTGAGTGAATGGTGGGAGCTACGACTTTAGCGCAAGCTACCAGCTGAGATGTAGCTAGTGCACATTGTGTGGCAGCACCAATAACTCTTAAAAGTAAGTTAAAATTGTTAATATTTCTCAATTTATATAACATATTTTTACCTGTTTTGCATTTGCTGATCCTCACAAGTCGAGGCAATATTCTTGGCCTTTAATACCAAAGCGGCAGTGGTATTTGCGACACCCTTCGCTAAAGACATCAACATATCCTGCATCTCCTTGTTCTCAACAGTATCCTCGCCAATACTAGCCAGTACTTGAGTACTAGCCTCACCAACTCTATACGCTGCGTTGATAATATTATGTTTAGGCTGAAAAATCAAACAATAAAATACGTTATGTATATATTAATTGAGAAACCTGAAGCACACACCTCTTTGGATTCAGGTTCTGCTGCCTTTAGAAGATCACTGAATGCGGTGCATAACTTCCTGGTAGCATCCAAAAGTCGTTCACCGACATTCTGATCATCGGAGAAGGCAATGATCTTCTTGACTTCTTTGGTCATCTCTGGAAGATTGCTGCCGATGGTTGTTACCGCCGCACCGACAGCATGATGATCTACTTCATCTTGAGGGCCGGATGTAAGTTGTACCACCTAAGTAAAAATTCCAACAATAAAAAAGAATAAGTTCGTTCTAAATCTAATGTACCTGAGCAGTGGCGGCGTTCATAGCGGCAATTTGGCTTCCGACGTTTTGTTTGCTGGTATCCAAGGTAACTTGTTTCCATTTCTTAGCCGCTGCGTCTGTACCAATTTCCGGAAAACGTGCCTGAGTTTCCAGCTCGATTTCTGATTGTTTGATTTTCGTATGCGTGGCTTCGATAGTTGATATTAAAGCTTTTTGTGGTTCTGTCAATACGGATGTAATTCTTGTCTGTTGATAGGACTAAAAGATGAAACACAAATAGTAAATAAATAAAACTAAAAATAAAATTAGGCACAAATCTACAAAGGAACTTTAAAGCATTTTTAATGGATGAAGGAAATTAATATAGAGTAACAACAAAAGCTGTGAAAATAAGTTATGTACCTACTCGATCACCCGATCCTAGGTACAGACATGGAAAAAAGGAGAATTGTGGTTAGTTTATGATGCATATATGTTAATAGAAGTACAGAGGGGTTAGCTTCGATTTTAGAACCAAATCTCTTACCGTCACGGGAGGTGTATGGGCAAGATTTACTTGCCCACTCACCATAGTCTGTTGGGGCCCACCCATTGAACCAACACTAAATTGTTTCTCTCCTAAATATAATAACAACAGTAAACATAACAAAAAAAACTAAAATAATATTAATTGTAATAAGATTATTTTTGATTTGCAGATTGTAATTTGAAATAATGTAAATATTATGAACAAAATTACACCAATAATAACCTAAACCTACCAATATCTCCAGCTCTCATGACAGCGGGTTTGGCTACAGAGTGTGTGTCCAGTTTACCGATTTTGTTCGTTTCATGTTGCACAAATGAAGCTCTAAAATAATAAAATTTTAACTTGATAGTCACAAGAAATTATACACTTACTTATGTGGAGCGACATTCTCCTCAAACATAGTTGATCCTTCATCACCATCGATACCAAAATGATCTTTGGCTTGTTTTTTCTTCAGAATAATATCTATGTACCCGGCAATGATTTGCTGAATTTGCTCGGCATCAGTTGTTTGGACTGAATAATATTGGTCTGAGTAATCACCAAAATCTAATGTAAAGGTATTCGGTGAAGCACCCCATCTTCTGACAGTCGTCAGAGGCCACGTCTGTAAAGTTTCTTTGGTTTTCTCGTCTAGTCTGAGTACCGATTCCTTGGTAACGCCCAGAAGCCGAGGTACCAATTTGTTTTTGCCTTTCATTTTTTCCTTTACTAGGAAAAATGTAACGCCATAAGTAGGCAGTGATCGAGCCGTCTTGGTGTATTTCACTTTGGCATCCAGTTCCGATAGCCCAGTACATTTTTTATGCTCCTGAAAGACCTTTTTTTCGATGCTTTTAATTTTTGTATATGATTGGGGCAGGAATTCTTTTAATCTGAAAAAAAAAATGGAGGTTTAAGTGTGTCTAGTGTCTAGTATCAAAAGTACTCTTACTCTAAAAATCCTGGTTTATGTTTAACTTCTATGTGATCGCCGAACTGAATCTGACACTGGATGCCGGCAAACTCACAGGCTTTTTCCTGGGTAATGGGATGGGTGCCGTTAAGGATAGCGTCTCTAGCCTGTACGTATAAAAGATTCAATTGCACTGGATCTCTGGAGTCGATGTTCTGATCAGAGAAGAAGAACTTCCTGCGCAACAGCACCGTTTCGTTCTCGTCGATGCCTTGTTCGCGCAGCGTCTTCGAAGGATCCAACCAGTTGACATCGTCATCGGTATGTAGCTTCTTGCGCAGTTGTTCCATCTTAGCGTCCCTCTCTCGGTCCTCGCGTTTTTTCTTCAGCGTCAGCGTGCCGAAATTTTTATTCTCGATATTCTCCATATTCTCGAGGTCTTCCATAACAAGGGAGTATTCATCGTGATTCGTAATGCCGAGCTTGGTGCATATCACCACCATCAAGTTGGCAACAATCTGGGAATCGTCTACTTTTAGCGTCTTGGTCGTTCCTGTAACGTATCTGGATAAGTTCGGGATTCTTATTAATATATATCTTTGACTAACCATCTAAGGTTTTAACTCTTAGATTACGGTGCTTCTTGCGATATTCCACTATATCTCCATTTCGAAGTAAGTAGTACTCCAAAGTTCTCCCAGCCTCCAACCAAACGCCAGCCTTGTTCTCCTCCGACGTGTCCGTTAGGAATAGTCCAAATTCGGTTGCTGGAAATAGAAAAGGGCTAGTTCTCTCTCAGGATAACGTGGTGGGGGGATGATACTCACGTTGTCCTTTTGCTTCGGCGCATTTTTCTCGGATAATGCGACAAGCGTCGTGAACGGTGGTCGATGAGCTGAACACGATTGTTTTCGTGACATTGCTGTCGACGATGTTGATTCGCAGTGACAGTGACATTATCGTTGTTTAACCTTATCCTACAACAAAAACGATAACATACATTTTTTTGTCTAAGGAAAACCCGTAACTTCTTATGTTAAAGATGATTCGAAAGTGTTTCTCCCGTTAGACCCATTTGTTGTAGTTCTTGCGGGACGACACTGATGATTTAAGCGGGGATTCTGGGTAACCAGGCAACGTCGGGCGCCGATACGGCGTCGTTGGCGTCCCAATGGCCCCGATCGATCCGAACGCCACGTGGTTAAGGGAGAGGACTAACTGCACGAGGCCACTTTATCAATTTAGGTTCGTTACAGATTCATGTAATTTGTTCTAATAACTTTATTATTCTAATAAACACCAAACATGTGGATTTGTAAGGATGGGTGAAGTTAGTTTTTAACATCTTTTTTAATACTTACAGAATATTTATTGCGATTTAATCACCAAAAAAAGAAAATTATTTATTACTACACGACACATATTAACTATCTCATCATTCAACGATAAACTGAACTCTAAATAACCATCATAAGCCACAGTGAATGGTGAATACGCATATAAATTTATTTTTGCGGTTGAACTATCAAATTCTTTGGTTGGAATTAAAAAAAGCTCGCTGATAATGAAAATAACGGAAGCCAACGATGAAACCACGATGAACGGGACCATGTCCCAGTTAATCTTCTTAGTTACACCCCACGCCCTAACAAGTAGGTCATAGGTTCGCGTGGTGCGGACGATCCCCGCCCCGTCGCATCCCATCAAGTGGGATTTTCAAAGCGTTTTCCACTGGCCCTTTAATGTTTTCTCTTGGTCGAAGGGCACGAAACGTCAACCTATTCGTTGATGTCATCGAACTTTGGACGGTCTTCGGTTTCGCTTTACCGGCTGGGGTTAATCGAGTAGCGGATGATGGACATTAATTGGAGGAAAAATCTATATTAAAAATCCTCGGACGGCGAATTTTACGAGTGTTTACATTGGGACAGATTATTTTATGAAGCGACAATAAAAATAAAACGGTTTTAAAGACGTCTCCGGTTTAAATTGAAAATGTGCATTTACAAATTTTAATTACCCACAGTAGTAAGCATCTATTTATATAATTTTACTACTGGGCATTACGCGTCAGCTAAAAATAAGCCTCTATTACTGAACCGGCTGTGTAGCGGCATTTCCTGGGCCACCGTACTCGTTGCACGAAAATTACAAAATTGACAACGTTTTTCCAGATCCCTTAACGTCCCCGTAATCATATCCGACCTTATGCGGTTTGATTGCCGAAAAATATAAAATTTTGCGTCACCAATCACCGGTTCAATTCTTGATTTGCATCTTTATGCGTCGACAAATAAAATGCGTCCCTTATCGCTTGCGGACCTACCTCTTCCCATCTCCCACCGCTAATCGGCCAAATGTGTTTGGTTCACGGTCCGTCGAGCTGTCGAAAGTGACAGTTCTATCGCGACCTACCCGGATGGCGATGTTTAATCGTGATGGGTTACGTCACACGGACAAAGGCGATTTTGCATACTATTATTAAAAACGACGATATTTCACCGGGTCACTGAGGATAAACCTTGCAATCATACGAATATGGCAAGGCCATAGCGATTGTGATTATCCATATATATATATATATATATATATATATATATATATATATATATATATATATATATATATATATATATATATATATATATATATATATATATAAATCCAAATTAAAGTTATAACAAATCCGGAAAACCCCCATATATTATGTTGATCTAGTTGTGTTCGTATCTGTGTTATTTTATACTGGATTGGTATATTTAATGTTTGATAAGTTATTAAATTGGATAAAACCAATATATTTGTTTACGCATTAATGTGTAAATAAAGATGAGGTATTATTTTACTATTACTTATAATTAGTACAAAACTATTTTATCTAAAATATAAATAAATTTTATTTAATGTAAAGAAAGTTTCTAAATAAAACTACTTCAAATGTTGGTTAATATTTGGACGCTTGATAGATTAAAACTAAAAATCGAGAAATGCAGAGCAAAATAATTTTTTTGTTTTATAAATTGGGCATAGGTGAAAGGTTCTATAGTGGGCTAACACATACAAGATATGCCGATGCATGCTTGAAAACTTGCACATCTTATGATCGAAACACCAAAGAGCCAATACTTGGCAAAAATACAGACAACCCTAACAATACACGTATAGTATAAGATGAGGGACTTACAAAACCATCTCGGCTAGTACAAAAACTGTTATCACCAAACTGCCCTATTCTACTACTTGCATCTAAGGGACGGAACAACCCTTAGAGCTCGGATAACCGAACAGAACACTCGCCGACCACGGAATGATGCTAAACTTGATCACACGTCGGGGTGATGGACTTTTCTAGGGACCCCGTGGACGGAAAATCCCCCCATTGGTCGCGGATAAGGGTGGGGGATGCGCGTGGTGGTGGAAACAGTGGAAGAACCGTGATTGGTTGGAGATCAGCGGCGCCAGTTTGGCGGGACACTTGAATTCACCCCGAGACGATGAAAACAAGCCGGCCCGGGCTGGGGGGTGTGGGGGTGGCAGTCGCGGGGGACGGTATCCCACGGGGCGGGAGACGTAAAAGTTCGCGAAGAATTTTTCGGCAAAAAGTTACAAACAATACTTGCGTAGTTTTTCGCGTTTTGTAACTGAAGTAGTATCATTTTTTCCCATGTATCTTGTCTAGAGTCAAAGTCTTTGCTCTTTGGTATTTGTAATAGAAAAATTAATTGAACTAAACTTAGTGCCAATCATCTTTGCCAAAGCTCGATGATATATAATATAAATAGGGTTAGTTTATCTATAATTATTTTAGGTATGTATAATTGTAATTTTTCATTAATTTAAGTTTAAAAGAAAATCGTTAAAAATTAATAGACAATTAAATCTGTAATCTTATCTTATTAATCTAAGGATAATTTTATCTTTTTAAAAGCTTATTACTGATTAATTTGATATAATATATTATTGTATTTAAATATGTAAGGAAATACTATAGTGGGCTAATACAGGAAATATAAGAGACGTATGAAGGTAATGATAAATTAATATGATATACAATTTTGGATTGAAATTAATATTAAATAATTTTTTTACTTTGGGCCAATTTATAAGACGTATAACTAACATAAACTGCTAATGTTGTTTTCATATAAGTGTCCCAAGTCTTAAATTGTTACAATTATATTAATTAGTGTCTTTACATATTGCTGTATTGAAAAAAACAATACTATAGTGAGCTAATATTTCCGTAAGAAAATATATTTGTTAACTATTAAAAACACTGTGATGTTTTAAAACAGACTTGATTATAACATTATTTCTAATTTAAAATAGCAGTGATGTATATTTAACACACGAAAAATAATCGATCAAATTTAGACGAATGTACAAGGTTAATATTGCATTAATATAGGATGTAGATTAAATGAGTAGTAGAGATAGCCAACCTATAATATTCTACAATGTAGAGTTTTTTATCATTCTTTAATTTTTGGGCTATTTTTTATAATTAGTAACTTAAACTGTTTATGCTGTTTTCACATAAGTGACCTAAAATTTAAGTTGTTATAATTATGTCAATTAGTGACAGTATAAACATATAGCTATATTGAAATAAGCAGTACTATGGTGGGCTAATATTTCTGTAACAAATAATATATTTTAAGTACTAAAAATACCGATATTATAAAACAGATGTAATCATAATATTATCTCTAATTTAAAATAACAGTGTTGCATATTTAACACGCGAAATATAATCGAAAACCAAATTAGACGTATGTAGAAGTTTCATATTGTATTAATATAGGATGTAGACTAAAGGAGCAGTAAATGTATCAAACCTGTAATCTTCGACTAATGCAAAGCATTTTTAATATCTTTTGATTTCAGAGCAATTTTTATAATTAGTAAATTAAATTGTTTATATACTGTTTGATATTATGTATTGGGCCAATATTTTCGTAAGAAGTGATATTTGTTAAGTATTAAAAACACTGTAATATTTTCAAACAGATTTTATAATAATATTATCTCTAATTTAAAATACCACAGTTGCATATTTAAGATACGAAAAATAATTGAAAATCAAATTTATACATATGAAGAAGGATAATATTGTATTAACATGAAAAATAAATGAAAATAAAGTAGATGTAGTAACAATTAAAATTTTTCTGCCAATGTATACTTATTATTTAAACCAATATTTTGGATCTATTTTATTAGATATAAAAGAGCATCATAGAACACGTGTATTACAGAAGTACATTAAAGTATTTGTACTCCAGTGTTTCACAGTTTTACATATAAAACATATATATTTTAATCATTTGAAGTGTTATAATAATATTAATTTGTGGTACATTATGTTGTTTTATTAAAATAAATAAAGACCATTTCAGTGGGTTAATGTTTTTTTTTATAATAAACCATCTGTTATCAAATGACACTAAAAATGCGTTGCGCTTACTAAAACAGAGCGGATGTTATTTAGTATAAAGTCTAATGTTACAGATCATATATATATACAGAAAGCTAATAGTGCCTTAATATAGAGCGTATATTAAGTCTGCAGTCTTGTGTATTTTTAATCAAGAATTATTCATTTACCAATGCTATATTATAAATATTCTTCTTAACTATCTCGGGTATCTCATTCTTGTAGGCCATACGACTCAAACATTACTCATTACTCAATAGCTCTTTCCTCCAACATTAGTTCTTGTTCTTGTTCTGTTGGATATAATCTAGCTTGACTTTTAGATTAGACTAAGATTTCCTTTAAACCAATATTGTAATGTGTTACGATTTTTATCAAATTGCTTCAATTTCATACATTCATTTTTATAACTATAAAACGGTTGAAACTATTAATAATTTTCAACCACAGTATTTTTAAAAAAATTACATCTACTCGTTTTATTAATTTGTGATTATTCATGATTAGAAAAAATAAAAATAGTAAAATATGAGCCTAAAATTTTTTTTTCCTAAATCTCTTAAAGAATAGTGATATTTTGATAAATTCCCCAAACGTTTAAAATTAAGAAAATTAAGCACCAATTTTAAAGGTTTATTAAAAATTGTATTTAATTTATTCTGGAAAAATATCGATATATCGGGCAAAAAAAAATGATATTTTTCCTGCATTTCTATTCGTGATGAGTCATGAATAGAAGCATCAATTGTAAAAAATCATTAAATAAAAAACAAATGAAAGGGAAATGCATTAAAAAACAACCATCTAATAGTAAGAAGTTCCGTCATATGAGAAAAAATCTATAAATTTTTTCAAAGGAAGTGATTTTCATTCAACAATATAAGAAAAATAATATATACGATCATATTTGTTATATTTATATAACAGCATATAATTTGAACTAAATTAATTATGGAATTATATAGTACATTCGAATATAATTCGAGTTATTTATAATTATTAAATTGTTATTATTTACATAATTAATAAAACATAAAGTAGACTATTTTGGGCCAAAACTAATAATCTAATAATAAATAGTATAATATAGTCCATAAATACACCATTTATATTTAGATTAAATCAATCAATATATCATCCTGGATTTTCGCATGTGCTTAAATGTTAATCTACTTAAATCTTGAATAAGTTTTCGCTGTTTCTATAAGACTGCGTTCAGTTTCAATTTTTTAATAGTTTTCTTAAGTGTAAATAACCTTGTCTGTATTTGAAGAACATATAATTCTTATTAAAATATATGGCGATCATATTTTATACATAACTAATAATACATTACTTTACAATACAAGACTATACATCCTAATAACTTATAGATATTGGTTTAAACGCTTTGAAACTAACGATTTTAATGTTGTAGCAAAACAGCGAAACAGAATTTATTAAAGATGTATAGATTTTGCAAATAAATTATTTTTTCAAGATTCTAGCATTCAAATTTCGAAAATCCTTATGCTAACACGTGATCTTTCTCGAAATTATAGTAAATTATTATTAAAAGATGCTTATTTAATGAGTTACTTATCAAATACTATTCACTATTAAAATAAATATTTGCTTTTCTATATTTGTAGTTTGTCTTTTGTATAAAAATATATATTATCCTTCAATCAGTTGCATTTAGTTACACTTTTTGATATTCAATTCAATTCAAAGATTTTGCTGGATATACCTCACTGGCAAATGATTATTTCTTCTGTCATTGTTACTTTTTAAGTTTAAAACGGCTTACAAAATAATTAATATTCCATGCGTTCTATCTAAGTTAATATTTAATATGGTAGATATGTAGTAAGGGTTACATTCTTTTAAATTATACAAAATATTTCGTCAAAAAATTACTGATAAACACAAGTAGTTTAATAATGTAGAGATATCCAGATTAAATCTGACTGAGTTGTGGCGACTTGGATGACATAATAATTTTTTATATAATCCAAAATAAATTTTTTCCAAGAACTGCATTAATATTTAAGTTAATAAGTCATAGTTTATCTAAAACCCCATTGAATAGATATTTAAATAACTTTGATTGTTATAAAAATTAATGTAAATAATACAAATAAGTAGTAAATATTTAGAATGACCCAATACGGAAACATTATGTTTGCATTTTGTTGATTGTAGTCGTAGTTTAAATTGTTGTAGAGCTAAATTCAGAGTTGTGATTTAGTTTGGATTTATTTTGCAAATTAAAGACTTCATTTTTTTCTACAAAAACGCCTACGGCTAGCTACAATGTAACAAAAGTAAAGGAATAAGATAGTATACCAATTATATATATATATAGTATAGTAGTATATGACTGGCTAGTTTGAGCGTAGGCGCATTTAAATAAAATGAATAACATTTCAAATTAGTTTGACGTTTTTATTGTTTACATGTCCGTATTTCGTTGAGAAGTAAATTTAGCTAGTGATATTGTTTTTTTTTGAATAACAATTTGTCACAATGCTATAATGAGTATCAATATTTCAGGACAATTAGCGGAATTCAATGATAAAAAATGTAACTAACTAATTAAAAAACTAACACCTAAACTAACAACTATCAAAGTTGTGTGAATGGATATTTATTAAGTTGCTTAAATTTACTAATATACCTTCTTGCTTCACTAAATAAGTTAAAACAAAGTAAATAAAAGCTTTTAATGGAGACATTAAAATATTAATGATAATGAAATAAATAAAATAAAATTTATGCCATATAACAGGTCAATTGAAAAGTCCCTAGCCTACCATAGTAAAACACATTTTTTTGGCAAAATTAGTTTTTTTTATTCAACATAATTCCTTTCAAAGGTGATACACTGGTTATAGCGACCCTCCAACTTTTCGATACCATTTTTGTAGTACGATTTGTTCTTTGCTTCAAAATTCCCAGCGAGCATTCTTTTGAGATCTGGGAACAGAAAATAGTCGCTGGGGGCCAGATCTGGAGAATACGGTGGATGAGAAAGCAATTAGAAGTTCAATTCATAGATTTTTGACATCGTTTTCACTGACTTGTGACACGGTGCACTGTCTTTGTAAAGCAGCACTTTCTTTTTCTTCAAATGCGGCCGTTTTTCGGCGATTTCGCCTTCAAACAGT
Organism: Rhynchophorus ferrugineus; assembly: GCF_030347505.1. Taxonomy (NCBI): domain Eukaryota; kingdom Metazoa; phylum Arthropoda; class Insecta; order Coleoptera; family Curculionidae; genus Rhynchophorus; species Rhynchophorus ferrugineus. The sequence goes on along the minus strand of NW_027472583.1, from coordinate 43,568,192 downwards.
CCAATAACGTTATGTAATGGTCGCTGTTGATGGTCCTTCCTTTTTCAAGGTAGTCAATGAAAATAATTCCATGCGCATCCCAAATTACAGACGCCATAAACTTGCCAGCCGAGTGTTGCGTTTCCCACATTTTGGAGCGGGTTCATCGTGTGCAGCCTACTCGGATGACTGTCGATTGGACTACGGAGTGAAATGATGGAGCCATGTTTCATCCATTGGCACATATCGACACAAAAACTCGGGTTCGCTTGATCATCTTCAAACACTGCTCCGAATTATTAACTCGTCGTTGTGTTTTTAAATATTCGTGAATGATATTATGTACACGTTCAGTTGATATCTTTAGAGTGTCTGCTATTTCATTCAACTTCAATTTATGGTCATTCAAAATCATTTTGTGGATTTTTTAAATGTTTTCGTCGGTAACAACCTCTTTTGGGCGTCCACTGCGTTCATTGTCTTCGGTGCTCATTTCACCACGTCTAAACTTAGCATACCAATCCTTGATGGTTGATTTTCCTGGGGCAGTGTCCGGAAACTCGGCATCAAGTCAAGTTTTTGCTTCAACTGTATTTTTTCCTTCAAAAAGCAATATTTGATCAATACGCGAAATTCCTTTTTATCCATTTTTTTCACGATAACAAAAGTTGCTTCACTCAAAATGCTATAATTCACAAACTAATGATCCGACAGCTGTCAAATTTATACAAGCATCTTTTGAAGGTTAGCGCTAACTAAAACACATATGGATTTAATTCTAATAACGCCATCTATGTGTCAGGCCGGGGATTTTTCAATTGACCTGTTATGATATATTTTGATACCTAAGTAATAGCATCGATATATTCAATTATGTACATTTACTTATTACTGATATATTATTTTCTTTGCATTTGATTTTTTTCATAGAAGCTATGTGCTCTGAATGTATCTTCTATGCCTAGATTATTCTCTTCAAACTTTATATTTTTCATTCAATATTGTCTACAACAGTGTAATTACGTACTTCTTACATATTCTTATCAAATTTACATACTTACATAATATTTTTTAATAACCACTATAAATAATGACACTAACATAGTATTGATATACACAAATTTAACAGTGTTAAATAACTAGTTAGTTTCAATTCTTTGTCATTATGTAAGCTTGGAAATTATTTTATTTTAGTAATTTTATTTGGGTTGTCACATGTAGAATATATTATAATTTTTATTTATATTTTAATTTTAGTTATACTTTCCAATTATAATATTATTTGTATCAGAATATTATTTTGTATTAGTAATATATAGAATACTGACAGATTATGGGATTAATATATATTTTTTCATAAACTCAATTCAGCTTTGCTAGAATAAGCAAACCAGACAAGAATATCGAAATGAGCATCCACACAGGACAACAATAATATACTAATTTTTGTTAATTTTGCTGTAGTTTCCTAAGAGCTGACTTATTGATACATTTTTTCATAAAAATGGATGTGCTGGTCGGCTAACCTATGTGGCACAGATCGAATTAGGTGATAAAAGAAACGTGTGTGGATTTCTGTATAAGTAAGAATGTCACGTTACTTTAGCAAAATGCACTATTTTTTTGACAGAGAAAGTTATATAACACTAGAGCAGTTTTTTATTGATTACTCGGAAAACTAGTTTCCCATAAATTTTTTGCATGTTTGTTCGGCATATTCAGAGTTCAGAACTACGATATTTAAGTATAAGAATACTTAATATTGATATATTGTACAATTTTGAAAATTAATCGGATTCCTAGTAAATTTATTTCCCTATATATCTATTTACAGTTGATATCAACGGAATTATTAATTAATAAAAAAAAGTCTGGGGAAAAAGGGGTACTGGTATTGAGTAAGTGTGTAATCCAGTGCTGGTATCCTGATTTGACATTTAGACTGTTTTATTTGCGTTGCTAAATGTACCACATTTTTGTCTTATCATAAATTTTGTTTAGATCCAGACAATGGTTAAAAGAAAAATGGTTAAAACTTTTTAACTGCGAATAAAAAACAAAATGTTTAGTTAGTATATTGATCAATAATTAATGATTTTTTAAATTATAATTTAGAGTCTGCTTCTTAGCAATATTTCTCGGCATTAAAAAACTGGTTAGTTACCAAATTACGAGAAAATTTGTTTTACGGGTTTGTCTAATTGAAACATTCCACGTAAAATGACCTACCCATGAAATCAATCAATCACACCGTTTATACAGACTGTTTACCTTTCTATGAATAGAGGTTGGAATATTGAACTAGGATTTGTTTTAAATCTTATGAATCGGATTATTGGATTCCCGTAATCAAATGCAAGCGTGGATCTAAAGGCACATATTGAATTAGTCGGACATGATTGTTTAAGGAAAAATCAATGACTTTCTTATAAACTTCTGGCGAGAATGACAATCTAGAAAGATGGTTAAATTTTTTTAACTCTGAATAAAGTGATTTTAGTATATTGTTATAGAAAATGGATTTTTAAAATTATATTTCATAGTCTGGTTCTCTGCATTAAGCAACTGGTTGGTTATCAAATTAGAGAATATTAGGTTAGTTATTTGGAAAATTATATGGAAAAGAAAAAAAAGTAATTATTCAATTATGATGATTATCGCAATTTCTTTTGAACCAGTGATTTGAGGTTTATTTTAATTTTTTTCGTATATTATTAGTAGCGAAGAAAAAAAAACAAAAAAAGGGGGCCAATATAACCTTTTTTCATTGGTGTTCCGCATCAAATAAATGGAGTTATTCTAACAAATACACCCTCCTTAATAGTTCTGGGTATAAAATTGGATTTTCCATCGGAGAGAAACGGTGTTTTGCGGGAAGTGTTCGCCGTTGCCGTTGCAGCATCCCATCGACGGCCTGGCAGGCCGTCTGGCGGGCGCCGCGACGCCCTGCCGCCTCCGGGGAGGCGGCGGGATCTCGGAGATTATCCTGATAACGCTTTTCAGCTGTACGCCCCTCGCCGCCACGTCGTCGTCCGAAAGAAAAGGGGAGAGATGGGGGAGGGAAATGGAGACGCTCGAAAGATTGTTTTGTTTTTCGGGGCGGTTAAAAATTAGAATTTGTCTCGTTTTGACATGCCGGGCGTTTCCTTCGCTTATAACCAAAAGGCACGTCTTAATAAATTAAGTTCCGGATAGGACTTGCTAAGTTTGTCGTGTCCCTATTAGATTTTCATCAATAGATATAGCTGTTTTTTGATTTGAAGAAATCTGCTGCCGAAGCCCATCAAACATTTTTAGAAACTTACGATGGTATTCATAATGATGATTCCATCATATCCCAATTATCGGTTTTGGTTTCAATGATTTAAAAGTAGTGATTTTGATATCAATGACCTGGATGACTAAAATATCTCGAACACATTGAATTTCAAGATTTATTGGGCGAAGGTCCAACTGAAAGTCCCATAGAACTTTTAGGAAGCATAGCAGTAAATGAATAAACTGTTTCTAGATGTTTACGTGCGATAGGAAAGATTCAAAAATTAGGGAATTGGCTGCCAAAATAATTGACTGAAAATATAATTTCGCACCTTTTCAACATCACAATTTTATTACTTGTCAGAAAAACAACAATAATTGTCTACGGCGTATAGTAGCTGGCTATGAATCTACGACAATCCAAGCAGTAATATATTACGAGTGGTCAAAAATGGATTAAACTGTTACTGCAAGTTTCTACTGACGTCACGCACAGCGTATTTACCAGCCATAACACCCTTCTGACTATCACTTGTTCAGATCTATGTAGCATGGCCTAGCTGACATATGGTTTCGAAATTCTGAAGGGGTTCCAAAAAGAGACCGATCATTGGATGCTGCCAAATCAATATCGCTCACGGTATCGCCATATTACCAGAAAGATGGGGATAAGTGGTATAGAATGCTTGAAAATATTTTTATTACTATATATAATACCATTTTCCACAATAAATTCATTTTTAAAGTGAAAACATTTATCAGACCGCATCATACAAGCATCTAATAAAAAAGAATTCAATTTCAAATGTTTACACTTGAAATATTTGAGTACACTTAAACTTTTAAGCAGATATTAATTAAATATCACTGTCGGAAGGCGGTATTTACGAAAAAAACTTTAATATTATCAAGTGCTGATTGAAATTTACGGTGAATATGTTTCATAGATAAAAACATGAGTATTCCCTAAATACTCTAATAACCAATACGATTTAGAAGTAGTGCCACTGACACATTTCCATGCAATTAACAGAAACATTTTTAATATGAAGGATAAAAGGTTAAAACTGAAAGAAAACAGTTATATTATTACAGAGATATTATTATAGATTTGAATCAAAGCGTATTGAAAGAAAAGAGGTCGTTATAAAATCTGAAGTACAACAAATCGACTTTTGTTTTTATAAACGCTTACACGATATAACATAAAAAAAACGGGAAATAGTAATGTAATGACAATAATTTGGAAAATAATATTGTGCATAATTTTATACAAAAAGGTTTGATTTAATTAATTTAAAAATCAATTTAATAAAAAAAACAACTTAAAAAATCTTAAAATTAGTTTACAAAAGTTATTCATGCAGTATCTCATTTTTCAAAATAATATTATTTAAATTGGATCGCATATGGGTGTGTATGGAGTAGCAATCGGGCAAGTGGCCCATACGCACTGTTTATCCGAATCTCCTATTGACATTTTCATGAATATGGATGGATATTATTGAAGCAGTGTCCAATCACCTCCTTCAACATATATGTGAGTGTAGGGTTTTTGGCATATATTGGACTTCAAATAAGCCTAAATAGAAATAATTTTTTTTGTTATATTTGAGAGTCTTCTTTTTACCAACTATGGTATATCTGGTATAGACCTATTACGTAAATTGCTTAACGTGGATTACCAACCATGGTGGGCATTAAAACTATCGAGTGGCCAATTTAGAGACCTTCCCAGAGGACATCTGGTTTTACTTAGTTTGGTTACCGGTGTCATGGGATTACATCCTTGTCAAATTTTACATTTTTGCCTAAGGACAACAATCACAACCATAAACCGAATGGAGAAACAATAAGAAAATGGTATTACATTTAATTATATGACCTAGAAGGCAAATTTTGATTGCCGAAACACAAAAAAATATACGACCAGCAAATGTCTCATGCAATAACCGAATTGTGTTTCGGCCTGTATGGAGTATGGCACCGTCTTGATGAAATCATACCTCGTCTATATCAGTATCATCCTGTTTAAGCCAGCATTCATAACCAGCATCATTTTAGAAGATGTGACTTTCAATGATGCCTCCAGACCAAATTCCACACCAAACAGTAATACGTTGTGATTACATTTCTGTCTTGATCATCACATCAGAACTCTCTTTTCTCGACTAAAAATAAAAGTTTGAAAACCAAAAAATTCATGAACCATGTTCATATGAGAAAAATCTATTTCCCATTGAGATAACGCACATGCGTAAAGAGCACAAAACCCCATCATGTTTCCTTTTATTGGATTGTTTTAACATCCAGATTTAGGTCCCTCCGACATATTTCTTTTGTGGAAAGAGATTTTCACCAAACGAAAGCTAATAGCTAATAAGTGTATTGAAGTTGAGGGAGATTCGTGTTTTAACTTGAGTTTATCTAATGTAAACATACCACGTAAGATAAGCTACTGATAAAATGAATCAATCACAAAGTTTATACAGATTTCTCTTAAATCTTATGAATTGGACTATTCCATGGATAATTCCAGTAATCAGATCAGGTTGGACATGATGTTTAATAAAAAAAAATAATGACTTCCTTGTAGACTTCTGCTACAATGTATGTGTAACAAAGAGTTTCTAAAAAAGTGTGGAGAGAGATGATTCTAGTGGCGGCTGATCGTAACCAATCTTGAAGAATATATGAAAACACCAATGATGGTGCTGTAAGGCTGAACAGCAGCAAAATCGTTTATTTACTGATTAAAGATTGATCGTACTAATTGTAGTATAGCAACTAAGTATTAAAAACTGTTGTTTTAATACATAACAGGTCAATTGAAAAGTCCCCGGCATGACACATAGATGGCACTACTTGAATTAAAACTATGTTTAAAGAATATGTTTTTTAGTTAGCCCTAACCCTCAAAAGATGAGTGTATACATTTGACAGCTGTCGGATCATTAGTTTGTGAATTATAGTATTTTGAGTGAAGTAACTTTTGTTATTGTGGAAAAAAAGGATAAAAAGGAATTTCGCGTGTTGATAAAATATTGCTTTTTGAAGGGAAAAAATACAGTACAAGCAAACACTTGACTTGATGCCGAGTTTCCGGACACTGCCTCTGGAAAATCAACCATTAACGGTGAACGCAGTGGACGCCCAAAAGAGGTTGTTACCGACGAAAACATTTCAAAAATCCACAAAATGATTTTGAATGACCGTAAATTGAAATTGAATGAAATAGCAGACACTCTAAGGATATCAACTGAACGTGTACATCATATCATTCACGAATATTTGGGTATGTGCAAAGTGGGTGTCGCGCGAGCTCACTTTTGACCAAAAACAACGACGAGTTGATGATTCGGAGCAGTGTTTGAAGATAATCAAGCGTAATAAATGCGAGTTTTTGCGTCGATATGTGACAATAGATGAAACATGGTTCCATCATTTCACTCTGAAGTCTAATCGACAGTCATCCGAGTGGACTGCACACGATGAACTCTCGCCAAACCGGGGGAAAACGTAACAGTCGGCTGGCAAGTTTATGGCGTCTGTATTTTGGTATGCGCATGGAATTTTCATTGACTACCTTGAAAAGGGAAGGACCATCAACAGCGACTATTACATAGCGTTATTGGACTGTTTGAAGGACAAAATCACTAAGACAATGCACCATGTCACAAATCAGTGAAAAGGATGGCAAAAATCCATGAATTGGGCTTCGAATTGCTTGCTCATCCACCGTACTCTCCAGATCTGGCTCCTAGCGACTATTTCCAGTTCTCAGATTTCAAAAGAATGATCGCTGGGAAGAAATTTTCGGCGAATGAAGAGGTGATCGTCGAAACTGAAGCCTATTTTGAAGCAAAGGACAAATCGTACTACAAAAATGGTAACGAAAAGTTAGGGGGTCACTGCAATCAGTGTATCACCCTTGAAGGGAATTATGTTGAATAAAAATAACTAATTTTGCCAAAAATGTGTTTTACTATGGTAGGCAGGGGACTTTTCAATTGACCTGTTATGTTTGTTACATACATGAGTTGAGATTTTTATAGAAAACGATATTGAAGCAATATTTACGTGTATTGTATAATATGTATCTGTACAGTACCGGATGATATGGTAACAGTACTGTGAGAGTATATTGCGAGTTTGTATTTATGTTTGTGATCGTCGCGTAAAATATAGAACATATCATATAAGTCAATTTAGTAATTATGGGTATGACTATGATTATCTTTGACTATCTATGGGATAGATAAATCTATGGATTTCGTGCCCATGTTAACTAATAGGTCCAGATAAATCATGGTTGGTTAAGATTCTAAAACCTAATCAAAAAATATGATGAGTTATAAAAAAATGTGTAAACCTATTAATCCTCGCCAATCTTCTATAATTAGTATATTGAATTAAAATAGATATTTGATGTATGCCTCAGTTATAATGAAGATGTAGGAGAGTTAAAATAAACTTACATTCTGTCAAAAGTACGGGGAGGTATGGGAGGTATTAAGACGTTCTTCGTTTTATTTGGAACAAAATTTATCAGTCTTAGATTAGGTCGTTATATTAGTTTTGATTTCATTGACTGTTTTAACAATCAAAATGCACATCTTTTGTAAATAAAGTATTTGAATAATTTGAAAAGTCCAGAATTTGTTTTATTTCTGCTTTGAATATGAATAAACAATTCGCAATGGTTGTCGGGTTGAAAAGCTTACAAATCTTCATATTCTATAGACTAAATAAAATTGGTATTCTGCCGGGTTAGTAACGATAGATGTTAAACCAATATAATGGTCCCCTACTGCTGTGCAAATCCCGGGTTCGGATTCCGCCTGGCTATGGGCGTACATTATGTTTGCAGGCTGGGTAAGACTGGTCAATAGACATTATCCATCATAAACGACACTATCCCCTCTCTAAAGAGGAAAGATCTCCAGTCAGTTCATCTTCTGAAGAGCACAGTCTCTCCCAGAGACCTTGAGCTCTCCATAAAACGTCTGTCCTCCAAAAAAGTTCCAGACCCAGATGGTATAACAATAAACCACCTTTTTAGGTTTTTTACCTTACTAGCAAGCAACTATCTGAACTTGCCAACATTATCAACTCCATCCTGAGGTTAAAGCATTTCCCAAAGTCCTGGACACATGCGCTTGTTGCTGTTATTCCTAAAAAAATGCCAAGTCTAACCCATCTGACTACAGGCCTATCAGCCTGATTAGTTCACTCTCCAAATCTGCCGAAAAAGCGATATTAAACGCATTAAACGATTTCACAGACGCACATCACATAATCCCGAACGAACAATTCGGTTTCCGTGCTAAGCATCCATGCCTCCATCAAGCTGCCCGTGTCACCACTGCCTAATATTTAAAGCCAAACAACTAGGTCTACCGAATGACCTAATATCCCTGATAGATTCATACTTGGATGGTAGGTCCTTTCAGGTGAGGATCGATGACGCAGTCTCTTCTTGTAAACAAATCTCTGCAGGAGTCCTGCAATGCGCTCCATTAGCCCCAGCCCTATTCAATATTTATATGGCTGATTTCCCGCTCTACAAACTTTCCCACACAACATTTTATGCAGATGATACCGCTTTCTTCACAACCGGATACTGTTTGGACGCAATACGCAATAGATTCCAAGTACAACTGAACTAAGCGATAGCGTGATACAAATTCTGGCGGCTTCAGATTAACCCGAGTAAAACTCAGGCTATTCTGTTCCACCGCATGAGGAATTTCACGCCTATCGCCTCCTAATCGATAAAGTCCCTATCCCATGGTTCCAGAAAGTTTCATACCTCGGTCTCCAGTTCGACCGCAGATTCCAATGGTCTGCCCAAATTCAGCACGCTATTTTCAAAGGAAATAGCGTGTACAGCCTATTATTTCCTCTACTCTGCAGAAAAGGAAAACTTCTCATCCCACAGAAAACGACTCTGTATAAAATGCTAGTCCGCCCAATCTGCCTCAATGGAGCACAGGTGTGGTACAGGTATGTCTCGGAGAGACAACTTGAACTACTTCAAGTGTTCCAATCCAAAAAAGTCCGTGCGTTACTCAGAGCCCCATGGTTTATGAGGAACGTCAATACACATCTCGAATCAGGCATCCCATTTGTGAAAAATTTCATAAACGTGCTCAGTGTGAGGTTCTCCATAGGAACCTTAGAATAGGATAACATCTTAATAAAATTCCTACCCGTCCACAAATCCCGGTAGTAAACAAACTACGACAGTCCCAGTCGTAACCCAGGGCCTCTGTCGCCCGCAAAACAATCATATCCCGAACCTGAAGCGACATCAGCCGAAGACCATTTGGTTCTAGCTGGAAATTGTAGTAAATGAAAAAAAAAAAGGTAAGACTGGTTCTCTGGTACGGTCTATGGATTCGTTACTGGATGGTTGACAGTCTTAATGTTGGGAGTCGTGGAGAGTGCATGAGATACCGGAGATACCATTATATCAGAGTTCTACACAAGCTGCAGTTTGGACCAAAACTCCGTGAAAATATGAGGAAAATCCGATAAAGATAACCATTTTATCTTTATTCATCTATGAAGTGATGAAAGTCTAGAGAGCCAGAATTTATATTGAAATTCATGTTTCTTTTATTTTGAGTTGGTGCATGGATTTTAGTTACGTCAATCTTTCTGATTTTATAGTGATATATACCTAATAATGATATGTGACAATATTTGCATACCTAATTCCTCGGGAGGTCAAAGCAGTGATAAATGTTAAAACTGATAACAGACAAATGGTATTTAAGGTAATAAAAATTATGTAAGAGAAATTTAAAAATGTCACGATTTAGCATTGCATCTAAGACAACAGTCTTAGTCAAATCGAATAACACTGAATCTCGAACGAAGAATGCTTTAAAGAATCAATAATACCTGGGGATAAGTCCCAAAAAAACTGCATGAAAGTTAAACTTATCCAAACACGAAAGTATTGTACCGTAATAAACTAATTTGTTGTTTCATCGGATTCTCCATGTGCTTATGTATCATCGTGTTGATAGCTCATGTTTTGACTCTATGCTAACTCATTTTGTCGTGTTTTTAGGATGTTACATAAACATAGTGTCATTTTGGAACTGTTTCGCCAAGGAAAACGTCAATGTGAAATTGTTCGTTCGCTCAATGTCACACAGTAGACTGTTTCTCGCGCCATTGATCGTTTCAAGGAGCTTGGATGGTAAGTGTCCAGGAAGTGGAATAAAGTACACCGCCAATACTTCTCTTAACTGCAAGATCATCAAAAAAAATTCTCATGAGGAAAATCGCCCGTGAAACTGGTGTAGACCAGATGTCGGTTCATCGAATTGGCAAAAAAGAGCTCTACCTCAAAGCATACAAGCTCCAAAAAGTTCAACTTCTCAAAGATAAGAACAAGCGGGTAGTGCTCGAAGCTATCGCTAACTCAAACCTAACTAACTCGAGCCGCTGCCCAGCGATGGAAACGCACCGACTTCATGGCTTTTGACAATTGACAAAATGACCACCAAAATCCACAATCCGTCATGGTCTGGGGCGGAATTTGCGCAAGCAGCAAGACCCCCTTGTTTTTGGGTATCAAGGGGTCAAAATCAATAAAAAAAGTGTATCGTCGAGACATTCTCGAAGCTGTCGTACTTCCAGGGATTCAGCAGCACTTTGGCGAATGTGAATTGGACGCTCCAACAGAACATCGCTCCGACCCATAAGGCAAAAGTGATGCAAGACTGGTGCCGAGCCGAATGTCCAGACTTTATCACGTCGGCAGAATGGCTTCCCTATTAACCGGATCTCAACTCGATGGACTACAGCATGGGGTCCATTTTAAAGGCCAAGGACTGTGCTACACGTCACAAAAATTTGGAGTCGCTGAAGGAACCACTGTGTCGAGAATAGGACGTTTAAAACGTTTAAACTTGTGTATCGCCGTGAGAGGTGGCGACTTCGAAAACGCCTGAATATAATATTGCTAGAGGTTCATATCATTATTATTCATTGTTGTTTTGCAAAATTTATCTAATTTAATAAAATTATCATTTAAAATGTTTCATGCAGTTTCTTGGGACACCCTGTCAATCGTGAACAGTGTTTAAATTTACCACTGTTGACACACGTTGAGGACGATATTCTCTATTTTTTTAATACTTTTGTGAATCCCTCAACTTAATGGCTTCAGGTGACTTCTGATGAGTTTCAAAAAAGATATGGAAAGCAGTGTTGTTTTTGTAAGTTGTATACACAAAATAAATAGATTATGGTAAAGTATATTAGTGTTGGACGAAATCGATATATAATTCGATTCTTTTAGGTGCATTCAACCTGCAATGGGTTTTGGTAGAAAATTAAATGTTTTTATTTTTAGATATTGTAATAGCTTTTGTTCTATATGAAAAAATCAACGAATTTAGTGAATTTTCGCTTTTTTTATATTAAGATCTCTCTACACCATTTAGTGGTACAAAAGGTGTTTTTGATTATCCATCAAATGTCGCACTAGGAGCAATGGAAATAAAGCAGCAAGAAAATTTTTCTTTGGATTTCGTCAAATTATATAAGATTGATAAGTAAAAACTATTATTTACAAATTACTTTACTTGGATGGCGGTGCCCTGTGGCCTGTGATCGATATCAATGACCTAACTCAGTATATTTTCGTTATTAATATAGTTATTTCTTGTATTAATTTTCCATTCCTGTCATTGTGTCATCATAACTGTCATCCCAGAACTAAGATAAAGACGAATAAAAAATAAAATTGAAGAAACAAATTAAAGAATTAACAGCGAAAAATCGATAGACTTATTGAAATTCTAAATCAGAAAGAAGAAATGGAGTTTTTGTTAGTGAAAACGCCATCAAATAATGACAGAGAAACATCAGTACAAAAATCGGGTACCTGATGATACAGAAGAAGGCAAGAAAATGGAAAATTCTACGTTGAAGCAGTGCAAGCATAAACTGGGTATAATACAGCTACAGTCAATACAAACCCCAAAACATAGTTCACTAATATTGAGGGATTCATACAACTTAAAAACCAAAAGGCTAACCAAGATAGTAACAAGTAGCCGTCCTGTCCCTTCCATTTGGAGAATTTACGGTAGTTACAAAGTGCTACAATATAACCAAATCCAATTAATTTCTGTGTGGTTCTTTCCCGTTAAATATTAGCTGCTTGCATGAATTTTGATCAATTATAGCTACTGGTAAAAATGCGCAGTACCAACATAAATAACTGTTAAATTTTATAATTTTGACATTTCCCTGCAAAAAAATGATAATTCTCCATTTAGTATATAGATCCTGACTACAAAACACTGAAAATTGAATTTTTGACATTTCTTCCTTTTGTTTGTTGTTTTGCAAAAAAGTTGGAACCCTTTCATCATCGTGGTTTCAGTATCCGGTCAAAAAGTTTTTGGTGGCGTATTGTGGTCGCCGATAAACGAACCATAACCATATAGTTTTGCTGTACATAGTGTGGGATCAACATAAGTGTATTACGAACTGCTAAAACTGAATTAAACTCTTACTGCAATGTCCACCCACGTTAATTGAATAAACTGAATGACGTATTATTGTTATAAAGACCAGCAGACAGTAGTTAATAGACACAAAGTCATCATCTTAAATCACAACGCTCTGCTGATATGTTGCAAGAATTGCGAAGAATTGTTGCAGTACTCAACTACAGTTCTTCAGAATTATAAAGCATGGCTTGACTGGTACACGTCTTCGAAATGCTAAAGAAGTGTGAAAATGGATCAATGATTGAATCGCCATTATCAGCCAATATCGTTATTTCGACATGATATCGCAATGTTGACTGTAAGATGAGAAAATGTTGGAAAATATGTTGAATAATATATATTTTACCAATTTTTCTCACCAAATTTATTTTTAAAGTGAAATGTGAAAATGATCAGAGTACGCAAGTTCTTAATATTTATTAAAAAAAAACATTTTGGACGACGGTTCTCAAGCATTAGATGGTCACATTTACTCCTTTAAAAATAAATCAAGGCAAGAATCATTAAAGTTCCCACAAAAATACTCTTTACATGAAGCTACATCAGCCATTAGCACTAGGAATTAGCTGAAAACTGTAGTTGTGTTGTGTGGCACGTAGTTTGATCTGTTGGAATAACAAGTCATCCACGCCCATATTATTCAATTGTTGGTGTAAAAGAAATCGATTATCATCATTCCGCATTGCTTGATTTTGACTCATCAAACACTAACCTTTTATGGATGCTAGTGATGCTGGTGAAGCTTCTGTGGTTTTGCGTCGTTCCATATACGCCAACTTTAATGATAACATAGCCATTGGTCAGAAAATGCACCTTGTGGTTAATAATAAATATATATATTTTTTTAATGAATTTAAATAGAGAATACATGGAAATAAATGGTTTTTTCATTTCGATGTACTGCTAAATCGCATAACTAGACCGGGTGAATTGGCATCACTGACTCAAATAATAGATTGAACAAATGCTGTCGAAACAATATGGAGTGCAACAATGATTTTATACCATACATATCATCCAGGAAAACACGTGATAAATAAAATTGTATTTATTAAATGGATATATATCATATCACAATTCCTGTAATAATTCCATAAATTGTATTAATAATCTTTTTCTTAGTATAACTGAAAAAAAACCCTCATACATAATTTTAGATAACAAATACCTACTAAATACAGTACTAATAAATTATATATTTTAAATTGATTTTTGTCAGTTTCTATTAAATAAAAACTAATTATGACTCATCCATCAATAAATACAATTAAGACATTAAGAAGAATTCCGTCATTCATTTATTCAAAATGAGTAAACAATTTTGATGAGTTTAAGTAGTTTTAAAATGGGACCGAATTTTATTACAAATTATTTATATAACATAACTGTTAATTAAGCGTTAACTATTTTAGATGTTGTTCATCTGTTAATGTAGTAATATTTAAGTTTCGACTTTGGTATCTTTTGTATCATATTTAGTAAAAATTAATGTATTTCAAATAAATACTTAATAAGTTTGAATTTCTTAGCTCATACAAAATGGAGACCAGGACTATTTTGAAAAGTTCAGTACAAGTTTTATTTTATTATCGCTCGTAGAAAGTTATTTTAATAGTTTTGCCTTTAAATGAAGCACTACTGCCCTCAACTGTCATCTATTAATAGACTACTGTGAGATTCTGAGCATCTTGCGTAATTTAGATTGTGCTTGGCAGCAGACAACCTCTCCCTTTCCAATTTTGTGGACGTACCGGGTAAAAATATAAGAGTAAAACAATCACATTCAACAGGTAGAGTTGAGAAGACCTAGAAAAATTACCGCCTTGATTCACTTCAGTGTAAATAGTTGATTAGTAAATTAGTAGTAAGTACAGTGAGTGCTTCATTATTCACATCCAGGTCTAGCTGAAATCGTGAACACATGAGCTGAAAAGCCTCGAGCTTAACATATACATGGTGCGCTTCAACACTGCTTCTTGATGGAAACAATACCGTTCAAACGAAGCAATGGCTGAAATGAAATGTGTTATAAGGACTCTGCTCCATCAGAAACAACAATAAAACGTTGGTGTACTGACTTCAAAAGTGGTTCTAGAGACACCGATGATGCAGAACGTAGTGGATGTCCAAAACCAACCATGACCAAGGTCACTATTTATATTTCGGAAATAGGAAAAAAAAATTAAGTGTATACACTTTTGCATACGCTTAAACCAATTTTCAAAGCATTCATTCCATTCCGAATGAGGTATCTTCAAAACTCTTCTTTGAGAGCTCGCATTGTCATGATGAAGAACAATCCGGCGTCTCTTGTTTGTTTTCTTTATGTTTTCCCGAAGAAACAGACCACCATTTTCTTTGAAGTGCTTCGTACGCGAACAACTTTTGTTGGATTTGGTTCATGTTGGAACACCCATACAGTCGACTGCTGCTTACTATCGGACTCATACATAATATATCCATGATTCGTTACCTGTCCCGATTTTATAAACGTCTTTCGGCGCACCGCGATTGAATTTCTTAATCATTTCTTTGCACCAATCGACAGTAGCCTTTTTTTGAGCGATTGTCAAACTGTGTGGGATCCAAGGCGAACATAACTTTCGAACAGCTAAGTGTTCTTAGCTTAGAACTAATGCTTAGGGATGCCTCCCACAATAGTCACATGACGATCTTGCTTAATCATTTCGTACACACCATCGATGTTTTCTGGCACAACAGCCGATTTTGGACGACCTTCACGAAACTCGTCGGTCAGCGAACTACGACCACGATTGAATTCACTAAACCAGCAAGACACGGTGGTTTTTGATGGACCTTCATCGCCAAAAGTTAAATTAAGTTGATGAACTCTTGTTGTGATAATCCACGTCGAAAATCGTAAAAAATCATCGCACGAAAATGTTCACGATTCAGTTCCATTTTTTTGCCGAGACGAAACTTTCGACTAAATATAAAATAAATAAATCGCGTCCGTGTGACAAAATGGTCTGAGTACGTATATCGTCAAAAATGTAAAACTTTACGATGGAACCGTCAGATGGATTCACATGACAACAGTGTTGCCAATTACCTAAATATAAATAGTGACTCTCGCAACACCGGAAAACATCAGAAATATCCATAAAATCGTTTTGAATGATCGAAAAGTGAAGTTGCATGAGCATTTGACCATGCTCATGTAATATAAAAACTGTGCCGCGTTTGCTTACTCCTGATCAAAAACAAAAACGTGTTGATGATTCTAAGCAATGTTTGGTCAAGTTTAAACGTAACAAACCGGAATTTATAGATCGATATGTGTCAATGGATGAAACATTGATTCATCACTTCACTCCAGAATCAAAACGATCGTCATCTGAGTGGACACCACGTTGTCTACATGCATTTTATTTTGATGCAAAAGGTAAATCGTTCTATAAAAGTGGTATTGAAATGTTAGAGCGGCGCTGGAATGATCGTGTAGCTCTTAATGGAGGTTACGTTGATGAATAAAGTCAATTTTGAACAAAAAATAGCGTTTTCTTTCTTACACCCGGGACTTATCTGCTCATGTGTTATGTATCATATACATACATGATATGACGACGAGGGTAAAACGACCATCGAATATAATACAGAGCTTATGCACAGATTTGGTATTGATATGAAGCAAACCGCATTTCCCGACGAAAAATGTAGTAACCATGGCAAAAGTCGATAAGTTGGACAACAAACTACTACCTCAACTTGAATATTCTTCAAAATATTCCCCACCGACTACTTCCTGTTTGCAAGCATGAAGAAATTACCGGGTGATAAAAAAACTTGAAAGGAATTAAAACATTGAAAAAGAGCTGAATTACATATATTGGAGCTAAATTGGAGGAGATTGTGTTTTGAAATAAAACACTTTTTCTCGAAAAAAACAATTTCATTCGGAAACTTACTGACATGCAACTGGCTTCGTATAACAACATTCGTGTTTCTTTCGTCCAGTTCAGCCATAATGTTCAGCCTTACATTATAATTTGAGTTTTTGATTTGAGCATGATGTAAAATTGTTGATATTTAATTAAATTAGTATAACCTAATAACACTTGAACGTTTTTGACATTCCATATTAAAGTATTTGTGTATAATAGATATCGATTGATATATTTGAATATCAAATATGATTGAAAATATTATGAGGTTAAAATAAATCTTATCAATACCTACTAAAAACATGATTTAAATAAGCGGTTTTGGTTCCTTGATGGCAAATCAATGCACTAAAGACATTTTATAATTATTGAGAACAATTTTTTTTAATTATACGTCTGAATATTATCTGATTTCATAACTGAAAAGTGTTTAATCAATGACTATCTTGGCAATTTCTCATTCTGACTGGACTATTTTCCCTCACAAATGTTTGTTCAATTTGCCGAATTGCCACTTTTAATGAGTAACGAGGGCATTCTATAGTATTATTTTATATTCAGCTAAATACTGAAGAGTTGCCACTGCTCTATGGATTTACTTGGATTTACTTTGACCATCGACATCTGTTGATGAAAATATGAAACATTGATATAAAGAATATAACTTAACTGTTAAATTCATTAGTTTGACATATCTCTACATAAAAGAGTTTTTCGTTTAGAATGATTGAGTTATTCAGTATATATCGATGGTGATATGGATGTCACTAAGAAAGAATGGACAAAAAGTTTGAAGACAATGAATTTCATGAATTGTATTGGACGAAAAACCAGCTCTAACTCTTTTAGAACTTTTTGAACCATTTCAGCATCTCGGTTTCATTGTTTGCCAGGCAAAAAGATCTAGATCTGGAGAATACGGTGGATGATGAAGCAATTCTAAGCCTAATTCATGGATTTTTGCCATCATTTTCACTGACTTGATGGTGACACGGTGCATTGTCTTGGTGAATCAGCACTTTCTTTTTCTTTAAATGCGGCCGTTTTTCGGCGATTTCGTCCTTCGAACTGTCCAATAACGCTATGTAATAGTCGCTGTTAATGGTCCTTCCTTTTTCAAGGTAGTCAATGAAAATTATTTCATGCGTATCCCAAAATACAGACGCCATAACCTTGCCAGCCGACTGTTGCATATTCCCACGCTTTGAAGCGGGTTCATCGTGTGCATCCACTCGGATGACTATCGATTGGACTTCGGAGTGAAATAATGGAGCCATGTTTCATCCACTGCCACACATAGACGCAAAAACTCGGGTTTATTACCCTTGATCATTTTCAAACACTACTCCAAATCATCAACTCCTCGTTGTTTTTGGTTAAAAGTGAGCTCGCGCGGCATCCACTTTGCACAGAGTTTTCTCATACCCAAATATTCGTGAATGATATGATGTACACGTTTAGTTGATATATTTAGAGTGTCTGCTATTTCATTCAATTTCAATTTACGGTCATTCAAAATCATTTTATAGATTTTTTAATGTTTTCGTCGATAACAACCTCTTTTGGGCGTCCACTGCGTTCACCGTTTTCGGTGCTCATTTCACCACGTCTAAACTTAGCATACCAATCCTTAATGGTTGATTTTCCTGGGGCAGTGTCCGGAAACTCGGCATCAAGTCAAGATTTTGCTTCAACAATTTCCCTTCAAAAAGCAATATTTTATCAATACGCGAAATTCCTTTTTATCCATTTTTTCACAATAACAAAAGTTGCTTTACTCAAAATGCTATTATTCACAAAATGATGATCCGACAGCTGTGAAATTTATACACGCATCTTTTGGGGGTTAGGGCTAACTAAAAAACATATGGATTTAATTCTAGTAGCACCATCAATGTGTCAGGTCGGGGACTTTTCAATTGATTTGTTACTCACAGCCTCTTCTGGTTATACCTTGTTCAGATCGATGCAACGTAGTTTGGCTGGCATACGGTTTCGAAATGTTGAAGACGTGTGAAAATCGATCAATAAATGAATCGTTATCTAACTAACATCGTTATTCCGTCATGTTGCCAGAAATGATGGGAAAAAGTTGTAGAAAATCAACGAAAAGGGTTTGAATAGTGAAAAAATTAACAGAATAAACACAAGCACCTAATAACATTGTAGAGTATCAGAAGGGTGTTGTATCTATCTTCTTCTAGCTCTTTAAGATCATTTTGTCTAACTATCGAGTCTTTTTATTCTGAAGATCCAACGAAAATTGAAAATTCTAAACGCTTTAGATCGACTTATAAATTTCGCCATGGTAACCGTTGTTATGTAAGGAAATATAATTTTAGTATATTTATTTTTTATATATATAAATTAAGCTTGCATATATTCTTGTATGCAAAATTCGATAAACAATCGATAGATTAACTTGAAATTGAACAGGACATCCTAAGTGCTCTGCGAGGTTTGGATAAAAATATTTTGAAAAAACAATAGGATTAAAAATTATTTCCTATGCTCACAACCCAAGAAAATTAAGCATTTAACAGGACTTGAAAGATTAATAATAATTTAATCGGATTGAAAACAAAATTATATGTGACAAATGTCTGTATATGTATGATATATTTGCTCCTTTGTTATTTTTTTTTAGTTATTTAAGTTTTTGGAAAAATAAAGTGAGTTTCATACACAATAACGTATTCAATTAATTTGTTTTATTTTGGAAATAATTTAAATATGTGTGTTTTCTCGGTAAATATGTGCTTGCTACCATACTTTTAATTACACGCCTAATTATTAATACTAGATTTATAGCGAAGCCTACTCGGGATTAGCTAGTTTTCCTAAAATATATATAGTCTTTCTAATAAAACAGCCACTCCACGTAATCAATATTTATGACGTCAATATGTCACAATGTTGCCGCATCAACTTTGACTTCTGCTTTACAACGTTTGCCGGGTTATAATCTCTAATTATTATCACTAATGTTTTAAAGAATTTTGTAGGTATTTGACAACAGGGTCGACTAGTACCAAAACAAAAAATGAATTTTATAAACTGATTCGGTTACATGTTCCGACATAACAGACAGTATTCTGTCTCTTTTTAACTAGTCTAAAATGAAAAGGAAATATCCACTTCGAGTTTAAAACGAATTTTACATTTTTACAAACTGAATTTGTATTATTTGTAATTGCGTAGTATATTCGACGTCATCTACGACGTGCATTGGTTATTTTATTTGAAGAACTATATAATAATTCTTTTGAATTCTTTAATAAATGAGGGATTAAAATAAGGGAATAAATTGATTAATTTATTGCTATTTTTCACTATCCAAACAGTTCTCGGATCCTTGGACAGTCGAAGCATCAAAAAACGAAGCCCAACGAACATTAAGTTAAAGTCGGTGAGTTCTAACGTTCCTTTACTTTTCAACTTTCTGTGAATCACAAGATATAATGTTCAGTTTGCATTGTATTATGATATACATCATATTCTCCATGGCAGTAACATTTTCTGGTTTAATAACAATAGGTTAGATGACTTTTGAAGAACCACTTTATGATAATCCTATGTATTTGCTTTATCCGAAATTAAAATTCTAGTTTTTGTTTTTAAAATTATTATTTCAGTTATGGTCACAACGTACCGCCATTACCGACGAATCTATTATGGGCAAATTTAGATTATTTGCCTTGATAAATCACCGTTCAATTTTCTCATTTATTTCCGTTGGTTGTACAAAACCATTTTTTAACTGTTAAATATACGATAAATAATCCAAATAAAATCGAAGCACGCTAAAAATTTCAAATGTTGGATTGCGGAAATGATGGTTAGGAAACGATAAGTGACGTCAATGTTTTGTAGCGTTTCTGACAGGTGTTTGACTTAAAATGACGAATTTTGAAATTTTGTGTTTTTATTTTTGGAAAAATCTTAGCAATCCCACTTTTAATTTTAAAATAAATATTTTTTTAGTAATATCTCTATAGTATAGTATTATTATAAATCGATATTTCTGTGATTCTTTATTAAAATAATCTAATCTATTAAAATAAATTAAAGGAAACTATATTGAAAGGGCCCCGTTTCTTTTTTGAATACAACCACTTGAATTATTTTATATCACTTATAAACCTTGATCTTGAAATCATTGTGAATAATCCTCTGGAAGTTCTGTAGTGAAAATTCGGGTTGTCCATAAGAGCACCATTCCATTTTAATAAAGTATTATTTAATAACCCATAATTTGTTTGGCATGGTTAACTAAATAATTATTGCTTCTTCCTAAGAATTGGAGCTTATACTTCAAAAACTATTCCATAATTTTTTGAAATTATATTTTGTTGAAACACATTTCTAACGTAATTTTTTGGAAATTGTACATGTTTTTCCAAAGCTTATTTCGTTGACTAATTAATTGTCTATTTATTTTGCTTAAAGAATAATTTCCATATTTTTTTTTCAGGTTGGTTGCAATACAAATCAGTTGACATCGGCGTGTGACTGATGATGTGGTTTGATTTTGGTTACATCGAGAGGAAGATGACAAAGAAAACACAGAAGACTCTTGTTCGGCCTCTTTGGATTTGTTTTCATATTTAGATTTATTGGCAGAATTATACATGATTGAACGTGACGCAATGGATGTAAACTATACGTGTTCAAACTATTTATTCATAAGTTTATTGTTATAATACATAAAAAAATGAAAAAATACGAAGAAACCTCACCAAAGAACTTAAAAAACCTGAATATTAATAATCAACAAGTGATTGAAAAATATATTAGAATTAGTTAGTGTTCGGGTAAGGTAGTATATTTCTCGAAAAACAATTTAAAATGGTATCTTTAGCTTCATTTTTAGGAAAAAATAATTTCGAAAAAAATTCGATCCTACGCACCTTTTAAACCATTTTAAAAATATCTTTAGCTTGAAAATCAACTATGTGAATGTGAAAAAATGGTGAAAGAAATTTTTTAAAACATTTACAAAATTTGAAAACCTGGCTTGTGTGTCAATTGCTATTAAGATATTAATACTACTAAAAGCTATTAAGAAGAAATTCACGAATTTACACACACTATAAATAATTTACCTTATAAAGAACATTTTCAACTATTAAACATTTTAATAAATATATACTATTAGGTTAGTTTAGTAAGAATGTACTGTTGTTCTTGTAGAATAACTTTAAATATTTAGAATTCTTGTAATATAGAGTAATTATTTCCAAGAAAAAAATCGTATTTTCTCTACAAGTTAATGTATAATTTGTATTTAGCTAGATATGCCCTTTAAACCCTCATTAAAAGACTTGCGTAATATGAAAATCTGAATTACATAATAGTCTCGTAGAATAACTTAAAATGTTAGTCCTACTATCATTTTCAGGAAAAAAACTTATATTTCTACAGTTCAATATATCAATTTAGGCAGATGTGAAGTTAAAACTAAAAGCGAATATATAAGATATAAGAAAATATAATGATAATATGATTTATAAAAATATAACTCTTAATATTATTATTAATTACTACTGTAAGCAAAAAAATAAAACAATTTGAAACAAAATTCAAATTGGTTTTTAATTTTCCAAATGTCCTTTGTCCCTCTTAAGGTAATTGCATTTGTATGCGATGTTTTTCTGCTTTTCCGTATATGGATAGCGCTCTATTCGCTTTTAATAAACTCAAGCCGATATTTTGAGTCCGGCAGAGCTAATTCAGGCGAATAAGGAGATGTATTTTTTATGAAAACTTTAACTAATAAATATCGCGATTAAATTATCGTCTCATAATTTCTCTAGAACAAATAGTTTTGTACAAATGACGTACATTCTTTGTTGACAGTTTGGCGGAAGGAAATCAAAATAACTAACACATTCTTTTCATGATGAAGTACTGAAAGGGAAATTACTAATGCATCTAGTTAAATGCCTACTAATATTATAAAAATAAAACAAATTAAATTAGACGAACACAAGGTTGGCCGAACACAGGGCTAATAGGTGTGCTTTAGCGTAATTTTATAGCACTACTTTAAATTACAATACAATGTAATTGGTATGTATCAGTGTATGTATTTATAAAAATATAAAACTATATTCATAAAAATGTTTTTAGATTGTGCTATTAATTAATATTAAAAAAACAATGAGAATCTAATTATAGTGTTGAATTCAACATATAATTAAATATAATATATGTATACTACTTTTTAAATTATCTTCCATGCAATATGATGAAGAACTTATCGATTATGAACCAACGATATTATTTAATTTAGTAATTTCTTCGGAATGAGCCGCATATATGTCGATCTTACTGATGTCTAATGATGACCTCACGATGAGTTATATTGCGACCTTGTAGTATCAGCACAGCATCAATATTTACCGGAAGAACAATTGATTTCCACATTCATAAAAACATCCTAAGGCGTATTACGGCAACGAATGTAGTAGATGAATAAACCATAAATAAATATAAGTATATAATTAAAAAAAAGTCCTTTAGGATGTTACGTCAAAAGTCGAATAACGTTCATCTGCGCAATATCAGATGGATTCACGTTGATCATCGCAAAAATACTGTGACAACACAAATATCTCCTAACATAATTAATTAGTTTTATTAGCTAATTAGTTTTCACTTATTATAATATTAAAACCATATATTAATATATTTTATTTAAAAAAATCCGAAATAATCCTTTTGCTAATAGATCATAATTTTGATTCGCCAAAATTTAACGAACATTACTGGTAAATCAAAACCGAGTTTAACTTAATTTTAGTCAACGGAAATGACTCAATTAAATTTGTTTTAAATAGAAATTTGATTTATTTATATTTATTAAGATTCCACTGAAATGGTTGTATGTATGACCGTAGACAGATTTAATTATCAAACTAAATTATTTTTGCCACAAAATAAGTCTGATTCTTAATTATTATCAGATTTTTTAAAATATATTTCGAAATGTTTCCAAAAATATATCGGTTACCATATGAATGACATAAATCAATTTAATAAATTCGTTTTATTTTGATTCATTTGTGGGTGACCAGAAACTTAAATAAATTCAAGGATACATATAATAAAAATTGATAAATATTAATATTTTCAGGCTAAGGACTATAGTTTATATATGTTTCTAGTTATTATTGTACACAAAACGAATAAATAAGTCTGGACTAGTCTTTCTAACGAACTGAACGAAAACAAAACATTAAAAAACGCAAATAAGCGCCACAATTAGAGACCTATTAATAGTTCGGTATAGTAAATCGAATGGGCGGTAGAAGTTACAGGTGTGTATTTTCATTAATCGGGTCAATTTGTTGATTCATAATTATTTATAGACTACTGGGCGTTAGGTCTGGACGAAAGGGAGTCGTCCATATATTTTGCCCAACTATTATCGGGTTTACTATAGAGGAAATTGGATCGCTTTCGCAAACCAAGTTTACAAGAATAGAAGTTGACACCTAACCTGAATAAAATTTCATTTAAAACTCATTTATTTACGTTTGCATGGTACATATGATAAGAAATGCGGTTTATATCAGAGCGGAAGTGTCCCTTTCCGTCTTACGTCAAACAACAAGGATGGAAACTGTACGAAAATCAATTCTCCGAAAGCGAAAGCTGGCCGGGGGTTGAACGCGGAGAGATGAACGCGCGGGGAGGGTACGTAAACCGACGACATCGCTACAAATTCTGAACCGTTCGAGAAACCAGTAATAATGGTTCTGATGTAAATACTGTGTTACTAATCAGAGATATTTTTAAATATTATCCGGCTATTTCTCGGAAGTATTGATTGGACAGAAACCCTGACTGGACGTCCCTGGATTTAAATCACCCTGACGTTTCTCCCGATGGAAATATAAATAAAAAGATAGGGTATTGATCCGGTTAGGACATGGAACAAGATATCGGGTTGTTGACGGGTTAATGCGAGAAATAACAGTGAAATAGTGAAAATTATTGATTTTGTTTGAACGTAAACAACTACATCTTAAGGCTTGGCCGGATAAATCAATAACTTCCATTACATCAACTGTTTAGTCGGGAAAATTGTTGGTTAATGAAAAATAACGTAATTTCTCGGCTTTAAAATGTTTATTCCGAACATTTTCGCGATTACATTCAAGGCAAATAGATTAAAAATAACCACACAATCGCAGATGACATAGTCTTGTTGAAATTATAAGTATTAATGCGAGATTACGGGTCGATTTGTTGTCTGAAATGTTAAAAATAAATAGAAAATCGGTACAGTACCTTGTTGTTTTATCCAGTGGTTACATATCTGAAGAAAAATGCACTTTTTTGCCACTTTCTGTGGGCCAAAATCACGCCCTGTCCACTAACACTCTGACTCTGAACTGACAACGTTGCCAATTCGCTGGTCGTAGTTGACAATCAAAATACAATTAGCTACATTAAAAACCGATTTGTGAATGAGTGTTTAATTATAAGTACAACTTAAATTTAAAATAAATCAAAAATGTGTATATAACAATAACTTTTGGAACGTAATAGAAATGATTACAGTTCTAATTAAAACATTATTTTCTGTTATTTATGGAATAACTTTCTATTATTGATGATATAACTAATGAAAACCATTAGAAGAAACTACAGAAGGGCATGGAGATGGTAGTAATAAAAGAAATGTATTATTTATGATTTCTTTATAACCGAAGACCTCATATATTTTATTTTATTTTTTTAGCGGCGAATCTTACAATCCGGCAACGGAGTGCACCCAGCGTCAGCTGGTGTAACTTTCAGAAACTATATGCATGGGCGTGCCTGAAGGGTACACGTCTATTTTTCTCAAGTATAAACAATTCTAAAATAATATTTTTATATCACATTAAGGTAATACATACGTAGAATATAACTGTATTATCTTTTAAAATTTTGTGGGGTTTTAATTAGGTCTTATTGAAATTCAATAATTTTTATTGGATAATTCGAAATCGTTGCCAAATTTGGTAAACAAATCTGCAGGTTCTGTACCATTCCATATAGAGCACGACGATTGCGAGAATGTGAAAAGAAATTAAATGTTGAAAACATTTTTATTGGCATGTACTTATATTATTTCCCTTTGAGAAGAATAAGTATATTGGCCGATTTATTGCTAGTTGTGTAATTTTTATTTATGTTGCGTCTTTTGGTGGGTCGAAATATTGTAGGTGTATGAAATACGAAATAATTTTATGAATATTTTGCTTTCGATTCCAACCTACGTCTTCTTTAGGCACTATAAAATGTCCATTCATGAAGTTCATTGATTTTTTTTTTGGACCATCTACGTCACTAATGTGGCCTGTTTATATATTTTTTTAATTATTTTAGATATGTCTCTCGTAAAATAATTATAGATTTAAAAATTAGTTTACTTTTCTTCACTATGATTAATTAATATTAAAATTGAACTCATCCACCATTTCATCATAATGAATGCTTTATAGTGATATTCGACTATCTTTAAAACTATACATTTGCTTACTAATTGTATTATATTAATTATAATTAAAACAAAAATCGGAAATCTTAAAAGAAATCTGTCATGTTTTGTCGAACAATCGTAATTTGGCGAAGGTAAAATTATTTCACATTTTTTTTTATTTTGTGCGAGAGCAGCATTTCTTTTTTATTTGGTTTCGGGTTACTAGGAAGGTTACAATCGTGTCAAAGAGGGCGCCATATTTTTTTAAGACCTTCGAGCTTATTAGCTTATAACTTTTTGGATTTTCATTTTTTAAAACATTTTTTCTTTTATACATTTTTTAAACATTAATAAATAATTTATATCCGGTAAAAATATTGTTTATTAATATTTATTTCACTTGAAAAAAATACCTAAATTCATTAGTATATCGTCTTAAATTGAGCAAATTTCGTTAAAATTTGTTTGAATTTGACATTTGGCGTCAATTGTCATATGATCAGAGAAGTCACGTGATATTGTTTATAATTGTAAAGCTTTTGACAATATTTTTTCTTTTAATTTATCAAAATATAGATTTAACTTTCAAAATGGAACCTTCCACAGTTTCCCTTTAAAAAAATTGTACAATATTCTATTAATATAAATATAAACTCAGATGCAGATATGAATCATTACTTTATTCACAACTCAGTCAACACAATTACTATAGTGTCAAAATTATTATAAAACTATATTTAATTTAAAACAAATATATGCATAATTTATCATAATGCATTTTGATTTATCGTTAAAAGAAAAGCTGAACCATATATCTGTAATTTAAAAAAATATAACGGAGTAATGAGAAAAAATACACAAAACATATTATCATGTACAATTTATTTTAATATCATCTAATGACAATGCATTATGACAACTAATATCTATAAAGTAATATAAATTTGTAACTAGCCGTCTTGGCTGGGGCAGTGGTAAACGCGATAGAACGGTCCTCCTACTGTAGAGATAGTCACGGGTTCGAATCCTGCTGGGGCATGGTCGTAAATTTTATGTTTGTGATTGTCCTAGGTAAAAGTGCAGAATCCGACAAAGAAAATGATCCCAGTCACGCCAGTATTCAGGCCTGGGTAAAACCGGATGTCTTCTGGGATGATTTCTGAGTTGGTCACGCTCTAGTCGGTAGGCTTAATGCCGGGGACCGTCGTTCGGGGCCCACGTTAAACAGTAGGTCCAGTCCACATAAATCCTCGTTGGTAAAGGAAGACTTTAAAATATATATAAAAAAATTAATTTGGTTTATTTTATTTAATTGATAAATGGTTAGTACATTTAATATTAATCCTTTTGTAATCATATATCTATATATATATTTGTTTGTTGAAATATCTACTACACACTTTTTTGTTCTTGCAATTAAGTGCTTTAATCCAGAACATTATGTCACAGAATTATAATAATTTTTATTATGGGTATTCAGTAATTCATTCGAATAAAGCTTCATTTAATGAACATAATATATTATAAATATAACCTGAAATATTACCATCGTTTTTGAGGTCGCATTTTCGTGTTGTCTCACCCAGTGTACTTACCAGATATAATGTTTTCCGATTACTACTTGTTCAGATCGATACAGTATGGCTTGGCTGATACACGGTTTCCAAATACTAAAATCGCTTTTTTGACACAGTATCACTATCATGTTGCCGGAAAGATTGGAAATAGTTGTAGAAAATGATGGAAAATAGTTTGATTTACATATATTGTACCAAATTTTCTCTTTTCCTAATATCATCTTGCGCGTTTCCTTTTCATTTTTGTTGTGTTCTCTTCAGCAACCAATGTATTAATAACTTGGTATATATACTGTGGTTTCAGTGATATCAAACGATAAAATAAACGTGCCATTTGAATTTCTATAACTAATTTCTTAATTAATTTCATCTAAAACTTTTCATATATCTGATTTAATAAAGATTAAACCATAATTTTTTTGGTGATGGTTACACATTTTAGATAACCTTTTCGCCTTTTTTTATGAGTTTTAACATTTACATTAATTTAGTAATTATTTACATTGCACCTATCAATATTAATTATAACTTCCTAGTATTTACCAAATTAATGGAAATTACAATTTTAAAATTTTAGTATTTACAAGTACGTCCTGAATTCAGTAGCAAAGAAGAAACTAACTGATTAAATCTTAGCCAAAACATCTGGGAAATCTGTTAGTCCACTTTGTTGAAAAGCCCATGAGTAATCCTAGAGCTTATATTGTTTTTTAAACCGTCTCAATATCATTATCAATACAATTAAGAAAGGTTTTAAACAAATTAAACATTTTGTGTGATTGTGAAGAACTAATATATCCTTCATTCATCATCATTAAATATTTTATTTCAACATGAAATCAGTATTTGTTTCTGACAAAAGTTTCTGAATTTTTTAGCTGCATAAGTAGTAGACACCATAGAGTAATATATAGAGTGTTAACTTAATACAAATAATTTCAGAATTGTTTTGGGTGGTCTCAGCAGAAAGGCACTGAGAACGTCATTTCGCTGAATTTCATTGGTTACTTTAAATTACCATTACAGACGATTTCATACCATATAGACAATTTTGATTATATTTGCTATGAGATATGTTATGTTTTCAATTAGATTGCAGGCAATTTTTATATCCACATTTAATTATTTTTTATTTATATATATATATATATATATATATATATATATATATATATATATTATATATATATATATATATATATTTATATATATATATATATATAATATGGATATAAAAATTGCCTGCAATCTAATTGAAAACATAACATATCTCATAGCAAATATAATCAAAATTGTCTATAGCTCTTTTCCTTTTTTATATATTTTTAGTGCTATCAATTCAAATAAGATGTATTATTACTGAAAGTAATAAAAATGGTATTATTTTACCCATACTGAAAGTAAAGCAGCACAGCTGAAAGTCTGTTAATATTTTACCAACTTGTTCAACACAAAAATGTATTGAGGCAAATTATTATTATTTTTACAATGTTATTGCAAAAATTATGGAATGGATAATTAAAACAGTTAAATCATATGATATGCGTCAGAATGGAGAAAACATACCAAAAAGTAATACTTTAAAGAACAGAAACAAAAAATTAAACCATGATATATTTCAAAATTACTGCTGTGCTTTTATTATAGTAAAATCGAGGAGTTAAAAAGGCAGCTTAGGCATCTATTAACAATATAATAAAACAAGCATGATAATCTCTTGTTTATAAAATCAAGCTCACCCTGTTGAAAAAGTTATCTCGGTTAAGGAGCCCCAAGCCAAAATATTAATTATAAGTATCTTGACCAATATACATTTGTTTTAAGTAAATGAACCCCTTCAAAATAATTAAGTTTTAAATTGATGGCACTTTACAAACAGCTTTTTAAAGGTTAAGAAAAACTTTTAATGTAGTAAAATTACATTTACCTTCAATGTAATTTTACCATTGCCATCATTGGGACACATTTTGGATTTAGAGTGTGAGTAATATGTTCATAATTTCTTCTGTTATATTGTTGTAAATAATAATATATATGAACACAAATGCTTTATATAAATAATTGTATATGTACCAGGTAAAAGCAATGCTAAGTCACACACATCCTTAATCTTGCTAACTTGGGGCAACACAAGGAAAACTACGTTCGGTTTTTATTTCCGCACAAACACTGGATACACAACACTTTTGAGAACGAAGAAACATTAAAATCGAATAATAGTGATTATATTTAAGGCACAAGAATGCTAATCGTATTTTATATTAGACACACAAAAATGTCGTCGTAAACAAAATGAAACAAACAATGGCGTTATAAAAATGAACCAATCAAATGCCTTCGTAGACCAATTCAAATGAACCAATCAAAAAAGTGGTCTCAGAGCCGCCATTGAATGGACCACCCAAAACATTTCCTTGATTTTACCTATTTAAGTTAAACCTCTATATTTACTCTATGGTAGACACTTGCATGAATTCTGGCCATTTTTTTAAAATTTAAAAATGTATTTTGTTAACTGAAATTATATAGATATATTAATTAAAATAATTTCCATTTTTCCATTTTTCTGATAACATGGTGATGCCGTGCCCAAAGAATGATGTTAGTGTGCCAGCTATCCATTCATCGGTCCATTTTCGCTCAAATTCAGCGTTTGGAAACCGTGTGGCAGCCAAGCCATACTGCCTCGATATGAACAAGGAATAATCAGTAGACGCGATTTTGCGTCTCTTTCTGACTATTATTGTTTTTTTTTGTAATAATACTTCGCCCAATTTGTTTAATTGAAACTGATCACAGTTTCATTCGGTTCAATAACAGGTAGTACAATAAACTTTGCTGAACTCACCATATATATTATAGGGGCAGACTTTATAGCAATGAATAATCCGCTTTGGAGTCGATATGGATGGTTCTCCTACTAGGACTGACCGCTTGGGATTGTCGTAGTAATCATCATCGTCAGCCACAACATGTAGAAAATTTTTCTGTTTTGCTTGACAAACAATAAACAACGACTTTTTTGATTAATTACATTTTATATTAGATATGCTTAGTACAATCTTATTTTACAAATTAATTTATTACTACTGTTCTATTGTCTATGTACTTGCATTAATACACAAGCAATTTCTTTGATTTTAGGTCAAGTTGAGAGTATCTTACGACTAACCAGTACAGTTGCTTGACTTTGAGTCTAATCTGCTTTGCTTTTTGTTTAACTTTATGTTTCCAGTTTAACCTACCATCGAGATATATTGCAAGGTATTTGGCTGATTCTGCTTGAGCAGTCGGACATCCGTCAAGTGATATAATTAGTTTTTTAGATAGACTGTGAGCTATTAAGCTGTATGTTCCAGTCTCTTATCCATTTGTAGACCTTGTAGATCGATACTTGTACTTTTTCTACAGTCTTAAACATAGATACATCTTTTGCAATTATAACTATGCCAAATGTTGCTATTGCTGTTTCTGTTGCTGTTTGGATATTAGTGGTATGGAGTAGATATAGGAGACAAGACGCTATCCTGTGGAACTCCAGCCGAAATAGCTTTAAGCGTTGAGAATGCCTCGTCATGCGAGATTCTAAATTTCTTTTCAAAAAGATATGATTCCAGCAATCGACAGTAATTCCACGGTAGTAATTTGGTCATTTTATAGATTAATTACAAATGCCATACCCGGTCGAAAGCTTGTGAGATGTCCAGGAATATTGCAGGGCAGCATTTCTTTCCTTCGAATGCCTTCTGAACAACCGCTGTTATTCTGTGCACGAGTGGTGATTTCTAAATCAAAACTGTAAGTCTGATATTTCCATAAATGGTTTAATAGAGTTAATTAAGTTAGGTTTTAACAGCGATGTCTCAAATAATTTTAATATCGCAGGTAGAAGCGAAATAAGCCTGTAAGATCCAATTTATTCTGCCGGTTTGTGATGTTTTTTAAGCATAATTATTCAAGCAACCTTAAGACATTCTGGAACATGGTTCAGTCTCAAAGAGGCATTGTCATGGCATGTCAAGATGATCTTTGCTTTTCGCGGCAGCTCTTTTAATAACCCAGGTGAAATATCATCAATTCCAGGAGCCTTTTTAGGGTTGATGTTGTTGTCAATTCGTGTGACAACTTAACGATCATTAAACTATTGTCTTTGATCAATTTTGTCAATCTTGTAAAAAGCGAAGGGACTAACACGAACAAAAACTTAACGGATAATTTAACTTAATTGTACTTTTGGCTCAATAAAGTACGCTTATCTGAGTTATTGGGGCGCCACTGTGTATCACTATTAAATACCTTCTCTTGTTACATGTTTACATGATTTGAATTACTACGATAAACAAGTTTTTGCATAAAGTATAAATATGAAGTAAATATATAATGAGTATAAATATTACTAAGACTCAAAACTACAGACGATCTTGAGCGGCAAACCCGAAATATAATTGAACAATCATTCGGTCGTCTGCAAAAGAAGCTATCTTGATATCAAGGGAGAAAGCAGAATATGAAGTGGATGTCCCCTTGAAGACGAAAAGCTGGAAGAGTATGGCACAGAACTAGAAATGCTGTAGACAAAACAATATTTAATAGAATTAGTAATCAGACAAATCAAAATATTAAAGAATATAAACAGAGTTGTTTCGAAATATATAAGTGAATTAAGCCCGGAGGCAGACAAAGGTTACTCATTATGAAAAGAAACGAAATTCGGAGATTTAAAATACCAACTATTAAAGTACCACCTATTAAAAATGATCAAAATGAATGGGTTTGACGTAACGATGAATAAGCTGAATTATTCGCAAAATATTTAACTAACGTATTCCAACCGAATGATATAGGATCTATAATAGATATAAGCCCTGTTTATCGATGTAGCTGTAAATATTCACTACTCTAGGTCTACTTTTAACAAATCTCTTAATAAGATTTTCAGGTCCTGATCAATTCGTGAGTAATCCTTAATTAATTGTAATTCAGGGAATTATAAACGTAATGCAATAGTAATGTTTGGAAATAAATGAGTTAGCGTTAAGCGAATGTGGATATAATAGTTCCAATCTTTCATTGGCAGATAGAAAGGTTTTGTCCTAGTAGTGCAAAGAAACAATTCATTTAAAATTTTAGATCTGCGTAATCTATTGGCCGATCTCCACTTTCGTAGAATTTTGTTTTTTTTTACTTTTCGTGGCGCTAAAATATCGGAAATGTATCAAATGTATTTGAATTTCGCACCTATTTCCAAGCAAGGTGCTAATTCTTTGGCATCTACAAGCATGTTACTAAATCCTTTATCTGAACAAATATTTTTTAAAAAGCATTCAGATTGTTTAAACTTTCGCAGTCCTGCGACTTTTTTTCTGTAGAATCTTGAACATGAAAGAAAAATTTATTCTGAGTATATTGGACTTTACAGTATCGTTTTTCAACAAGGTTCAAACTGTGCTTACAGTAAAGTACAAATATTGCTTCTATTTAATGTCTAAAATTATTTTTTATATATCTTGGGTTTAACCTTCAAATTTGAACCATTGTTGTACCCATTTCCGCCCATATTATAAATGTCTAAATAATAATCTGAAGTTTTGAGCAAATAGTAGTTAACTAAGTTAACTAAGTTTGAATCAAAGTTCGTCTGGTGTATCGCTTACAGAACGAAATGTTAAAAAAGCTCGTCAAGAACAAACTAACTGTTTTTTAAATTAATATATCTAATACAAATAGAAATTTCCTCCAGAATAAAATTTTATACTTAAACATACTTTTATGAGACCTATTATTATGTGTAGACTATATAACAAGAAAGGTAAAGGTGTAGTACAATATCACCATCGGTCTGACGGGTTTGTATAGTTAAATGGCAGTTAATAAAGTTTCACTACAGGTATTGATAATTTTTGGTTTTATGTGAATTTACTGCAATAACGTTTCAAAAATGTTTAAATTACAGTTTTTAGTACTAACTACATAAAATAACAGTTTTCCATTTAGAACTATTGAGTTATTCAGTGTATATATATATATATATATATATATATATATATATATATATATATATATATATATAAATAATATATATAATATATAAATAATATATATAATATATAAATAATATATATAATATATAAATAATATATTTATATATTATTACGATTAATTAACCAGTACTTATCGTTACATAACCAAAGCAGTGCGCACGATGACCTCGGAAACAAATGGATACACAAAGTTATACAAGATTTCGCCTTAAAACATAAAATAAGGTTGCTAAATTACAGCAACGTGGAAGCAATATAGCTACTAGCCAACATGCAGGAAATCAGAACATTGAAGCGGACCAAGCCATACGAACTTGTTTAGTGTACAATTAACTTAGCTTAGCTCTTAACTTTAGCTTAAGTAGATCCGTTTTATTTTAATTTGGTAAATCCATACCGTAGTTATTCCATATGTAGTTATTCCGCACTTCTCTTGCTTGTGTATAAATGCAAGTACATAGACAATAGAACAGTAGTAATAAATTAATTTGTAAAGTAAGATTGTACTAAGCATATCTAATATAAAAAGTAATTAATCAAAAAAGTCGTTGTTTTATTTGTTGTGGCTGACGATGATGATTACTACGATAATCCCAAGCGGTCAGTTCTAGTAGGAGAACCATCCATATCGACTCCAAAGCGGATTATTTATTCAGTTTTGTATTACACTATGCAAGTTCAAATCGAGAGTTTAATCCAAGAGTTGTATTATTTCGATATGGACATGAGAATAGGTCTCATTTTATATCTTCTTGTGATTCTCTTGATTTCCTGAGTGACAATCGGTATATGAAGATCTCGGTTAAATATTAGTCCTGTAGTTATAATACTTCTCAGGGCATTGTTCTGGAAAACTTGCATTGTATTTATAGTAATATTCGCGGAACATCCCCGTAACTGATTTCGGTACATCCATATAGGTTTTAACACATGCTTGTACAAGAGCAATTTATTATATACTGATAATTATGATTTTGTTCCAATAAAACAATATATTTATGTTAGAACGCCAGTTATTTCATTTTCTTTTTTACGTGTTCCTTTCAGCGAAGTGTTGCATCAATATTTATTTAGAGATATTTAGAGTTGTTGTCATATGGAATGATATTATCATTTATTGTTATTTGTGCGTGTGCAGTTTAATTACACCTGAACTGCATATACACAGATTTTCGTTAATTTTTATTTTCCAGGTTTGGCTCCAATTATTTATATTGTCCCTTGCCGCTTGTGAATTTTGTGTTTTTGAGTAACCTCAGTACACTTTCTTGTGATCTGATCTCATCTCTTTCAGCTTGTTTTAATGTAGAGTAAGCTTCCTCTTATTTGACTCTAAACATTTTGGCTGTAATGTAAGATTATAACCTATAAACCCATCTGGAGCAAATACAACTGTGGTCGAATACATGGCGCATTAAAGTCAATGGAACAAAATATTCCCATATAACTTTTATCCTGCGTAGAAGAACATGTCCACCAGTGAATATCAATCATTGTCAACTCCCCATCCTCAATTAGAGGATGTTAAATTTCTTTGTATGCATTTAGATCGACGCCGAACCTGGAAGAAGCACATGCTCTCTAAACGGAAACAACTTGGACTTAAATTATATGAAATGTATAAGATAACAAGGTATGAGTCTATACTCAAGCCTATTTGCTCATATGGAATCAAGCTATGGGGTACCGCTAGTAAATCTAATATATCCATCATTCAACGGTTGTTGATGCTCTGTACTATGTTTTAAATAAAGTGATACAACACCATATGCCTCCAAAACCTATAACGAGTGTAATTCAACGTGTTTGTGTGAAGTACTTCGAAAGAGTGATAGTGAAGTGAGTATACTAAAACGTTTAACACCGTCTGATATGATTATTGGACATATATAAACTTTAGAATACGCTTTAGAATAAGGTTAATTAGTTAAAATAGTATTCTAAACAGGAGATCACTTAATGAAGTAATTTTCTACATGCCATGTATTAGAATGTATAAGAAATACTTATTGCCTATTGGTCAGATTGAGGAACCACTAAAGTAATAAAAAGAAGATTTTAATAATTCGATGTGTTGCTTCGGTAATATTTTTTGTAGCTTATAAACAAGGCCGTCATTTCATGCCTTATCGAAGGCTCCTGCTACATTTGCTTCTCCTTTTTTGTTGCGGTTTGCCCAATTCCCATGTGCGTCTCTTATAGATGGACATGATGTATATACATGATCGTTTTGGGTATTTGGTGGCTTTCCAGAGCGTTTAATATGTTTCCCTGTACATTTATGGAGTTCTTTTTATTTCCAGTGTTTCCATTTTCAACCTTAGGTTTATATCGTTTAAAATATTTTTATTTTTAGGTTTTCTATTTTGTTGTAATTTCTTTCATAGCTTTCGTTTTTTAGTCATAGCTATTTCCTTCATTTCTAATTCTAACATTTAAATGGCAGTTAAATTGATATTAGGTGCTTGCTTAAATTTTTACCATTTTTAGAAAAAGTTTATTATTAAATTTAAAATTCAAAACTATTATAAGCTAATGTCAGGTGTTAAAAATTGATGATGAGTAGATTGATTAAAGAAAATTAACCTGCCTTTTGAGAAGATGCTCACGCTGGAAGCTAAGCACATATCAACTTTCCTTTTGTAGATAATGTAATTTGTACAAGTTTGGTTTTAAATATATATTATAATTATTAATTTAATTATCCTAAAAGAAATTAGTGATCATTCTGAAGTAAACCATATTTTAAATAAGTAGCCTAAATAATAGTTCAACCAATAGCGCGAATTACATTTATTTATTTATGAACTCTGTAAGATTTTTTCTACATTTGAAGTTGTTAGTCTCTAAATATTCTATTATTCATTGACGTGTAAGGAATTTTTAAATTATAAAAAACAGATTTAAATTATACGAAGAAAATTAGTTCGGAAACGGAAGAAGCTTGCACGATTCCGAAAACTCTTAATATATTTTTAGAGATTTTAAATTTTGAAACTGACGAAGAATTAAACGCTACTAGCTTATGAAGTGTATGAAGTAGGAATTATAAAAAACTAGCGACCCGCCCCGGCTTCGCAGGGGTGCAATGCTGATACTAAATTAAATACACTACAGAAAAAATTTGAACGTTGTATATAAAAACATAGCGGCCCGCTCCGACTTTGCACGGGCATAAAATATATATGCCTATGTCACTCAATGAAAACATGATTAAAATCGATCCAGTATTTTTGGTTCATTCATTACTGCCCTTGGCCTGCACGCATTAAATTTGGAGTAAAACAATTCCTCTTCCCCTATACTTACTATGAAGATTTCCTGCTATCTTTGGAATATCTAAATTCATACAATTTTTATTACATTACACATTTTTAAACGCAAATTTTAAATTTGTAATATCTCCGAAAATATTTGTTTAATTTACATGCTGTAAGGAACCATATTGATCTATATTAATTGCACACTGTATTTAAGGTACTTAATTCGATAAGGATTAATGCCGTATTGCTTAAAATAGTTTCGTAAATAAGCCATTTTCTCACGTAAAAAGTAAACAATAAAAATGGTTAATGTGGGTTATCCCTAAAAGATAAACATATACCATCGGGGACTTTTTTGTAGACCTTTTTATGGTGTACAATACTGTAGTACATTAATTTGATCTAACTCGTAGGGTTAGGCAGCGTTTTTGCTAATTGCTAAATAAGCCTAAAAAAATAGGTTAATTTACGACATCACGTTAGAAACCTCTAAAATTAGCAATGTTGCCTTTAGTATATTATGCATGTATTATACATATAAACCTTCCTCTTGAATCACTCTATCTACTGAAAAAAACTGCATCAAAATCCGTTGCGTAGTTTTAAAGATTTAAGCGCACATAGGGATATAGGGACAGAAAAGGCGACTTTGTTTTATACTATGTAGTGATATTTATGATGTATTTAATTATAAAAAAGTTGGCTTCGTTAGCACTGTGGTGAAGGCAACAGGACGGTCCTCCTACCGTTGCGTTAGTCGCGGCTTTGAATCCTGCTGACAATGGATGTACTTTATGTTCGTAATTGTAATCATAAATGTCTTTAGGCAACAGTGGAAAATCCGACAAGGAATAGCCATCACAGTTACGCCAGTAACCAGGCTGGGAAGATCGGATGTCTTCTAGGATGATCTCTAATTTGATCACAGAGCCAGTTGGTAGGCTTAATGCTGAGGGCCGTGGTTCGGAGCGCACGTTAAACAGTAGATCTAGTCCAGATAAACCCTCGTTGGTAAAAAGGAGACTTTAAAATATTTGCAGGAATGTTCATCTTGTCGGTCGGAATGTGTGACTGTCGACGCGGTCGTTTATCGGAACACTCACTACTATTTTTGTGGAAGGAATATCACAGGAACAGAAAACACCAGCTGAATAAAAACTTGTTTATTTCATATGTTAAATACTACATATTGTTCGATGGGAGGATGGACGGAATAATAGTTTATGTTAAGGAAGTATGGAAGCGCTATGGAGGTGGTACTGTTACAAGGGGTAGAGAAAAGAAAGAGACGTTGTAGTGGTGAACTTTTATAGCCGGGAACAGCATAGTACCAATCCACCAACGTTGACAACCTTAGAACTTAATGTAGATGTAATGGTGGTGGCCTAAAGGGTTGTAGCGGTCGCTACATCACTCTCTAGTGATGTAGCGCTACCGTGGAACGCTCCTCTATGTGATGCAGGTTTCTGAGCACACCCGCAATCATGCAATCAATCACCCAGGGACTGCTTATGAGATGGGGATTCAACCTTAGTCAGGATTTTTTCGAGATCCGTTGCCATCGAAGGAGTAGCAGGACGTTGTTCGTCTTGGGGCGTTCCGATTTGTCTTTGGGTACCTATAACTATGCCTTACATGTCCACTTTCGTGGTACAAGGGTGTTCATGCATTGCTGTCATGCATGATGGGCTCCTGTGGTCTTCGTCCATCGCGCTAGCCTGGTGGGATAACGTGGATCATGTGATACTGATGGGTTCCTCGCGCTATCCCTCCATAAAAGTGTGGAGCACCTGTCGAGTGGATTCTGTTGAGCTGGTTTATCCGTTAGGTACATAACATCGGGGTCACCAATTGTAAGGTATGTTTATATCGCTCGGTGAATGGAGGTACAATGAAATGAAACGGTTGTTTACATGGTGTGCCCGTTATTTATTGATGTAATATATAACGTGGAATAACAGTAGATAAAACGAATGGCAGCGGTGTTTCCTGGAGACGACGCTTGTGCGGTCGATGGTGGCACGTCTGAACTCAACGATGGTCAGATACTGAATGAATGAAAGTACCCTTCAATAATCTCCCAGATAAACGTCTCGGGGTTGCCAAATATTCGTTATCGTGTTCCAATTGACACTGGCACCCCGCCCGTAGTCAACATCTGGGTTTACATTTCTGGGTTTATTGTAGACCGTTATTCCACGATGTGAAATTTGAGCTCGCTACATATTTAAAAACATATATAGAAAATTTTTTATAATGCCATAAAACGAATGCTTTCCGTTGCAAGTACGCTAGTAACCGTAATTAAGTTGGGTAAGATGGATATAAAATGGATATAAAGGTAAATAGTGTTACGTCGTTTATTATTTGGGAATAATTATTTTATAGTCGAAATAGATTCATTTAAATCTTTTTAAAAATTTATTAAAATCATTCCGATCAATGACAGCAACCGTTTTACGAAAATCTTTTTTCATATCAAAAAGGTTTGTTAATAACACGTTCATAGTTTTATTAATCTTATCACCAGAATGTATAAGCAGCTGTGTTTAAATTCAAGTTTGATGTTGATATTTGTTGTTTTGTGACATTTTCTCCTTAGTGAATTACTATTATATGCTAATATTGAAATTGCTGTTGAAGTAATATTATTAATTAATGTTATCATTTTTCACTTGCATTTATTGACAAAATGGATACAATATATATTAATCAGAATAATTTCGAATATATTTTACAGCTCAGTCCCAACTTTCAGTCAATATTCAAAATATGAGACGAGGCTTGGACAGTCGATGGTGGTACGTCTGAACTGAACGATGGTCAGTGACAGTATAATTCCAACTACACTTCAATAATCTCCCAAATAAACGTCTTGGGGTTGCCAGCTATTTGTTATCGGGTTCTAATTGGCACTGCTGGCACCCCGCCCGTGTTCAACATCTGGGATTATATTTCTGAGTATTTTGTAGACCGTTATTCCACCATTGGCAAACTTATTCAGTTAGTTACAAAGAATTCCCAGTTACGGGGAATGATTATAGAATGAATCAGAACTGAAGAGAATATGTTCTTCTAAACAGAAAACGTTTCACGATATAATAATTATCGAACAGTAAAAATAGAACGTTTGTGACAAAACAACGAATTAAGAGTAATTAATCAAATCAACAATTGTTGTAGCTAAGCAACGAGCAAGCTGCTATCTGATTACATTTTCTAAATTTAATTATATCTTACATTCGATATGTTTAGTACAATCTTAATTTATAAAATTAATGATATATTAGGACGTGGAATAAATACATCAGTATGTGTTTTCCAAATTAAAATAAAATTAAACTACTTAAATAAAAGTTAAGTGTAACTCTTATGTAATATACAATTTCGGGTGGTTTGGTTCGCTTAAATATTCCGATTTCTTACGTGGGGTCCAGTAGCTGTATTGCTTCTACGTTGCTGTGATTTAATAACCCTATTTCATGGGAAATCTTCGATAACTTCGTAAATCTATTTGATTTCGAGGCCATCGGGCAGTTCTTCGTTGGTTACGTAACGATAATAATTGGTTATTAATCATAGAACTTTATTTTGGAAGAGTTGGATTACTAGTTGGTTTAATGTTTTAGTGCAATCCCATATTTACACTCCATAGGCTTTATACTGACTGATCATATATATTGACTGATAAACCAATTTCTTTGATTTTAGGTCAAATTGACAGAATATGATTAATATGATTCTACCAACCTAACCAATTTAACCTATCAACAATGTGGATGCCGAAGTATTTACATGATTGTGCTTGAGGAATCGGCGTTTCTTCAAGTGATATAATTAATTTTTTGTCATTTCGCTGCAACCAAAACTTAACATGGACAGATTTGAAACTATTAAGCTGTATTTTCCACTCTCTGGTCTATTTGTAGATCTTGTTGACTGCTACTTGTACTTTTCCTAAACCTTAAACTTTCATGTTATAAATTTTCTTTCGAAAATATATGACTTCAGCAGTTGACAGTAGTTCCGCGTTAGCAATTAGCTCATCTTGTAGACTAGTAGCAAATTCTTCACAATCTGCAAGTTAAAAAATTGGGAGACGTCAAGGAAATATTTCTTTTCTTCAAAATATGTTTAGCCCATTGACCTTATTTACAAAGGGCTATAATTTTATGATCGTTAAAGTTTAACTTAACACTTCAGATTTGCTGCTCGTATATATTTTTTAATTTAAGCAAACAGTAAGGACACACACATCAAAATATTATTTAAAATGTTTATTGCATTTAACGTTTACCGAGGATAGTGTTATAAAAATTATAAAACATGTATTCACATTTATT
Source organism: Rhynchophorus ferrugineus (assembly GCF_030347505.1). Lineage (NCBI taxonomy): Eukaryota > Metazoa > Arthropoda > Insecta > Coleoptera > Curculionidae > Rhynchophorus > Rhynchophorus ferrugineus. The sequence continues at coordinate 43,526,806 of NW_027472583.1, read as the reverse complement.
TAAAAAAATCAAAGAGTCAAATAAAATATTAGATATTTAGATTGCCTATTTTTTAAATAGATATATTTTATGGAAAACGACGGAAATATCGAATAAAAGTTGCAATTTTCTAGCTTAATTTTTGGCAAATTGATTAATAAGATTTTAAATTTTATATATATATATATATATATATATATATATATATATATATATATATATATATATATATATATATATATATATATATATATAATAATTTTCTAACCGCTCTTGAACCATTCTAGATCGTAAGTAATTCTCAATTAATTTTAATGTAGAGAATGAACTGTCAGATGTAGCTATATGAATTGGTATAGTTTAAATATTATAAATAATTTATTATAATATAATTGAACAAAACTGTTATGTAAATGTATATATAATATTTGCACAGATCATATCTCTCTTGTAATCCCGCATTTCTCTTAATGTTTATGTGTTTATTGTGCCGTACTTATTATTCATTGTCTCAATATAATATATATACTTTTTTTTAAAATTAATTTCCTAGAATGTCAACAATCTGCCCGTGGGCAAGAAGTATTATTATATGATTTCAGTTATATAACAGTTATATGACATGTAGTAAATCACTTCACTGAGTAATATACTGTACAACTTATAATCTAAATCTTATTCTAGATCCTATTCTAATTTTTTTCAAGGTCTATCCTAACTTATTCTAAAAACTATTCTAGCTTATTCTAGAGATTATTAAATACCACTCTATTAACCCATACTATTATCAGTTCGTATGGTATGGAGTTTGCGTTTGAGCCTATGCACTTCTCTATCATCGCACACATTTAACTGTTTGGCGAGTATGTTGGAATGCACTAATAGTCTTTCAGAGTACTTCGCACTAACACTCCGAATCACACTCATTATGGGTTATATGGGGATATCACGCTAAATCAGTTTGTTGGACACGTAATATGGGGCATCGACGATGACTCGCAACACTTTATTCTGGAACCTCTGGAGGATATCTATATGTAGCTGATGCTCTGAACTCTTATGCAAATAAAATAATATTGAGTTATGTGTATACATCTTGCGACGCCTCTGAAATCCGATACAGACATTTCAATTGAGACACCTTAAATTATATATTACATAAGAAGCCGTTGTATACACAATCTATTAAAAACAAAAGACGAAACATGGATGACTAGTGACTAGTACTAGTATATAGTATAGTGTTTAATAGAGTAAATTAATGACTAGTCCTTTGACTGCTAACAAATTTGACAAATATAAAATTTGCTACTATTCCTAGTCCAGTTATTGTTATTGCTATTGTAATTGTTATAATATATCTTGCGGCATTCGTAAATTTATTTTTTTAGGATCTTATGTCCAGCTTTATCATTTATATCTGATGCAATCTGTTATGTAATCTGTGATCTGTTGCAATTTGTTACAGTATTCGTAAATTTGTTTTTCTTGAGATCTTAGGTCGATCATACAACCAGCTTTATGATTATAAATGATAATTGTTTTAAATTAAAACACCAGATTTGGAATTTTAATTTTTCTATTTTATATGGGTATTTTATTATTGTAACTAAAATATTTTCGACAAAAATCACAAAGAAGCTTTGATAATTTAATTAACTGTTGAGTAATTTGTTTTTATTCCTTTTTAGAACACCCAACGTACCTGGATATTTCCTAATGTCTCGAGAGAGCAACATTTGTCAGTATGGCCGTTTTAGCGACCCCCTACGATGGCAAAAATCCATGAATTGGGCTTTTATTTGCTTCCTCATCAACCATATTCCTCAGATCTGACCACCAGCGACTATTTTCTGTTCTCAGATCTCAAGAGAATGCTCGCTGTGAAGAAATTTTCGTCGAATGAAGGTGATCATCGAAACTCTACTACAAAAATGGTTTCGAAAAGTTGGAGGGTCACTATAATCAGTGTTTCCAAAAAATGTCACCAAAAAAATGTGTTTTACTATGGTAGGCCGGGGACTTTTCAATTGACCTGTTATTATTCATTTCTAACAATATAATATTAACATACATATTTCATTTTCTTTTATAGTTAAAATACTTTTTCTATGACCCGACGCATAATCCGCCCCACGATGACAATCTTACTGACTGACAAATTCCAGTCGAAGTCATCGCGGTAGTTTCTGGCCATCGTCGCGGCAAATGAACCGTTTCGGAGTTGACAAGATCGTTTGATGCCGCCCCACGCGACCCACCCTCGCACTTACCAGCATTCCGCAACTATAAATAACCCATTAAGCCGCTGTCTGAGATGGTAGCGCGGCCCCGATGACTGACTGTCCTTCCGACAGATCGGTCATGTGGAAAAGGGACCGGAGGGGGGTAGGCATCTGGGAAACGAGGGAGCAGCGAGCGATCTGGCTTTTTTGTCGTCGGGAACCATAAAAGCGGCTTGCTGGCTCTCCACCCTCTCAATAACAAAAAAAGACTTCATCCATCGGCAGGACGGATCAAGCTTCCGTACTGCTCACTTAGTAACTAGGGAAACCAGCATGTTAATTTCAGCGGAATGTGTAATAAAATTTATGTGTTCATGAGCATTACATTTTTTTATCTCTTATAGTTTAATAATTTTTTTCGGATATTGGGTACGAGAGTCACTATTTATATTTCGGGAATAGGAAAAAACAAATAGTTAAGCTGCGAATATATTTTTATTGTTTTTCAAAGTACTAGCCACGATGGTCGATACACTTTTGCATACGCTTAAACCAATTTTCAAAGTATTTGTTCCATTCCGAATGAGGCACGAATGGGAACAAAAAGAAGTCATTGGGTGTCAAATCAGGGCTGTGCTGCGGCTGAACATCAATTCGATGTTTTGAATGCTCGAATAGTCTCTTGTTTGAGCCGATGTGTGAGAGCTCGCATTGTCATGATGAAGAACAATCCGGCGTCTCTTGTTTGTTTTCCTTATTTCACCGAATACTTCTGGCAAACAAATGGTTGTGTATCAATCAGAATTTGCTATTCTACGATTATCTAGAGGCACTGTTGCAATATGACCAGTTTTCCCAAAGAAACAGGCCATCATTTTCTTTGAAGTGCTTCGTGCGCAAACAACTTTTGTTGGATTTGGTTCATCTTGGAACACTCATACAGTCGACTGCTGCTTACTTTCGGGCTCATATGAATATATCCATGATTCGTCACCTGCTACGATTTTATAAACGTCTTTCGAAGCACCGCGATTGAATTTCTTAAGAATTTCTTTGCACCTATCGACACGAGCCTTTTTTTGAGCGATTGTTAAATTATGTGGGATCCAACGTGAACATAACTTTCGCAAAGCTAAGTGTTCATGTAAAATCGTACAACAGTCGATTTTGGACGACCTTTACGAAACTCGTCGGACAGCGAACTACTGTTACGACTGAATTTACTAAACCAGCGATACACGGTGGTTTTTGATGGAGCTTCATCGCCAAAACCCAAATTAAGTTTATTGATGCACTCTTGTGATAATCCACGTCGAAAATCGTATAAAATCATTGCACGAAAATGTTCACGATTCAGTTCCATTTTTTTGTCGAGATGAAACTTTCAACTAAATATAAAATAAACAAACAGCGTCCGTGCGACAAAATGTTCTGAGTAGGTATATCGTCAAAAATGTCAAACTTTACGATGGAACCGTCAGATGGACTTGACATGAAAACAGTGTTGCCAATTCCCGAAATATAAATAGTGGCCCTCGTATATTAAATGAAGTCCTCTTGGAGGTTTAAACCTCTTTTGATTTGGCATCTGTTTATGTGAATTTGAGATTCGTTTATAGTTATAATTAGACCCGGTAGGTCACTACTCTCAGGAATTTTAAAAAATGTTTGGCGCATATTTATCAGACTTACATTTTCATAGTAATGGCACCTTTTATGGCGGTTGCTATATGTAGTTTAGTCTGGAAGTTATATAAAATGTTATGAAATACAAATAGGTAAATGGGACGGCAGTAGAGTTTACTTAGAGGAGGCTTGGGTAGTCGATGGTGACGACACGTCTCAACGTAATAACTAATAATCTCCCAAATAAACGTTCTGGCGGTTGCCAGATAGTTGTTATCGTATATTAGCTTGAGCTGATAGTATTTTGTAGACCGTTCTACGATGTAAAATTCGACATGTCTTACAGTAGAATAAATTGAATGTTTTATTATATATATATTTTGTATATTTTAAAACAACCTTGTAACCTACCCAAATAAACTTTTTTTTCTAATTCCAAGATGTAAGAAGGCTCCATGATGCTCCAATGCAAGATGCTCCAACCAGCTAGAACCAAATGGTCTTGACATGGCGGATGACAAAGGCACTGGGTTTTGACTGGGATTGTCGTAGTTGGTTTACTACCGAGGTTTGTGGATGGGCATCAAGGTGTTGTCTAAGTTGTGTTTTAAGGCACCTTTGGAGAACCCTACACTAAGCGTGTTCGTGAAATAATTCACAAACGGGATGCCTCATTCGAGGTGAGTCTTGACGCTCCTTATAAACCATGGGGCACTGAGTAACGCGCGGATTTTTTGTATTGAAGCACTTGGAGTAGTTCAAGTTGTCTCTGAGAGATATAGCTGTACAACACATGTGTTCTGTAGAGGCAGACTGGACGGACTGGTATTTTGTACAGGGTCGCTTTCTGGGGGATTGGGAGTTTACTTTTTATGAAGAATGGTGGAAATAGTAGCCTGTGTCTCCTTTGCAAATAGCGTGCTGTATTTGAGCTGACCACTGGAATCTGCGGTCGAACTGGAGACCGAGGTATGATATTTTCTGGAGCCCGGGGATAGGAACATAATAGCCTGAGTTTTGCTCGGGTTTATCTGCAGCCGCCAGAATTTGTAAAATCAGTCAGGGAAATCAGCCATATAGAGGTTGAATAGGGCTGGGGCTAGTGGAGCACCTTGCGAGACTCCTGCGAAAATCTGTTTAAGAGTTTACTGCGTCACCGATCCCCACTTGAAAGGACCTACTGTTCAGGTATGAATCCATTAAGGAGATCAGGTCATTCGGTAGGCCAAGCTGTTTTGCACTGAATATTAGACCGTGATACTATACTTGATCGAAAGCTTTGGAAACAACTAAAAAGATAGCTCCAGTTCTTCGACCTTTTCTTAATGTCTGGTGGATTGAAAACCCAAATAAACATCTCAGGGTTGCTAGATATTCATTATCGTGTACTAGTTGGCACTGCTGGCACCCCGCCCGTATTCAACATCTGGGATTATATTTCTGAGTATTTTGTAGACTGTTATTCCACGATGTAAAATTCCACATGGCACAAGGTCGCTACAGTACTCCCTTGCCAGAATTTTACATGCAATTGTCAATAATAAAATACACAAAATATGGAGAAAAAGTATTAACTACAAAATATAGATATCATGATACATGAAAAGAACTTAAAAACACGATTATGAACAAAAAATTGACTTATAAGGTTGATCCGATGGAACATACTGACGTGCGATCGTTTTGGAACACTGGTATGGATGTCGATATTTCTCGGTCCTACAGATACCGTCGCTTCATCATTGCTTTGACGCTTGAATGTAGTTTATGGACGACGTTGAAAACAAACTGTTTTTTCGAACAGGGTTCCCGCAATCGATGCTGTGGGGCATTCGATGGTTCAATGACGAGGTAGCTTATTTTCTTTGATGACGAGACGTTGGTAATTCTAGTACCGCAGCGAAGACATGACGAGTCTACGGTGACTGGAATCGATAGATAGCTTCTGAGGCTGCTCTGTCACTAATCTGTAGCCACATATGTTACGGTAAATGAGGGAAAACAAATAACGACGGTATCCGATCGAATCTGTCCAAACCCTTTAAAATCAAAATGTCTGCCTAAAATATCCAGTCTAATATGACTAAAACTGCGAGTGACGGAAGTTATTATGATTTAAACATAGTCTCGAAAGAAATGCCTAACCGAAATGCTGATGATTATATAGTGAAAATAATGAGAGTTATATTAAAAGCTGCAAAATTTCCGAAAAAGATCGTCGAAAAATTAAATATTGGAAAAATAAATTTAATAAAAATAAACTTTATGAAAATTCCAGCACTAAAATTAAATTTAATTAGGATCGACTTCATGTAGGATTGTAAATATTGAAATAAAAAATTCTAAAAAATGTATGGAAATTCGGTAAAACATTGTATCAGAAAAAACATAAGCGTCACTTAAAATACACCATGTTGCACGTACCCTCATTCACAAGTCCAAATCCAATTTTGCGAAAAATCACGTTGGGGTCACCACTATAGGGTTGATTTACAGAGGTCGGTTAATGGAGGTAAAACGAAATGAAACAGTGGTTGATTACATGATATGACTGTTATTTATTGGAAGTTATATAAATTGATATGAAATACAGGTAGATAAATAAGATGGCATCGAGGTTTACTTGTAGACGACGGCAGTCGATGGTGGCATCTCCAAACTGATGACTAAACGATGGTCAGTGACTGAGTAATTCCATGTACACTTCAATAATCTCCCAAATAAACGTCTCGCGGTTGCTAGATACTCGTTATCGCGCTGCTGGCACCCCGTCCCTCTTCAACATCTGAGATTATATTTCTGAGTATTTTGTAGACCGTTATTCCACGATGAAAAATTCGACATGTTTTAAGGTCGCTACAGTAGAACAAATTGAATGCTTTAATATATATATTTTAAACTCTCCTTTTTACCACCTAGAGTTAATCTGGACTGGATCTACTGTTTAACGATGATTCTCGGTATTAAGCCTACTGACTGGCGACTTACCATTTTTGGAGATCATCCTAGAAGATATCCGATCTTACCCAGCCTGTGTACTGGTGTGACTGGGGTCATTTTCCTTCTCCACTCTTGCCTAAGGACAATCATAAATGTTAAACAATCGCAAAAATAAATTTACGACCATGCCCCAGCCGCCAGTCCTGTCGCCTTTACTACTGCGCTAACCAAACCTTCGTTTTATTATATTGATATTACAGAATAGACAAATTTAAGTAAAGTTGTAACCAAGTTTTGTTAATTTGAGCTAAAAGAAGAAATTAAAAAATAAAATTCTGAACAGTAAATGTTTAAACCTAAATGGATATGGGGAATTCAATAGGCTAAATGGCAGTAATAAGGAATCAAAAAAAATAATGATTTATAATAACAAAGTTGAAAATACATTTATTTTAAAATTAAAAGTAGAATTACTAAGATCTTACCAGAAACAAAAACACAAATTTCACATACCTATGAGAAGCGCTACGAAATATTAACTTCACGTACCGTTTCCTGACCATCATTTCCGCAATACAACATTTGAATATTTTAGGACACTTCGATTTTATTTGAATTATGTATCTTATATTTCACAGTTAAAAATGGTTTTATATAACCAAGGGAAAGAAAAGATAAAGGAAAAAATTGAAGGATTTATCTCAGGATTTATCAATTTGCCCACAATGGATTCTTTGATAATGACTATACTCTGTGACCGTAACTGAATTTTAAAAAGAATACTTTTATAGAATTGATGTGAGTGATTATTCCACTAACCATGAAATTTGGTAGAATATTGAAGAACGTGAAGGAAACATATTATCATTGATACAGATTGTTCCAATTTACCTTGTAAAATTTGGGCAAATAAGATGCACAAATTGAAATTTTGAAGTTCATTTTAATAATACCCTAACAATCTTAAAGCGTGTGCAACTACAATACTTCCTCAAGTACTTTACAAAATTTGTATTAAGACATGGTTTAAAATATCAAGTTTTCATATAACATTATCATTTGGTTCATATATTGTCTACGTATGCATTGTTCGAAATGTGTGAACTTTCGGCTTGCCATAGCTCACACACACACCAATAAAAAAACTTGAAAAAACATATTGTTTAATGAAATATGTGTCACCGTTAACCTGGTGTAGAATAGCCCATCGAACCATTTCATTTAAAAATAGCCATGATGAGATTTTATTGACACTTTTTGAGGGCTTGAATGAATTAATTTTTTTTTGTATTTTGGGAATATATGGCCAGTAGTGAACAACAGTGAATGTTCAGTTAGAGGCTCATTTTTTATCTTTAGTTAGCACATTTGTACGATTATACCAGTTATACAACATTATATTGAATATAATTTTGTATATTATTTTGTATAATATTTATATTGGTACACTGAAAAGGGAACAAAATTATTAGGGACTTAGGGAAAATTAGGACATAATAAAGTGTTATTTATCTCGATATTACATTAATTACATTTTAGACATAATTAAAGGTACGTTAAAGAACAAATATTTACATCAGAATAATATTAAGACTAATATAATATAAGTGAATAAGTTACCGATGTTCAAACTATACTGGTTGGTTCCCGCAATGCAATATTTTTCTGGCTTTGAACGAAAATGCAAAAGTTGTTTGGGTTTTTTAACGATGTATAATTACATTAGCACCACTGACACCATCACGACTAGTAATAATATAAAAAAATATTCAATTTTTTTAATCAATCTACGAACTTATTGAACAGCTTCACAAGATTATTTTTAACATATAGTGTTCTCGAACTAAAGTGAGAACATTATAAAGGGCAAGAATATCGATGCTATTCTAAGTCTGGTAATCCGATAAAAATACCCGATAAAACCAGAAACAATCAAAAAGATCCATTACCCTTGTATAAGCAGTGGGGACGCAAATAAACTAGTTCCTTACCCCAAACTGGAGATCTACGACGCGTAACCGAATTTATGGAAAAATATCAAAACAATCTCCACCCCCATCGACTGTAAATCATCCCCTTATCGCATTAACTAATATGCCATTTAATCAAGTTCTGGCCGGAATAGTTCGATAGATTTATATGATGGACCGTTTCAGTTTTTACCCTCTGGAACCCCCAGAAATAACCGTCCTGTTCGCGAACTGTACTTAAATATATTGGCGAAAAACTCTTACTCCAATTGCATCGATCATAAAATGGAAAGGGGATTGTGATAGAAATATGAATAAAATATTCACAACTGTTACTACTTTACTAAATAAGAAATAAGAATTTCATAAATATTTATTTCATTCAATTACATTCTGATTATTGTTATTTGTTTTATTGTTTATATTCTTATTATTTTATTTTTCTTTAGATGTATTCTGTATCTCGTTTCAGCAGCTTAGTATTCTTCATAAAAATTCATAAAATATTCTAGAATATGCATCATATGTTATAGGATGGATCTAGGAAAAGGTACTTTCATTTTTAAGCTTCTTCAAAACGAATATATATATATATATATATATATATATATATATATATATAATTTTCAAACATTAAATAATTATATATGCGCTATTTTGATTTATGATATTTTCCTTTTATTTAGTATATGCAGAATGTATGGGATTTTTAGGAGAACAACTTACTCGAGTTATTTGTTACTCGAGTTAACCATTATAAGATAATATTGCAGAGATTGGAACAACTGTTCAATCCCAAATGCCTCCAAGTTATCTACCAGACTTGACAGACTTCAAGAGTGGCACCGTATATCCAAGGCAGTCTTTAGAAATAACTCGATGAGATGGTTCAGTCGTTATATTTCCGAAGTTAACTCACAGAAAACCAGGCTACCTTCTTCAGAATAAGCGTTTTGCGCAGAACATTTCGCGTCTTAAATTCGAGAATGCCCAAATTTCATGGTCTTCTCTTCGACTGGGAGATGGCATTACCAGAATGATCAAGGTATTGTCATTCTGCTGTTCCCGCTCAATAATCGGGCCAGTAGGCTTCCTCTTTCAAGAAAATCTCTCTTGTTCAAGATGTTGAAGTCATTCTATACGACTCCAGTATCTTAAGTACGTCCCATCAAGTCAGATGACCTTCAATTCTCTCAGAAAAAAATTCTCAGAAAAATAATCAATGCCCCCTGGTTGGACAAGAGTGATCAAATTCATAAACATATAACAGTTCAATTGAAAAGTCTCCGGCTTACTATAGTAACATATAATACATTTTTTTGATAAAATTAGTTTTTTTTATTCAATATAACTCCCTTCAAGGATGATACACTGAGTATAGCGACCCTCCAACTTTTCGATATTATTTTTGTAGTACGATTTGCCCTTTGCTTCAAAATAGGCCTCAGTTTCGGCGATCACTCTTTATCCGAGGAAAATTTCTTCCCAGCGAGCATTATTTTGAGATCTGAGAACAGGAAATATTCATTGGGGGCCAGATCCGGAGAGTACGGTGGGTGAGGAAGCAATTCGAAATCCAATTCATGGATTTTTGCCATTGTTTTCACTGATTTGTGACACGGTGCATTGTCTTGGTGAAGCAGCACTCTCTGTTTTTTTCAAATGCGGCCATTTTTCGGCAATTTCGTATTTCAAATGATCTAATAACGATATGTAATAGTCCCTGTTGATGGTCCTTCCTTTTTCAAGGCAATCAATGAAAATTATTCCATGCGCATTGTAAGGGATGTTATTCACAGTACCTACACTAATACACAGCACAGCAGAAACACGCTAAAAACATTTTCAATAAAATTGCAGCAACTTATATTATTTAACATCATCGGTCAAAAAGGGACCTTGATTAGCTTGTTCCTTTTCGAAATATCTTATTAAAGCCGCAGTCAATTTGTGACCCTGAATATCTATTGTTTTCAGCATTTACATACAAAGTGATATGATATGTTACGGAGTGATTTAAAATTTGTCAAAATAGTTATGTTTGCCGGTTTATAACCTGTGTTAATTATAACTAATATTTTGACCATCGAAAATTATATATTTTCAAGAATTCATATATATTTTAGAGAATAATGAGTTTATTTGCCGATATTTTTTGATATGATATATATTTCGAAACATTTTTCTTAATGGGGTCAACCATTCTTTTTGTGGCCTTCTCTTATTTTATTGGTAGATCGATCTTTTCTCAAGCATCGGGCTACAATTTGGACACATTTGGGTTTTAAAGTGTGGGTAATATTTTCATGAATTCTTCTGTTGTATTCCCGATACACGCACGTACACTGGATGCACAACACTTTTGGGAATATAGATAAATTATAATCAAATTATAGTTATTATTATTAGGACTGATCCTACTTTATGTGAGACCTACAAAAATGGGATCATAAACGAAATAAAACATACAATAGCGTTATATGAAATGAAATGGCCCGTCAAAAGCCTTTATAGACCAATTCAAATTAACCAACGAAAAAAGTGGTATCAGAGCCAGCATTAGTTGGACCAGACAAAGCATTTCCTCAGTTTCGCCTACGTAAGTAAAACCTCTCATATATTCTATGGGTTAGGAATTTTGTTGAAGCTGTTTGATGGTCAGATGTTATTTGTCATTTGTCATATAAACCAAAACTCCAATAAACACTAACAAAATAATTAAAAATGTCTAATACATCTTTGGTTGAATTTACTTTATATTGATTAACATATACAAGAGATTAAATTTTGTATGTGGATTGTTATTTAACTTTTAAAAAGGGTAAATGTCATTTGAACTACCCTATCAAATTCGTTCAAATTAACCTATTAGCGCACTTGTTCATAATTCGTTGTAGTTTAACACGTGTTACACGTACGTTATTAAAACAAAAATTAATTATTTATTATAAGCGTGAAATAATATCTAAAGGATTGAATAAAGCATATATATGAAATATCTTAGTAGCTTTGTGCGGGTAATTATTTACTAAATATGTTAGTTACATGTATTTTGATTGGCTTTATTTTACAGGGCAATCCCTCATATTTATAACTAAATATATTGGAGGAATACTATAACTAAAATTTAAAAATATATTTTAAATACTTATTTTATTACTTTTTAAACTTATATCCACTCTTATTAAGATAATATTTCTTTGTTTATATTCAGCTTATTTGCATTATATTATGGTATACATCAAAACCATAATTTTATTACATACATTGGAGTTCTTTTTATAAGATTTAGATTTATACTGAAGTATGCTTCGTTTTATTTTTCTATAGATATATTTCTATCCATTTAGATATGAATCATGTGTCTATTTTTGTTTATTGATATAATATTTGGAATAAGCTCACAAGAATGTTAATCCGGTAATTTGTAATAATATATAGTATTCTGTTAAAGAAAATGTTATAATATTTATTTAATTTATTTTGCAATATACTCCTTTTTCAGCTAGACGGATATTTATGTTCTTACTACTTAATTGTTATATCACTTTGTATACACTTATAAAGTCTGACCAGGATCAGATCAAAATTTATAATGTACCCTCTATGATTATCGACCCCCTTTCAAATATCTACATAAGCTAAGTTATTCTGGTCATTTTAGATTTCTATCTGCTAAAGTAACTGGAAGAACAAGCGTTCAAATTTATGTGCCTGCCGTTCTTATCTACAACTAAATTTGTCAGTTAAAGTCTATTGCGTGGACATGTAATATTTCGAGTTGCATCGCCCCATCGATGTGTTAGGTTCTCGCAAATTCACCCCAAGGATCAATCCTGTTGCGGTATCTATAATCTTACATACACATGCGTATGTTGCTTTGTTGCATTGCTTTATTATTTGACTTATTAGATTTTGTTCGCTTAATGTTTATCCACTCCAGTAATAATCTAACAATCTATTAGGTACTATTTTCACCACGGTACTATTAACTATTAACGCCATTGTTGCATGAAAATTACGTCTTTGATTGGTGCTATTAATCATAGAGTATATATAGGGTTTTACATAAATAGGCAAAACCGAGGAAATGTTTTGTGTGGTCCAACTAATGCTGGCTCTGTGATCAGTTTTTTATTGGTTCATTTGAATTGGCCTACAAAGGCATTTAATCGGCCCATTTCTTATGTGTCTGATATAAGGGACGACCAGCATTTTTGTGTATTAATTGTAATCACTATTATTTGATTATTATATATGGTCATTCTCAAAAGTGTTGTGTATTCAGTGTACGTGCGAAAATAAGGATGTTAAAAAATTCTTATCAAAATATATAAATAAAATATAACAATATAAAATATAATATATAATATATAAATACTTAATTAATACAAAATAAAATAATATAATTTGTGGACCAACAATATGAGCTTTATTTTATAGAGTGTCCCTTAAATTCCTTTATTTTACCATAATAAGGGCCCAGCAGTAATTTTGATATATATCATATATTTTAATTATTGTAATGCAAATTTGTTACTGTTCTTTAAAGTAATACTTTTTGTTATGTATATAATATATATATATATATATATATATATATATATATATATAATATATATATATATATATATATATAATATATATATATATATATATATATATATATATATATATATATATATGAAACATTTTCAATTTTTTAAATTTAATATTAAAATATTTGTGAAATGTATCTTTTGAAATGAACACTTTGACATCATCATTCAGATGTAGCCTTGTAGATTGACTAAATAATTAAAATAAATATATATATATATATATTTTTTTTTTTTTGAAACATTTTCAATTTTTTAAATTTAATATTAAAATATTTGTAAAATGTATCTTTTGAAATGAACACTTTGACATCATCATTCAGATGTAGCCTTGTAGATTGACTAAATAATTAAAATAGATTATAAAATCTATTATTTTCAAAAAAAATTGTACTTATTTCTAACTATTTTTGAAGATGCTGATTCCAACAATGAACTTCTTCTAGTCATATTTTCTTTTTCGATAAATTAAAAGAGAGGATCTGTGAATGTAGACATATTATGTATTTCAATGCAATTCTGGATGTAGACTTTAATGAAAAACTTACTATTTAAATTAAATTAGTATTGCCTCATGGTTAAACAGAGCTCTTCCACATTTGAGTCCATTATTATCCGGTCTGAAACTTGATTTATTACCGGTTTATGATTGTTATATTCCAAAAATCTCCCTTTATATGTGAAAACATTTATTACATTTGGAGCTTCGTATCCTGTAAAACTTTTTAAACAAGTAATTATTTCCTTAAAGGCTATAAAAATCAATCCCTACCAAACTAGGCATTTTTACCATGTTTTTTGACATCATTGAATGTTTTAAAAATGGTTAAAATAAAGTGGTTCAGTAGAACTTGAGATAACTCCCACTGTTGCGATAGTAGCGAGTTCGAATCCTGCCGGGGCATGGATGTACTTTATGTTTGTGATTGTAATCGCAAATGGCTTTATAGACAACAGTGGAAAATCTGATGAAGAATAACCATTCTAGTTACCAGGCTGGGTAAGACTGGATGTGTTCTGGGATGGCCTCTAAGTCAGTGGCCAGTCGGTAGGCTTAATGCCGAGGACCGTAGTTCGGAGCCCACGTTGACTGTAGGTCCAGTCCAGATAAACCCTCGTTGGTAAAAAGGAGACTTTAAAATATTTAAAAAAGAGCTTAAGTTATCATGGCAACAGTTTCGAAAATAGTAGTTTCGGTTTAGATTCCGCGTCTCTAAAACAGCTCTATCTCGAAAATAATCTAGATTTTGAGAAGTCATATTTTTAAGGGCATATTTTTAAATTCTTAATTTCTATATTAGAATACCCTCCGAAATTCTAAAACAACGAATTGGTAAATTAAAGGATCAAGTATGGCAGGTGATGCAAATTTTTGTGTATTTAAGATTGTTGCCTATTTTTTATATGAAATAAACTACTGAAGATATCTGTCACATTAAGTCATATATTTTACAATTTTTAATCTAGTTTTAATATAATAATAATAACTTAATAATGTATTAAATTATAGAACGATTAACTAAAAATTCATTATATTGCGATGACTAATGATTAATTAAAAAGTCACTTCAGTATATTCTAGAACATCAAATAAATAAGTTTTAATTCGCTATTACCAATTATACATTTTAAGTAAGAGAATGAATGAACATAGGAAAAACACGATTCATCGAATAATACATTTAAATTGTATTAAAACTTGTAGTGTTATTAATGGTTGGGGTTGTAGCAGATGGGTATTAAAAGCAAACAAAGAGTCAAGTTAAATTCGCTTTGAATGCCAAATGACTAATATTAATAGTTTCATCACTTAATGAACCTAATTAAGGCCATCAATCTTTATTACGATATTTTTCTGATAATTAAATTATTTAAAACATGAAATGGCGGCGCCATTTTTCATAGAATGTGATAAAAGGACATTAGTTTTTTTTTGGTAATGCTATTTAAAACTATTGCTTTTTGGTAATGTTATTTAAAACTATTGCTGCAAACATTTACCTTTTAATGTTTTCATTTCATTGTTATTCCCTTTAAGATAGGGCAATTTAAAGTATTAATGAAAATCACTATTTTAACTAAAAAGCTGACTTTAAGCCAATTCAATTTGTGCAGAGGCCATACTAATCTTCTTCGTATCGTTTTAATTTTAGTATATGTACAGCTGAAGTGAGTGTTTTCTTTCAAACTGTATTGTTTATTCCATTACTCTATTTTACGCGCGACATGGTTCAAATGTGATCCTTTATGTCCTTTATTTTTTATTCTTTATGGACAGGAGTTTTACATCAAAACTTGTTGTTTGGCTGTTAATATTCAGTAGATGCAAAAGAAGATTTTTTTGCTAACGTTTATTATGAATAATTCTTGAACAAAAACATTCTTGAAAAAAAAATTAATAAACTTATAGAGAGCAGCAACTAGATAATTTGATTTGCTGAAAAATTGAACTGAGGCATTGATTGCTGTGGAAATTATATAGGGACCATGCTCCATCACTAAGGACATATGAATACTGGTTATCGTATAAAAGTGGCGGCTTTGATTCGAACGGCAATGGAGGCAAAAAGATAATAGATATCTTTAGGTTACATCATCACCCATTCTAGAAATTATCCACCGTGAAATCTTAAATTAATATGACCTCCATCATATCCGAGCTAAATTCTTTAAAGAATCAACGAAATCATGTCAGACAATCTAGATATTCCTTCAAAGTAGCTGGAGATTGAAGATCCTCTAAATAAACAATAAAGTCAATATAGGCTATCTCACATACTATGCTTCTAATTAATCTGACTTAAATCTGATATGTTTAAATAGAGTAACTTGATTAACATAGCTTCAGTATCAGAGCCTCTGCTGTGAAGATGTAATAAGATGTAAATAATGAGAAACATCGATTATATTTAGTCAATAAATGTGGCTCCATACCCCAGTTTTTAACGAAGTTGAAGTCAATAATTCAATAATGTCAATAAAGTTTGAAAACGTGCGAGTTTGAGGAGTTATGGCACCATTAAAATCTTAAGATTTCTAACTGCTTTAATGTAATGTTATGCGTAAAGCATAAACAATAAAGTATCTTATCAATTTAAAACAATCTTATCGTCCTATAAGCCTGCTACCTGTGATCTCTAAACTATTCGAAAAATTACACATTAAGAGCCTTAAAATAACCGCAAAGGGGAGAAATATTATTTCAGACCATCAATTTGGCTTCCGTAATAAACACGGAACAACAGAATAAATACATAGATTAATCAACCAAATTAACAAAAACTTTAACGATAAAAATTTTTGCTCCGCTGCATTTCCCGATATTTCTCAGGCATTCGATAAGGTGTGGCACACTGGACTGCATGTTAAATTGAAAAAGCTTACAGATAGATATTTTATTGTCAAACAGGGTGACGAATATATTGGCCTACACCCAATATATTCGGGTGTTCTGCAGGGCAGTGTTCTTGGCCCATTGTTATATATTATGTATACAGCTGACCTACCGACCTCAAGAAACACTACTGTTGCAACATATGCTGACAACAACAATATCAGCCACAAAAAATTTCCAACTTCATCTTAACAAAGTCGAATTGTGGTTGAAAATGTGGTGCAAATAAGACAAAATCTATACATGTGACATCCACCCTTTGTAGACGAACATGTCCCTCAGTAAAATTGAATAATCATGAACTTCCGCAAGCAGACAACGTTAAATATCTGGGAATGTATTTCCATCAATGTTTGACACGGAAAAAATATATAGTTACAAAACGCAAGCTGCTTGGGCTTAAACTAAACCAAAGGTATTGGCTGATTGGGCGTAAACCTAAATTATCATTAGATAATAAAATTTTGCTGTATAAGTCAATACTTAAGGCCATTTTGACCTATGGTATTGAACTGTGGGGTACTACTAGCAAATTTAACTTAGATATTCTCCAGAGATTCCAGAATAAAGTGTTGTGAGTCATCGTCGATGCCCCATATTACGTGTCCAACAAACTGATTTAGGGTAATATCCCCATAGAACCCATAACGAGTGTGATTCGAAGTGTTAGTGCGAAGTACTCTGAAAGACTATTTGTGCATCCCAACGTACTCGCCAAACAGTTAAATGAAGTGCGTAGGCTCAAAAGCAAACTACCATACGAATTGATTAATAGACACATAGAGTGATATTTAATAATTTCTAGAATTAGTTAGAATAGTTTTTAGAATAAGTTAGGATAGACTTTAAAATAAGTTAGAATAATATCTAAAATAAGATTTAGATTATAAGTTGTACAGTAGATACTTACTGAAGTGATCTACTACATGTTAGGGTGGTTATATTATTTAACTGAAATAATATAATAATACCTATTGTCCACGGGCAGATTGTTGACGTTCTAGGAGATTAATAAAAAAAAATTTAAAACAAGAGATGTTAAATGTAGAAAATCGTTGCTAGGGCCTGCATCAACTTCTGCATCTAAATAGATCCGGATATAGTCAGAGTGATCTACTATGAGTTACTGTAGTCCAATAACCACTAATACTAATTAATACAGTCGAGCCAAGTATTAAAGAAAACGCTTTGGAGGATGTTAAAGAAGTAGACAATGACACTTTGAAGCGTTTAATAGGAACTATTGTTCGTATTATTTTTTGTGGTAATTGGGTTCCGATTAACAATATTTTAAATAAAATACGTTGAATACATTTTTCTGAAAAAATTAACCAAGTAATTACCCGAGAACTTAATTGCAGTAATAAGAAAAAAAAGCGACATATAGTAATAGTTCGGGATACGGGAAGAATACCTTGATAACGCACACAATTTTTCGAGTGTATATTATTAAGCTTTAATTTAATAAAATAAAATTAAGGGTTTATAAAAAACCTTTAAAATTATTTCACAATTCATGTATACTGTTCTAGTTTAGTCGTAACTTTAACAACTAGCGATAAACCAATTTCGGATCAGTTTACATATCATTTCATGGTCCCAAAACGAAAATATTATTCAAGAGATGAATTAACAATTATCCAAAAGTGCTATTAATAATCCTAACGAGTGAGGACTCCATACCATTGCTCCAGTGTAGAACCGAACCCATTATTTGTATTATGTTCGGAGTTCTAGCGACGACATAATTATTATTAGTTGAGTTGTTAATCCAATTTCGTAGCCCTCGCGACGTTAGAGCCATTTGGGGTGACCGAACAACCCCAATGGCTTCGTTCTTGAATTTCCGGATGATCTTTTCTGTATAGGATTTGCTTGCTGCAATCAGTGTAGAAAAATTACTATCAATCAGTTGTAAATAAAATATATTTTTTATTATTTGTTTTATCAAATATTTTTTATAATTTACTTTGATATTACTATTATTATTGATAATATTTTAAACCGGTTAAACAAACTGTAAAAAATATGTTATAAAGAACTACTACAGAGAACTAATCTATAGTCAATTTAAAGTTTTTATGTAACAGGTCAATTGAAAAGTCCCAGGCCTGACACATAGATGGCGCTACTAGAATTAAATACATATGTTTTTTAGTTAGCCCTAACCCTCAAAAGATGCGTGTATAAATTTGACAACTGTCGGATAATTAGTTTGTGAATCATAGCATTTTGAGTGAAGCATCTTTTGTTATTGTGAAAAAAATGGATAAAAAGGAATTTCGCGTGTTGATAAAATATTGGTTTTTGAACAGAAAAACTATAGTTGAAGCAAAAACTTGGCTTGATTCCGAGTTTCCGGACACTGCCCCAGGAAAATCAATCATCAAGAGCAACGAAGGCGGACGCCCAGGAGGTTGTTACCGACGAAAATATAAAAAAAATCGATAAAATGATTTTGAATGACCGTAAATTGAAATTGAATGAAATAGCAGACATTTTAAAGATATCGACTGAACGTGTATGTCATATCATTCACGAATATTTGGGTATGACAAAGCTCGGTGCAAAGTGGGTGCCGCGCGAGCTCACTTTTGACCAAAAACAACGACGAGTTGATCAACAGCGATTATTAAATAGCGTTATTGGATAGTTTAAAGGACGAAATCGCCGAAAAATGGCCATATTGAAGAAAAAGAAATTGCTTCTTCACCGAGGCAATACACCGTGTCAAAAATCCATGAATTGGGCTTTGAATTGCTTCCTCATCCACCGTATTCTCAAGATCTGACCCCCAGCGGCTATTTCCTGTTCTCAAATCTCAAAAGAATGCTCCCTGGGAAGAAATTTTCGTGGAATGAAGAGGTGATTGTCGAAACTGAGGCCTCTTTTGAAGCAAAGGACAGATCGTACTACAAAAATTTACTATGGTAGGCCGGGGACTTCTTTTGCCAGCGATTTTCTTATAATTTTTCTTTTTCCTTTTTGAATTAAATATTTTTATAAAAGATTGAGATATAATATATAAGTTTAAAATAATAGTCAGTAAACTTAGTTAATTTTCAACTTGAGTTTCAAGTGAAATTTTTGGTTAATTAGTGAATTCCAGAATATATATTATATTCTTCAAATATGCGAATAATTTACAAGAACTATAACTTAACAAGAACTATGATTTGCAACGTTGCAAATTCAAATCTTTGTGGGTACGCGGGGATATTCCAGAATTAGACTCTTGTTTGTAATATGCCTTCTCTTTCACAAACATCATCTTAGAGAACCAAAAGGAACTGCAGCTTTGCCAATTTGGCTTATTACTTCGGCGGTAAATGTCACTTTTTTCTGTATTACTGATTTCCAAGATTTCAAACGGATTTGACAAATCATTTTTCACTTGCACACAGCTAATGGAACTATTGTAAGATGCCTGAAGAAGTTTAATTATCTTTAGGAGGGCATGTTCAGCTTCTAAAGCTTCCCAGAGTGAGCGCCAGGGTATTTTGTTAAAAGCAGAGCGAGAATTAATTAAAACGACAATCACACGCTTTCTACATTAGACAATATATTCCTCTAATACGTATTTCTACTATACGTTTTTCCATTAGTTTTCTGTCGTAGCGCGAAAATCTTATCTACGTAATCTCGATTGGGCCAAAAATCCGCCAGTTCTTCTCAGCTTGTCTCTTCGCTTGCTGTTTGAGGTCTAATTTGTTTGATCTTTACAAAAACCTTCCCGACAATTGATAGGAGATCATAAAGGTACAATAGTCAAACTGTTTACTCTTGCCTTTCTTCAGTGCGGTGCGCTCGTGAACGTTCCCCATTGAACTTAATCATTTCTGTCGTAACTTGATCAACTTCAGCCACACAACTTTACCGCACTATTATTTTATTGTCGTTCTCAATTCGTCCGTTGTTAGCTTTCATCAGGAAATGTGTGTAATGATCTAGACGATATGTTAGCAGACATTTTGTCATTACCAATTTCGAACAATTTTTTGGAAAAAAGCTTCTCCAGATTGGTCGTTCTATAATTTGAACCGAATGTTCACATTTAATCTAATTGCTTTAACGTATTTCCATAAAACGAACGACTTCGAACATGCGTAAGTGTGATCCATGGCAATGTTTGTCGAAAATTATTTGTCAATAGAATCATCATACCATCAAACCGGTTATGGTTGCATCGGTCTAATGTTTCCAATTAATCAATTTGTTTCGCTGTAATATTTTAGCCATCGCAGAATTCTTCGAGAGGTTGCAAATGAGCGTTTGCATTGAGCTGAATGAGCGTTTTTGGGTTACTTTTCAACAACGTAGCTTCAGTACTTGATGAAGCAAGCGTAAGTGTAAATTCATTTTGAAATCTAATATTTGCGTTTAAATAACATTTCTCAGTTCCAGCAGGAGCATTTAAGATAAAAATTACAGCAGTTTCATCGTTTACAAGCGCATTGTAAGCATATTTAAGTTTTTGGTTTAAAAGCCAAATTAACGCGTCTGTGAGCTTAACGAACCATATTCTCTTAACGTTTTGTTAACTCTCTATTGCGTCACTTTCGTCATATTATGAGATTTATACGGCTTTTCGTAGGCTTTTCTAAATTATTTTTACAAAGATTGTAAAAATTGAAATGCACTCCTCACTCTCTGCCCTAAACTCTCACTCGGCTTGATTATGTGGAGATCCCGAGGTTATGCTAGCCAGGGAAGATATTTGATGATATTCTGATCTTAGGTTTTGTGTATGAGTGCACTATTATTCTGAAATATCGCAGAGTTGAAGAATTGCGGTTTGGCAACAATATATTAGTAATACTAAGAACTTCACCCTTGATGTAGAGATATTTATTCGCAGTAATTCGGTCAGTGATGTGAGCGAGAGAAAAAGCTTAATACCACGATATTATTGTTCAAATCATAACGGAACCTCCTCCAGGTTTGACTGTAAGAAGCAAATGATAGTTCGGATTGTACGCTTCTTTTGAGGTTATCTATACATAAACCCCATCAATGACTATTCATCGAACTATATCAATTATCAAGTGTCCAGATTTTACAATAATTGTACCACTTCTTTCGCAGCGTAGCGTCGCATAGCATATCGCAGCCCTTCCATGAATGTTAGTGGAGCTCCCGCCATAGTTCTCTTGTCCAAACAGTATTACTCAAGCGAGTATTGAGTTTTGCTATCATTCTTGCCGCGGCATTTTTAATGGTCATCGGTCTATGTCACTTAACTTTAGATTTCGCCCACTATCCTTTTTCGCTGACGACGTGTCACTGTTAAACGTTAAACAATGTAGCTTTCTTGTCATATATGATGCCCCTAATCGAGACTCAAGGATTTTATGTATTCGAAGTTTGATAAATTACATTTCACCGATTTATTGTTTTAACTGCCGCAGAACAAGGGGTATAATATACGGAAATATAATTACAAAGCTTGTCATGTAACTGAGTAGTACATATGTTTCATATTATTTACACGGAAGAAATGTTGATAACATCTAACAAGATATGCTATATTGCATGGTGTTTTATTATATTGTATATACCATCAGGTATATAAATTAATTTTAAGGGACAAATGGTGTTACTGTGTATTAAATTATATGGCGTAGATTTGCATATTTTTTAGTGCATTGAAAATGTTTGAATTTGTATGGAGTAAGTCGAATTTGCGAGAAAATTTGATTTTTTACTTCAATTTGAAGAAAACGGCAGCTGAATATCATCGAATGCTGCATGTAGCCTATGGGACCATGCTCCTTGATTTCAACACGTGAATATTGATTTTAACGCTTTAAAGAGCGTTCTGGACAGACAAATAAAATTGAGGACGACCATTTTAAGGCAATATTCGATGAAACACTGCCCGAAAACGATCAGAATACGAGCATGGACACAACAAAGCTATTATTCAGCATGAAAATGCAGGATTACATGTTACAGAACCAGTAAAAATATACTTGAAAATCTTAAAATAGTAAATGGTGCCCCACCGCAGTATTATCCAGACCTGGCTCCTTCTGATTATTACTTGTTCCAACGTATGAGTACCGCTTCACTTCTCACGCGTACTTTGGTTCCAAAAATAGGGTCGACTTATGGAGAGCCTCAAAGGAACTGAAACATTACCTGAAAGATGGAAAAAGTAGCAGCTATCGATGGACAATACTTTGAATAAAATACATTATACCAATTTTTCACAATAAAGCTTAATATTTAAAAAAGTTTTTAAAACTAATTTATAAGCCTAATACGTTCTTTTGAAATTACAGTTTTAAAGTTGAAACCTTCAAAACTTATCTCAGACCCTATGACATCCATCGCCAAACATAGTCCCCTTCGATTATTACAGGTGTCAGTATTTTTATTTTATAGTAATTGCATTGTTCAGATTTTTTTTAAAACATAGCATTAACATAAAATAACTGTAAGATTTATTTATTGTCAAGTTGTAATATTATATATTTAAAACTACAGTAAACCAGTAAATACACCAGCAACACATTCTTTTTCTTCAAATGCGACTGTTTTTCTGCGATTTTGTCCTCCAAACAGTTCAATAACGCTATGTAATAGTCGCTGTTGATGGTCCTTCCTTTTTAAAGGTAGTCAATGAAAATTATTCCATGCGCATCTCAATCATCGTGTGCAGTCCACTCGAATGACTCTCGATTGGACTTCGGAGTGAAATGATGGAGCCATATTTCATCCCTTGTCACATATCAATGCAAAAACTCGGATTTGTTACACTTTATCATATTCAAACACTGCTCCGAATTATCAACTCGTCGTTGTTTTTGGTCAAAAGTGAGCTCGCGCGGCACCCACTTTGCCCAGAGCTTTCTCATACCCAAATATTCGTGAAAAATATGATGTATACGTTCACTTCATATCTTTAGATTGTCTGCTATTTCATTCAGTTTCAATTTACGGTCATTCAAAATCATTTTGTGGATTTTTTAAATGTTTTCGTTGGTAACAACCTCTTTTGTGCATTCACTTCGTTCACCGTCTTCGGTGCTCATTTCACAACGTCTAAACTTAGCATACCAATCCTTGATGGTTGATTTTCCTGAGGCAGTGTCCGGAAACTCGGCATCAAGCCAAGTTTTTGCTTCAACTGTATTTTTTCCATTCAAAAAGCAATATTTTATCAACACGTGAAATTCCTTCTTATCCATTTTTTTCACAATAACAAAAGTTGCTTCACGCAAAATACAATAATTCACAAACTAATGATCCGACAGCTGTCAAATTTATACACGCATCTTTTGAGGGTTAGGGATAACTAAAAAACATATGGATTTAATTCTAGTAGCGCCATCTATATGTCAGGCCGGGGACTTTTCAATTGACCTGTTATATCGAAGTAATACAACTCTTGGATAATACATGAGTAGGTTAGAGCCTCAATAAAATCAAAGCAGTTGATAACACTGGTTAGATTAGTTTTAATTTAGTCGACAGCGGCTAGTAATTATGTATTAATTGTTCGTTTAAGGGCCTAACTTTTAGAAAAACCTTTTACTTTTAAAAGAAGTCAGGCATTAAGGCCGTAATAAATATAACATTATCAATTTATAATAATATCTGATAGATATATTCTAAATAAAATATTTTTAAATTACAGTTAAAACTTAAAAAATAAAGTTATCACACTTATTATTTATGTTGCTTCATGTTTCGTAACCATAATTTCCGCGTTCCAACATTTAAACATATTAGCGTGCTATTTAATTAATTATTTTATATCTTATTGTTAAAAAATTGCGGTTTTGAGGTATCAACAGAAAGAAAAGATAAACGAAAAAATTGAACCAGATGTCTCAGGGCAAATAACCTAAATTTACCCAGTTTGTTAGCGATTGTTTACACATTTTTTTAAATATATTATTAACAGATAATAACTGTAATATTTATTTATCATTAGGTTGTCTAAAACAATAATAAACAATTAAATATATATTTGAGTGGATTAATTGAGTGAGATAAAATTAAATGATGCTTTCAAATAGGTCAATGTTCGAATTTAAAACGGGAACAATCGAAGGGATCTGCGAACGCACCCATGTCAATTCCGCATCACACCCCAACCATTCAACGCTGGCGTATGAGTACAAAGTCGAGCAATTCATTATTATTCACTAACCGTCGCCCTTGCGACAAACTTTTTTTATAGCCGATCATTTTCTTCCATCTTATATTTAGCGGAAATAATATTAGAAACGTCACTCGGCTTTAGAATGTGTATGGACCGTCTATATAACCATAAAGTCATTCGCTTCTGGTGAATGGTTCAATAAAATTTATTCAAAAATATGCGCTCTTTCTTTATCGATGCACATAACCCAACCACTATGTATAATTTTAGTGACTTTTTAATGGTTATAATGTACTTGAAAAAATATATTACAAGTCGGGTTGCGTATTAACAGCACCAATAAAATATATATTGTTAGAAAAAGGGCAGGGATCCAACGATGGATTTCTAACAATATATTTTGTAAATTTATTTATTATATTGTTAATAGTCGTTGCCGACTAACCTACAATTTGTCTTTACAATTATTTTAATCTAGGTGTATATCTAGTCACTATCTAGGTATATATCCTATCCTAATCACTGGTGTAATAATATTTATGTATTAACACTGTTGTTTTTCTATTAAATGCACCTCGCTATACTACACTACACTATACAAGAACAAATTGTTTGATTCCTTTGAGTCTCTATCCTGCTCTGGTATGTTTGAAGAGTTGTATTACTTCCATATTGAGATACTTAGCGTTGCTGCTATATGGAATTACATTATTAATTTTTGGGCTGAAAAGTCCCTGGCGTAACAAAGAAAGCGCTTTTTTTTGTTCAAAACTGAAACTAGCAATTTGAAATTAGCAAACCAACGTTTTATTGATATTTCTGATTGAGCGGAATTCTTCTGACACTTTTCAAGCTATTGCTTTGATTGAACGGTATTTTTTCCCATCAAGAAGCAGTGTAAAATTACTTACAAACTTTTAATAAAATAACAAAAGCAGTGTCACTCTTATCACATACAACTCACAAGCTTAGGAGTAGAATATCATAAAATATTAACAACTTCCTTTTGAAGGTTGGTACTTAGTTTATTGTTATTGGTGTTTGTGCGGTTTGATTATGCGTGAACTGCACATACACAGATTTACTTTAGTTAATTTTTATTTCTGTCTAAGTCTGGGTCCTATTACTTATATTTTCAGTTGTTTGTCAGCTTCTTTGCTATTGT
This sequence comes from Rhynchophorus ferrugineus, assembly GCF_030347505.1. Classification (NCBI taxonomy): domain Eukaryota; kingdom Metazoa; phylum Arthropoda; class Insecta; order Coleoptera; family Curculionidae; genus Rhynchophorus; species Rhynchophorus ferrugineus. Next base: position 43,500,796 of record NW_027472583.1, on the reverse strand, counting down.
CTCCGACAGCAAGTATGCAATGTCATCAGCAAATGTAGACATCGTGATAAATAATATACTTGACTGATTTTCAATTACTTGGTATATCACATGTGTAGAGTAGGTAAAGAAATAATATACACTTATACCAATACACTTCCTTGTGGTACACTTGCTTTGGCTGCTTTTATTGTAGAGTAGGCTTTCTCGTGTTTGGCACTAAACATTCTGGCTGTAATGTAAAATTTCCATAGCTCAGGGTAATGTTTCGGTAACATTAATATATATACCTGAACGTATCTTTTTACATTGACAAGCTTTTTCTATTTCATATGTTGTTGTAATCGTCACATATTTGTTAGCATACCTAAACTGATATATAGGTATTAGATTTTTATGTATGATCGGATTTATCCTTTTCAACAGCAGTTTTTCAAATTTTCTTAGATATTACTGGAGCGGAGATGGGTTTATAGGCTTTTAAATAAAATATATAATACAACTTTATATTAACTTATTTATTAATTTTAAAGCAACCTCAATAAAAATAAAACATCTGATACCATGAGGATTTAGAAATATTTGTTATTCATATCAATTTAAAGCATCGCATTCCGGATCATCAATTTGTTATCAATCACTAGAAGAAAATAAATTTTGTTTTGCAATATTTTTTGGAACTTGTTAAAATGTTCGATAAATCGCGCAGTTTTTGGTGCCGTAACGCAGTTGACCACTAGACGGTCCTCCTACTGGTGCGATAGTCACGGATTCGAATCCTATTGGTATAGGAAGCAGTGGAAAATCCGGAAAAGAATAACCATCGCGCCAGTAATCAGTCTGGGTAGGACTGGATGTTTTCCGGGATGGTCTCTAAATTGGTTACTTTAAAATTAAAAAATATTAGATACAATTGACCGCTATTTCAAAGTCAAACAGAATATGTCTATTTTGACTTAAGAAAAATACAAACAAGTGTGCCACAGGAAAGATAACTGGGGCCAGTCCTTTATCTGCTGTATAATTAAGTCACATTCAATTAAAATGTTGTTGCTATATTTGCAGATGACATTGTAATCCTAGTCATTGAAGATAACCTAAAACAACTGCATAGTTACAAACAACTATTGCATAAATATATATGCTGGACAGAAAAATGGGACATCCAAATGAATCAAAATAAATCAGTGTATATTGACTTCACCAATAAAATAATATATAAATCAGCAAGTATTCCCGTACGGAATTTTTAATGTTAAACTCCGGTGTATGTCAGTGTTGAGGTTGTCCAACTCCTAGATAATAATGGCTTGGTCAGAAGATTGAAGAAAGTAAAACTATTTAATCTAGTTGAGTTAATAATTAAGCAAAGCTCAGTGCACTTTAAAAACAGACATAGATGTTAAGCTCAAAGTGTCTATCGTAGAATAAGTATTTTGTAATTTTAAAACCGTAGCAAATTTTAGTAAAAACAAATACCTTGTAACTTAGTTGAAATAGAAAAAATGTATGCATTAATTGGAAGAAAATCTCAATTATAAGTGCATAATTAAACGTATATAGTTCTATATTGTTAAGATGAATGTTCTAAAATAAAATTCAAAATCCAGTAAATTATATTGACTAATTAAATATGTATTAGCTATACTTAATCCAGTAAACTATAGCTATTTGATGCACAAGAAACTGGATATTGGGTATTGGGTTTTTGTTATCTAACCATGACAGAATTTGATAGACACTTGTTGAGGACTTGAATTTAGTTAATTTTTTCTTTATGTTTTGATAATATATGGACATTCGGTAGTGAACAGAATTCGGTTAGCATTCGAAGCTTGCAGAAATATATGTTGACTTCAAGCTCATTTGTAAAACTAAACCCATCACATCATTTTAATTATAATATTCAATATTATTTGGTAATTGAAAGATAAGAATAAAAATAAAAAAAGATAAAAATTATTAGGGACTTAATAAAGCAAACAACCAGACAACTGCCTAACCTCAAATGTTATCAACAATGTTATTTATCTTAATATAATGTTATTTATATTACAGATTTAAGTAAAGGCACCAAAAATAGCAAATACTTACATTAGAATCATCTTATTGCTGTCAATAAATTACCGACGTTCATACTATATCGGCTGGTTTACGCTTTGCGAGATTTAACTACATAATGTATTTATTTTGCCTTGGATTGAAAATACACAACTTGTTTGGACTTTTTACCGATATATAGTTACATTAGGGACCGCCACAGCATCGTTTGAATTGTTATAAAGTAGTTTTTCCCAATTTTTCATATTATAGTACTTGTATATTGTAATATGTAGAAACACGTCAATATTTTTCAATTATTTCATTTTCAATTCAAATTTGTTGATGTATCATGTATCTTGCAACAGTAGAACTAAATAATAATAATTTTAATTCAATTAAAAGGCAACCGATATAGAACTTGCAATAGACACTTGGCGCTCAACGATTTGAGTGAAATAATGGTTTATTTAAACAATAATTAGAAATCATGATATAATTGTCATGCTCTGTATTACAGATCTTTAACCAATCTATATATTCAATTTAAAAATAAATTAAAAATATAGTTAATTCAATAATTAAATAATTATAAATAAAAAGGTTATAAAATCTTGTTTTTTACATCGCGCAAATGTTAATTAGGATGCTATTATTTAAATCTAAATTAGGTATATATTGATATCATCACCTGATAAAAACCGTTCAAATAAATGAAGGGAGACACGAACCAAATGGGACTTAATTCATCCTTGTACAACTTTTGTTATTTCAGGTTGTTTTCAAGACCGCATCATCGGTCCCCTACATCTTCCCGACCCATTCATATTCCATTATACAAAGCAAAAATGTATCTATTCAGAGGTCGGTTAACAATAGTTTCCCTAAAAGCCACTCCAAACCGAAAACAAGGCCGATAAAAGACCAAACAATCTCCGATTACTTCGCCGCGAACCAACATCACAGTAAAATTGGGGAAATGTTAAGCAAATTGTTGATTTTAGTATTTTCTTGTTCGTAATCTTAATCTTCTTCTATATGATATTTTAATATTGCGTAAATTTATGATACTGTTTTTACAGAAGTTTTTGCTCAATAATTTTGTTTTTAGTATTTTTGATAATTTTAACACTAAAGAACATTAAAAAAATTGTTATCAGTATTACACTTGGCATGTAATAACTCTAAAAGACTACCCTATAATAGCACAATCGCCAGGATACTGAAGAATAGTATTCTTGAAATTACCTCCTATTTGCTAAGACACATCAAACTTGTATCGATGGCAGACCTACCGAAAAATGTTATGATGATAATTGTAAGACACAAATTCAAATGTATCTATTATTATACACCAATTACATACATTTGAAGAGGGATGTTAAGTATAAAACTTGTAAAAAAAACTTTATTTCAATCAAAGTTTTATGTGTATTTGTATATTTGCTGGTTATTTTTTCACTTTAAAGATATTTTTTGAGAATAATTGGTACAATGTATATTAGCCAAAATATTTTTCATAATTTTTTACAACTTTTCCCATTTTTTGACAATATGACTATATTGTACCAAAAAAAAACGCTGGTGGTTTGGTAGCAATCCATTTATGGAACCATTTTAACATTTTTCGGCATTTCGAACATGGATGCGACACGAACATCTTGTTTGAGCTGTAATAGTATATCGTTCACCCGATTTTACGTCTGTTACTTGTTATTACTGGTCTTTTTGCAACATTACGCCCTCTAATTTGACTTCAGACTTGTAAAAGTATCATTCTATTTTAGAAGGTTAAGGCTAATAAGCTACAGCTTACTGATCCCATCATATACAATACATTGGGATTGTTATACTTGAGAGAAAGAGTTAACTATTGTTATGAAACTATTATGCTGAAATGCTTCGAAATTGAATTTTCAGTCAATTCGTATGGTAGCCATTTCCATTTGGATCGTTATGATCGTACGCAAATGCCCGAAAATAGTTGGTTCAACTGCTAAGCTGTTTGAGAGTTTAAGGTGAATTTTCGTCCAATAGTTTATTATATTTTTTGGCTCTTCATGTCTTTCTTTGCCACTGATGTCAAAATCGCCACTTGGAAATCGTTGAAACTAAAATTGGTATTCAAAATATGATTGAGTAATATCGCCATACCATTCAGAATCAACATCAATTTCTAAACACGTTCATTGTCATCCGGTAGCAGATTTTTTAAACGAACCAACTCTTTATTATAATTATAAGTTTAAAAAATGGTTATTTTACGAAGTCTTGCAATGACGTGTATTGACTTCGAACTTTTTGATCCTCTGGGCCGTTGTTTATTTTTCATATCAAGACCACCAATTTTAAATAATTTAAACCAAAACTGACAATGGCGATATGAAAGCAGCATCACCACAAGATTTGAGAAGTGTTTAGAAAAATATCTTGCACAGGAGTCAACGAATGTAATAAATATCGAAAATGGATTTTTGAGCCTTCCATAGTTAACATCTGTGTATACTAATAACTGAATAATATTAACTGGAAAAGTATTATTTTATGTAAAGAAATGTTAAAACCATTAAGTTTAACGGTTAGACTATGTTGTTTAACTCTGGTTTACGTTTATACTTTGCATTTGCAATAATAATCAAAATACATACAAGGATATAGTCTATTACATACTCTGACTATTCACAGTTTCCCTTCCAACCCAAATATTTGAGTTGGAAATAGAAAATGGAGAAAGTATTGACGAAGAGGAATTTAATATTGAATTATTTGATTTCGAATTGGATTGCGTTTATTTTATTATGCGTTTATCAGATATGAGCGAACGTGTAAGTCTCAAGCTTAAAAGATAACTTAATATCTTTTCAATAACCCACTGATTGTGAAGAAAAAGTTTATCAGCCATATAAGTAGTGCCTATCAGAGTAGAGTGGTCAAACTCAAGATCTTGGTTTACTACGATTCTGGCGGAATTTCTATAGTTAAGGTTACATCAATGGAAACTTCTGCAGAATTTTATTAGATCTCCAAATACAGAAAACTCCAACAAGATCATATCATGGTTTTTTGTACATACGTCATCAAGATGTTTAATATATTGCCGCAATTTGTATTTGTATTGAATCAATTTGTAAAATCGTTTCAGAATCAGACAATATTTTCTTTCTCATTTTGTTCTAGTTAAAAAGAGAGCCCGTCAAAGTCGTCCGGTTGTCAGACCTAGGCGAAATTCTTGAAAACAATAGTGATAAGAGGTTATAACTCTAATCTATAAACAATTGTGGCTTTATAATTAACTGTTGTTTTTAAACGTACTAGGATGTGAAAATAAATTATATTTAATAATTATTAACTATAATTATATTCAATAACAATTGAATTAAAACTCACGAGTTGATGCGGCAACATTGCGACGTTTTAGCGTTACAAATTTAGAATAGAAAACTCTGAATACACACACTTTGAGAAAACGTGTTTGAAAACATTTTCAGCATTTATTTAAAGTTATTTTAAGAAGTGACAAGTTTTAGTATAATGACATACCTTCTTTCAATTTTTTGTTTTATTTTGACTGTGGATCTGTAAAAATTTCAATTTCTCCCCTCCGTTTTGTTACAAAAGGAATATAATTAACTTATTGTATTAAGGTCGAATTTTATTAAATTAATGAAATTAAATACGAAACTTAATAATATGGTATCATCCATGTCATTGCTTTATTACTATATTTTACTGGTCTGCTACACTACCCTGTGCATTATTAAAATTTAATTTAATATTCTCCTCGCACAAAATTCCCTCAATAACACATAAAACTCAAAAACAATGCAATATTTTAACAATTAACGTGGCTTTACAAAAAGACTCGATTGCGGTCGCCTCGAATGCTCTCCAATCTGAGGGTTGTCTCCACCCCTGCACCCGCCCGAATTTTTTCATCCGGCATCGTCGAACGTCCTGACTGGCGTCGCTGAGACGACGCCAGCCGACGCCAGGCGTCCCCGCTAAAATAACAAATTGTTATTGTCCAAGAGTTGCAAAAAATTTGGCATCAGAACCTCCCCATTAAACGCGAGCGTTTCTGAACCGTTTCTACCACAAGAAAGTGTTTTTTTATTAATTATTTTTAAATTTATTTTTAAATGATAAAATTAATGAGTATAATATTAAGTGTATTTCTTAATATTTAGAGATTTTTTGAGCTAGCTTTTGGTTTTGTAAAGAACGTCGAACGAAATGTCTACATGTTATATAACCAATCAAAATAGCAGAGTTTAAAACGGCTGGAAGAAAATATTTTTACAACACTGATTTGCATTTATAATACAACAAAATTAAGTTGTACAAATAGTATTCTATATTGGGTATTTTGATGTATGTCTTAATTTAAAAAAATAATTTATTGAAAAATATCGGCGCATTATATTCTTTCTCTTATATTCTTTCTTCTTAATCATCTTCTTCTTTCTCTTAATCTTAATTTTTTTTTATATATTAAACAAAGTTGGGTTTTATTTGACCATTTATATTGTTTTTTATACATTTCGGAATAGTAGAATAAAACATAAAAATATTGGAAAGTTGACGAAAAGATAAAATGAAATAAAAAACATTTTCCCATAAAAAATGTTCGTGGGTTGTCACCTGTCAAACATTTAATATTCATGCGGTCGATACTAAAGTATCCTCTCAAATTAAAGATTTTATTTAAATAAAGGTATAGAATAGTGTCAGTTGAAAAAGGATTGAGATATTTATTGGTTGTCTGCATAGAAAAAATAGAAATTTCACGGTATAGGCGACCTTGGGCAAATGTTTTGTTTAGTTCAATCAACGGTAGCGCTGCGATCGCAAATAGTGATTGGTCGATCAAATTGTGTGAAGTCAGCATTGTCTATGGGATCCATTTTTAAGTTTGTTGTTTGAAGGTTTGGTTTTTGCTTAGATCAAGAAATCTTCGTTTTACGTTGTGCATATTTTCTGTTTTATATTTATTATTATGGAGTAATAATATGAAAATTGATGACAACGCGTCCGTGTAGTAAAATATGTAGTGTACCTGGGTAAAAATCTACTACGGAAATTAGACATCGTTGCCCAAAGAATGATCTCGCTCCTTTCCGAAAATGGGTTGATCAGGTAAATAGTAGTAAGTTACCTGGATCAACCACAATGCAAATATATCAACATCATCGTGTCTGTTACGGACATTTTAGTGAAAAATTTAGAATTACCCTTCCTTCACGAACAGGTATTAGGATAAATGCATATTCAACATTGTTTTTATCAGGTACATATAAAATTATCTATCTACTACATGTCTACAGAAAATCAAAACCTAATTATGAAGATGTTAGTGGTAATAAAATTCAATTAATCTACCAAGTTGTTCGTATGCTGTCAGTGTGATGTCTCTACATAAAGAAGTCTTACAAGGAGGTAATAATTAAGATAACTGGATAATTAGTAGTAATAAATACTACTTTTAATTGTAAAATATCCCTAAAATATTTGTAATACTTTAACTTTTTAGAACAATCAGTGTTCAATAATTTTATAGTAGAGCTATTGTATATTTAAATTTGATTGCCTTGTTAAGAATATATTTGTTTCGGTGCCATCAATTAAAAATTTAATTGCTACTTTTAGGGGATTTATTACCTTAAAGAAATCTATTTTGTTTAAATGTACAAATAACTACATTTGTTTAACAAATCTTAACCAAGATTGCTTAGAGAATTTTGTTGGATCTGTTAGAGGTCATGGACGTAAAAACATCATCCTTCTCCTAGTATGTTCGAGAAATATTTAAAAGGGCTCATCATCACTTCAATCAATTTTTTCATATCATTCTCCCGGAGAAAATTGTGAAGAAGATGAACATGTTAGATAACTAATATTCTTTACCACTTGAGGTTGTTAAATCACCAGTTGAGTCTATATTTTCAGTTCCAGAGAACTTTGCTCTGGGGAAAACAAGAGTCTAATATTGTATTTTAATCTTATTTCAGTCTATTTAACAAAACTTCTGAAAAAGAGACAACATGCAATATTTGTTTACATTCTATATTAAGTAGTTCTTATTATTGTATTGTTATTAAGTATAATCTAAATATCTTTAAAAAACACATACATTTTTAATGTTTCAACTGTCCAATCCATAATGTTTTTTAAGACCAAATTTTAAAAGTTATTACGAGGTGTGATTGTATTTTTGGTTTAATGAAGTTAATGCAATATCAACAGGGAAGGATTTAAAGTTTACCTTCAATATATCAAGATAAGTTAGAACTCTAATAGATCCCATAAAATTGATGAGAAGGCGTTATAGAAGAATTAGAGATATTTTAATTTTGCTTAGAATAGAGTTCATAATTGTTTTTTATTTGCACTTATATAGTTTGTTTTTTTTTGCTTTTTGTTTATATATATTTATATTATTTACATTTATGTATATTTGTATAGGATTTTATTTTAATAAATTAATTTTAAAAATTAAATTTGATTTTCATTTAAATACTATTGGCCAATAAATGTGACGTCACAAAGTAATCAGGCGAAATGGCAGATCAAACAAAGCAAAATATTTTCTTTACAGGTTTCTACATAACTATTTTAAACTGACCAATCAAATTCACGTTGTCAGCGCCGCCAATGATTGAACTAAGCGAAACATTGCCCCACTACTTACCATTGGAGTTGCACACTCCTGGTTGTCTGATATATATCTACAAATGACTTAGCTAAAAAAGAACAACTGTCAAATCGATTGGTCTCATTTTTATGTCGCGATAGTTGCCTGTGATTTGTTTTGAAAATTGTTTTGTGTGAGTCTAATTATTAATTGTTATTAATAATGCTGCGACCAAGAAGATCTAACAGCGGCCACCTTATTAGAAGTATGCCATACAGCTCATTCAGTGTTAAAATTGCCATTAAACTACTGAACAACCGACATGTAACATTGTAAGAACATTCTACAATGGCAAACATTTTAGTAGCCTCAGAATTATCATTCTGGACGAATTTACGAACGCACAAGGCGAATCCTTAATTGTTTGTGGTCTAAACTTTACTTAACAAATTCATGTTTTTGTCATGGTCAGCTGTATGTGGCATGTTTACGTGTCAGCAAACTATCTGTCCTCTTTGTGCTTAGGCCTGATAAAAAACAAAAAATATATATCGCAAGGTGCTTCAATGAAGATAATTAAACCGATTGATATAGTTGATTTTTGTACTTGTATATTTATTTTTTGTTGTTACCTTAATAAAATATTGAATTTAATATTTATTTTATATTCATTGTATTACTTTCATAAAATCATAATTTTAGTTCAACCAATACAATATTGACAATTGGGCGGTACGAAGTTCGCCGGGTTAGCTAGTATAATATATTAATCAAAATTAGTCTTTAGTTAATTAGTAATTAGTAATTTTCTATAAATTCTTCTCACCTTTCTGACAACATTTAAGAGAAAGATGTTGATTTCGCAAATATCTATTTCATTGATTGTTTCAGAATTTCAAAACAATCAGTTAAGCCATGCTGTATTAATCTGAATAAGTGATAATCAAAAGGCGTTATGTTTGGTGAGTAGCTGGGTGCGGTATAACATCTCATTCAAGGTGCAGTTGTGAATTTTTCACAACTTTTGTAATGTGTGGTCCAGCCTTGCTCTGCAAGATGATTACTTTTCATCTGTTACTTATTAGTCCTCAATTGACATTAGTGTATATCTGAAGCAAGAAATCGATTCAGTTTTTGCAACTATTAATAGAATACATGTTGTTGATTCTACTATATGCCCATCAAGGATTTCCGGCCTAAATATTCTGCTTCGGTCTTCAAGAAGTAGATTCAGTCGTAGCAGATATTAATAGAATACATGTTGTTGATTCTGCTATATGCCCATGAAGGATTTACGGCCTAAATATTCTGCTTCGGTCTTCAAGAAGTAGATTCAGTCGTAGCAGATATTAATAGAATACATGTTGTTGATTCTGCTATAAGCCCATCAAGGATTTATGGCCTAAATATTCAGCTTCGGTCTTCAAGAAGTAGATTTAGTCGTAGCAGATATTAATAGAATACATGTTGTTGATTCCACTATAAGCCCATCAAGGATTTATGGCCTAAATATTCAGCTTCGGTCTTCAAGAAGTAGATTCAGTCGTAGCAGATATTAATAGAATACATGTTGTTGATTCTACTATAAGCCCATCAAGGATTTATGGCCTAAATATTCAGCTTCGGTCTTCAAGAAGTAGATTCAGTCGTAGCAGATATTAATAGAATACATGTTGTTGATTCTACTATAAGCCCATCAAGGATTTATGGCCTAAATATTCTGCTTCGGTCTTCAAGAAGTAGATTCAGTCGTAGCAGATATTAATAGAATACATGTTGTTGATTCTACTATTAGCCCATCAAGGATTTATGGCCTAAATATTCAGCTTCGGTCTTCAAGAAGTAGATTCAGTCGTAGCAGATATTAATAGAATACATGTTGTTGATTCTACTATAAGCCCATCAAGGATTTATGGCCTAAATATTCAGCTTCGGTCTTCAAGAAGTAGATTCAGTCGTAGCAGATATTAATAGAATACATGTTGTTGATTCTACTATAAGCCCATCAAGGATTTATGGCCTAAATATTCTGCTTCGGTCTTCAAGAAGTAGATTCAGTCGTAGCAGATATTAATAGAATACATGTTGTTGATTCTACTATAAGCCCATCAAGGATTTATGGCCTAAATATTCAGCTTCGGTCTTCAAGAAGTAGATTCAGTCGTAGCAGATATTAATAGAATACATGTTGTTGATTCTGCTATATGCCCATGAAGGATTTACGGCCTAAATATTCTGCTTCGGTCTTCAAGAAGTAGATTCAGTCGTAGCAGATATTAATAGAATACATGTTGTTGATTCTGCTATATGCCCATGAAGGATTTACGGCCTAAATATTCTGCTTCGGTCTTCAAGAAGTAGATTCAGTCGTAGCAGATATTAATAGAATACATGTTGTTGATTCTACTATAAGCCCATCAAGGATTTATGGCCTAAATATTCAGCTTCGGTCTTCAAGAAGTAGATTCAGTCGTAGCAGATATTAATAGAATACATGTTGTTGATTCTACTATAAGCCCATCAAGGATTTATGGCCTAAATATTCAGCTTCGGTCTTCAAGAAGTAGATTCAGTCGTAGCAGATATTAATAGAATACATGTTGTTGATTCTACTATAAGCCCATCAAGGATTTATGGCCTAAATATTCTGCTTCGGTCTTCAAGAAGTAGATTCAGTCGTAGCAGATATTAATAGAATACATGTTGTTGATTCTACTATAAGCCCATCAAGGATTTATGGCCTAAATATTCAGCTTCGGTCTTCAAGAAGTAGATTCAGTCGTAGCAGATATTAATAGAATACATGTTGTTGATTCTACTATAAGCCCATCAAGGATTTATGGCCTAAATATTCAGCTTCGGTCTTCAAGAAGTAGATTCAGTCGTAGCAGATATTAATAGAATACATGTTGTTGATTCTACTATAAGCCCATCAAGGATTTATGGCCTAAATATTCTGCTTCGGTCTTCAAGAAGTAGATTCAGTCGTAGCAGATATTAATAGAATACATGTTGTTGATTCTACTATAAGCCCATCAAGGATTTATGGCCTAAATATTCAGCTTCGGTCTTCAAGAAGTAGATTCAGTCGTAGCAGATATTAATAGAATACATGTTGTTGATTCTGCTATATGCCCATGAAGGATTTACGGCCTAAATATTCTGCTTCGGTCTTCAAGAAGTAGATTCAGTCGTAGCAGATATTAATAGAATACATGTTGTTGATTCTACTATAAGCCCATCAAGGATTTATGGCCTAAATATTCAGCTTCGGTCTTCAAGAAGTAGATTCAGTCGTAGCAGATATTAATAGAATACATGTTGTTGATTCTGCTATATGCCCATGAAGGATTTACGGCCTAAATATTCTGCTTCGGTCTTCAAGAAGTAGATTCAGTCGTAGCAGATATTAATAGAATACATGTTGTTGATTCTGCTATATGCCCATGAAGGATTTACGGCCTAAATATTCAGCTTCGGTCTTCAAGAAGTAGATTCAGTCGTAGCAGATATTAATAGAATACATGTTGTTGATTCTGCTATATGCCCATGAAGGATTTACGGCCTAAATATTCTGCTTCGGTCTTCAAGAAGTAGATTCAGTCGTAGCAGATATTAATAGAATACATGTTGTTGATTCTGCTATATGCCCATGAAGGATTTACGGCCTAAATATTCAGCTTCGGTCTTCAAGAAGTAGATTCAGTCGTAGCAGATATTAATAGAATACATGTTGTTGATTCTGCTATATGCCCATGAAGGATTTACGGCCTAAATATTCTGCTTCGGTCTTCAAGAAGTAGATTCAGTCGTAGCAGATATTAATAGAATACATGTTGTTGATTCTGCTATATGCCCATGAAGGATTTACGGCCTAAATATTCAGCTTCGGTCTTCAAGAAGTAGATTCAGTCGTAGCAGATATTAATAGAATACATGTTGTTGATTCTGCTATATGCCCATGAAGGATTTACGGCCTAAATATTCTGCTTCGGTCTTCAAGAAGTAGATTCAGTCGTAGCAGATATTAATAGAATACATGTTGTTGATTCTACTATAAGCCCATCAAGGATTTATGGCCTAAATATTCAGCTTCGGTCTTCAAGAAGTAGATTCAGTCGTAGCAGATATTAATAGAATACATGTTGTTGATTCTACTATAAGCCCATCAAGGATTTATGGCCTAAATATTCAGCTTCGGTCTTCAAGAAGTAGATTCAGTCGTAGCAGATATTAATAGAATACATGTTGTTGATTCTGCTATATGCCCATGAAGGATTTACGGCCTAAATATTCTGCTTCGGTCTTCAAGAAGTAGATTCAGTCGTAGCAGATATTAATAGAATACATGTTGTTGATTCTGCTATATGCCCATGAAGGATTTACGGCCTAAATATTCAGCTTCGGTCTTCAAGAAGTAGATTCAGTCGTAGCAGATATTAATAGAATACATGTTGTTGATTCTGCTATATGCCCATGAAGGATTTACGGCCTAAATATTCTGCTTCGGTCTTCAAGAAGTAGATTCAGTCGTAGCAGATATTAATAGAATACATGTTGTTGATTCTGCTATATGCCCATGAAGGATTTACGGCCTAAATATTCAGCTTCGGTCTTCAAGAAGTAGATTCAGTCGTAGCAGATATTAATAGAATACATGTTGTTGATTCTGCTATATGCCCATGAAGGATTTACGGCCTAAATATTCTGCTTCGGTCTTCAAGAAGTAGATTCAGTCGTAGCAGATATTAATAGAATACATGTTGTTGATTCTACTATAAGCCCATCAAGGATTTATGGCCTAAATATTCTGCTTCGGTCTTCAAGAAGTAGATTCAGTCGTAGCAGATATTAATAGAATACATGTTGTTGATTCTGCTATATGCCCATGAAGGATTTACGGCCTAAATATTCTGCTTCGGTCTTCAAGAAGTAGACTCAGTCGTAGCAGATATTAATAGAATACATGTTGTTGATTCTACTATAAGCCCATCAAGGATTTATGGCCTAAATATTCAGCTTCGGTCTTCAAGAAGTAGATTCAGTCGTAGCAGATATTAATAGAATACATGTTGTTGATTCTACTATAAGCCAATCAAGGATTTATGGCCTAAATATTCTGCTTCGGTCTTCAAGAAGTAGATTCAGTCGTAGCAGATATTAATAGAATACATGTTGTTGATTCTACTATAAGCCCATCAAGGATTTATGGCCTAAATATTCTGCTTCGGTCTTCAAGAAGTAGATTCAGTCGTAGCAGATATTAATAGAATACATGTTGTTGATTCTACTATAAGCCCATCAAGGATTTACGGCCTAAATATTCTGCTTCGGTCTTCAAGAAGTAGATTCAGTCGTAGCAGATATTAATAGAATACATGTTGTTGATTCTACTATAAGCCCATCAAGGATTTATTGCCTAAATATTCTGCTTCGGTCTTCAAGAAGTAGATTCAGTCGTAGCAGATATTAATAGAATACATGTTGTTGATTCTACTATAAGCCCATCAAGGATTTATGGCCTAAATATTCTGCTTCGGTCTTCAAGAAGTAGATTCAGTCGTAGCAGATATTAATAGAATACATGTTGTTGATTCTACTATAAGCCCATCAAGGATTTATGGCCTAAATATTCAGCTTCGGTCTTCAAGAAGTAGATTCAGTCGTAGCAGATATTAATAGAATACATGTTGTTGATTCTACTATAAGCCCATCAAGGATTTATGGCCTAAATATTCTGCTTCGGTCTTCAAGAAGTAGATTCAGTCGTAGCAGATATTAATAGAATACATGTTGTTGATTCTACTATAAGCCCATCAAGGATTTATGGCCTAAATATTCAGCTTCGGTCTTCAAGAAGTAGATTCAGTCGTAGCAGATATTAATAGAATACATGTTGTTGATTCTGCTATATGCCCATGAAGGATTTACGGCCTAAATATTCTGCTTCGGTCTTCAAGAAGTAGATTCAGTCGTTGCAGATATTAATAGAATACATGTTGTTGATTCTGCTATATGCCCATGAAGGATTTACGGCCTAAATATTCTGCTTCGGTCTTCAAGAAGTAGATTCAGTCGTAGCAGATATTAATAGAATACATGTTGTTGATTCTACTATAAGCCCATCAAGGATTTATGGCCTAAATATTCAGCTTCGGTCTTCAAGAAGTAGATTCAGTCGTAGCAGATATTAATAGAATACATGTTGTTGATTCTACTATAAGCCCATCAAGGATTTATGGCCTAAATATTCAGCTTCGGTCTTCAAGAAGTAGATTCAGTCGTAGCAGATATTAATAGAATACATGTTGTTGATTCTACTATAAGCCCATCAAGGATTTATGGCCTAAATATTCAGCTTCGGTCTTCAAGAAGTAGATTCAGTCGTAGCAGATATTAATAGAATACATGTTGTTGATTCTACTATAAGCCCATCAAGGATTTATGGCCTAAATATTCTGCTTCGGTCTTCAAGAAGTAGATTCAGTCGTAGCAGATATTAATAGAATACATGTTGTTGATTCTACTATAAGCCCATCAAGGATTTATGGCCTAAATATTCTTCTTCGGTCTTCAAGAAGTAGATTCAGTCGTAGCAGATATTAATAGAATACATGTTGTTGATTCTACTATAAGCCCATCAAGGATTTATGGCCTAAATATTCAGCTTCGGTCTTCAAGAAGTAGATTCAGTCGTAGCAGATATTAATAGAATACATGTTGTTGATTCTGCTATATGCCCATGAAGGATTTACGGCCTAAATATTCTGCTTCGGTCTTCAAGAAGTAGATTCAGTCGTAGCAGATATTAATAGAATACATGTTGTTGATTCTACTATAAGCCCATCAAGGATTTATGGCCTAAATATTCAGCTTCGGTCTTCAAGAAGTAGATTCAGTCGTAGCAGATATTAATAGAATACATGTTGTTGATTCTGCTATATGCCCATGAAGGATTTACGGCCTAAATATTCTGCTTCGGTCTTCAAGAAGTAGATTCAGTCGTAGCAGATATTAATAGAATACATGTTGTTGATTCTGCTATATGCCCATGAAGGATTTACGGCCTAAATATTCAGCTTCGGTCTTCAAGAAGTAGATTCAGTCGTAGCAGATATTAATAGAATACATGTTGTTGATTCTGCTATATGCCCATGAAGGATTTACGGCCTAAATATTCTGCTTCGGTCTTCAAGAAGTAGATTCAGTCGTAGCAGATATTAATAGAATACATGTTGTTGATTCTGCTATATGCCCATGAAGGATTTACGGCCTAAATATTCAGCTTCGGTCTTCAAGAAGTAGATTCAGTCGTAGCAGATATTAATAGAATACATGTTGTTGATTCTGCTATATGCCCATGAAGGATTTACGGCCTAAATATTCTGCTTCGGTCTTCAAGAAGTAGATTCAGTCGTAGCAGATATTAATAGAATACATGTTGTTGATTCTGCTATATGCCCATGAAGGATTTACGGCCTAAATATTCAGCTTCGGTCTTCAAGAAGTAGATTCAGTCGTAGCAGATATTAATAGAATACATGTTGTTGATTCTACTATAAGCCCATCAAGGATTTATGGCCTAAATATTCAGCTTCGGTCTTCAAGAAGTAGATTCAGTCGTAGCAGATATTAATAGAATACATGTTGTTGATTCTGCTATATGCCCATGAAGGATTTACGGCCTAAATATTCTGCTTCGGTCTTCAAGAAGTAGATTCAGTCGTTGCAGATATTAATAGAATACATGTTGTTGATTCTGCTATATGCCCATGAAGGATTTACGGCCTAAATATTCAGCTTCGGTCTTCAAGAAGTAGATTCAGTCGTAGCAGATATTAATAGAATACATGTTGTTGATTCTACTATAAGCCCATCAAGGATTTATGGCCTAAATATTCAGCTTCGGTCTTCAAGAAGTAGATTCAGTCGTAGCAGATATTAATAGAATACATGTTGTTGATTCTACTATAAGCCCATCAAGGATTTATGGCCTAAATATTCAGCTTCGGTCTTCAAGAAGTAGATTCAGTCGTAGCAGATATTAATAGAATACATGTTGTTGATTCTACTATAAGCCCATCAAGGATTTATGGCCTAAATATTCAGCTTCGGTCTTCAAGAAGTAGATTCAGTCGTAGCAGATATTAATAGAATACATGTTGTTGATTCTACTATAAGCCCATCAAGGATTTATGGCCTAAATATTCTGCTTCGGTCTTCAAGAAGTAGATTCAGTCGTAGCAGATATTAATAGAATACATGTTGTTGATTCTACTATAAGCCCATCAAGGATTTATGGCCTAAATATTCTTCTTCGGTCTTCAAGAAGTAGATTCAGTCGTAGCAGATATTAATAGAATACATGTTGTTGATTCTACTATAAGCCCATCAAGGATTTATGGCCTAAATATTCAGCTTCGGTCTTCAAGAAGTAGATTCAGTCGTAGCAGATATTAATAGAATACATGTTGTTGATTCTGCTATATGCCCATGAAGGATTTACGGCCTAAATATTCTGCTTCGGTCTTCAAGAAGTAGATTCAGTCGTAGCAGATATTAATAGAATACATGTTGTTGATTCTACTATAAGCCCATCAAGGATTTATGGCCTAAATATTCAGCTTCGGTCTTCAAGAAGTAGATTCAGTCGTAGCAGATATTAATAGAATACATGTTGTTGATTCTGCTATATGCCCATGAAGGATTTACGGCCTAAATATTCTGCTTCGGTCTTCAAGAAGTAGATTCAGTCGTAGCAGATATTAATAGAATACATGTTGTTGATTCTGCTATATGCCCATGAAGGATTTACGGCCTAAATATTCAGCTTCGGTCTTCAAGAAGTAGATTCAGTCGTAGCAGATATTAATAGAATACATGTTGTTGATTCTGCTATATGCCCATGAAGGATTTACGGCCTAAATATTCTGCTTCGGTCTTCAAGAAGTAGATTCAGTCGTAGCAGATATTAATAGAATACATGTTGTTGATTCTGCTATATGCCCATGAAGGATTTACGGCCTAAATATTCAGCTTCGGTCTTCAAGAAGTAGATTCAGTCGTAGCAGATATTAATAGAATACATGTTGTTGATTCTGCTATATGCCCATGAAGGATTTACGGCCTAAATATTCTGCTTCGGTCTTCAAGAAGTAGATTCAGTCGTAGCAGATATTAATAGAATACATGTTGTTGATTCTGCTATATGCCCATGAAGGATTTACGGCCTAAATATTCAGCTTCGGTCTTCAAGAAGTAGATTCAGTCGTAGCAGATATTAATAGAATACATGTTGTTGATTCTGCTATATGCCCATGAAGGATTTACGGCCTAAATATTCTGCTTCGGTCTTCAAGAAGTAGATTCAGTCGTAGCAGATATTAATAGAATACATGTTGTTGATTCTACTATAAGCCCATCAAGGATTTATGGCCTAAATATTCAGCTTCGGTCTTCAAGAAGTAGATTCAGTCGTAGCAGATATTAATAGAATACATGTTGTTGATTCTACTATAAGCCCATCAAGGATTTATGGCCTAAATATTCAGCTTCGGTCTTCAAGAAGTAGATTCAGTCGTAGCAGATATTAATAGAATACATGTTGTTGATTCTGCTATATGCCCATGAAGGATTTACGGCCTAAATATTCTGCTTCGGTCTTCAAGAAGTAGATTCAGTCGTAGCAGATATTAATAGAATACATGTTGTTGATTCTGCTATATGCCCATGAAGGATTTACGGCCTAAATATTCAGCTTCGGTCTTCAAGAAGTAGATTCAGTCGTAGCAGATATTAATAGAATACATGTTGTTGATTCTGCTATATGCCCATGAAGGATTTACGGCCTAAATATTCTGCTTCGGTCTTCAAGAAGTAGATTCAGTCGTAGCAGATATTAATAGAATACATGTTGTTGATTCTGCTATATGCCCATGAAGGATTTACGGCCTAAATATTCAGCTTCGGTCTTCAAGAAGTAGATTCAGTCGTAGCAGATATTAATAGAATACATGTTGTTGATTCTGCTATATGCCCATGAAGGATTTACGGCCTAAATATTCTGCTTCGGTCTTCAAGAAGTAGATTCAGTCGTAGCAGATATTAATAGAATACATGTTGTTGATTCTACTATAAGCCCATCAAGGATTTATGGCCTAAATATTCAGCTTCGGTCTTCAAGAAGTAGATTCAGTCGTAGCAGATATTAATAGAATACATGTTGTTGATTCTACTATAAGCCCATCAAGGATTTATGGCCTAAATATTCAGCTTCGGTCTTCAAGAAGTAGATTCAGTCGTAGCAGATATTAATAGAATACATGTTGTTGATTCTACTATAAGCCCATCAAGGATTTATGGCCTAAATATTCAGCTTCGGTCTTCAAGAAGTAGATTCAGTCGTAGCAGATATTAATAGAATACATGTTGTTGATTCTGCTATATGCCCATGAAGGATTTACGGCCTAAATATTCAGCTTCGGTCTTCAAGAAGTAGATTCAGTCGTAGCAGATATTAATAGAATACATGTTGTTGATTCTACTATAAGCCCATCAAGGATTTATGGCCTAAATATTCAGCTTCGGTCTTCAAGAAGTAGATTCAGTCGTAGCAGATATTAATAGAATACATGTTGTTGATTCTGCTATATGCCCATGAAGTATTTACGGCCTAAATATTCTGCTTCGGTCTTCAAGAAGTAGATTCAGTCGTAGCAGATATTAATAGAATACATGTTGTTGATTCTGCTATATGCCCATGAAGGATTTACGGCCTAAATATTCAGCTTCGGTCTTCAAGAAGTAGATTCAGTCGTAGCAGATATTAATAGAATACATGTTGTTGATTCTGCTATATGCCCATGAAGGATTTACGGCCTAAATATTCTGCTTCGGTCTTCAAGAAGTAGATTCAGTCGTAGCAGATATTAATAGAATACATGTTGTTGATTCTACTATAAGCCCATCAAGGATTTATGGCCTAAATATTCGGCTTCGGTCTTCAAGAAGTAGATTCAGTCGTAGCAGATATTAATAGAATACATGTTGTTGATTCTACTATAAGCCCATCAAGGATTTATGGCCTAAATATTCAGCTTCGGTCTTCAAGAAGTAGATTCAGTCGTAGCAGATATTAATAGAATACATGTTGTTGATTCTACTATAAGCCCATCAAGGATTTATGGCCTAAATATTCAGCTTCGGTCTTCAAGAAGTAGATTCAGTCGTAGCAGATATTAATAGAATACATGTTGTTGATTCTACTATAAGCCCATCAAGGATTTATGGCCTAAATATTCAGCTTCGGTCTTCAAGAAGTAGATTCAGTCGTAGCAGATATTAATAGAATACATGTTGTTGATTCTACTATAAGCCCATCAAGGATTTATGGCCTAAATATTCTGCTTCGGTCTTCAAGAAGTAGATTCAGTCGTAGCAGATATTAATAGAATACATGTTGTTGATTCTGCTATATGCCCATGAAGGATTTACGGCCTAAATATTCTGCTTCGGTCTTCAAGAAGTAGATTCAGTCGTAGCAGATATTAATAGAATACATGTTGTTGATTCTGCTATATGCCCATGAAGGATTTATGGCCTAAATATTCAGCTTCGGTCTTCAAGAAGTAGATTCAGTCGTAGCAGATATTAATAGAATACATGTTGTTGATTCTACTATATGCCCATGAAGGATTTACGGCCTAAATATTCTGCTTCGGTCTAGATGTAAATGGTTCTTCTGGACTAATCCATTTAGTCAAAAATATATTTTTTTGCACTTAGATTTATCGTAGTTGGTAATATGGGATTTGGTATCCGTTCGAAATGCAATTTTTAGACAATTTGTGTGAAAGCCATTTACTCGAGCACGTGGACGCCTGGAAACAGTTGAAAGCATAACTTCTTCAAGACTTTAAGCTGGATTTTTGTCCCATAAGTTTTTAATTTCATTAACTTTATCTCTAGGTCGTTGTTTAGCATTGACATCAAAATAAGGTGTTGTTATTGAAAGCATATGATTGATGCAGTCGTTGCATCATCGTAAGAGCAAAATTGCGACGGTATTATATTAGTGGCATTTTGGATCTATATTGGTATGCCCGTTATCGTAACTTCCAATAAAATAATAACTTAGAAAAGTATATAGCGATCAGATTTCTTCTACCATAACATAAAAATACAATATAAAATGTGTCTGGTCAGATTCAAATTATACAACATTACATAAGTTTGTCGTTATAAATGAACTTATTAGATATTACTATATTTTTGGATGCTCTTAAAATGTTTGTTAAAGTATGTTTCAAATATCACATTTGGTTTTTGAATGCCTTAACAGCTTGACTGAATTATTGCAATCTACTTTTGGTGGTTGTTCACCTTGAATTGCTCTTGTTATAATTCTAATAGAATATATTGTTCACAGCAACCTTAGTCTGTCTGGTGATGCTTGTGTTAGAGATATTAGTTTAGTCTTTTTTCAAAGATTAAATATTTTCTAATTGGAATAGTTTATGACTAGATATAACTAGATAATTTAGCTCGAAGTCCATTTAACTACGTCAAGGAATGCCTCGAGTAACTGTAAAACGATCGCCAACAAAACAACAAAATGTTTTCTTTTCTTGATAATTAATGTGATTCCGGTTAAATGAATGCATTCAAAAGAAGACATCCTTCAAGGGAGATAAATACTACCTGGAATACTACCTACTGCACCAGTTATGAAATATGAAAGGGTTGAAGACCTGGTAAAATTAAATTAATTAATATTGATGTAGATTGGATATGTTTCAATAAGATGGTTCCACATGCCATACAGTCTATGAAACAGCTCAAGCACTACGTGAGACATTTCTTGGTTATGTATTCCAATATTTCCTAAATCAAATCTTTCAGATGTCTGATTAATTAACATTTTACATAATAAAATTCAGTCTGCTTTAAATTATTACTAATTGTTGTTATTATTACTATTTTAATTTTTGACATCACAGATATAAACATTCCCATATATTTTTCTTGGGTTAAATGTCCAAATTTCCATAACAATCTGCCATTAATTGATTATTCTTTTGTAGTATTCATTAAATAGCTCGAAGATGACTTGGAAATAAATCGGACCCTCCGAACGGAAATGCGATACAAATGCTGCGCTGTCCTTTCGAGGTCCTCCGTTGTCGTTTTTCTTTTTCGATGAAAATGATACTATGATTTTCGAAAAATAAAGATTAACGACTACGGGGGCACCCCATCAGCGTCAGCCCCCGGGTTGCTTCTGCTCTTGTTCTTGTCGCTCGATAGAAAAAATTGTTACGGCTCGCTGGCTCGTGCCGGAAGCTGTCCGTAGAACCGGAAACGGAGCCGTATAAGCAAATGGTGAAGGATGATGCCGAGAGGAGCTACCCATAAGTGTATGTCACTCTTTGATGCACGGAAAATATAAAATAATATTTGGACATATACAATTGCATCGATGTTAAAATGGAGTGGAACAAGCTGTTCATGAGACATTAACGAAAATTAAAATTAAATTCAAATATATAATTTGGATTCATCCAAAATAATGCATATGCCTAATTTAGTATTCACTCAGTCAAAAACTCGAACTGTTAAGCATTTGATTATCTGTTCATCTATATATTAAACGGCTTTGCGAAAATGTCTCCCTTTTTTTGGAAAATGAGGGTACCTGAAGGCGTGAAATTTCGCACGGTTAAAGTTTATATCAAGGAAGTATTTTTAGTCCTACAATTTTCGTGTAATATGCACTAGAAATAAATATATTGCAATTAAACGAAATATGCCCAATTTAAGCAATCAGGGATGGCTGATAAGATATATAAACAAATGAATCTCGTTGGCGCTAAAGGTCGTTTAAAAAGTTATATATTGTATATAGTTGTATATAGTTGTAATGTATGCATCAAGAGTTAAAATGAATGTTGCAAACAATATTAACAATCATAAAATAGCTTCATTTATTGGTGAGTTGATAATTCCCGCATGATACATAAGACAAAGTAGAAAGCTGCTGATAAACAATCTATCTGCAAGGGTATCGAAGAGTGGAATAAATAAGTAAAGAACGATGCAATTCTACTTAAAAAATAGTTGATAATGTTAAAAATCCCAAACCGATTGGATTAAGTATCAAAGAAATTTATGATCGTTACAGCATGTTTTGTTTTTGTAAGTTGGGATAAGTTTATTTATATATATAAATATCAAATATTTATTTTTTAATTTTAGAAATCAATCCCCTTCCGAAAGAAGCCGAAGTATATGCGAACGGCTATATACTTTTCTTCTTGGATCAATAGTTGCAGCTCCAATAAAATAATAGCTCTTGAATGCAAATCTATGAAGAGAGGATTAACCAATATTCAATACACGAAGAATTTTCGTGTAACATTTATTGCCCAAGTAAGAACAAATTTGTAAAAGTGTCATCAATTTAATAACCTTGAGGGGTTCATTTCATTAAAGAAAAAAAAGTGTAATTATTCATATAAATATATTGGCTTAGGGCTACTTAACCAAGATAGTTTTTTTGGATCAAGCTCATGGATTCAGGAATATTACATCCTCGCCTAGTATGTTTTAGAAATCATTTGCAACACTCAACATAAGTAAATTTTTTTCAGTTAATTGGCCTTTAGGAAATTGTGAATAGGACGAATATGACTCTTTAAATAATGTACATTGTATACTAACGGGGGATGACTGTATAACTTCAATTCCTGATATTCCTATATGAATAAATGAATCAAGACAATATCTTATGCTCCAGAAAATTGTTTTATTCTACTGTTAGTAGGTCTTTTTATTTTAAACTCTTATTTTATCCGGCGATATTGCCACGTCGAACCTTCTAATTTTACACTACGTAATGATTTTCCAGATAGAATATTACAAATAATAAGATGTACTATATACTTTTGGGTAAACTCATAATAGATTAAATTGATGGCACTAAACAAATATAGAAAAGGGAAAATACTGAAGAAGTTCTTTGTTTATGATTTTATATATATAATATTTATATTTTATAGATATATTTATTTTTACAGATTATATTTATTGAATTCGTTAAGTTAATAAATTTATTTCAGAAATTAAATTGTTTTTTATTTATTTTAATGGTCAATTAAACGTGACGTCATGGCTGTCACGTGCCGCACCTGCGTGGCTTTATCAAAGAACCAATTAAATGTCTTCACAGCGAAATATTTTTTTAAAGCAATAATTCTTAAAGCAGTTATACTTCACAAAGGCAGATTTATGCTTCCATTCTTGTAGGTTATTTCGTACACCTCTAAGAAACCTACAAAAACTTGGAGTTGGTTCTTCCAAATTAAAATATGAAGGCCATATTAGGCAGGTGTGCGGCGATTTTAAAATTTTATACATCTTGTCCGGACAACTAGCTGTGTCTACCAAAATCTCTTGCTTTTTTTGTGTATAGGATAACATAGACCAAGCAAATCAATTGACCAAAAATAGTACATAGCCGAGGGAGTTTGAAGTTGGTGGAAAGAACGTCATCCAAGAAAGATTGGTTCGAGGAAACCTTCATAAAAATTTTTTTTGTCATCATTGCATATAAAGTTGGGATTGATGATGCAATTTGTAAAATCAATTTAAATATGTAGTTTCAAAGTTTCCGGACTTCTTAGAAACTCAGGTGGACGAAGGTGCCTTAGTCGGACTAGATATTAGACGGCTTATGACTGAAAATCATGTCGTATTCTCAAAAAGAAGAGTGGATTATTGTTAAGGAGGACATACAGATATTTTTAGCTAGATATACATCATATAGACTAACTATTAACAAAACGTTAAAAGAATGCTAAAAGCATTTCAAACTTTGAGCTAATGAGTCTACAAGTTCTTTTTCTTCACATTCACCTAGACTACTTTCCGGAAAATTTGAGAGATATGAGTGAAAATCATAGAGAAAGATTTCATTAGGACATTAAAAAGATGATAACAATGAAAGTTGAGAGTATAAATGATATCAGACGCTTCAGACATTTTCAGATCATTTTTCTCACAATCGAAAATGTGTAAAGAGCAGCTTAAATAGGGAAAAGAAAAGTTTTTACTGTGTTTTTTGTACCGAGTTAAAATGTCGAATTGAAACGAGAATTTGAATCGAGTAAATCGCATTTACGGAAAGTTTTACTTTTTTACACCAGTTTGAAGAAAATGGCGACTGAAAGCCATTGAATGTTGTGTGAAGCTTATGGAAATTATACTTCATCGATTTTAACATGTGAATACTTGTTACGACGCTTCAAATATGGGAATTTTGATACCGAAGGCAAATAGCGTTCTGGACAGGCAAAAAGTTTGAAGATGAGAATTTGAAAGCATTACTAGATGAAGCCATCAATGGGGATCACCATCGAATACCCTTTTATATTATATTATACAAAATGACCGGAAGTCGAGTAAAGACACAACAATGTTATTCTTCAACATGACAAAGTTAGACCACATGTTGCAAAACCGGTGAAAACATACATGAAAACACAAGAAGTGCTAGCCCATTCAGCATATTATCCAAACCCGGGTCCTTCAGATCACTTCTTCTTCCGATGTATGAGTACTGATTTGTCTGAGCAGCCTTTCACTTCTAATGAAAATACCAAAATGTGGATCCATTAGTGGGTAGCCTCAAAAAACACATTGTTCTTTCGAGATTTAATCCGCAAATAGTCTGAACGATGGGAAGAAGTAGCGACTATCGATTGGCAATATCTTGAATAAAATACATTGCACCGAATTTTCACAATAAGGCTTTATATTCAAAAATAATTTTAAAACAAATTTATAGGCCCAAAAAATAATATTTTAAAGTTTATTCTCCGTAACTCGTTTAACATGGTTACCCAAATTGTTAAGAAATATGTAATCCCTATGGCTAAAAGGGACTCATCTACGAATTCAGCATTCTCAAAAACTTAAAGATGACGTCATAAAACCTAAATAGGTCTTAAACATTATTTTATACCTACGTTATTATTGGTTTACATTATAGTTAGTAAATATGTTAATGGACAATAGTCAAATAGAAATAAATATCATTAAAAACAAACATAGCCATCGTGAATTGTCGAAAGCCGAGCATTTCCACTCAATCGACTTTTCCTTTTCCCATTCGCTCAGCCCCCAATCCATGTTATCAGTTAGTTTTATAACATTCTTGACTTTGTTTACTTTGAAAGTTTCCCTATAAATAATGCGGGATGGCGGCGCCGCCCATTCCAATGACATTCGTTTCGCAACTTTTTCTCATTGATTCTCCCCTATAAAACCCTATCTGGATTCATATAGAGACGATGGAAGGTCGGCACTCTTTCCGCTATTGTAGTTTTAGTTATTTTGACAAATGTCATTTTCCGACGCTGGCGCCCCCGCCAGTCGAAAACAACCATAAATAACCGGGAATAAAACGGATCGGGCACTTGTTTTTATCAGTTCGGCGGGCCGGGATTGGTCGGCGTTCCATGGCCAACCCAGAGAATTTCGGTAGCGGTTCGAGGGTGTAAATTGGACATGATTCTAGATATGCGGCGTTCGCTATTCGTTGTTACAACTGGAATTTGTTCATGTTTTTTTGAGAAATACTATATTAATTTTGAATATTTTATTAAAATTAATTCGATCTTACCTTAGATATGCTTAGTAGAGACTTAATTTTTAAATTAATTTATTACTACTGTTCCCTTGTACTTGCATTAATAGAGAAGCAAGCCGAGTTTCCAAAATTAAAATAAAACTAATTTACTTAAGTTAAAGTTAAGAATACACTTAGTCACTACAGAAGTTCGTGTAGTTTCATTCACTTAAATCTTCTGATTTCCTGCGTGTTGTCTTATAGCTGAATTGCTTCCACGTTGCTGTGATTTAGCGACTCTATTTCATGTTTTATGGCGAAATCTGGTATCATCTTGTATATCTATTTGATTTGAGGTCTACGTGCGGATATTCGTTGGTTTAGGTGCGTTGAATTACTAGTTGGTTTGATGTGTTAGTACAATGCCATATATACACCCCTTAGGCCTAAACTGAATTTATGATTGACTGATAAACCAATCTCTTTGATTTTAGGTTAAGTTGAGAGTAACTTCAGACTAGCCAGTACAGTTGTTTGACTTTGAATCTAATCTACCCTGCCTTTAGTCTACTATCGATATGTATACCGAGGTGTTTAGCTGATTCTGCTTGAGGAGTTGGGCATCCGTTAAGTAATACAATTACGTTTTTGTCATTTTGCTGCAACTCAAAATTAACATCGACAAATTCGGTACTATTAAGCTGTGGTTTCCAGCCTCTAGTCCATTTATAGAACTTGCTCACTGTCACTTGTGCTTTTTCTACAGCCTTAGGCAGATATATCTTTTGCCATAATAGCTGTGTCGTCGGCAAATGTTTCATCAGCAGTGTAGATGCATAGAGCAGATAGAGCAGATACAGGAGTGGTCCCAAAACTCCACCCTGGAGAACTTCAGCCTAAATAGTTTAAGTGTTCAGAATGCCCCTTCATGCGAGAGAGCTTGTGAGACGTTCACGAATATTGTGGGCCAGTATTTATTTTCTTCGAATGCCTTTTCAATAACCGCGGTGACTGTGTGCACTTTGTCGATTGTCAAGTTTAATGGTTCAGTACGGTTTAACAACAGTTTCAAAATAGTTTTCATATCGTAGGTAGCAGCGAAAGAGGCTTGTAACATTCGGCTTATTTTGCCGGTTTGTCAGTTTTTTGAGCATAATTATTTGATTAACCCAACATTGGGGAACTTGCTTCAGTTTCAAACTAGAATTTAATATGTATATCAACTTGATAATTGATTTTCATGGCAATTTCAAATAAATGAGCTACCAAATCGAAATAACATAATAAATGTAAATTGCACTTTTAATTTATTATAATTATTATGTTTCTTTTAATGATGTATGTTTGGAAATAATTAATAATATTCACAAATAATTTTTGGCAATGACTACATACAGAAGGTAGATAAAATAACATGAATGCCATACGATATAGTACATCTTGTTACGTGTTGGCAACATTGCTTCAGTGTAAATAATGCGACACGTATCTATAACTGAGTTTACATGCCAAGTCTTGAGTTATGTTACAAATTGTTGGTGTTCATTTAGAGGGAGCATCTGTGACGAAATCAACTGAATTGTTTAACGTTCATTGGCGACAGTATGCACGGTAATGACAGAATGCATAAAACATGGTAAAAGGTAAAAGAAAAAATAATAGACGTAACCCAAAGTTTGAGTAAGTTAACACTCACTTGAATAATATTGTTTTGACAAAAACCGTACGGTGGAAGCTCCACAAGCTAACATTCCTGGAGGGGCTGCGATTGTGAATCCTTTTTAACGGAAGCCAACTCTAATCTGCGAAAGAGGTGGTACAACGACAGTAACGCCTGCATACTTTCTGAATGATGGAAGAATGTGGTTTCCTACAATGGAATTTCTATGGTCGGGTTTACATATGAAGAACACCAAAGAAACTATCCGGACTGTCTTCTTCTTACGTTGTGAATGGGGCGGCAATTTCGTGATATTCAGTTCCTCTCACTCATGTCACCGGGTGGATTACTGCGAATGAATAGTTCAACATCCTCAATGATGTTTTCCCTCAAGTATTTACTGTGACATATACATAACATATTGCTGCCAAACACCATTTTCCAAGATAATAATGCCCATACACGGAGTCAAAAGTGTTCAGTCTTGTTTGAGGGGTATCAGAATATCACTAAATATATTTCTTGGCTAATACAATCGCTAGAACTCAACTGAACAATAACAGGGCGAAAAACAATGTTTAAAAGCTCGACCTGAACTCACTATGGAATATGGTTTATCTTTAGTTAAATAATCTGAAAACATTTGGTTATCATCGTAACAACTGGTTAAATAGAATATGTTCTTTTCACCTGCCATTTTGTTTTACCAGACTTTGTTGTTTCTAATTGATACTGATTCAGCAGTCGCATCTTACAAGGAACTGAAATATTATGTTTCTACAGCGGAATTTGTATGCTATTTGACAGTTCATGAATCAACATCATCGTCATCATGAATCCATTACAAACGCTCTTAAAGTCTAATATATTGCTGCTGGTACTCTAGGAATTTAGTTCTCGCTTCGAACATTATTAGCTATGAGGAATTCGTTTACCTTTCATTGGACAGACGTGTTCAAACCATTGTAATCTTCGTCTTTGGATTTGTTTCTGTGTTGTGCACTGATTGCTGCATCTGAAACGAATTACTTTACTTGTAATAAATACGATCTCTTAAAGAAACAAATGAAACTTACTTTAAGAATCCAATTTAAAAGACCTCAAGTTTAGAGATGTCTGACTGTAATATTGTGCAACTCTTGCAGCCATACTGAATGGGTTTTTGGTCTTGATTGTAATACTGATTCTTCCGCACCAATCAACTTAGCGAGGGGTAATCTCCTGTAGCATGGCCGTCTCGATTTATTACTTCAACAGTGGATGCCCTTCCGTCTCTTGTGTTATTGATCTCAAGTACTTAAACTCCTGTAATTACTCTAACTAGATGCCATTGAGTAAATCCCGACTGTTTCTAAACTTTTCTGTTTCTGTTTCTTCACGAAGCCTCATTTGCACGATTTTCGTAAATATTTTTTCGACAATTGATAGCTTTCCACAATTCCACGATACCTTTTACAGTATTTACAATCTCTCTTTTTAAACCACTATGAATCATTGCTTTTTATATGCTTACTGTAATATCTCCGATTGCCAAATTTGCGTAAACACAACGCGAAGAAAAAGAAGGTGCAATATCAATTACTGGCGAACCTGTCATCCCTGTGGGGAGCTATAACTGTAGAGTTGCCCTCCATAGTTCGAGATGCTTATCGTATAATTTTACGAAGGCACTATCTGTTCTTAATGTTGTCATTGGTAGATTTCCTCCAACATTTCAATGATCTAAATGTTGGTGAAAACGATGGACAGTACCTTGAATAAAACAAATTGCAGAAGTTTCTATATATATATATATATATATATATATATATATATATATATATATATATATATATATATATTATATATATATATTTATATATATATGTATAAATATGTTACAAATGCAACAAGTGTACAGTAATGACCACACAATTGTTCTAGAACATAGAATACTCGTTGGATTCGTATTGAAAAAATTGAATTGAGTTTTGTACCAAAACAGAAATAAAATATTACAAAAATGTGTAGATATTGTAAAGCCACATATCTTGCTCTATGTATACCGTATAAAGGATTTTGAAAATGTACCAGTCACTAAACAACTACTTCTAAAACAAAAAAATACTATCCCCAAGTCTTAAAACAGCTTTTTAATCAGAATCAGAAGTATAATTTTATTGGTAATCGAAGCCGCAAAAGAAATTAATCATCTGAAAAGTAATTTGAACGCTGGAGTACCACTGATATAGAAGTGTGTATTATGCGTCTATATAATTTGTTCTTCTGGCCAATATGCAAATAATTGAACTTTTAATTGATTGAAATTCTAACTTTTATAAGTAGGTAGATGACTTGGTAAACTTTATACAACCTATATCTAACTTTTTAATTTGCTTCAACAATAACAATAGCCACTTTGGCGATTGTTGGTAAATTAAACCTCCTCGCGTGCTCACCGACAGGTGTTTCTCTGATGGTCTGATGACGATATTATGGCGGTCAGATGGTATGCCACCTAACGCTATTTTAAATATTTTGACTAATTTATTGTTCTGAAGAAGAAATTTTCACATCTGGATTGCCTAACAACGTCATCTATTATATTTTAAAGAAATATTATATTTTTGAGTGTTGGACTGTTTGAATTGGTTAGGATATTAATTCCATCCCAGAATCGTACCATTTTCGTGCCCCCAATTCTATCTGATTTGTGGCACCATAATCTATTTTCAAATTGTAATGAAATGCTGCTCTTTCCTGGATCACAAGAGCATATCATC
This sequence comes from Rhynchophorus ferrugineus, assembly GCF_030347505.1. NCBI lineage: Eukaryota > Metazoa > Arthropoda > Insecta > Coleoptera > Curculionidae > Rhynchophorus > Rhynchophorus ferrugineus. The sequence continues at coordinate 43,470,098 of NW_027472583.1, read as the reverse complement.
TAAGGAATCGCTCAGTTTCATTATATTGTTGGCTCACAGTTCTTGTGTGTGATTTGTCTGAACTCGTTGCGTTCGAAGCCATTCTATTTCCAGTCACTCTCGAACGCAATTGTGACACACCAATATGACTATAATCATTTCCTGTCTCTCACTTGATAAACCTGCATAGCATAAGATGGCATTTTTCATAATAAAAGTAAAGAAGATCTCGCTCAACTAAATGTGTGACTAAATAATAAAATAATATAAAAACAGCCACTAAATATTTCAATTCCATTCTTGGTGAGTGATCGCAATTAGAATACAACATGGCATAAAGAAAATTTAACTTTAACACAGTTAGTTACGGTGGGAAATTTAAAAATGTTTAGCGGGAATTTTAATCATTTGAGCGGGAAATTTAAAAATGTGTACTAAAAAGTTTTAGACGGAAATTTAAAAAAAATCTATTAATTTTACCGGGAAAATAAAAAAATAAATATATTTAAATGTATTTTATTGATATATTACAATAACATTAATTTTCCTTGATCATAAAGACATTGATGTAATCGCAGAGATATCTCCACTACCCAAAACACGTAATCCACTGATATTATCTTCTCTGTGATATTTAAAACAAACATTAAAATAAGATAATATAACTATTAATGGTTCTGTTGTATTACTTTTTAGAATCAACTAAATTAACAACCTACCTAAATTGAGGTACATTTTATTAAATATGACAAATGCAGTTCGGTCTATACAGTCAAGTTTCTGAAATAACGACCAAAATTAGAGGTTACTACTCCAGCAGCAAAAAGGAACCTTGTTCAGTCTCTGCATTAATGTTCTTCTAGAAGGCAAGCAGAATATCTTCGATAACAGTTTATATCCTCTAGCACTGCATTTCAATAAGGATAAAGCCATTAGTTTTTCATTCAACCTGAAACGAAGCTGATGGTACAGGCTGAGTTATCTGTACATGAACATATATATTTCAAGTTAGAACCTCCATTCTCTAATAATAAATATAAGTTTCTTATTATATACTTAATTCTGTGTTTTGTTGAGGTAGAAAAATCTCCTTTATAATCTATCAATCTCAAAAAACTTACGTGATTGTAACATTGCCATTGGCGGCATATTTTCCTTGTCTTGTAGTAAAGGTAAAGAATCTCAATAATGCTTAATTATTTCAATGCAATAAATCATTACTATTTGACAAAATACTTACATTTGTACAATTACATCTTGTTTTAGCCATGGCTTTCCACATTTTGGTTTATAGTCTTCATCTTTAAAATGATTACAAACTTTCCTGGACCTACATAGGAGATCGTAAGAGATTCCCTTAAACATTTCTTTTTATTACACTAATAAATTAAAATACACAAAATAATTTAAAGTAATTGTGAAGTATATATAAAAAAACATACCGAAAAACTTGTAAATAAACAACACAAATTATATAACCTAAAAAATGGCCGTTAACTGCTTAGGTTAGAATTATTAATACCGAAGCCGAACGAGAGAGATACACACATATAACTGTTGCATTTTTCATTTACATTTGGCCGCGTAACGGAGATTCCGAAAAGCTTAAACGTGGGACCCGATTTTTCCATATAACTTTCACTTCTAAATTTCTTTATTCTATGATTAGTATACAATTCGAAAATGTCATTATTTCCACGTCATCGAATCTGTCTACATATCAAAAATACCAACATTTCCATGAATATAAATTAGCACATAAATCGAGGTAAACTATTACACAGTCAGCGCCGAGATATTATATTTAATGTTTATTATATTATATATTCTAATCTCGTTTTGTCAATAGTGCCGCTAATTTTAATCAGTATTCAACATTTGTAGACGCAATATAATTTTTCGGACTTACATAGAAATATTTCATAACCAACAAAATTTCCAATTTGACAGTGAATCTGTTGATGACAGTGACCGACACCTTGTAGGGGAAAATTAAATTATTATGTTTACTATTTTTTTGTGATTATTACACATTTTCTCATTATATGGACCACACACCTTACACTATACACCCTATACCATACCACAGGAACCTCGACTTCTACAAACATTTCAACACCAAAGTTGGCCAGATCCGTCCAGCCGTTCTCCGAGTTTTGCTGTCAATGACGAAAAGCAAATTGATTTATATATAATAAATAATATTATAAATTTACAAGCTGGAAATAATCTCTGAGTGAGTATAATAAATTAAAAGCTGCAATTAAGTCCATGTTGGCATGTTTGTCCGTGAATTATGTAAATATGTATCATCGTATATTTCCCATAAAACTATTTTAAATAGTACCTGTAGAGTGTAGGAGATATTGTTAAAGCATGTTCTAATACTCGAAGTTATTGGAATTTACAGCGATTAAAAGGCCAGCTGTTCGAAGTGTATTAATAGCACGGTGGGATGGGCTATCAGGCCTAGTATAACGTGTTAGCTTTTTGTCTGAGACCATTTAATTGCAATTGAATATATTACAATTGAATTGATTTTTCATAAAAGTTCATTATGAAATCTATTACTCAGCATCAAAACTGTTCAAAGAGCTGTTGTAAATTGAGGCTAGTTGAAACTGGGGATGTATCACGATAAGCCACCTTTAACACCTGAAACCCAATGAGATACATATTTAGAAACAGGCACAGAAAAATTATCAATCATTGAATTCATTCTTCTAGATTTTTCACTCACTCACTCCTTAAAGAAAATCACTCCGACACCAAAATGGTTGAGGTTTTTCGGCCCACCGGCGTTTTCTGTTGTCTTATTTCTTCAACGAATGATTTCAAGGCACCACCGTGCTATTGATCAAGTCTTAATATATAACGAAAAAAAATGACTACAATTTTTTAATTTATTTCAGATCCTTGATCAGACATGTACTGAAATCGATATATTAAATGTGCTAGACTGTGCTACAAACGTGTGAATTTGCATAGCTGATGGTAAGCACAACACAATTAAAAGAAGTATAGTAATGTGGCATATTATTTTGTTTGATTCCTTTGACCAAAATACATTGTTATGTTTGTGTAAATTAACTGCAGATATTTTAATTTTGTAGTTTAATTTTAACCAGAAAGTCTATTCTCTAAGAGTACCAGTATATGCAATTACAATAACTTGGGAATGTTTCAGCATATTAAATTTTTACTATATCTATTATTCTCTCAAGATAAACTGAATGATGAAATATTAAATAATTGATTAGGTGTGTAGAATACTGGACGTCATTGAACACCTTATGAAGATAAAACATTGCTTAATTACTTTATTAGACCTAGCCTAAGCCTTCGTCTAGCTATAATATGCGGGGCTCATCCACAAACTTCAGAAAATGTTACTAAGGCAACGCACCAAATTGTTAAATTTCTACACCTAGAACATTTAGAGTCAAACGAGAGTAAGTCTATTCTACAAGAAAATTATCTAAAGCAGGTTTTCGACAAGAAAATGTATTGACCAATAGGTATGATGACTGTAACAAAGAATCACAAAAAAGTTGTTTTATAATAATACTAATATGTGATAGATATATAAATAAAATCGCAAAATTTAAAAGTTCCCCATTTTTTGTTACACGTTGGCTGAAAAGTCCCAGACCTAATACATAGATGGCGCTCGTTTTATTTGGTATGGTTGGTATACAACTCATAAATTTGTGAGTTGTTGTGCTAACAATGACAGTACTTTTGTTATTTTCGAAACAATGGATCAAAAACAATTTCGTGTTTTAATTTTACACTGCTCCATTACGGAAAAAACACTGTTCCAGCGAAGCAATGGTTTAAACAATGTTAAAAGGACTTCGCTATGAGAAACAACAATAACACGTTGGTTTGCAGACTTCAAACGTGGCCGTAGAGATACCGATGATGCGTCCAAATGAGGTGGTAACACCAGAAAATATCAACAAAAAAAAACACAAAACCGTTTTTAATGATCGAAAAATTAAGTTGCGTGAATTAGCTAGTATCGTAAAGATATCAAAAGAACGTGTTGATTTTATATTGTATGACCTGATGTGATTATGAGGAAGCTCTCTTCAAAGTGGTTGCCGCGTTTGCTCACTGATGACGTAAAACAAGAACATGTTGATGATTCTGAGCAGTGTTTTTCCATATTTAAATGCAAAAAAATTTTTGCGTTGATATGTAACAATGGATGAAACATGGATACATTACTCAAGACTATGGAATGAAGACGATCGTCATCTGAGTAGAGCCACTGGTGGACCTCGTTCAAAGCGCACAAAAGTACTACAATCGGCTAGAAAAGTGATGGCCTTGGTATTTTGTGATGTGCTCAGTATAATCAACTCAGTTAATAAGCTCAGTCAAAACATAGACTACTGTGAAAATATAATATAATTTTCTATATAATGTTGTTGGCTTTTGAAAGCCGAAATTGCAACGCTCTTCTTCTTTGTTACGCCCGGGACTTTTCAACCCAAGTGTTACCTTAACCTTTCCAACTATCATTTACATATTTTAATTTTTGAGCCGTTGTCTCATACCTCTCAGACAAAAAATCGGGTTTGTGCTACCAAGGGGAAGAAAAGTTAAACGAAAAAATGTAACCGGTATATACCAAAGCAAACACAACCTAAATTAGATCAGAAACGATTCATCGATGGTGACTGTACTGTGTGATTGTAACTGAAATAATAATTTTTATACTGGAACTCTTATAGAAGTGTGTATTCTAGAAATAGTATTCATAAAATGTGGGAGAATATTGCAGAAATTCAAGTAAACATACTATCAGCACTTTCCACTTGCTAAAACTCGAATAAACCTAAAAAAGTACTCAGAATAAATGTAATAGAAGAACGCAATCGCCTATATTAATTATAGGTAGCTAAAATTGTAAACACTTACATGTTCAAGCTGTTCTACTGGCTGGTTCACGTCTTGCAAGATTTAATCACATTCCTCTAATTTTTTTCTTCCTTGGAACAATTCGTTTCGACTTTTTTCCGATGTAAAATTGCATTAGAGAACACATCTATACATATTAGAATGTCTCAATTTGTGTCAATTTATAACACAAAATTATTAAAATATTTTATGAATAAGACCTGTACTCTTACAAACTGTCTAGAGCAACCAAAACAACTTACATCAGCCGGCTTGGTTGGCGCAGTGGTAAAGGCGACAGAACGGACCACCTGCTGATGCGGCATGGTCGAAAATTTACATTTGTGATTGTCCTAGGCAAGAGTGTAAAATCCGACAAAGACTGTTGCGAGAGTCGCGGTTTCGAATACTACTGGGACAATGATGTACTTTTTGTTTGTGATTGTAATTGTAATCCGAAAAGGTATAACCATCGCAGTAACGCCAGTAACCAGGCTGGGTAAGACCGGATGTCTACTGGGTTGATTTCTAAGTTAGTCACCCGCCAGTCGGTAGGCTTAATGCCGAGGACCGTAATTCGGAGCCTATGTTAAGCATAGGCCTTACTAGTCCTGATAAATACTCCTTGGTAAAAAGGAGACAATTACATGACCCATAGATTTTTCACCCTAATATTTCGTAGAGGTGTTAAATGTGATGCTTTTTGCATGTTGTATGTTTTGATCAGCGATACCTGTTGGCGACAATGCAAAATGTTAATGTAAACAACTATTAAATATCTTAAGCTAACGGTTAATGCAATGGTTCTCATTTCAAGCAGGCGTTAATCGTGAAATGCTTAACGTTTCTTATTCGATACTAGTTGCTTTTCTTGTTTGATTTGAAGAAATTTGCTGGCGAACCTACAGTTTTGGAGCGTTTTAACACGTATTTAAAAGTACCCTATTTCAAATGTTAATTTCACTTATGATTTTTTGCAGAAATAACTTTTCTTCTGGGTTAAGTAAATATATAGATTTGTAATAAAGCAGTGTTTGATAATTAGTTATTATGTCTATCCTTTGCCTATTTTACACATGTGATATATCACTAATGGAATAGATCACCATGGCTGTATTTGTCGATGATGCGGAGACTGTAGCGAGGAAGCTCCATAATTCTGGTAATAGGCAAATGATATTATAAATAGCAAGACCCAGGCATGGAGAACAATAGACGAAGAAGGCAAAACAGGTACTACTGTTGTTACTGTTGTACAAGCAAATTTTAAAACGGATATGGACTTACTGAATTCGGTTGTGGGAGTCGATTCCGCGAAAAGTAATATAAATAAAATAAATTTTTTCCAGAGTAATGTCGTAAGTGAAATGAGATTGATTATGTTCATTCGAGCACGATACATACTCAAAACAATCATACCGTTTGATACTATGAAGTAAAATGAAGTCTATTTAAGGGGAAAACAGCAGCGTTAGTTAATAGATGAAAAATACTGCAGAGATTACCTATAGTTTATTCAAAACAGTAGTGACACATGTTATCAATAAGAAGTCAATTGAAAATTCAGCGGTCTGACACATAGATGGCGCTACTAGAATTGACCATATATTTTTAGTTAGCCCTAACCCTCAAAAGATGCGTGTATAAATTTGACAGCTGTAGGATCATTAGTTTGTGAATTATAGCATTTTGAGTGAAGCAACTTTTGTTATTGTGAGAAAAAATTGATAAAAAGAATTTCGCGTGTTGGTAAAATATTGCATTTTGAAGGGAAAAAATACAGTTGAAGCAAAAACTTCGCTTGATGCCGAGTTTCCGGACAATGCCCGAGGAAAAATCAACCATCAAGGATTGGTATGTCAATTTTAGACGTGGTGAAATGAGCGTCGAAAACGGTGAACGCAGTGGACGCCCAAAAGAGGTTGTTACCGATGAAAACATTGAAAAAATCCACAACATTATTTTGTATGACCGTAAATTGAAATTGAATGAAATAGTAAACACTCTAAAGATATCAAATGAACGTGTACATCATATTATTCACGCATATTTGGGTATGAGAAAGCTCTGTGTAAAGTGGGTGCTACGCCAGCTTACTTTTGACCAAAAACAACGACGAGGTGGTGATTCAGAGTAGTCTTTGAAGATGATTAAGCATAATAAACCCGAGTTTTTTCGTCGATATGTGACAATGGATGATACATGGCGCCATAATTTCACTCTGAAGTCCAGTAGACAGTTATCTAAGTGGACTGCACACGATGAACCCGCTCGAAAGCGTGGGAAAACGCAACAGTCGGCTGGTAAGGTTATGGCGTTTTTATTTTGGAATGCGCATGGAATAAATTCATTGACTAGCTTGAAAAAGAAAAAAACCATCAACAGCGACTATTACATAGCGTTATTGGACCGTTTGAAGGAAGAGATCGCCGGAAAACAGCCGCATATAAAGAAAAAGAAAGTGCTGCTTCACCAAGACAATGCACCGTGTCATAAGTCAGTGAAATGTATGGTAAGAATCCATGAATAGAGCTTCGAATTGCTTCCTCATCTACCGTATTCTCTAGATGTGGCCCCAGCGACTATTTCCTATTCTCAGATTTCAAAAGAATGCTCGCTGTGGAGAAATTTTCGTCGAATGAAGAGGTGATCGCCGAAACTGAGGCCTATTTTGAAGCAAAGGACAAATCGTGGTACAAACATGGTGTCGAAAAGTTGCGTGGTCGCTATAATCAGTGTATCACCCTTGAAGGGAATTATGTTGAATAAAAAAAACTAATTTTGCCAAAAAAATGTGTTTTACTATGGTAGGCCGAGGAATTTTCAATTGACCTGTTATGTGACTGTCGAAAATTGTAAATTTTTCTTCTCATTTTATTGTGTTTAAAAAGAGATAGAATGCATTTGGATATGTTCGAACATGTAACCGAATTGCGAAGTCATCCGTTTATCAAACGTCTGCAAAATTCTTCAAAATATTATAATTACAAATTATAAACCGGCAAGCGTTGTTTTAACACTTTGTATTATATAATAATTTCAAATCGCCGCTTATTATTACTCTAGTTTAAAATGCCTAAGCAGTTACACAGTCAAAGTCAAAAACCAATTGTGTCTGTAATCAGTCATTTCGAGTATGAAAGAGATAATGGAGGCCCGCTCTTGCCAGTATAATGTACTAGAGAGATAAGCATTTTACTGTTAAATATTAATTAGCCTTTTTATTGAAAATATTTTTAGCGTTTTGCAGCTGCACTGAATATCAGTATGGGCACGATCACTAAAATTCTAAAAAAATTAAAAACAATATATCCTTAAATTCAACAATAAGAAACTGTCTTTATGCGAAACGGGTGACGAAGCAAGATCAGCTTGATGCTCGCTGTATCAGAGTTCAAATACACGAAATGTATAAAAACAGTAAGCAGTTTTTTCAATGGAAACATTATTTAATAAAATTATTTAAGAGACAATTATTAGTCTTGAAAGTATCCATAAAAAGCTGAAAGTTTTGCAGCTATTTGTATGATGTAGAACATCCTTTCATACACTGTTGGGTAATATAGGATTTAAGTAAAGATAAGCCACGAAGGGGTGTAATGGAACTTCCAGACGTTGTTTTCAAAAGAATACAATTTTTAAAAACATATATCAAAATCAAGGAAGAATTATTGTATCAATTTGTATTTTTATATGAGACATTTATATTTCAGAATGGCACATTGGGTCCCTCATGGCAAAATGATAATAAATAGTGTAAATACAACAAAAGTAAATGGGTAACCGTTGGAATAACTATCCATTAGGTTTTGTTAGTCTTAACATTAATAATTAAATGCAGATATATAGTTTTTTATGCTGGAAATAGGAATGGTTTTATTCCTAATACAGAATTAGTATTTCCATCTAAGTCCAAGGGTGACTACCATAGAGAAATGAATCATATTTTTTTTGGCAGTGGTTTGAAAACCAGCCTTTAAAAAACTGAGAAGAATCATGTGTTATTGTTATGGACAATGCACCATATTATATTACACTGGTGGAGAAGATCCCAACAAGTATAGTATTAACAAAGGCTGCAATTAAGGAATGGCTTAAAGTATACAAAATAAGTTTAGATGAATGACCATGTTAAAGAATTAACTATTCCAAATTGTTTCTTGGCAAATATAATTGTAATATTTAATTGCATTTTATGTAATTTACTTTTCTAGAAATAAGCCTGAGAAAAGATACATGGTAGATCAGATTGCTACACATTATGGCCACAGAGTATTATATCTTCCTCACTATTACATGTATATTTAATCCTATTGAGTTGATATGGGGATTGCAAAAAATTATTACAATAGACAAAGGTCTAGAAGGATATTCAAACCAGATCTGTCTGGATTTAAATAAACAGCTTAGTTATTTAATTGAATAGTGATTCTGACAGTTACAGTAATTGAGTAAAACTTTATGAATGTTGGTTTATGATTCAATGCTGACACTTACCAAGGCAAGGTGATGAAAGAGGAAACAACTAAGGGTCAGTATATAATTAATAAACTTTTATCGTGGGAGGTTGTGTTGTAGAGTGGGAAAGCTTTATAGGCATGTGTGTTATTGTTCAGAATATACATGAACGTTTGGTTAAAATGTTTGTGGAGGGAAATAATACTATCTGTTTTGCAGATTTGACAAATACGTTAAGGAAAATGTGGTGACTAAACCTGGTTATATCAAGAAAGATGTATACAGGTAGTAATAGAACAAACTAAGGAGAAATACAGTAATATCAAAATGACTTTACAAGGAAACATTGCATGGAAGGAAACAAGAACTAAGCATAAAATGTAAATATGCTCAATAATGATAGTAAAATACATTGCTCAGATATACAATTGTTTATTAGGTGGATTAGACTTTCGGCTTATACATAAAAAACTACATAAAACATAAATACGCGCCTATTTAAATGTAAATATACCAAAATATTATTAACCTATAAATATCTATTGTAGCGACATTGAGGCATGTCCAATTTTACATAGTGGTATAACGGTCTACAAAATACCCAGAAATATAACCCCAGATGTTGAACACGGGCCGGGTTCCAGCAGCGCCAACTAGAACACGATAACGCTGGCAACCCCGAGACGTTTATCTGGGATGTTGTAAAAGATTTCCATTAATTCAGTACTCGACCATCGTTTGGTTTAGACATGCCACTATCGACTGCCCAAGCCTCGTCTCAGGTAACACCGCTACCATCCGTTTTTATCTATTTTGTATTTTCCACATTTTTATATTACTCCAATAAATAACGGTCACATAATGTAAACACCACTGTTCCATTTCATTTTACCTCCATTCACCGAAACCCTAAACTATAAAACCTATGAAATAATACCTATAAAAAACTATAAATTATTGTGACTCCATAATTAATTGCAATTTTAAGTTCTTCGATAGTATAGGCATTATATGTACTGTAATGTTAAAATAACTTATAATAGATAACATTTTTGTTTAATTATTTTATTTACATTAGTATTTTGTTATATATTAAAGTCAAAATATACTAAAAAAAGGAGTTGATGCTGCAACATTGTGTCATCAATTCAGATCACGTGGGTTCAGTGATGTTTTGAATAGACTATGGATATATATCTAGTTTTTAAATTATTACAAAAATATGTTGTAGGTTATTCGGTAAAGTTTAATAAGAGACAATACGACAATATTTTTCTAATAGATCTGGCTAGGCTTAACTATACCTTGTTATAATTTGACAAAAATGTCATTTTATTCTACTAACATCAAGCTTTAAAGCTATACATGTTATATTTTGCGAAATTAGCACCGTCATAGATTTAGACATATTTGAAAATGTCAAGTTTTGTAAAACTGTTCAGATTCTTATTTAATCAAAATATGAGGTAGACCGAAAAAGTTTGAAGATACGAAACTACAAGAGTTATTGGATGAAAACCCAAATTACATTCAATAACAATTGATAGAAGCATTAAATGAGCCCAAGAAACAATTAGCGACCGATTACGAGTAGTGAGGAAAATCAAAAGATGGGTGCCGCATCAATTGGATGACAGGCAAATGCAATATCGAAAAAACGTTTGTGACATCGATTAGCGACGGGTGATGAAGAGTGGGTATATTCTGAACTCCTAATCGCAAAAAATCATGGCCGATTGACTCCAAGTTCAACTCGTTTTTGCCACAAGACAATGCTATGTGTTTGATGGAACCAGAGTGTTGTCCAGAAAGAGAACCTTTAGAATGCCCGAAGACACGGTAAAGTGATTTTATAGCACAATAACACGCCTTCTCATAAAGCAAAGTAAGTCAAGAAAGCTTCGAAAATACTTGGATGGCACATATTACTGTGCCCGCCGTACTCTCCAAACATTGCCTCGCCCGACTTCTAATTTTTCGCATCAATCGGATACACGCTTGCAGAGCAGCACTTAGCCAATTTTGAAGAAGTTACAAAATGGCGAGATGAATAGTTTTGCTCAAAAGACAAACAGTTATTTTTGGAGGACATCCATAAATTGTCTGAAAGTTGGACGAGATGCAAAGAATTAAATTGCCAATACTTTAAACAAATATAGTTTTCCATTTCCTTGAAAATAATGTAGTTTTTTTTTGGAAAAAAATCGGTAATAACTTTCCGGTAAAGCTGGTGTTAATAAAAATTCAAAAAAATATTGTATAATAATTTATCAATTAACGTGGGTTCTTGGCTATGAGTAAATTCGACAAATCTTAAAATTATAATTAATTTGTAAGTTTAACAAACTGTTCCACAAAACAATTAGTTCTTGTCCCATTTTGCAAATCCGTGATGTCTCTGATCAAAACAAGAATCGTATCCTTGTACATTTAGGTCTAATTTACTTGTGCCCTTTTTCCATATACGTTCCATGGCATCCCGCGATCCGGATACGCCAAATTCGGAAGTTCTCCGGCGCCAATAGTAGGCGCCGAAGAGACGGAGTCGGAAAATCGGGAAGAATATCGCTATCCGGGCACCGATTTTACAACGACGGGTCAACATAAAATCCTATTTTATTTGTTTTATCAGACGCAGTCATCTAAAATTAATTTAACGGTTTTACAGTGAAGAAATATAAAAAATATAATATGCTGATAGATTTTTGTTGTTGTCTGTCAATATATGTCTTAATTATTAGCATTCTTTTATGTTATAATTTAATTTGTTAATTAAAATGACACGATAGCTGTATATAACGTCACATATAATAATTAAAAACTCCTATGATATATAGGTTTCTCATCTGATGCATTATTGATTTTCCCAAATTGTCTATCAGCGCCATCTACTAGATACAGCCGTGATATTGAGTTTGGTGAGTCTGTGAAAGTAACCTGTAATTGAACAGTACACTATTTTATTCTTATTATAATATCGAGACAGAGAGGGCGCCATGACACAACATACTAAATAAAATTAGAAATGTTTGAAAAGTCTTAAATTTCAAACTTAATTACGAAATTTTCACTGGAAAATTAAACCTTAATGAAGTATTGAATTACGTTTTATATTAGTCGTAATGATGTAGACACAGGAAACGTATTATTCGAAAGTAAAAGTTGAGGGAGTTTTGGCATCATTAGGAGAATTTTTTATTTATTTTTAATACATTAATTATTCCTTGAATATATAACTTTAAATATACTTTTACAATATCTCGAATGTAGTTACGGTTGGTTTTGAATTCAAATTTTACAGTATTACACTACTGCTCTATTATTTAAAAGTTAACGTAATATCGCGAAAACTCTCTCTGTTCTTAAGTATGTCTTGCGGTTCACTTCCAACCTTGATGAGTAAAAGTGTCCAGTAGGTTTGACTTTGGTTACCTTCCTGTGAGTTTGTCTGAGTAATTTTTATATATCCGCGTCGACAATATGACACAGTGAAATAATGAATGTGTTCTAGTTGTATATTTTGGTTTATTTTAGTGATTTGGTGTATGGTAAACTAAGCTTTATATTGGAATCTGATAATTTGGGAAATTGGTAAATATTAGAAAGTTATTTTCTAGTGAAAACCATGTCAAAACATTGTTATTAAAATCAGTGAATGACTATAGTATATTATGTTGTTTATATATTGTATTATCATTAAATAACTGTACTACAGAGTATGTATGATTATATTTTTACTGTTCTATTTATTACACCAAAATATTTAAATATTCGCCAAATTTATTTATCAAGTGGCATTTAATTTTTCTCTCTCATGTCTCAAATGTCAATAGTTATGGTGGAGTATTTTTTGTATAAGCTTAACATGCATCCTCTGTATTATTTTATTTTTTAATGAAGCGTTTATATTTTGAGAATGTTTATTTTTTACATTTAATTGCGCATTCACCATATTGTAATCCTATTTGGTAGTTTCTAAATTGTGCTCAGTTTCTATTTGGATCTTCTATTCAGAGCTGTAAGTCATAATGCCTTAAACATTTTTCGATTTAGTAAAAATATTAGATTAGTATGATACGTATCCGGTCTTAACGAGAAAAAAAAAGTAAAATAAATTTTATTTCTTAACATCACCTTCTTGTTTGCTAAACTTAAAAAAACTAATAAGCCAAAAATGTGCAAAACATATTTTATACGTAATATTTAAAAAAAAATATAATTTAAAAAATATATTTAAGTTTGTTGTATCTGTGGTATGTTACTACAAACATGTTAGTTTCGATTTTCAACCATTACATAGAATTGTTTACTATAATATCCTACACATGTTAGAATTTAGGAACATATGCAACTTGTATGATAAGTATCAGGTTTTAACAAGAAAAAATATCTTTTTATGTGAAAAATCAAACATTACCTTCTTATTTTATACATTTAACTCAACGTCTTTTTTTATCTTATAAAAATATGATTTCTCGGACCTTTTAATATAATCTTATTTCAGTAGAATACCTTTTTTTCGCCCGCTATTTTTTTAGAGTTGTTAAATGCGATGGTTTTTTACATGTTGCATGTTTCGATTAGCAATATATTCTGGTGAAAATTAAGCTTTCGTCCATGCTGTAGGTGCGGCTTGCTGGAAATTTGTAGTTAGATGTAAGCTTACTTCAATTGTCGAAGAATTTTAAAACTTGAGTTTTATAAGGCCCATTATTTTTCCAGCGCTTGTTTTTTGGGGAGTCCGTGAAACCTATGTCGAAAAGAGATGTTTACTATCCTATAAAACCGTGCATCCCTTTGTCTGCAGTGATCTGGGTTTCTTGATCTGGACTAAAGGTGCTCTTAAAACGCCCAACCGAAGTAACGTTACAGCCCTTTTTTAAACGTTTTCGAAATGATAATTCATTAATTCTAAAATTGCTTGTGGTGCGCCGAATATACTATCCCTGGTGTGTTATTTGATGGAAAACTCGAGCATATCATCACTGGTTTTCGGTTTGTCAGTATCTTGTAGTTTCTGAAATATAGGAATATCTGCTCTTAAATATCACAAACTCCGTTCAGGGTCAAAAATCCGTGACCGCCGGGTAAAAGTCTGAAAGCCGTGGATATTTGTCCTGAACCCCCAATAGATTATTAACCTGCAAACTACATCAGCGCCGATAAAAACAAGAACATGGGTACACAGCCTACTAAAACGGTAATTAATCTCACACTATAATATTTGCCTAAAAGTTTACATATATGTTTAATTCCTTAAGTTATCTAGTCAAACAAATTACAATAAAAAGATAATTTTTAAATTTACCTCATTTTAAAGTAGATGTTTTCAAGAATTTCTAAATCAGCTATTAACCTACCTTCCCGCTCGAAAGAGCAACGGAAACTGCCACACAAAAGACGACAGTAAAAAACCTATACATCCCTGCCTATACAAGTTTTGGCTGGAAATGCACATGCGCACTTGTTCTAGTCTAGCCAGAGATTTTTGACAACTACGCGTCCTATTCTATATACGCCTTGTCGTTTACCACAGTTGTGGTTAGAAGTCATTTTTAGGTTTATTTTATATTTACATTTTGTTGAGGTAATATAATTATTTCATGGGCAAAATTAGCGGCAGATAATGTGGAAATAAGTCTATAAGGTATGAATTATTAGTAAAATATTATCATTTTATAACACTAATTTTGTAGATTGTTATGGAACAAAGTATATATTTTTATATTAAATAATATGGAAAGAGAAGTTATTTGAAGATTATACTAAATGTTATATGAAATATGGTCATATTTGTGTACGTTTTTTGTTTACTTGTTTTTATACTTATATCTTTTGATTTATTGATTGACTTCATTTTACAGATATTTCAAAAGAAGAAAAAAGCTAAATCTTTAAACGAAGTGTCATGAATTTTCAGCATAGTGTAAATATATGTAACAAAGAAAATATAATCTAAGCAATACATATTTACAATACACACAAACCATATAAATAATAAGCACCACCTCTATGTTATTAACGATTTCAATTTGAGATTCTTGATTGACTGATTTCGAATCTCTAGACACATTGTCTATTCTGTTATCGATGCCATTTCCTTATTTGCTCCATCTGCTTCTCACTGTGTGTTTTCTTCTTACAACAAGACAAGTATTCTTACAACACAATACAAAGTTTTACAACTAATTCTCTCAGATTTGATTGATATTTACATTGTATATTTTGAATTTTATTGAACTGTATGCATTTTATACTTATTTTTTGTACGTTCTGCTCTCTAATGGGCCCTAATAATTATACGATCCTAATAGATTCAGGCTTTCGACTGTCAATGACCAAAATCCTTTTCCAAATTATGAAATCTACCAGATCATCTAATGAATTTAATAGTTTTTCAACTGACATCCTAGCATTCCTTCTTAGTGTATTTGTTTTTAATGCATTGTTCAAAGATTTTATTGCCATATTTGGATTGATTCGAAATAAGCTTTAAAATATTCGTAATATCAGAAGGATATAAGTATAATAACAAGTAGATAGAAAAGGTATACAAACATGACAATATTTCATTCTTACCTTTACTATAATCTTCAAATTACGTTCTGTTTCCATATTATTTAACAAAAAATATGTCCTTTATTCCATAACAATCTATAAAATTAGTGTTATAAAATGATAATATTTTACTAATAATTGATACCTTATACACTTATTTTATTTTACCCATGAAATAATTATATTACCTCAACAAAATGTAAATACAAAATTAACCTAAAATAACGTTTAACCATAACTGTGTTAAACAACAAGGCGTATATAGAAAAGGACGCGTAGTTGTCAAAAATCTCTGGCTAGATTAGCACAAGTGCGCATGCGCAGTTATAGCCAATCGAAACTCGTATAGGCATGAATGTATAGGTTTTTTACTATCGTCTCCACACAAAACGACGGTTGGTTTCATACAACCAGCGCTATACAGAAAAGGATGTTTACCCCGTAGCGGACTTTTGCCTCGGTCTATGCTACAAATGCAGGCTATATGTATAGTCTATTCAAAGTTTTTTAGTAATGCGTCGTGGATATTTGTGACGTCAAAACATTACAATGTTGCCGCATCAACTCTGAGTTTTAATTCAGTTTGGCTTTGACATACAAAAAAAATCTATTCTATATCAAGTAATTGAACAAAAATGTTATCAAATATAATATATTTTAACAATATTATCGAAGGGCTTAAAACTACAATTAAGAACACAGGTATAATAGTTTGTAGGTTAGATTTGTTTTGTCTACATTGAACTCTTTTCCACACCGTTCATAAGGTAGTATATAATAAATATAATATATAATAAGCGCGTTTTTTTTGCAGTGTTATCCTCCTGGAGGCCTAATCCACCTAATTAACAATTGTATATCTGAGAAGCGTATTTTACTTTCATTCGAGAGCATATTTACTTTTTACGTTTAGTTCTTGTTTTCTTCGATGGTGTGTTTACTTGGCAAGTCATCTTGGTATCACTGTATTTTTATTTCTTCTGCTACTACCTGTGTACACCATTCTTGATAAAACTAATCACTGAATTTTGTCTAATGCATTTACCATATATACAAAACAGTTTGTATTAATTCTTTCTTCATACCTTCTAACCTAACGCTTATGTATAATTTTGAACAATTACTATCATATCTGTGCACACAAATCTTTCACATCCTACAATACCATTTTCTACAGTTATATTCAATTAATTATGTGCATACCTTTAGTTGTTTCCACTCTCATCACTCTGTCTCAGGAATTTCCAGCATTACACAGCATTATCACATATCCTGAAAGTTTCCTTCAGTCACTTTCACTTTACGACTCACTGTCCAATTCAATCACTAAACTGTTAATTTCTAATCTGTCTAAAGCATGTTCATGATTCCACCATTTATCAATTACTTCCTTTGTATGTCTTATCGAGTTCATCCAAACCGAAGGTGTTATGGTTGACAATGCTTCCTTCCACATATCCAAACAGTTTTTGATGGAATATCCTTCTCCACCAGCAATATATCTGCCGTTAATTATTAATAAATATAATGACCAACAAAACCTAATCGAATGCTATTGCAACTTTTACGTTTTTCTATAAATTTTTATTGTCTTTACACTTTTTTTGTTACTGTCCTGCCAAGAGTGCCACAATGAACCAATTTGGAATATTCAAGTTTCTTATGTTATTTTATGCCTTTAATTGAATTCTTTTTAAGGTAATGTCTGGAAGTACTATTAAACCTCTCCGAGGGCTATCTTTACACCATTTAAACCCTATGCCCTGTAAGAGTGTATGAAAGGATGTCTTACATTCATCAAAAAGATGCATGTCCCTAATTCTTTTATGTATCCTTTCCAGAGATACAATTTTCTCTAAAATAATTTTATTAAATTATGTTTCTATCGATAAAATAGTTTGTGTACTTACTGTTCTTATACATTTCGTATATTTGGTCTCGAATAGAGCCAATATCAAGATAGTCAAGATTCGTCACCCATTTTGTATGTAGACGGGTTTTCTTGGGTGAATCTAACGTATTATTCTTCATTTGGTAAGCGATGTTATTCACAGTACCCACAGTAATATTTAGCACTGTAGCAACCCGCTAAAAACATTTGCAACATTTTCAATAAAATTATAGGGACTTATATCATTTAATATCATCAATAATTACCTCATTAACGGAATTTACCGGCAAAAGGAGGCCTCCGTTATCTCGTTCCTTCCTCGTTCGACCGACTTCAAATTTATCAAAATAAAGGGCTAAAATAATGTTTGCCGGTTTATAACCTGTAATAATTATAACTAATATTTTGAATAATTTAGCGTACATCTGACAACCGGCGACCAGCTGTCAGACGTATGCAAAATTCTTGAACGCAATAGTGATAAGGGTTTTTTTCTTTTACCTATACATTATTGTGCCTGTATAATTAACTGTAGTTTTTTGATATAGTATAATGTTAAAATAAATTATATTTGGTAACATTTTTGTTCAATTATTTTATTTAAATTAGATTTTTTTTGTATGTCAAAGCCCAACTCAGAGTTGATGCGACAACATTGTAATGTTTCGACGTCAGAAATATCCACGACGCATTACTAAAAAAACTTTGAATAGACTAGAATTTAATGAACTTTCATCGTATAAAAATCTTCTCAATGGTTTAAAATATTATTCTGCAAGCAAACAATAAATATCTACTCTACATTTAACTATATAAGATATAATTTAACAATTTAAGCTTTATAAATATATAATATACCTAATACATTATATCCTTTACAGAGTTAATGGAAACAATACAAGATGTCCGCAAATTTAAAGTCATGTTTTCTTGTGACGATACTAGTGTCATTTTTGACACTGGTGGCGTTAGAATATATTCCTCCCGGTCCACGATACACTTGCCCGAAGGAGAAGCTGTTATTACACCCATGTACTTGTGACATTCAATCTGATGAAGGCCTTTATATCAGCTGTAATAACACCAACCTAGCCAGCATGAGTTTGGCATTGAATAACTTAGCCACCTTTCAGTTACCAATCGAAAGATTAACGCTTAACACTTGTAATGTTGGTACGTATTTTATATATAAACGTTGACTAGCATAATTAACGAAAAACATTAATTATTTTAGCTAAAATGTTCGGGAGCCTTTTGTACAAGTTGAAACTTAGATTGTTACGAATTGAAAATACGCCCTTGGAAACTATCGACGAGTTTTCCTTTCTTGGAATAAATGAAACTTTGAACGAACTGCACATAATAAATTCGAGTTTAAGGGAGTTTCCAACTGCTGCTTTCAAGGTAAAGTTTTGTGTCTTATAAAAAAACAATTAAAAAAATTGAATTTGTTTTTTAATTATTGAATGAATTACGGATAACGTTGGGAATTTATTATTATTATTATTATTATTATTATTTATATCTGTCTGGCCTCGTTCTAAAACTGATTAGGATTTTGTACTAATGTTGTGTTATGTTGCATTGTGTGATAAGCAAAACTATATTGTTGCAATATTAAATAATACTTAACTGTCATAATACTCGTTTATATATTTGTATAGGTTTGTAGTACAATTTTTATTGTTTGTTGTGTTCTGGAACTGATTTCCGTGGCATTTTTCCGCTCCGATTAAATTAGATCCAAAATACGCGCAAGGTGGTTTGCGTGTGTTAAAAGTAATTTTGATTTTAAATATCAGAAATAATCAAGAAAACCGATTGCTGGATGGAGACATTTTGAAATTTCGTCAAATATATTAAAATCATTGGGAGATGATTAGGTAAAGTTAAAGGCTTTCAAAATGATAAGGATGGAAGAAACTTGGTTTTTATCTTCTATATTATATATATATATCGTTAGTCTCTCTAAAGCGCGACAACGGCTGGACCGATTAGTCTAATTTTCGTTATTTGTGGAAGTTCACGAAAGGTTCATATGGTGACAGATTAGATTATGAAATAATTTCGAGGAAAGTAGTAAAAAAATAGTTTTCCTATATAAAGGGCCACTGGTACTATAGTTTACTGTCACAAAGAATCGACATTGTTGTTATTTGTAAAATATTTGTAGGTGACTTTGGAAATTTATTTTGTAACTAAAAATCTTGAGCACTGATTGGAACTACCGACTACTATTACCAAACCGCGATTTGAAGATACACTATATTAAATAATTAAGATAATCTCTCGGCACTGACCGTTTAATAATTTACTACGATTTGTATTTCATCCAACTTTTTTTTTTGATCGATGTACTGAATTCGATGACTTGAAAACTAAGTGAAAAATAATGAGATATTCGTCAAATATAATATAACCAGGTGCTAATGGTAATTTCAAATTGTATTCTAGCGGTCGAGTAAACATTTATCAAAAATAGAGTTGCTATGTGTAGTAAGAATAACAAGTCAATTGAAAAGTCGCCTCCTGCATTTGAAGTAAAAGAAAGGCTGCTTCACCAAGATAATGCACCGTGTCACAAGTCAGTGAAAGCGATGGCAAAAATCCATCAATTGGATTTGAATTGCTTCCTCATCCACTCTAGATCTGGCCCCCCAGCGACTATTTCCTGTTCTCAGATCTCAAAAGAAAGCTCGCTGGGAAGAAATTTTCTTCGAATGAAGAGGTGATCGCCGAAGCCGAGGCCTATTTTGATGCAAAGGATAAATCGTACTACAAAAATGGTATCCAAAAGTTGGAGGGTCGCTATAATCAGTGTATCAGCCTTGAAGGGAATTATGTTAAATAGAAAAAACTAATTTTGCCAAAAAAATGTGTTTTACTATGGTAGGCCAGGGACTTTTCAATTGACCTGTTATATGATAAAGCGTACTTTGTAAATAAGTTTCATATTTCTTATTATTTAGTCACAAATTTAGTGCGTGAGTGAACTTCCTTTTACTTTAATATTAACATTGACGATACGGAGGAAAAGACGATCTGACTTAAGTCGTCGAAGTCAATCAAATATGCGAAGAGCTACCTTACATTCTAATTACTCTGTGGACCAGCAAGAAACAGAAAATAATGGTAATAATACTGGTATGCCAGAATTACGATTACAAATGGAAATGGGGTGGATAAGCTTAAAATGCAATGAGTAGGTATAAATTAGAAATAACAATAGTGAGCACGATACAATGAAATTGAGCAATTTCGCTGACGCTGTGTTCCTGTGATCCATGAGTGGACAGTATTCTACTACGATCCGGAAATAGATTATGGTTATATTAAACCAGTTATAAATGGGCAAATTGTTTGTCAGTATTGTAAGCCATTAAAATACAGTGGTGAATCTACTGCAAAATGAAAAGCAAAATTGCCACAATTGGTCCCACCCCCAGATCCATTACGCTCATTAGTTGCCGGAATGGGACATTATTCTAAACACTTCTTAGTAAATATTCAAAAATATAATAGTTGCTTCCAAATGACATCGTTTGTCCCAGCGTATATTGTACCGGACAAAATCATGTTTACTTTCCGTAAAAGTTTATTGATAACATTCAAATTTGTATCAGACATAAATTAGAAAAACCTTACCCAACTGCAAATATCAGGAAACATTTACTACTTACTTGGAGAACTATTACCACTAGCGGATACATATCTTCAATTCTTGTAAATTTATTGTATGGACAACCCAGATGTTTTTGAACCAACAGTTTCTTCATCAGAACAACGATTTAATCGAAATGTTTAACATGGTGTTGGCCCGGATGTCACCTGACAGCCATAATATCGTCAACAGAGCTGACAAAACATGTGCCGGTTAGGACTCGAGGAGATTTAATTAATCGACAATCGATGAAGGGATTCGGAGAAAACTTACAAGGTGGATGCAGGTGACACGAAGTTCACCGGGTTATCTAGTGTTAATTAAAATTCAGGAATATTGAGCTTCTGTGGACTAACATACGAAGAAAGGACATATTTTCGGCTGGATAATTACAGTTGATGAAACACGAAAAAGTAAACAATATTTCTAATAATCTTGCTTCTTCAATTTCGTTACAAACAAACTATTTATTTAGCAAGAAAAAAATAATTAATTTTAATATGTAGTATAAAACAAAATTTAAACTCAGGTGTAGAACAAAAATTATATTTAAGTAAATTAATATAACATATACTAATTATGTATACTAACATATCACTAATAGAGAGATAATAGTGAGATATCGTGGTGATCGAGCGACAATTTTGAAAACATGATGAAAACTCCTCATCCACCAGATTCCGTAACTCTCCTTCAAGGTCTTGTAATTCGCTTCTATCGGAGGCGTAACTATACCACCGTTTATCCCCGCTGTCTTTATAATACTCCAATCCAAACTGTTGATTGTGTAAGGTTCTTATTAATCATTTTTGATAGCTGGCTGTCTTGGAAGCATCACTGTCTACCTGGAGCGTAACTATACTTAAAATATAACACTTCTCTATAATGATAACACTTCTTCTCTATAATCCTTGCAATCCTTAAGTCCCTTGATTGTGAGGACCTGATTCTGATTCTATAAGGCAACAGCGCAACTGCGACTCCAAGCGGAAAAGCGTAAAAGATTGCCTACATCCAATGCGACTGAAGCTATTTGAGAATCCAATATATTGAAAGAATTTTTAAGTAGAAGACAAATACGTTTCGGGCTGTTAACACTTAAACGATATTGATGTATCAGGAAAGCAAATATCAACAATTTTGAGTGTTTTACAAAAATATGTCCACTAGCTTGGTATAAAACACACCCCTGAATATCCTACGAATTACAAATGGTAGAAGAACGAAAACAGACAAAACTAATTGGTCAAAAATTTTGGATAAAAATTAAATTTAAACGAGAAGTCTGGAATTAGTGTGGCTGCCGATTTGGAGGTTATTCAGCCGAAGCGTGAATGTCGAACGGTGTACCAAACACTGGAGACTGAGCTGTAGTAGTAAATCTATCAACGACAATATTCAAAAATCATATCGAACTTTCGTAGTCATTTGATGAATATAGGGATTGTCTCGAGTAATATAGGAAGTTATTCAAACAGCTGTGCAACCTTGACCAGGTTTTAGCAACTCCATCAACAATTGATATTTCAGAAATTTCCCGATGAGGAGCCAACAGTGGACGAAATGCGAACGGCAATCATGAAAGTGTGGAAAATCCGCTGGAATCGACCATGTTACAATAGAAATAATTAAGGCTGGGGAAACATTGTTTCAACAGCTACAACGGCTGCTCATCATCAGCCTTGAAGAAAGCAGTAGTAAAAATATGCCAATCATGAAAATAGGCGACAGTAAATGGAGTAAGAACTATGGAGGTGTAAGCCTTCTATCAACCGTTCGGAAGCTATTTATGAAGATCGTACAAATAATACTTCAAAGAGCTTCAGAAGAGACAAGGCGTGAAGAGTAGGCGTATTTAGACTTATTGACGGTTTTCATGCTATGTCAGCTGATGGCGGAACGTCTTAGATTTGGAAAACGTGCGTTTTTCGTTTTTATTCATTTTTGTTTTGCTTTTGGTTGTATACAATGACGCTCACTTTGATTAGCTTGGGAAGCTGAACATGTTCCCCTAAAAGTTATTTGACTCCTTCAGACGTCTTATGATGGTTCCGTTAGCTATACGAGCTTTTGCTTCTCTAAAATGGTGCGAATGGAAAAGAGGAAATATTATAATGAAGGTTAAAATCCGCGTCTTTCGAACGCTAGTCTTGCCTATCCTTCTGTATGGTTCCGAAATTTGGATACGGTTAAAGTTATTTGACTTCTTCAGACATCTTATGATGGTTCCATTAGCCATACGAGCTTTTGCTTCTCTAAAATATTGCGAACGGAAAAGAGGAAACATTATAATGAAGGTTAAAATCCGCGTCTTTCGAACTCTAGTCTTGCCAATCCTTCTGTATGGTTCCGAAACTTGGATACGGTTACAGTCTGACATCTATAAGCTAGAGGTCTTTCAAATAGGTTGCGTAAGCAAATCTCTACAGATTTTTCTCCGAAATCGTATCAGAAGTAAGGTCATCCGTTTAAGATGCGATAATCAGCGCACAAATGAGAAAGACAAGAATCTGTGCAAATTCAGAGATGTATATTACAATAGTTTGGACATGTTTTTCGGACGAAAAGTGAACGAATTCCTCACACAGTTTCGGAAATGTTGCGAGATTTAGTGAAGAATATTCGAAGTCCTGCGGCATGAACAGCAGTGATACTCCCCCCAAGTATCGGCTATGGATTGATGATGATGACTCTGTGAACAAATTCACCATTCCATTAAACTCGTCGAATTGGTTACGAAGAAAACACAATAAAAATGAGTACAAAAAGAAAGGTACTAACTCTGAGCTCTAGTGTACTAGTTCGGAACCTTTTTTGGACATGACAAGATATCGCATTTGATAATAACGGCCCACCAAAAGGTGTTTCTCTTGATGAGTACCTGCAAAGGCGGCAGATCTTTCTGAATGATAAAGCGGCCATCCTGGCTTGCTCATTTTGCATTATCACTGAAATCTTCTCACTAAATGAAATGCTTCAAAAATAAAAAAAGGTCTAAGATGTCAGATTGCCAAATGGTCTTCGATGTAAGTGTAAATACCGCAAATATTTTAATTATGTTTTATGGATTTCCTTGAATGGTTAAAAGCTATATCCTTGTTTATGTTTGAAGAAATTTGTAAAGGTAATATAAAGAAAAAAACTTGCTGTTACACTAAATCAAAGTGAAAAGAATTGTTAAATAATTTCAAGAAACTAGCTCGGTGGAAGATAAAAGAAAATGTATTGTGTTCTCGTATATTAAATAAAAAAGAGCATTAAATCTAAATTACTAACCAGTTTCATTTTTTAACGTAAAATAAAGCTTCACGTCGACGAGATACGAGAGTACGCGAGTGGTAATGGAAAAAAATGCCTCCAGCAATAATCTAAACAATGATATATGTTAATTGTGGATAACCGTACTCAACCTGCCCAGAGCCTGACCAAAAAAAAAACACCTCAATAACAGGCGCCGGCTCTCCAAACAAATTATTCGTCATAAATCTTACGGCCGCAGTTTCCCAGCTTTGCTCCCAAGGTTGACTATGACTTAGTGCCTCCAATAACCTTCCGCTGTGCGATAAGAGGCCGGTGATTTGATAAACGTGCAGATTTTTAAACACTCCACGATGAGCAACGTGTAAAATATCGATCCGACTTTATATAAAACGAATAAAAAGCCTGAAGTATAGTTTATTTGCGTTATAAATCATTTGATATAAAATTGTCTGAAAATACCTACCTGGTTCATTGATAGTGCAAGTAGTCATTTATCATTTTGATATTCGTATCGTCGCTACAATAAATAGAAGAACGGTATTGTTTAATTAATTATTTTGTTGAAAATACATGAAGGAAACATACATGAAATACATGAATACATGAAATTATTGATAATTGTTAAAAAAAATTGTTATAAATGAATATTTGTGTAAAATAAAATATTCTTTACTGGATGGCCTAGTGAACTTCGTATCACCTACAACTGTTTTGCAAGTTTTCTCCGACAATAACAATAGCCACTTCGTCGATTGTTGGTGAATGGACCTTCTTTACATGCCTACCGACAGGTGTTTTGCTGGCACTTGACCCAATGCTATTTTGAATATTTTCACTAAAAAGTTGTTGTTATGAAGAACTGTTTGTTGTTTTTGAATTGTAGTTCGTTTCAGTGTTGGATTTGTGAGCATAATGCCTATCAATTTCCGCATCTGGATTGTCCACAAAATTAATTTACAAGAATTGATGAGCTGCATTCGATAGTGGTAACGCTCCCGGTAAGTGATAGATTTGTCCGTATCTGCAATTCTTTAAGATTTTCTTAACAGATTTCTGTTATAAATTTCAATATTACCAAAAACTTGTATGGTTTAAAACCTCGAAACCATTTCCCATTCCAGAAACTAATGGGTGTTATGGATCTAATGGTAGTATCGATTGTCCCAATATTACTTTTTCACCGGCAAAACATAATCTAGTAATCTTAATTGCCTTACAATATTGACAAAAATGGTCATTTCCCAGTTACAATTGGTTTATTGACATAAAATTTTATGTCCGGATCGTAGTGAAATACTGCTCGTGCCTGGAACACAGAAGCACTGCGTCTGCGGAAACGCTCAATTTCATTAAGTTGTGCTCACTGGTGTTATGTTTAATGTGCACGAACTCGTTGTATTCTAAGCTTATCCCCTTCATTTACAGCTGCTCTCAAATACAACATATTAATGGGACTATCATCATTTTCTGTCTATCGCTAGCCATTAGTGTGGTTAGCACGTGAGATAACTCGTCGAACATTGAAGTGACTTTGACGACCTAACGTAGGTTGTCCTTTTCTTGGCATGGTTAATAATAAAATTAATTATTTTTAATATGATAGTTGTAATAATTATAATAATTTTGATAAGAGTTCCCAAATATTACAGCATTATTCTCGGTAAATGTTTACTCGATGGCAATTTAAATATGATTTGAAATTACCATGGGCACATGTCATATTATATATTGTGTATATTATATTATATATGTATATAATAGTGGTAAAGTGGTAAACGGTTAGGTCAGTTCTAATCGCAGTTTGACAATAGTGGCTTGTAGTTTTAAACAGTATTCAACATTTGAGTCACAAATAGTTTTTTGAACGCACCTATAAATATTTGATAACTTTAATCTCTTTGTGGCAGTAACGAAATTGATTACATTGATGAAAGTGACAGTGTGACAAACTGTTAAGGCGAATGTGAAGTAGCAATGTCATAGAACTGTCATAGAACTTAACCAAATTATTAAATTGGATTGTTTTGACATTTCCTCACATAAAATATCAGTTTTCTCGTTAGTATTTTTGACCTATTCAGTATATACATCCTTTAACCATGCATTACGTTTGTTTGAAGAAATATCTTATCAGGTCTATCAAGCATTTTTAGAAACTTGAACGGTGATGGTGCTCTGTTATATCCCAATTGTAGGTTTTCTTTTTAACGATTGAAAAGTGGTGATTGTGATTCCAATGGCAAGGAATGGGCAGAAGGCCCAAAAGAAATTCGAAGTTCGAATTGCAAAACTTATAGTTCGAAAACCCAGCTAACACCTTTCAAGAATTTTCAGACAGCTTAGCAGTGATTGATCAAGTGTTTCCAGACGTTTACATGCCATCGGGAAGCAGATTTTTCCCTTTTTTTACTGAATTGATGCATATTTAATATTGAGATTTATTGAAACATTGAGTCACAAATTGACTGAAAATTCCATTTCGTACCGTTTCAATATATTTTCAGCAAATGAAGTTGTTACTGCGTACCGACGTTAATCGATTCAAATTGAGCGACGTATTGTTATAAAATAAGACCAATTACAATGCAAAGTCGTCTTTTTGCATGACAAAACTCGACCACTCGTTGTAAGAGCTGCCAAGGATACACTGTATAGTTTGATTGGAAAATTGCTTTGGCCACACTTACCAGGCATATCTCCTTCTGATTATGAATTATTCAGGTCGATACAGCATTGTTTGTTTGGTACATTGCTTTGAAGTGCTGAACAAGCGCGAAAATGGAACGATGATCAAAAATCAGCACTGTTGTTTTGACACGTTGCTAAAAAAATTAATATATATTCTATTTTTCTCAATAATCACTCTCATCTCTTTTCTCTCTTTTCAAGGTGAAAATATAATCAGAGTATATGCTTAGTTTAGTTTGTTTGTAAAATTTGGATAAATTCAGTCTTAACTCTAGTTCTACTAGCAGTAATTAAATTAGAATACAGTTATTATATTCAGTAAAGCACCCAGAACTATAATCATATTACATCTATCCAAAGTTATATGGTCAATACGTCATCTAAATTTCTGACGTCAAAACGTCGCAATGTTGCCGTATCAACTCTGAGTTTTAATTCAGTTTGGCTTTGACATACAACAAAATTCTAATCTAAATAAAATAACTAAACAAAAATACTGAATATATATCAAATATAATTTATTTTAACATTATAATAAATCTAATGCGCATATTATCGAATTATTTAAAACTACAATTAAATAGACTGTTATAATAGTTTGTAGGTGAGGGTTTTTTGATTATATTTACATTGAAGTCTTTTCCATACCATCTATGAGATATTTTACTTTCTAGAGAGTATGTTTACCTATTACGCTTAGTTATTGTGTCCTTCGGTACAGTGTTTTCTTGTAAAGACATTTCGATATCACTGTATTTCTCCTTCGTTTGTTCTATTAACACCTGTGCACATTTTTTTAATAAAACTAGATTTAATCACTGCATTCTACTTAATGCATTTGCCATATTTGTAGAACAGTCACGACTCATTATCTCTTGACACATTTTACACTAATGCTCATGTGTATTCTGAAAAATTTCGCACATATCTGTGCACTTAAATCTTTTATACTCTACAATAACAATTCCTACAGTTATGTGCTAATTATAACTTTAACCTTTACTTGTTTCTATTCTCATCACGCTGTATTCGAAATTGGCCGCATTGAATCATATCATATTCAAAAAGATTCAATCAAGTGAATAACTAAGCTGCTAATTTCCTATCTATCTAACATTTGTTCACAATTTCATCATTTGTCAATTTATTCTTCAATCGATCAAACACGATCTATTTCATCCAAACCGAAGGTGTTATTAACCATTCCTATTACCAGCATGAAGTACAATATATCTGCAATGAATTATTAATAAATATCATGACTAATGAAATCTAATGAATTGTTATTCGAACGTTTACCTGTTTCCAACAACTTTTGTTTGGTCATAACATTATTTTTAATATCACCATTTCATGAGTGACCATTGGGTATATTGGTTCCATTCTAAAATATACATGTCTCATCTAAATACATAAATTGAAATAATAAGTCTTTATTCTATGTTTTTAAAATTGTTATTCTTCTAAAAGCAATATCCGGAAGTTGCATTAGACCTCCATACCTTTCAAACAGTTTCCTTTGAAATAATTGTATTAAATTAAGTTTGTATTGAAAACTATTAACTGCGTTTATACATTTCATATCTAATCTGTGATAGATGTAGCTGATCTTGACTTGTAACCCGCCTTGTATGAAGACGGTTTTTTTTTCGGTGAATTCAAATTCATATTTTTCATTTTTTGAGATATTTCAATGAGCGTGTCCATACTAATAGTCAGTGCAGCTGCAACACTGTAAAATTATCTTCAATAGCAAATTAATATTTAACGAGTCGGCTTGGTGGCGCAGTGGTAAAAGCGATGGGACGGTCCTCCTACTGTTGCGATAGCCGCGGGTTCGAATCCTGCTGGGGCATGGTCGTAAATTTATGTTTGTAATTGTTTAATATTTGTGAATGTTCCAGGCAAGAGTGTAAAATCGGACAAGGAAAATGATCCCAGTCAAGCCAGTAACCAGGCTGGGTAAGACCGGATGTCTTCTGGGATGATTTCTAAAGTTGGTCACTCGTCAGTCGGTAGGGCGTATATATATATATATATATATATATATATATATATATATATATATGTATATATATATATATATTCTTGCAGGAATATTCCTCCATTATCTCGTTTGTGTTCAAAGTAACTGATTAAAGAAGCATTCTGTTTTGTGTAGCTTCGGAATTTTCAATAAGGGTAATAATAAACACCGATTTGACATTTATCAAAACAAGCAAAGCATTAAAATAACGTTTGCCGGGTTGTGACCTCTTATCACTATTGTTTTGAACAATTTTGCATATGCTTGACAACCTGTCGACTTTAACAGGCTTGTTCGGTTACATGTTCGACTTATCAGGCAGAATTGTGTCTCTTTTTAATTAAAATAAAATGAGAAGGAAAATATTGTCTTATTCTAAAACGAATTTACAAATTGCGGCAGGCAGTACATTAAACATCCTGATGACGTATGTACAAAAAACCTAAACACTAAATAACTTTTCATGATGATTTAATTCAATTCACACTGCTTGTATAATATCATTGTGTTATATGTTAAAAACTATGTATATCTAAATTTGAAATTAGACTTTTTAATATATTACAGTGTTAAACAGATTTTATTTATGGGAAACTCAAACTATATAATTTTAGACAAACTAAAAGCTTATTGACTGATCAGTGTCCAATATGGAGGGCATCAGAACTCACTAGGTCGATTTCAACCTGATTATTGAAATTAATTAAGTTATTTTCAGTCGGATTTAATATTTTTGTTTTTAAAAACTATGCTAGTACATGTCTTCCTTATCCCAGTGGTACTTAAATCCATGGCGGCTTAGCAGCGAGATGAATGATGCGATTTAAGCAAGTGCCTGCCACGGCTGAGCAATCAATCGCTAAGGACTCTGTTTTCCATGGCCAGTTGAATAACCTCCAAAACCTGCAATATGGCATGCCAGGTAGAGTTTGTTTCTTCTAAAAATATCTTTGAGGAGCGATTAAAACCTCGACATATTGTAGCTAATGTTCATCCATGTACTTATCATCCTTCAGGCTTCTCCTATGTACGTTTTCCCACTTTCACAGGGAATATAACTATATTTACCGGATCCTTTTTGACTTTGGGGCTAGTGAGTGCATGAGATATATTCCTCTGTAGTTTGAATATTACTCTGATGTGTTTTTATTACCTTTTTAATGGGCCTGATTTTGACAATAGTGGTATTCAGTCAACAATTGTTGTTAAAGCTTTGATACAAACTTCCTCGATACAAATCTGTGAATATTGGTTTAAATATATTGGAATATTGATGCCGTGATGATGTCAACAAGAAGTCAAGAGAATGTTTTATCGAACGAACTTAAAATTGAAAATCTGTTCGATCCGATCGAATAATGTCATTATGCACAAGCATAAACGTGACAGTGTGTTTTTGCAAAAGCCCTTGGTTTTATGTTGAAAATTTACGAGAGCATATTTGGAAATGCTCAAATGAAGTCCCAGTATTAGATGATCTCTTTTACGTCTAGAACTGAACTGGCTTAAACTACGTGTGATTTTTTTAGACATGGAATATCGTCAGACGAAAATATTGATATACACAATTATGTGTTAGTAAAGAATTGATTTTACAACTTTCAAAATTAATGGACTAAATTTATACTTGCTAATATATCATCACATATCCTATTTTATTATTAAATACGATATTACATTTTTATTAGGTATTTACGAAGATTTATTTATCATTATTTTTATATTATCAATCATGTAATAATATGTAACATTATTGTTACAATATCAAGTCGTTTATTATGGTAGAATACTTTCAAAATATACATAAATTGAGCATCATTATTTTTAAAAGCTGCTTAGTTAAAATGCTTTTCTTATAAGCAAGAAATTCTCCATCGCCTTTTGTATGAAAAGGCTTTACATTGTATTTCATATTACCGGAATTTTTATTTAAAGGAAATTTCAATTAAATATATTTCAACGTTCCTAACTGAGCATACAACTCTCAGTGTTCCCAAATGAACATATATTTCATAATTAATATTTTAAATTGGTACGTGAAAGTAGGGTCTGAAGGCGATGAAGGAAAATGCATTATGCATTGCAAATATTCAGTAAAAAAATATTTTATTTTTCTGCATAATCTCCTTTAATGACTTTTGGCCAGACTTTCCTCTCCAATTTTTATGCCCCTTCGTAGCTCAACAATCTGCTCTATTGGGAATAAGTATTTTTTTATGATTATTATTTCTTATATTCTAAATGTAGAAGATTACTTCCATACATGTCCATTAATTGGATTGGGCGAAAGAAAATGTTTCAGTTTGTGAGTGAATTCGAACTTGGTACTGGGGTGAACTGATACTCTTTTGAAGTACTTAACAGTGAAATTAGTGGTATCATTGGTCTATTTTATTAACTTAATTTGATACCACGTTTGGATTCTTTGTACTTCTATTTTGCAAATAGTTCGATTTCATTTTCATTAGCTTGCTACTTGTTTTGGTTTTAATACAAGGGTTTAACATATGTTTCACAGAAGTTTTCAAAAATAAATCCAAATTTTTGAAAAATTCACGCTACCAAGGAATTGGCAACTGGTAGAAGTACCTGGTAAAAGTACCTGGCGAGATAAAACATATAAATATGAACTGCTAAAATTGAATGATATCTCTAACAGGAAATAAGCATTGACCGAAAAATAGTCAATTTGATCGACCTGTAAGCTTGTTAACTATATTTCATAATAACGATCTTTATTTATGATAAATATTATTTATATTTTAGCAAAAAAAATTGCTAAAATATTTTATCTTTGCTGTAGTTATATTTATTTGAAAAAATTAGTTTCTGCTTGCTCAATAGAGTAGTTTTATTGATGTTTTTATGTTGTTGATGTAAGTTTAATTAAACTTTAACAAAAGATGTTTTTAATGCTTTCAAGGAATGTAGTAATGGCTTTTAGTTTTTCTAACGTATCATCGAGAACTGAAGACTACAAGACAAACTGATGAAAGATAGGGCGAACATTTTGTGTTTACGTACAATAAGATACCTAAAGACATATACAAGTAATGATAAATATTGAAAAATCTATATGATAGCTAAACAAATTTATATTTTTATTTGCTTTTCTGCCAACTTTCACTGAGTGAGTATTCATCGAAAATAAATCTGAAATGACGAAATGAGAGGAACACATCGTTCATAAATGTAATTTAAAAAACATTACAAACTAGGGAAGAGAAAAGTGCGGAAAATTGGAATGTGGAATACAAGAGGACTAATGGGCAAGAAGCAAGAAAGAGGGAGAATTCGAGCAAATTAAGTTAAATATACTAACGTTAACCAATACGATAAAAAAAAGGATCTGGTATTTCAAAATTGACAAATGCAATTTAGAAACAAAAATAAGAGATCATCGACAGGAGTGGGCTGCATAATCAATACGAAGCTGGAACAAAAAATAGTAAACATATTCAGAAATTTAATATATATATATATATATATATATATATATATATATATATATATATATATATATATATATATATATATATATTAACTGAAATAAAACAAAAATTATGATTGCAAAAAATATATAAGAGGAAGGGAAGATGGTACATATAATATATTTATCAGAAAGAGACAGTCAACCAACGAATTGTCAAACAGAAGGGGTATGCTAGATTTTGTCTATTCTAATAATAACATATATTGTTATAATAATAACAGCACAAGAGAAATAATAAAAGCAGAAGCAAAATCAAAGGGAGAGGAAGTGATCACTATTCAAGCAATAAGAGAAGACACTGGATATAAATAACACAAACGTTATCCATATTTTTAGGCTCAGTAGGAAACCACCTGAATGTATAATTACAAGAGTTCATTAGTAAAAATATGTTAATATTAACCCAGAAATTCGACACAATCGAATAAATTTGGAATTTATTCAAGAATTCAGTATTGGATGCCGCGATCATACCAATAAATGAAACCGAAATTATGATGTGAACACTCACTCAACAATGACAAAGAAAAGTGAGGGCACATAAGAGATAAAAATGGAGGAACTACAGAATGTACTGAAATAACCGAAGAACAATAAATCGCTGGACCAAGATAATTGAGGAAATATTTAAAAAATGGTACAAAGGAAATATGGAAAGAAGAACGAACCCCGTAGTTGAAAAAATTGGAAAATGTTACTGTTCCGATACATGAAAAGGAAAAGAAAAGGGACTGCATTAATTATAGATACATAGGGAGATTACTCTGCTGTGCACAATTATGAAAATGTATGAATGCAGCGTCACACCAATAGTCAAAAAGTGCATCCCTTAAAAATTGTGATATATTATGGATATCTCTAAGATATTAAAATACCTCTAAGAATCTGTGTAAGTCCGGATGTCTGCTGGGATGATCTACAAGTTGGTCAATCGCTAGTCGGTAGGCTTAATGCCGAAGGTCCTGGTTCGGAGCCTACGTTAAGCAACACAACTAGTTTAAACACATCCTAGTTGGTAAAAAAGCGACTTTGGTACATTAGAAATATGCCTTCCTTCATTTTTGGAAACCTAAATTTGCCTTGATTTTTGTAGGCTCGAAGAACGAGTTCATATTTCTAAAAAATAAGAAAAACTATAGCTTCCGATAAACAATATTTTGAATAATGCTTGAATCGTTCTTGTAATAATCTCATATTTTAGCCAAAAAAAACGGCGATAACCATATGTAGTCATCCTATATATCAATTAACATTTGTATCAACACTAGGTGTGTTGGCCGACGAGAGAAGTATCGATATTTCGATATATCGGAGAAAAAAAATATCGCTACATTGTTGCAACAACTAAAAGGAATATCGGTATTTTACAAAACATATATCGATATATTTAATATAAAATAAAAATTTCGATATTCTTTAAATATTTTAAAAAGTAGATATTTTTAATAAACCTTTAAATAAGACTTAAAATTAAGCATCAAAATGCACTAAACGTTTAAACATTTTTAATTAAATCATTCTTAATAATGTTTAAGAAATATATTAAATTTTTTTTAGTTATCGATAAATATCAGCTAAAAATATCTTTATATCGATATATCGGGCAAGAACATATCGACCAAAAATATCGATATTTTCTCGGCATCCCTATTTAACAATACAGAAACTAGAAGGAATAACTGAGCTAGACATGTCGCATATTTCGCGTTCTGTTATTGGAGTTGAACATTTAAGATAAGAATAAACCCACTATGGTGTTAATGTTATGGATAAAATGGTTCCTCGTAATGCGAAGAGAAAGGGCGGATGTGTGATAGTGGTATTTTGTGGTATTCTAGGCATATAAGAAGAAATTATATAATCAGTAAAGGCCCGGATGTCCGTAGTTTTGGATTCATTTTGATAATAAACTGTACTTAATATGTAAAAATATTCTTTTAAGGAAATAAACTTTTACCCACCCCCTGGTAGGAAAAAGGAATTATGCAAAAATCGTCAGGAAGACAATTTCGCATTAAATGGAGCAGAAATTGTTGTGACGCAAATTCGCTTTAACTTGTTTTTACGCATTGGAGATGGAATTCTCCGCTGAATATTTATAAGCGTGTTTTTTCTGTCTTTCCATAAAAAAATAATGGAAAAATAAAATTAGGAGCAATTAAATGTTAATTTGCGATCTTGCTTCGGCGGACGCAAATTGACCATTTTGTGGCGAATGGAAGATGCTGTTTTAGCATTTACGTAGTTTCCTATTTTTTTATAATTTTCCACATAGATTTATATTTCCGTTTCGTTACTAAAGTCAATTAGGGACTCTGGTCATATTTTTCATTTTAAAATGTCATTTATTGAGAAACATAATATATTTTAATGAAAATATTTTTCATAACTTTTTATGACTTTTCCCAGTCCCTTTGGAAAATGGCGATACTTAATAATGAGAGCGATTTGGATTGACAATAGGCCAATTTTTCAACATTTCGAAACCGTGTGCCAGCCAATTCATGCCGCATCGATCTGAAGAAGTGATAGTCAGAAGACACTGTGTCTGAAGAGTGTGCTGGTTGCGACAGAAATTTTCATTTGAGCTGCAATAATGTGTATCCAGTTATTGCGTGCAATTGTTTTACTTTTAGCGATAATATATTTCAATTAGTTCAATTGAGATGGTAGTTTTCGGTATTTTCAGTTTTTTTAAAGTTTTATTCGGTGTTAGCAGCTCGTAATCAATTACGCTTTGCTAATCCTATAGCATATGCACAATAAAAATGTATAGCTATTCAGTGTCGATGTGGAGGGCTCCCCTGGATTAACCCATGACTTTTTGAACCTGGTATTGTCGTAGTATATCTATTTTTCATCGCCAGTCACAATACGCTATAGAATTTTTTTTCTTTTGCTTGGTAACCAAATCGTTATGTGGCATCGGTGAATCAAAATTAGTAAATGCCATGGGGTGTTAATCGGAACAATCAGAACAAATTAATTTTTTTAAATTTAGTAAAAGTTTTTTTACATTTTATATATAAAATTTCATAAGGAAATATATGTTTATGTTTGTACTACACAATTTTTTATGATAAATACGTATCTTGCTCAAATAATATATCTAAAAATAGTCCACATTTGAGATTTTCTTTTTTGCAACTTTTTTTATGTCAAGACAGCGTTTGTATGAAAGAAAACTCTTGAAAATCGTACGCAATCCTCACGAAAATAAACAGAATTACCGATTAATTGATTCATTTACTTGGCCGAAAAAAAAAACTTGTTTTAGTTTTGATTGATTTTTGAAAAAAGTTGTAGAATGTTATATAGTATTAGCTATTTAAAAAACCTAGATATACAGCTCATAGAGATCACCAGTGAGGCATCACAATATCTCAAGCTGTTTATAATTATTAAGTCAGTTAGGGTTAAAAACCGCCTAGGCAGTGTTTGGAGGCAAATCTAATGCGAATTTCTCAATGCGAGATCTACCAGAGCTCCAGCAGAGCCGGTTCACAATTCTCTTTGAATGTTTTTCTACTGGTTATTCTCAGATCGGTGATTTAACTGATGAAATTAATGCTTGCTTGAATATATCGATTTGAAGTTAACAACGAATATGCGAGTGACGTTGCAAAATGATAAATCGCCGGAAGT
This sequence comes from Rhynchophorus ferrugineus, assembly GCF_030347505.1. Lineage (NCBI taxonomy): Eukaryota > Metazoa > Arthropoda > Insecta > Coleoptera > Curculionidae > Rhynchophorus > Rhynchophorus ferrugineus. The sequence goes on along the minus strand of NW_027472583.1, from coordinate 43,433,530 downwards.
GTTTTCAAAGGCATTATTAGATAGTGGCAATAGGAAAAATTTCCCTATTTCGTTTCCACCAAATATTTATTAACTCACAACATCAAAGGAAGAATATTTAATTTTTCAAAATTGTTTTATTCATGTAGTCTCTATTTTAATATACCTATATGTATTATTTTAATATTATTCCATATTTATATTTATAACATAAAAGTATATAAAGATCATATATACTTATATTTGATGCTCTCAATTTGTTACAGTTCTGAAAATAATCTTACTTTTGTTATAACGTTCAGTAGTGTAGTTATTTAAGTTTTATCAGTACCTTGCTGATTATTGAAACCTAATGAAAATTATATTTAATTAAATGCAATTTAAAAAAGATTACTGACTTTTAGTTCTTGAGAGAGTTTGTAATATTATATATAAAATATATATTTCTGATAAGTTTTAGTAGCATAACATAATTTTTAAATCTTCCCCTTTCTTATTTGAGAAACATGATTAACTTATTAACTTACGTTGCAAACCTGAAAGTTGGCAAGTCATCGGTTTAATTTATTTACTCTCTGGAAAGAAAATCAAAAATATTATATATTACAAAACATTGCAATAAACTAAGTTCGAAATTAAGTAATTGTCAATTTATCTCTTTACATGGTCGTATTGTGAAGGAAAAATTTGATTTTTTTCATTGTTAGGGCACTCGTGCGAAGCTGATACAGACAGTTAGTTTTTAATTATAATCTTTTAAAATTTATTTTTACTTTTTTCTCGAAACCGTCTCGAAATAATTCCAAAACCTGACAAGATAGAGCAAAACCATTATCGATATTTTTACCGTGTAGTGGTTTATATTAAATTGATGTATTAAAAGGCAAATATGTTTATGACCAGCGCGGAACAAGATGACATTATCAATCCTCCCTCAACTAAACGTCAAGAAACAAGGACACCCACGTCCCGGAGAGCTCTCGGCACGCAAACAAAGTCCGCGCCGTCGACAAAACATTCTTCTGCTTCGCCTGCACGCAAAGGAGCGCGTGTTTTTTCTGATAGTCGACCATATCCTTTTCATTTTTTTTACACACCGACAGCAAAAAATAAATCTTTCCCCCGTTTATCTGGGAGAGTTTTCCATTTGAAAACGCGGATTTTCCCCAACAGTGTCTATTGTGCGACTCAGCCGCGGGGCGTTCCTTTCTCTACTGTCGATATTGTTCCGCGATTTCCTATCGAGCTTTTGATGGACGCACCAAGAAGGGCGCGCTGCTGTATGGCGGCAGTGAAAAAAATCGGTTTGCATATATTTGCATAAATATTAACGACAGGGGGGGGGGGTGTAGAAAATGGTGAAAGCAGAATGCGACCGAGAACCATCCAAGAGAAATTTTAGGGAGATACGAGTCCTGTCAATGAAATATATATTATTAGTTTTTTAAAATATTTTAATTGTTATAATCATATTTATAAACTTTCCATAAATTCCAAAACTTTGTCACAATTTTTAAGAATATTGTGCACATTTTCTACATTATTCTCTCAGCATTCTATAATCTGCTTACTCTTGTACAAACTTATAAACTAGTACTATACTTAAATTAATAACTATTCTATGTAATGTTAAAAACTTTTTAAAAAATTTATGTGTCTAATGTCGGTCATTATCTATATCATATCATTATCTACACTTCTACACTACACAATATCTTCGAAATCCATGAATTTTAGATTCGGCTTATTACTGCCATAGTAGATACTACTTTATTCTTCGGTGTTACTGATTCCAAGTACTCTTGCACTTGCTGTAACAGGATCCCGTTAATTCTGACTATTAACTCTCATGAAGAATACTAGAAACCTCAACATCTGTATCAGTAAACATCAGGTCGGTCAAGGCATTTGTAACATCATATTGAACGCCATTTCTGTATTCAAAAACATTCGCATTATTACGTTCATCAAAGACATATATCTTTAGTAAAAATCAGGAAGGTAGTTAGACATAACGGTTTAGATAAAACTGAGTTATTCTGAGAAACAGTGGAGTTTCTGGTCCACGTTGAATTCGTTATGACAGTCAATAAATCACAAAGCTGATCATTGGAAATAAGGGATTACTTCTTGAATTGCTATATTTCTCGCGCGTTGTATGCTCGAGAATTAGCAAACAATCGGTACTATTTGTTTTCACCTTGGAAAGAAAGATAAAAAATATTTTGCATTACAAAACATTGCAATAGACTATAGTCGATATTATTTAGTCTTCAATTTATTTCGTTATATGGTTCTCGTATGAAGCTGGCACCTACAGCTAATTTTTAATAATAACCTTTTAAAATTTACTTTGATATAATTTTTTTAATATATATGCCTCGAAATAATTTTAAAAATATTGTGCGCATTTTCTACATTATTCTCTCAACATTTTATAATCTGCTTACTCTTGTACAAACTTATAAACTAGTACTATACTTAAATTAATAACTATTTTATGTAATTTTAAAAGTTTAAAAAAATTCATGTCTAATGTCGGTCATTATCTATATCATATTATTATCTACACTTCTACACTACACATTATCTTCGAAATCCATGAATTTTAGATTCGGCTTATTACTTCCGTAGTAGATACTACTTTATTTTTCTGTGTTATTGATTCCAAGTACTCTTGCACTTGCTGTAACAGGATCCCGTTAATTCTGACTATTAACTCTCATGAAGAATACTAGAAGCCTCAACATCTGTATCAGTAAACATCAGATCGGCCAAGGAGTTTGTAACATCATATTGAACGCCATTTCTGTTTTCAAAAACTTTTCGCATTATTACGTTCATCAAAGACATATATCTTTAGTAAAAATCAGGAAGGTAGTTAGACATAACGGTTTAGATAAAACTGAGTCATTCTGAGAAACAGTGGTGATTCTGGTCCACGTTGAATTAATTCGTTATGACAGTCAATAAATCACAAAGCTGATCACTGGAAATAAGGGATTATTTCTTGAAGTGCTATATTTCTCGCGCGTTGTATGCTCGAGAATTAGCAAACAATCGGTACTATTTGTTTTCACCTTGGAAAGAAAGATAAAAAATATTTTGCATTACAAAACATTGCAATAGACTATAGTCGATATTATTTAGTCTTCAATTTATTTCGTTATATGGTTCTCGTATGAAGCTGGCACCTACAGCTAATTTTTAATAATAACCTTTTAAAATTTACTTTGATATAATTTTTTTAATATATATGCCTCGAAATAATTCAAGAATATTGTGCGCATTTTCTACATTATTCTCTCAGCATTTTATAATCTGCTTACTCTTGTACAAACTTATAAACTAGTACTATACTTAAATTAATAACTATTTTATGTAATTTTAAAACTTTAAAAAAATTCATGTCTAATGTCGGTCATTATCTATATCATATCATTATCTACACTTCTACATTACACAATATCTTCGAAATCCATGAATTTTAGATTCGGCTTATTACTGCCGTAGTAGACACTACTTTATTCTTCTGTGTTACTGATTCCAAGTACTCTTGCACTTGCTGCAATAGGATCCTGTTAATTCTGACTATCAACTCTCATGAATAATACTAGAAGCCTCAACATCTATATCAATAAACATCAGATCGGCCAAGGAGTTTGTAACATCATATTGAACGCCATTTCTGTTTTTAAAAACTTTTCGCATTATTATGTTCATTAAAGATATATATCTTTAGTAAAAATCAGGAAGGTAGTTGGACATAAAGGTTTAGATAAAACTGAGTCATTCTGAGAAACAGTGAAGTTTCTGGTCCACGTTGAATTCGTTATTACAGTCAATAAATCACAAAGCTGATCATTGGAAATAAGGAATTACTTCTTGAATTGCTATATTTCTCGCGCGTTGTATGCTCGAGAATTAGCAAACAATCGGCACTATTTGTTTTCACCTTGGAAAGAAAGATAAAAAATATTTTACATTACAAAACATTGCAATAGACTATAGTCGATATTATTTAGTCTTCAATTTATTTCGTTATATGGTTCTCGTATGAAGCTGGCACCTACAGCTAATTTTTAATAATCTTATAAAATTAATTTTTTTTTAAATAAATAGGCCTCGAAATAATTCAAAAACCTGACAAGATAGAGCAAAACCATTACCAATGAACCACTATGAATGTGGTCGAGAATGATCCAAGAGATATTTTTGGAGATACGGAACCTATTTTATTTGTGTGTCAATGTAATATACATTATTATTTTATTTAAAATATATTTAAATTTTATATTCATTATATTAATAAACTAATCCAAAACTTTTCCTCAATTTTTAAGAATATTGTGCGCATTTTTTAATATTATTTTCAACAATCTGCTCAATGGGTAATAAGTAGCACTGGAACTATCGACTGACTATATAGTAATTGGCTATTTTTTACTATCGACTGTTTCAGTCGCTATTTTTGTTCCGACTGATTTTACTACTTTTTACTATCGACTATTCTAGTGGTTATTTTCGGTCCGACTGATTTTACTATTTTTCACTATCGACTGTTTCAGTCAACTACTTTCAGTCTTTATATTCGGTTCTACTGATTTTACTACATTTTACTATCGAGTATTTCAGTCTCTATTCTCGTTTCGACTGATTTTACTACTTTTGACTATCGACTGTTTCATTCGTGTATTTTGGCTTTGCCGTCCTAGCTCCGACCTCGAAAATAATCTGCCGAATTTATGCTTACCTATATTTATATGAAAAATATGTGGTTTCATGTGGAACTGTATTTTTCAAAATTCTTTATTATTGTAATGAGGCAAAGAGAACAACATTTTGATTGATACATAATTTTGACTGCTTTTACGTTATCCTGGCAACTATTGGGTATTTTTTTAATTGACTTTAGTTTCAAATTTTAGCGAATAATAATATTCTTAATAATAAAATAATCGTTATTAATGATAAATAAAATTATTATTATATTTAAAATGGGTGCAATGGGTAAATAGTTGAAAAATATTGATTGAGAAGATACGCTACAAATATCTAGTGGTCATTCCTCCATTCTTCCTTACATTCAAGTCAAATATATAAATTAGAAAAATTATTTTACATTATTAAAAATGAAACTGTTTGAAGCTAATAAATTACAATTACAATTATTATAGGCCAATACATTTTATTTAATATCAAACTAATTGATATCAGATTTCGCAAGTAAATGAACAAAGTGACAACCAACTAAAAATAAAATATACAAATAATTATGCAAAAACGAAACTAATAGCTATTAATTATACCTATTCAACTTTTTTTAATTTTTTTTAATTTGTAAGTGTTAGAGAAATGATCATCATCGTTATCATCATCTACACTTTTACACTACACTTTATTTTCGAAGTTCATGCTATTTGAATTCGGCTTATTACTTCCGCAGTAGATGTCACTTTCTTTTTTTGTATTACTGACACCAAGTACTCTTGAACTTGTCAATATTTTAGTTTTCTCCTCATAATTCTGAAGTCATATGGCTCCGCAATGCGAACTTTCATGAAAAATGTATTACGGTAATGTATTAATCTGTATTACGGAATATAGCGCTACTATTAGTAAACATCAGATCGACCAAGGATTTTTTAATAGCATATTGAACGCTACGTCTGTTAAAACATAATTGCGTCTATTAAGAACTAATATTATTTTCAAAGATCAGAAAAGTATCTGGACATAAAAGTGTAGAGAAAACTGAGTTATTTGCAGAAAAACTGATATATTAACAGATTTCTCGAAGGAAAACAAGGACATGGACGGTCAATTTGATTTGATGATTTGGCGACTCATCAATCAAATACCGTCAGTACTGAAAAGAAAATAATTGTTCCAATAATGAAAAAAGCAGATTAAATGACAAAGTTAGCAATATTCCTTGAGAACTTTTATTTTCGAGGAATATTACAATCAATCTTAAAAAAATATTGATGAAAATTATAAGAAAATATATTTCGAAGAAACTAGTTGAATTATTAGCAATATTTTGAAAAATAATAATGCATAAACATTTTCACCAAATGCATTATTTATTTGTAAAAGCTACATCCATTAGTTTCCATTAGAGAAGGAGAAATAATAGCCGTCGCGTTATATGCCTGTTGCGATGTTTAGTAAATACATTTTAAAAAAATATATCAAATAAAAAAATCTCTACAGTTAGGTAATGCACTTATGAGTATCTGTGGTTAAAATCGTGGAATTTTATGTTTTGTTTGTTTTTTTTTCACACCTATGGAATACATATGTATTGCCCAAAAAGCTGCTTATATGAAGATTGAAATTCCTGAGAAAAAGGGGCTTCGATAATGTGAACAAACGCTTTGATAACTATATAGATTTAGGAAAAAGGGGTATTCTTATATAAAAAAAATCTATCTAAAATAATTTGTGTTTCTTTTTCTAAGAACTATAAATCTAGGACCACTTGAGACAACTAATACGTCAGTTTTTCAGACTCTGACAAAAACTAAAAGGATTATTTTTAACAACATGTAATTGAATGTTTATTTTAAAAAGTTTTTAAACAATGCGGAAAGAGATTTTTTTATCATATAACGCTTTTAGGCAAAATTCCTTTATGTTTTACTTACTTTTATGAAAAAATAGTTCTTTGTTTTTGAAATATGCGACTCCGATAAAGAATAAATTCTCGCGGAGGCCTTTCAAGATGCACGTATATAATGGGGAATCATTATTTTTAATAGGTCTTCGGTTGAAAAACAGTTTGTAAAAGAATTTTTTTTTCCAGCAATTAATATATTTTTTAAATATATTTTTGTTAGAACTGTTTATAGGAGAAAAGGTGTTATTTTTTTAGTGAAACTAGTATTTAAACTAGTTTAACCCTGTGCTCGAAATTCGACCATAATTTATTAAGTTTATCATCTTTGCCTGATAATAGAGTACGCAGGACAAAAGTAATATAGGTGGATTTTGTTTCATTGGCTTTAATGCGCCCTGTCTTCAACCACAGTTGTATTTGCTCCAGGTGGATTTGCAGGTTCATTGATGCTGTGACTGGATCTTCATGAGATGCTAAGATTGCTGTGTCATCTGCAAATGTTGCCACAGTAGTTATTTTTGTGCTGGGTAGATCGGCTGTATATAGTAGATATAGTATTGGTACACTACCTTGCGGAGTTCCTGAATATATTGGATGTAATTCGGTATGTTCATCGCGTTGTTTTAGAGTAAAATGTTTATCAGTGAGATACGATTTTAGTAACTGATAGTCCGGATGAGGGATAAGTTTCTTTAATCTAACCTGCAAGCTCGTATGCCATACTTTGTCAAAAGTCTGAGATATGTCTAGGAAAGCAGCCGAATAATATATTTTGGCATTCTATAGTTCCATGCTTATTGTGAAACCCAAACTGTTGTTCTGGATTAATTCTTCTTTTTTCTATTATATAGTTTAGCTTCTTTATGTATAGTTTCTCAAAAAATTTCGAGATTGTCGGTAATAAACTTATAGGCCGGTAGGAGGTGACATCTTCTGGTATTTTTCCTGGTTTGAGAATTAGTACTTTAGCTACTTTCCAGATATTAGGAAAGTAACGGCGTATATCATGAATAATAGTAATAAGTAGTAATAAAATAATTATCATTAGTAGTATATTAGTCCTTCATTAAATATACATCAGCGGACGAATGTTATTATAGGTTCATTGTCCTATCTTTGGGACTATTGATTTCTAATTATTCGGCAATGTAATAATAGTAATTTGAATTCGTAGCGATAGATAATTTACGACGTTAAAATGACACTTTAATTTCCTACTATTACGTTACTATAACGTTCTAACTAAAATCTGTTTGATATTCCTCATATTGACTTGAAAGGAATTAAAAGAATTGAACATATTGTATGAAAAGTCTGACCAATAATTAATACAAATTATTAGATGTAAGAATATTATTTATTAATAACTTCTTCTACGTTGTGGTCAAATTGTCAACAAGGAATATCGCTTGAATATTGTGTGTTGTTTGTTTGTTATTGTTTTCAAGAGTAATACGCCCGAGCGGCAAACAAATTCAACCCATATCATTAAGCAACCGCTCTATTTACCATATTTAGTTTTATCTGTTATTCATTAATTCTGCCTATTCACCTATATGCATACTGAGGAGACTATTGCGATAGTTTTTAGAATTTAGTTAATGACTTTATATTCAAGAAATATTTTATATTTAGTTGTATATCGTGTAGAGAAAAATGAATCTAATTAAAAAACATATATATTTCTTCTTTTAATCGTTAACAATTCATTCTTATATTTTCAAATTTCTTTTTAGTAGAAAAATGTCATTTTTAGTATTTCTTTGTATGGAACAATCCATCTATATCTTCAGTTATATTTATTATGCTATGATATGTAATAATATGCCTATCTAGTAATGAAAGTGAAATAAAGATATGACTTTTTGTGTTTTTTTTTATCTCGTTTTGTTCAGTGAAATACAGATTAGCATTTTGATTTCAGTGTTTAGTGGTGTGTAAAGATATAAAAGCGGTTTGTTGCTGTTAAATATAATCTATTTTTTGTACTGTTTTGTTTTTGAACACCCTCGTTTTACCTTAGCCAAATATTATTTTTAAACTACATATTAATTAATTAATGGTCTTGGTGCAATAGTTTCGGGTTCCAATATCTTGGTTATATTGTATTGGTACGGCGTATATTGATAACATTGCAACGTAAAATGGGACAAGGATAAATTAATTCACAGATCAAACGGCCTTGAAGTCAGTCACTCACTCGTTGATGTTTTTAATGTTGAGGACTGCAGTTCGGAGCCCATGTTATCAAGCGTACGTCAATATAATTCCCAGTATCTTAATATCATCTATAAATCGTTTTTAAATATCTCATCGCTAAACTATCTATATCTTTGAATATAATTTAAATTTTGAAAAATCCTCTACAATATATATTCTTAGAGATTCTTAGATTCTCGAAATTCTGATACCATTTTTGTAGTACGATTTGTCCTCTCTCACTCACCTCTTCATTCGACGAAAATTTCTTCCCAGCGAGCATTCTTTTGAGATCTTAGAACAGGAAATAGTCGCTGGGGGCCAGATCTGGAGAATACGGTGGATGAGGAAGCAATTCGAAGCCGAATTCATGGATTTTTGCCATCGCTTCTACTGGCTTGTGACACGATGCATTGTCTTGATGAAGCAGCACTTTGCTTTTCTTTAAATGCGGCCATTATTCGGCGATTTCGTTCTTCAAACGGCCCAAAACGCTATGTAATAGTCGCTGTTGATGGTCCTTCTTTTTTCAAGGTAGTCAATGAAAATTATTCTATACGCATCCCAAAATACAGTCGCTAACAGGGCTAACTAAAAAACATATTGATTTGTGGCGACCGCTACAACTCTTTAGGCTACTACGCATTCACCTACACTAAGTTCAAAGATTGGCAACGCCGGTGGATTGGTACCATGCGGTCCCCGCTATAAAAGACTACCACGACGACGTCTCGCTCTCTTTGCTTTTCTCCACCCACTTGTAACAGTACCACTTCCACAGCGCTACCGTACTTCTTTTACCTTAACCAGCCATACTGTACAACGCGCAAAGCCCAAAAACAAAACCGACAACACCGAAGGGTATTTCTTGTTTTTATACATTGACACTGGCCGATTGCCAACTGGTGTAATTGGCACCATCGCATTCGGCAAGGTATAAATTCAAATTACAACCCTCGGAAACCCTCTCTCTTTCTCATTTTCCCGCTGTTAGAAGAAGTACCCCTTGTGTCGTGTTGGACCAGATTTCTGTAAATAAAGAATTCTACGTGGTTCTTGTTTTTTACTAAGTTATTGCATGGTTTGCATCGCATAAAACCCGCAGATTTAATTATAGTAGTGCCATCTATATGTCAAGCCGGGGACTTTTCAATTGACCTGTTAGATATAGATAAATTATTGATTAATATTATTATTTTATATATAATCCACCCTGAATAAATTTTGATAATTATTACAAGATCAAGTAAAGGTCATCTAATTTGGAATTTATTGATTTCTAATTACTTGGTAATGTAATAACGATTGCGACTTTTACGATGCAGTATTTACAAATTTCTAAATGATAATTTAATTTTCACTGATTACAATTTTGCAATAAAAACGGAATTGATAAAAATAAATCGAACATGAAAATATATTGGAAATTTATGAAATATGTAACATATTGGATGTATTAAAGTAAATAAAATATGCAAACATGCATGGAACATTTTTCTATTTATGAAATATTAAAATAGTCGAGTTGTCAATATTCGATTGACGTAAAATAAATATAAAACCTCGAAAATACAGATGTGAAAATATTGTATAAATAATTGTTTTTACTATAAAATTCTAGAAACTACTTTTTAGTTAAAAATAATTATCAAATAATACAGTATATGTTCAGTAAATAACATATCAGAAGCAGCAAAAATTAAGTTTGTCGGCTTGGTGGTGAAATGATTAAAACGACAGGACATTTGAAGTCTGCAGGGACTTTATGTTTGTGATTGTAATTGTAAATGTCATTGTCCAAGGCAACTATGGAAAATCCGACAGGGTATAACCATCCCAGTCACGCCAGTAGCCAGGCATACCGGATGTCTTTTGGGATGGTCTCTAAGTTGGTCACTGCCAGTCGGTAGGCTTAATGCCGAGAAACGTGGTTCGGAGCCAACGTGTAGGTTCAGTCTAGATAAACCATGGATGCAAAAAGGACACTTTAAAGTATATATAAAAGAAATTAAATTAAATTTATATATAGAAAACTCTTTAGTAGTAAAATATATTACTATTTTGAATTAATGGAAATGATTGCTATTATTAGTTTACGTTAATACTAGCCTAGTTATGGAGGTGTTTTGAAGATTTTTTATAATTGCTTTGCCACTCAGATGATAGGCAAGATGAAGGACAGTAATTTGGAGCAAAATTTTTCTAAATAAAAGGCTCTACACTGAAACATCAAATCTCTGTCGCCCGCTATACTTTTTAATCGTTCTGAAATAATTTGATTTCGACGTTTTTCGATTTGGATTGTTGAAAATTGACAGATTCTTTGATCCTAAGATATACGTTTCCGTAATTCTGAAACAATGATTAGAGCAATATATAGTTATATGGTTTATTATATCCTTAAAAAATAGAAAATAATTTTAGAAAATTTAAGAGATATAATTCTTAGATACCATATTAAAGGTTGTTGTTATTTTTGATTGTTATATCATTAAATATATTTTGATTCTGTTATTGTTTGTAATCAGATTTTAGGAAACCTAACCGTCCTTAACATAGATGGTCATAACCTCACTGAGCTCCCGAAAAATGCGTTTGTTGATAGCGACATGACCGGTAAATTGCAAAAGCTACATCTTGTGAATGGACCACTCACCACTCCGCCACCCGAAGCGCTTCAATACTTGAGGTAAGTATCTGATACCTATCCAATTACTTCTCTGTTTTAGAAACGAATTAATTTTTATTTTAGGAAGTTGAAAACCTTGGATCTTCACGGTAACCAGATAAAGGATTTGAAAAGGAACCAATTTAAGGGTCTGAGAGATGTAGAAATTTTAGATCTGAGCTACAACACTATCGTTAAAATTGATGCTACTCACGTGGGAGATTTGACTAAGATGTCGTGGTTGAACATCTCTCACAACAGTTTGAAGGAGTTAACTAGGTAAGTTTTATTTGTTTTTATTTTATTGCGCTTGTTGATGGATTACAATTCATTTTAGTAGGTTGAATTAATGAGGAATTTTTATTTCAACAATCATTTTAATAATAGTGAGTGTTAAGTTAATTTATTTTTTCAATCTACTTTTTATAATAATAATCAATACTTGGTTCAAACATTTCAGATTTATTAAAACTATTTTTTTATTATTAATTATTCATTATCATTATTATTTTGATTATTATATTATTATGATTATATTTAAAATACTATACAAAGCAATTAGTTATTTTTTAATGCCATATAATCCTTCCTATTAAATTGTTTTTGTGATATATATTCTTATCAAAAAATGATTATGAAAATAGGACCAGGTTTTAATGTTATTATTAAATATAAAAAAATAGATATAAAGCTTGATTGCATAATAGGTACTGCAGTGTATATACCAATAGAACTTCTTCCAGAGTAGTATAAGGAAACTTTCGAATGACGAAAGTGTTGCTGTATATATGATGATTAATCTTGTATTGTATGTTAGTTTAGGTTCTTAATCGAGGTACTTGATAAAAGCCAATTGTGTAATTATTCTTGATAATTACTAGTCTGATGATTGTATTTATTCTATTGTAAACTATGGCAAGAAGGCAATAAGCAAGAATACAAGCTAGAAAATAATGAATAATCACATTTGCGATCAATTTACGAATTTTCACCACAATGTATCATAGTATCCTTGAATCAATGTCGTACTTGCTTTAGAGATATCCCTCAATGTAAAGAAGTAACAACGGCTACGTTTACAAGTAGTTACTCGTTTGTTCATTAGATTCACAAAAGGCTATTTAAGTTTGGGTCCTACAATAACAAAGTATAATAACGTAGTGAAAAACTAGTTGTAGAGTCATATCATAGATAGATATCATATCACTATACAAATATTGGTTGACTCAGACGGTAGCCGTGCGGGCTAAGAGTTTAGCTCGCCGACAATAACGTACTCGGACCGAATCTCGCTGGAGCTAAAGGTCGGTCAAAAAAGTTTATAGTAAATTTAGCAAGCACAGTTGTAGAGTCGCGAAATGACGAGAAAACGTCGAAAGTGGCAAAAAGAACTTGATCCAAGAGTTTTATAGTAATACGTTGTCGTACTTACTACATATTAACGTACTGTGTTTCGTAAGTGACAAAATCAAAAGTAGAATAGAAAAATAGAAGTTCTATTTCAGTGTGTGTTACAGTATAGATGATTTGAAGCTAATTTTAAGTTTATTTTGAAGTATGAAAATGACTTGCATCATTACGTCTTTCAATTTGTTCAATTGACTTTGGTTGCATGCATTAACATTGTGTGCATTAAAAATTTCATTAATTTTTAGTAGCTTGTAAGAAAATACATTTACTATTATCAACACGCGCAGAACAATACAGTGTTCAAGTCACTGTGTGGTAACCATTTTTTTCTTCTCTTTAATCTTTCACATCGCATGTAAACGTCTGCAACATCAGGTTATTCCATTAGCTTCTGAGCTGTCTGAAATTGTTTTGAGAATTGCAGCTGGATTTTCGTGTAATAAGTTTTGCAATTCATAGTTTTCGATTTTTTTCTCTATTGCCATCAAAATCACTTTTGAAATCGTTAGAACTGGAACTGTCAATTGGGATATAATGCAGCATCACCATAAGCTTCTAAAAATATTTGATGGGCCTCGCCAGCAAATTTCTTCAAATAAACACAATTTGAATGTTCTATGATTACACTGAGACACTATACTTATTCTGTATACACTGAGTAGCTCAATAATGCTAAAAGGTTGTTTTATATAGAGAACCATAAAAATATAGAATTTCACAGAATAGATCATTTAGTAGTTATTTACATTGATATTTATCACTTTATGAATAGATATCACTAAGAAAAATGCATGGAAATACCTAGGATGGAAAGTGATATTTTCTTGTTAGATATTAAGAGAGGAAATAGGTGGATAGACTTCAAAAAATTAATTTTTTTTTGTTTCATAAATACACAACTATTCAAATTATACTCTAAAAATGTTCAAGTAAACTTCCAGACCATTTAATAGTTATAAGCGCTTTAGTGGGCGTCCTCCGGCTTAATGGGTGGAGCGCGCGGTATGGTACGGGGCTATATTGGTAGTATTTTTTGTTTCTATAACAATATAATTTAACAATCAGTTTTTGGATATAAATGTATAAAGATACTAGTGACCCAGCAAGAACATTTACATTTTAAAATCAGTTTTAACTGAATTTTCATAGCGTGTGTTTCATTTATACAAAAAATGTCTTTGTATCCAATAATGAGAATGGTGGTTCAAGTCATAGTACTAGACCTCATAGAAGATAATTTCATGGATATTAGTATACAAATCGACAGTCAAATAACTGTAGTGAAAACGAGAAGAAGAATGTGAATGAAGGATATTAAAAGAAATAAAATAAGAAAGGAAGAAGAAGAAAATGAAATTGAAGTATAGCAATTTAGCGATTGGTTCCAAAACATTTGCATTCTGGTTTAGTAATCGTTGAGGTCTCGGTATATTTGGCTGCGTGCTTAAATAATGAAGGTACTTGCAGTATTTTAACCATTCCGAGCGAGCTTAATGTTACCGTTGATAGCAGAAGCTTCAATTATGCCCAAGAACTTGACAATCGATGCATAATCCGACAAAACCGACGCAGCTCTTTGGACAGTAAAGAAGCTCGAAAAGCTCAAAAAGAATAGCAGCAAGCCGAAAATGACACATATGAGGGTGATCAGGGACTACGATATGATGCTGCGATAGCTGATTAATTATTAAGTTTTCGCATTCCGAAAAAAATATTAATTTTCGTTTTTTTTAAAGGTTAGTTCACATATAATAACACACCTTAAAGAAACAAAGTTTTTTTAAAAACATTTTCAGATTAAAATTGTGACCTCCAGAATGTACACAAATCTGCCTGGATATACCTGTATAAAGACCCACAACGCAGACCAGCCGATATCTCTATTGTGTGAATGAGAAAACCTTTTGAAAAATTTGTTTACAAACTCTTAATTACATGTACAATATATTCTCAAAATATTTAAAAAATAAATATATTCTGAATTGGCTAAAAAATGGCCCGAAATAAGCTGTTCTACACCTCTTTCCCTCCTTAAATGTACCTTAGCTTTAGCTCAATTTTGTTTATTAAAATTATTGTTTTTCATGTATAGATTCATAATGGAGGCTTATTTTATGAAAAATTTATATACGAAACAAATCTTTTTTGGCTATTATTTTTCAATACACTTTTTTGGCGACTTTCATGTTGAAAAGTTAAGTGAAATTTTATACCAACCATGAAATCATGTATATACTAGATTCATAATGACAATGAGTTTTTGACACCCGGGGAATGGGAACGGTACATGTATAGGAGCAAAATACAATTATAGATTTTATATACCCCGTTTGAGATTACAATTTAAAACACAAATTAGTGTACAATAATTTGATCTTAACAAAATATACACCTTTCTTGAGCACATCTCTATGATTGGGCATAATCTACAGAGATGGTCGATTTCAACTCTTTTAATCCCTTCTACCTAGCTTATAATTAGTAAATATTAAAGCACATTAGTACATTGTCGACTTACTTTTTGTGAATGCTCAAATTTCCGGTGTATTCATTCATTGCAAGCAAAAGTTAAGTTGAGTGTTTTAGGCGAATTTACGTTTAATTTTTCTTAAGAATTCGTCATTTTATAAAATATTTAATATTAAGTATTAGTAGAGTATATAATATTGAAATGCGCGTATCAATTTTAAGAAGTGTAAGGTATAATGTATTAGAGACAATTGTTATAATACTTTTCTAATACCAACTTGTAGATTTTCATCAAACCAATAGACATTTATGTGAAATAGTATAAAAATTGCTTGAAAATCATAGCAAATATAATAATAAAAAAAGTCATGCCTATATGCGTTTAGTATAACTATAATCTTGTAAATGTCCTAGTAGATTAATAAGTGATTACGTTTAATTGTTAAATTGTGATTGAGAAAACTTTTTTGAAAATTTGTTTATAAACTCTTAATTACATGTACAATATATTCTCAAAATATTAACAAAATAAATATATTCTGAATTGGCTAAAAAATTACCCGAAATAAGCTGTTCTACACCTATTTCCTCCTTAAATGTACCTTAGCTTAAGCTCAATTTTTTTTATTAAAATTATTTTATCGTATTTCATGTATATACTAGATTCATAATGACAATGAGTTTTTGACACCCGGGTTTTGTCTTCTTTCTTGAGCACGTCTCTATGATTGGGCACAATCTACAGAGATGGTCGATTTCAACTCTTAATCCCTTTTACCTAGCTTAAAATTAGTAAATATTAAAGCACATTAGTACATTGTCGACTTACTTTAGTTTGCATTAGTTACATAAACAAATAGTAGAGTATACAATATAAAAATGCGCGTATCAATTTAAAGAAATGTAAGGTATAATTTATTACAGAAAATTGTTATAATACTTTTCTAATACGAATTTTTTCATCGAACAAATGGACATTTATGTTAAATGATATAAAATTTGGTTGAAAATCATAGCAAACACAAAAATAAAAAAAGTCATCCCTATATGCGTTTAGTATAACTATAATCTTGTAAATGTCCTAGTAGATTAATAAGTGATTAGATTCAATTGTTAAATTGTGATTGAAAAACCTTTTTTGAAAATCTATTTATAAACTCTTAATTACATGTACAATATATTCTCAAAATATTAACAAAATAAATATATTCTGAATTGGCTAAAAAATTACCCGAAATAAGCTGTTCTACACCTAATTCCTCCTTAAATGTACCTTAGCTGAAGCTCAATTTTTTTTATTAAAATTATTTTATCGTATTTCATGTATATACTAGATTCTTAATGACAATGAGTTTTTGACACCCGGGTTTTGTCTAATGGATATTTAAAAAATTGAATGGGAACGGTACGTGCATAGGAGCAAAATACAATTATAGGTTTTATATACCCCGTTTGAGATTACAATTTAAAACACAAATTAGTTTACAATAATTTGAGCTTAACAAAATATATATCTTTCTTGAGCACGTCTCTATGATTGGGCACAATCTACAGAGATGGTCGATTTAAGTATAACTATAATCTTGTAAATGTCCAAGTAGATTAATAAATGATTATGTTTAATTGTTAAATTGTGATTGAGAAAACTTTTTTGAAAATTTGTTTATAAACTCTTAATTACATGTACGATATATTCTCAAAATATTAACAAAATAAATGAATTGGCTAAAGAATGATCCGAAATAAGCTGCCCTACACCTATTTCCCCTCTTAAATGTACCTTAGCTTAAGCTCAATTTTCTTTATTAATATTATTTTATCTTGTCTCATGTATATACTAGATTCATAATGGAGGCTTATTTTATGGAAAATTTATATACGAAACAAAACTTTTTTGGCTATTATTTTTCAATACCCTTTTTTGGCGACTTTCATGTTGAAAAGTTAAGTGAAATTTTATACCATCCCGACGATGTATGTCGATAAAAAATCGAATAATTTCCTCTAAGATTCGCATGTAATTCATTCGTCGGGTCAAAGATGTTTTTTTGTGCGTCGGCTGATGCGGGAATAAAAGGATTTACATCGTATTATTGTTGTGTATGCTTTTTATTTTCGCCGCCTTGAATCTAAAAGCATGTTTTTTTTTCGATTTCAGGGGGGCTTTCGCTCGCAATACAGTTCTTCGGGTGCTGAACATGTCTTTCAATCAGATAAAAAAGCTGGATTCAAACTCGTTCAGGGGAATGAGGTTTTTGAGACGTCTCTTCTTGTCTGATAACATAATTTCAGACGTGGGCAGAGGAACGTTCTCGGGGTTGCAGCGTATTGGCACCATCGATCTGGCTAGGAATTTTCTCAAGAAGATTGACTTTCAGATGTTTTATCAGTTAAATTTTGCTGAGGTAAGTCTTTCTAATTTAATATAGACATTTCTTAATTTCCTTCCTTTAGTTGGTAGATGTATCCGAAAATAACGTAACCGAAATTCAAAAACTGGCCTTCAAAGATCTGTATTTGACTACCATTAATTTGTCGAAGAACAATATCAGTAAAGTTGAGAGTGGGGCTTTTGAAAACTGTGCCAATATCACTAAACTGGATTTGTCTTACAATCAATTGGGTACTTTGCCTAAAAGGGCTTTCGATGAAACCACATATGCCACGGAATTGCAGTTCTCCTTCAATCGGTTTACATCATTTGAACAGGTACATATATTTTTTAAGGTTAATCATATTTTTATAGTTAATAATTTTGTTTAACAAACAAATTAGCGTCAGTTTTGATACAATAATTATGTAAATATAAGTTATATTACGGCGTTCAAAAATTAGAAAACTTCGTTCTTTTGAAAAACGAATGAACATGCCTAATTGATTTCTTTAAGTTGGTAGGACTTAGTTTCTTTAAGTAATGTCATTAGTTAATCATTTTTCTCCAATAACAGTTTTGTATTTACAAGATCAGTAAAATAATTAGCAAAGAAAACATTTCTGAAAAGTTCAAAGTCATCGTATGTTTGGTTGTGATGTTATACAGAATAGGAGCTGTCGATTGATATGAATTATTTAATAAATTAGATGTTGTTCTCCACATTTACTCATAAGAACTATATAACCTTAACCAAACCGGGAATATACTGCTTTGGCATCATCAACTTAAAACTAACTAAATTGGATACATTTAACCTTTTACTTATACAATTTGTGAGACACCATTTTTGAGATTTTACGATTATTAATTGCGATATATACTGAGATTAGTTTTAACAAACTGCTTTATTTAATACACCTATCTAAACATTTGAAGGCTTTATATAAACGAACTAAAGAATTAATCTATGTGCAATAACAGAGCAACAACAACGTACAACGTGGTTTCTCTCGGGGGTGTGCAACTCCAATGGTTAGTAGTGGGGCAAACTTTTGCTTAGTTCAATCATTGGCGGCGCTGACAAATTGAATTTGATTGGTTAGTTTAAAATAGTTATGTAGAAACCTGTAAGGAAAATACTTTGCTTTGATTGGTCTGCCATTTCGCCTGATTATTTTGTGACGTCACATTTATTGGCCAATAATATTTAAATGAAAATCAAATTTAATTTTTAAAATTAATTTATTAATATAAAATCCTATACAAATATACATAAGTGTAAATAATATATATATATATATATATATATATATATATATATATATATATATATATATATATATATATATATATATATATATATATATATATATATATATATAACAAAAAGCAAAAAAATGACAATTATGAACTCTATTTAAATCCCTCATTGTTGATATTGCATTAACTTCATTAAACCAAAAATACAATCACACCTCATAATAACTTAAAATTTGGTCTTGAAAATCATTATGGATTGGACAGTTGAAACACTAAAAATGTATGTGTTTTTTAAAGATATTTAGATTTTAGAGTATTTAATCTGTGGAACTACTTATTATAGAATTTAGACAAATACTGCATGTTGTCTCTTTTTCGGGAGTTTTGTTAAATAGGCAAAAATACAATATTAAACTCTTGTTTTTCTCAGAGCAAGGTTCTCTGGAAGTGAAAATATAGATTCGATTGGTGATTTAACAACCTCAAGTGGTACTAGAACTCCCGTTAAAAAAGAATATAAGTTATCTAACATGTTCATCTTCTTTACAATTTTCTCCGGGAGAATGATGTGAAAAAATTGAAGTGATGATGTGCCCTTTTAAAGATTTCTCGAACATATTACGTGAAGAATGCTGTTTCTACCTCCATGACCTCTAATAGAGCCAACAAAATTCTTAAAGCAATCTTGGTTAGGATTTGTTAAACAAATGTAGTTATTTGTAAATTTAGACTAAATAGATTTCTTTAAGGTAATAAATTCCCTAAAAGTAGCAATTAAATTTTTAATTGATGGCACCTTAACAAATATTTTCTTCAAGGCAATCAAATTTAAATATACAATACCTTTACTATAAAATTATTGAACACCGATTGTTCTAAAAAGTTAAAGTATTACAAATATTTTAGGGATATTTTACAATTAAAAGTAGTATTTATTACTACTAATTATCCAGTTATATTAATTATTACCTTCTTGTAAGATAAAAACAATGTTGGACATGCATTTACCCTAATACCTGTTCGTGAAGGAAGGGTAATTCTAAATTTTTCACTAAAATGTTCGTGACAGACACCATGACGTTGATATATTTGCATTGTGGTTTATCCAGGTAACTTACTACTATTTACTTGATCAACTCATTTTTGGAAAGGAGCGAGATCAGTCTTTGGGAAACGATATCTAATTTCTGTAGTAGATTTTTACACCGGTACACTACATCTTTTACGACACTGACGCATTGTCATCAATTTTCATATTATTACTCCATAATAATTAATGTAAAACTATCTCTTTGTATTTCTCATGTATTATCTCTTTGCATTTCTCACTACGGATATGGGCATAACATGTTGAACCAATGATCCTTAGATGTTTGGTTCGCGGCTTCTTTCCATTCCATATTTCGAAGGACTAACACCATCTATAGATAATTTTCCCATTCTGTTCAGAATATATACTGCAGTGTTAACTAACTCAGCTCATAATCCTGGTGGATAGGTTGAATATTTCAAGGTCTTGGCCATTTCAACTACAGTTCAATTGTGTCGCTCACAAACTCCATTCTGATCAGGAGTGTAGGGTGCCATCAACATTTGTGTAATTCCGTTTTTGCGTAAGATAGATCTAACCTCTTCATTATCAAACTCCTTGCCATTATCACTCAGCATCTCTTTTACTGAATGTCCCAATGTCTTTGTGTACCTTAGGAAGTCCTTGAGCGCTTCAATTACCTCTGACTTTTGTGCTATAAAATAACAATACCTAAAGTTTGTATAATTATCCTTAAACAAAACAAAGTAACGTTTATTTCCGAATGATTCATCAAAAGGTCCACATCTGTTGATATTAGTTCACCTGGAGTTTTTGACATCTCTCTTGTGCCAAATGGTAAACGATGTGCTTGGCCTTCATATGTACATGGTTCACAGATTTCTGCTTTAATTCATTTTAAGAATTCATTATTTAATAAAATAATTAATACAAAAATTAGTAGAGTATACAATATCAAAATGCACGTATCAATTTAAAGAAGTGTAATGTATAATTTATTACAGAAAATTCTTATAATACTTTTCTGGTACCAACTTATAGATTTCCAAATAACAAATGGACAATTATGTTAAATAGTATAAAAATTGCTTGAAAATCATAGCAAATATAATAATTAAAAAATGTCATACCTAAATGCGTTTAGTATAACTATAATCTTGTTAACGACCAAATAGATTAATAAGTGATTATGTTCAATTGGTAAAAAATCTATCTTATGTTTATATTATATATATAATAGTTTTATTCATATTATTTTTCCTCCGTCCTTTTTTATCCTCGTCTTCATCTAGTGCTGTTGATAATTCTGCTACTCCCTTTTAATTAATAATTTTTATTTAGTCATTTTATGGTTTGTAAACATGTTTGATATATACTTTTTTTTTAAATTTTAGATTCCTCTTCATAATATGACCGGGTTGAAAATTTTAAACGTTTCTTACAACATGATTGAAAGTGTTCCAAAAAAGACTTTCCCAAAGCTGTATGAGCTTCATACCATAGATCTATCTCATAATAACTTGTCGGGTAATATCATAATCTATGTAAAATTAACTCTAATGACTTTTATCTTTTATCTTCAATTTTAGATATTTATAACTCAGTTTTCCAAACATTGTTTTCTCTTAGAACCTTGGATCTGAGCTATAATTCACTAGAATCCATCAAACCTAGTACTTTTGGACCTTTACCTACTTTGCTTAAGCTAGATATGAGTCATAATAAATTAGAAAGCATTGCTAAAAGTGCTTTAACCAGGTAATATACAATAAACAAACCAACATTTAACTAAACTTAGCGAGTTTTCTTGCCGTTTCAGATTGGCAAGTACTAGAGAATTGATAGTCAGTCATAACCAATTGAGTTCCCTATTCATCCTGCCCATTTCTACGTCTCATTTGGATCTGTCTCATAATAATTTCGAGGAAATACCTCCGAAACTCTGGCCCTCGATGAATTCTCTGCTCAGTTTGGATTTGAGTTCTAACAGATTAGGAAATAGCTTGGTATCGGGAAGTTTTAAGAATCTGCTGACTCTACAGAGATTGTATTTGAACTATAATCAAATGACTGAACCACCATGGGCTTCCATTAGCGAACTGACTTCTCTTCAGTATCTTTATATGAAGGTACAGTACTATTAATAATTTTGAGGTTCTTAACGTTCGGTGACTGATGATTTCATATATTCGTATCTTCTAATTTAATTTATTTCTAGGGTAACAATTTAACGAAACTAGCAAAGAATGCTTTTGGTAAAATGCCTGTTATGTTCGAGCTCGACCTTTCTTATAACAACATTAACAATATAACAGTGAAAGCTTTCGAGGGATTACTGCAGTTACTGAATTTGAAACTCAACAACAACAACTTAACATTCATCCCCAACGGGGCATTTCAAGGTAAATAGCATAAGAAATTTTGATATGATATATAATAGTTTTTAGATTTGATAGATGGCCTTTTGTTAAATGAATAATTAAGTGAAGTAATTTTATTTATTAGATTCATTTACCTATTAGAAAGCAAATATATTTAAAAAAATTAAATATTATTATTATAAACAAACATACAATTAATTTATATGTAATTGATACATTTTTCGTTCGAATCCTGCAGGGCATGGCGCTACTTATTGTATAGATGTTAGTTAGCTTAGTGGTTGTTTTTAATATTTATTTTTCCTTGTTATATATCTTCTTATGATACAATTTTAGTTGATTTACTTCTTTTATTAATACTAAATTGTAATACTTTTCGGCAATCTCCTCTCTTCATTACCTTGTTTGTTTTAAAGACTAGATATTAATTTATTTTATAAAATTACTGTACCAAACCACATACTCTTCAATCTAGTCGAATAAAAACTAAGAAACAAGTGTGCACGATTCTAATGTTTTTCGTTTTACGATCACAATTGTTATTATCTATGAACGTACAGAGATATAATTTACTTATTCTAATAAATACATTAAATCATTATACATATTATAAACAACACGTATTTTTGTTTCAATATTGTTGAATTTCAATGAGAACACTATGATCCATACATAAGTTTTCTAATGGTTTTGAAACATCAAATATGGTGGGAAGATTATGGAAGACCATGCTTGTGCTGGATGGTTTTTGCATTTCGAAAGGAAGAAAATATTAAGAAAAGCCAACAAATTAAGGAGGACTCGAGGACGAGAAGGAGAAAAAAGTTCACTTTCTAATAGGCATATCTGCTAAATTCTTTCCTCGACTTCTCAAATAGAACCAAACAAAATTTTTGATGAATTAGAAGTTTTTGACTAAAATTATTATAAATGATGCAAATTGGTATTACCAGTATGCTATCATCATAAAGCAAAAGTTAAGCCAGTGGAAGATTCTCAACTACCTTGTAACAAAAAGTGGGAGGTCGAAATCGGATGTCGGAAATTTATTTGAATAGAACACAGAACCACAGAACTGCTATTTTTTAACTCAGGGGTGGTTTGTCGTTTTATAGTGTCAACATTTGCCAAACCTAGACCTGTGCGTTTATTTCCTTTTTGCAAAAATGGAGAAAACAAGAATCTAAAAGGGAAGAAATTTAACACGGTGGTGGTCATGGAGCACATCTAATTCAAGAATAGATTCTATTCCAATTTTTGGATGTATTAGGTTGTTAGTGTTGTTGCATGTATTCTGATAACATTTTATTTTAAAACGGCATTTATTATCATTCTAAACTTAGAATGAAGAAGCACTAAACAATGTAATCCCCGGTCACCAATTTGGATTCCAAGAGAATGGAGATTCCAACATAGAGTGTATTACTTTGCTGCCTTTTTGGACATAAGTCAAGACATTGACTCAGTCCGGCATGATGGATTGGCTACAAACTTAAAAAACGCTTCCACATACATATCACTACATACTCTTATCCTACATCAAGTGAACGAGCTTTGCGCGAAATACGCTGTGATTCGATTATACCTGTTTTAGACTGTGGGTCTTTCATGTAGTGAGGACACAATGACTGCGGCCTTCGCTGACGACACTGACTTAACCGTGGGGAATAAGGGCAAACAATCCAAGTCCGGTACTGAGAATAGGAACATGTCTGTCCGTAAAATTATATAACAAAAATATCCTATAGAGAGACATGAAAAATGCTTGGGCCTTTACTTAGATCGTAGATTAACTTGCCAGATGCACGTCCGGATCAAGCGTATATACCATTTAAGCAATGAGAGGAAAATGATACGGCATATGGAACGTAAGCAACAGCAATAATGATATAATAGAAATATTACAATTTGGAATATGAATTAAGGAACTTGCTCAATATTCCTCAAAGTATGAGCAATAGGTACATGTATCTAGACCTGAATTTGAGAATGGTGAAGCAGGAAATAAGTCAGCGTATCATAAAATATCAGAGGACAGACATATATTAATCAAAATATTTTGCGATATTAATAGCGATCCAGTTTCGCTTTTGTTCAGCATATTGAAACTATGTTCTAGTCAAGCCATGCTGAACCAATCTGAACAAGTAGTAATCTCTGGTGACTATGCTGGATATGGCAGAGCTTCTTAATCGAGTTCCTTATCCCTTATATTCTTACAATATGTGAGCTTTTTCATGCAAGAAGATGACTTTGTGTTATGATTTTAGTAGTAGAAAGTAGAAATTCACTACGCCTTGTTTATTCTACCCTATATAGATCAAGACCTTATGGCCATTAATATTCCACTTCGATATCAATGTGGATGTCTCTCCTATACCAATCCACTATCATTCATTGCCGGTCATAATATGCTACAGAAAACATTCATATCTGGCAAACAATGAAACCTCGAAGTTCCGAATCTCTTCAGTAAATTTGTGATTTTCCTTCATTTTGAATCTTTTCCATCGCATATAAGCGTTTGGAAGCAATTGGTACATCAACTGCTAAATTAACTGAAAGCTCTTGGAAAGTTTGAACTGGGTTTTCGTCCAATAAGTTTTGCAGTTTCTTGTCTTTTTTGGGTCTTCTTTCTTTGTAATCCAAGTGAAATCCACTTGAAACTAAAATCGACAATTGGGATATGATGAATCAGCATCGCATCATGTTTCTAAAATTATTTGATAGGCTTCGGCTGTAGAGTTCTTCTTTGAGCATTTCATGATTCTGAATAGATGAATTGCACAGCATTTCTAATTTGTTATTTCATCAGTGACTGAATCTGGAATATGATTGTTGAAGTAATGTGCATTGGCATCATCGCAGAAAACGTTTATTCAGGGAAGTAGCATCGATAACTCTTTACAAATTTTTGTGTGTTCATTGTTTGCCTGATGAGGAACAATTCTTCAAGGCGATTTGCAGTTACTTGTTACATATACTTAATTTTCCGGAGGACCTTGTTGTGATGAAGCAAATCAGAGAAACAAAAGCACTGAAAAGCAACCAAGAAAGTTTAAAAAAAACTACATTTTTAAGAAGTCACCGAACAGTTAGATACAAATATATTCTAAATAATTTAAAATATAAGTACAATAATCATTAATTACTTTCATCCATATACTGTTAAGGTTAGAGGTGAATAATTCTATAGATATTCTAAATAATTTAAAATATTTTTTTCTAAATTAATTAAATAATTTAAGTACAATAATCATTAATTACTTTCATCCATATACTGTTAAGGTTAGAGGTGAATAATTCTATAGATAAGAGTTACTCGCTAGCATATAGTCTTAATTTTTTTCTGGTATGATAAATTGATCCTCTTTATTTTTGAATTTCTTCACAATGGTTACTAATTAGGTAAATCTCTTAATCCCTGACAAATGAGTTAATTATTTTTTGAATGAACCAGTGGAAGGTGCTGCATTAAAAAGACAATACTAATTATTTAATTTATCATTCGAAAGCGGAAATTTTCTTGGGATGACGCTGTTTAATGCGGATTTATAGTTTTTAATTAATTATCAAACAGCCAATTTAAAACAGTAGTCAGAACCGTTAAGCCTGATCGCCAGATCGATGTGTAAAGGGATACGGCTGGATAAAAGGGAATTTATTTGATTTTCAGGTCTGGTCGCACTTTCGGATCTGGATTTATCCTGGAATAGATTAGTGAAGCTGGATAACAAGACGAATGGAGTGTTTGAAGATTGCTTGTCGCTGCAAAGGGTAAGATTTAACCTTTTTTTGTTCATTTGGGTGCTCTTTGTAGTTCTTTATAGTCATATGCTTTAATGAATTTGCCTTATGACCTTTTAAATATATTAGGGAATGTATTTAAACTGATTTATATTTAGAAATGTTATATTTCTAATTTTATTCGATATAAATATTTAATAGAAAATTATGGTAAATTGTGAAGCATTTCAAAGAAACAGAAAACTAAATGAATATAAAATGTTAATTAATTGAATTAGTTTTTAAAAAAAATTCTATATAATTAGAGTTTATACTCTTCAATATATAAAAAGTACTTGGACGTATTATTACCTTCAATATTAATAATGACATCATCAAGAGCGGGAAAAGCATTAGCCATTTTCTAGTTATTTCTGTTTTTGTGTTTATTATTATCGGTTTATGCTAATATTGCGAGATTTTTAACAATATCTAGAGTTTTAATCATTTTAATAATTATTATAACACATCCTCGACAACATCCATTTTTTAAATAGAAATTTGAATTTCTATGTCATCATTATCATATTGTGATTTCGATACTTAGTTATATTTAACATAATACATTTTTATATTGATAATTATATTGAGTTACTTTGTTCAGAATTGTTAAATCTGTACTAGATATGATAATAGTATAACAAAATGGAACAGATAAATGCTAAGAAGAGGAGGATATAATGGTAAATTGTTTCATTACATATTTCTTCAGAGAATTTGATAAACCTAATTATAGGAAGAGGTACACTCCTAGATGGACCCAGACTAATTTTTTTACGCTCATTGTTCACTTTAACTACTTGACAACTTCAAGAAGAGAGAAGAACTTTTCTTTAATTCATTTTTTTCAGTTTTTGTTTCAGTTAATTTGCCTTTAGCAATGCCTTCTATCACTTTTTATTCCAAAGCTAACATTTTTGTCTTATTAATATATTTATATAATATTGTTGTATTTATTTTTAATTCAACAAACTGTATTTAGGATCTTTGTTCTAGTTTATATTTAGGGCTCAGTTCCAACAATATTAGTCAAGCTGATCTCTGCTAAAACTTAACTTGCTGAGCAGACATTATCTAAGATATTTGTCACTTTACGTCATGTTAATTTTCGAAAACTTCACATTTGTATTATATAAATTATTTATCATGCATTGATATGGTTGATGATTCTGTGCACCATATATCTGCACATTTTGTAGCTTAATCATTAGTTAACCTTCCATGATATTAATAATTGTGAGAACTTCCAAAATTGACAGCGACAATTTTCCCAACATGGCACCTATACTGCAAAATTTAAGCGCTCTTATTTGGGAACTCTATGAATTTGTTTCTTTCTTTTATATTTTATGAATATGGTGTTAAGTAACTGTGTTTTAATGAATTATAACTTGTGTTTTAATTAATCTAATATGATTTATTAATAAATTTGAATCGATGAGATTGCGATATTAATATTCATTTTATTTTCTTAAAGATGCAAAACAACTCGCAAATTAAATTTTAAAAATGAATAATTAAAATTTAATTATTGGTATAAAAAATATCTAAAAATAGCTTATTATTTAAAAATAAGTAAAAAGTATTTGTTAGCAATCACGGTATAATTAATGTTTAATGTTCGTTGAAAATAATTTAAATAAATATGATAAAAGTTTTTGTTCGGCTCCAAATTCTAATTATTCAATCGTTATGTATTTTCCTTTTACGAAACGGCCACCCTGACTGTCTCCAAAAAAACAGCTGCCGTTAGCACGTATATTTTCCATCCCTTACATAAATTTTCCCAAATACAATGCAAGGGGTCACCCTTAGGTTTTTCTCTCGTTTTGAATAACATGCGAAATTTATAAATCAAGTGAGCATAGCATTTTGATTGTGCGCTAATGTGCTGAGTAAAATCTTTCATCCTACAAGGGGAGTTTAGAAAGTATATGGCGGGGACTTCTGTTCATTTATTTTTAAAAGGCGTGCCGTTTCAATGTTTTTAATACTACTCCGACATACATATGTTGATGTCTAACCTCTAACGTAATATTAAGAAATGTATTTTAATTACATTAATTTTGCTACTAACAGATGGTTCTACTGTGTATGGACTCGTATCGGGTACATTTGTAACCAACTTATTGTTGAAGCTTAACTGAATGAATCATATTGAAATCATTTCGTCGAAGTGTGAACAATTTTTTTTGTACATTGAAA
The DNA here is from genome assembly GCF_030347505.1 of Rhynchophorus ferrugineus. Classification (NCBI taxonomy): domain Eukaryota; kingdom Metazoa; phylum Arthropoda; class Insecta; order Coleoptera; family Curculionidae; genus Rhynchophorus; species Rhynchophorus ferrugineus. The sequence goes on along the minus strand of NW_027472583.1, from coordinate 43,405,126 downwards.
ATATCTAAATTTGTATCCAGTAAATCGTATTTTCTATTTTACTGTTTCGCATTTTTTTTTCAATTTGAGGAAAAATGTGGCCGAAGGTCATCGAATCAGAAAACTGGTTTCGACATTTTAAAATGGTGATTTTGACATCAAAAACAAGAACGTTCAGGACAAGCAAGAAAAATTGAAGACGACGATTAGAAGCCAATACTTGATGAAACCATCTATGGTGATCCCTATGGATTACAATTTATGCATTTGAGTCGAACATTGAGCGAAAAATAGCTGAAATACGAATACAGAAGACTCAAAAATGTTATTCTTCAACATAACAATGCTCGACTACATATTATAACAACTGTGAAAATAAATTTGGAGTAATTAAAATCGGAAATGCTACCTTCCCAAGATATTCTCCAGACCTTGCTCCTTCTGATTACTACTTGTTTTTACATATGAGTCGTGACTTGTCCGAGTTTCTTATGAGGATACAAGAAAATGGGTTGATTTGTGGATAGCCTCAGAAGATACATTATTCTTTCGAGATGGAATGCTTAAATTACCTGAAAAATATCGATGAATAATACTTTGAATAGAATATATTATACCGACTTTTACAATAAAGCTTCAAATAAAAAAATATTTGAAAGCTTATTTATAGGACTATAATATTGAGAAAATTTGATTAACAAAATTGTGGAGGGAATGGTTCCAACATCTTTGTAAGCATCATGTATTTTTTATGGCCAATATTAGAGAATTTACACGTGGAATGATTTTGATTCCAATAGGAAGGCTGAATCTCACATCAAATCACATCAGATGCGTAACAATGATAACTATTGCGTAACTGTTGAATTATATTTGGCATTTTCTTAGTTATTCTAATGGAATTCATTAGCCAGCGGATGCTTGGTAGATAGTGGACAATTTTTATAGGGATAAGGACTGGTTTAATATCCAGGATTATAATTAACAGTCGATTCTGTTCTGTCGATGCTGTTCGTAATTTTGACATACAAATATAAAAAAGTTGACAGACATACGAAGGTAGCTATTTATATTTATGGCCTTGGTAGTTTGTCAGGATATCTGAAGTTTTCATTGGAAACTTGGTGTTGTTGAACATTTAGATACTACAATTTCAGGCAATTCCTGTTCCTTGAAATATTCATCTCGATAAAGTGAATTCAATGAATGAATCATCCGAAGTCGGTGTTATGCCAAAAAAAAACATTGAGAGTTTACAGAGGTGAATCATATATGTTTGCCATAGAGTCTGGAACAAGACGGAAATCGTATATAGTCGGTATTTTAAGACGAACTAAATCCAATAAGATTTCTTCACGGAAGCTTCCTTTAGTCGCATCACCAGTCACGTAGTAAGTGGCATTAGACCAACGTGGGGTTTTTGCATGATAAACGACTATTTGTTTGCTAGAAGTCTTCGAATAAAAATTTGGAATATGCTGAAGAAGAAACAAATCAATCTCCATTACACTGCCAATGCTAACATATCAGCACAAACAATAGAATTTTTCACTTGCCAAGGTAGTATATTAATATATAATTCACTGTAAAGTCTTAACTCAGAACCAAATTATTTATGAAACGGGAAAAAAAACCGATTTATACTTTTGCATTAAAAACAAATTACTTGGTGAATGATTTTCGACACCCGAAGAAATCGTAGATATGTTCAAACAATTACTTTGGAGTTATCAACAGGAGTGGAGAAGATGCTACGGAAATTGTTTCTAACAAATGGAAAAGTGCATTGATTTTCATGGAGAATATTTAAAAAACTAGTGAATTCAATTTCGATTACCAATATGAATTTTTTTCGCAACCCTCGAAATGTGTTTTTAAGTTGGTTTAATAGAATGAAAATGTTAATTACCAAAATAATCATCGTTTTCGTTTAATTAATAGTGTCTTGTAACTAAAGCGTTTTAGTATATTTAACTAATAATGTAGCAAAATATCTGAAATTATATTTGGATAAAACAAAAAGCATTTAAAAATACGTATAGATTTAGTTTCAATAATCTTAAAAAAATGAATATAGGACTATATATAATACATAAACCATCATACAGATTAATTATTTAGTAAGTTATTTATATGTTATTTTTTCTGATCGAAGTTCTTAATTGAAGTTTAAATGAAGAAGTGTAATGCTATATTGTACCATGTATATTTTAACATTCTTACTACTATTATTGTAACATAATAAATTTAATTAATTTTTTGAGTATTCTTGATTAACGATGCCAAGAAATTGAACTGTTTCAACATATATGTTATATGTTGGTGAAGTTGCCATTTGTGCTGATTATTCCTATCGATATTTGTGGGAATTACTGTTTCTGGTCAAATAAGGTCTGTTAATAATTTCGTCTAACATTCTTTATTTATGAATCTCTGAATAATTATAATATGGGAAATGTGTAAAAAGGAATATGACATTATCAAGATTTATTACTATGAATAAAGTATATGTAAATTATATTTATAATTATATCCAATCTGAAGGATTAAATTTAATTGAAGCTGTATCACATTGTTGTAGTTTATGTTTGGTCATTAATAAAAAAATTTCGAACGTATATATATAGAAAAAAATACATAAAAATGTTTGGTAAAGATCGTGAAGGTTTACTATAAGAAACAGCCATAAATCAAATAAACTGTAAAAATACCCACATAATATTAAAGGCTGTATAAAAATATATGTTCTTTATGGCATAACATTTTATTGCCATACAAAAAAAAACAGAAACAAAACGAAATTGTTTATTATGTATTTAATGTTAAGATGATCCTGTTGTAATCATCATTTTAAATGAAACAGTTTTTGTAAGGATTAATTAAATATATTTTAATACTCCTATTTATCTTTAAAATAGAATATATTAGGAAAAAATATGTTTCCTATTTGTTTAGAAAGACTCATCTTGATTTTCAATATTTTTCAATATTATCATTGGGTGCTTGCATGTATCGTGATTTATTTTTTAACTTAAAAAGGCGTTTGTTGACAAAAACTGGTACAATATATATTATTAAAAATACTTTCATCATTTTCTACAACTTTTATCTATATGGCGATAATGTTTTGAAAGAACTTCAACATTTCGAAACGGTACTGCAGCCAAGTCATGGTGCATTAAAAATGAACACATGGTATCTATTGAGTATGTTGGGTGCGACAAAACTTCCTGATAGAGCTGCAACAGTGTATCTTTCACATCTTTTGAACCGTGTGATCGAGCATTGCCATACAAGAGAATGACTTTGTCTGCTACTCGCTATATCTGGTCTTTTTTCCAGCAACACATTGTTCTCGTACATTTTCTTCAATTGACGTCGGTAGATATCAGCAGTAACATTTCCATTCGGTTTTAGCAACTCGTAACACATTATTTGTAATCAAGATTTTATCCATTTAATCCAAAAAGGCTTGCATTTTATAGTTGCGTTCTTCCGGTTATAATATCTAAATTGTAATAATTGTTATATTTAAATACATATTACGTCTGGTTATGCGTAGATGATCCTAGAACAGTGGAGATTAAACAAAGAAACTAAACAAATGACATCATAAAAGGATAAAAGCCAATTAAAATGGAAATAGAGAAAACAATACAACAAGAAGGCAATGTCATATGTAGCTAAGCTGGCCATTGAAGATATTAACGTGACAACAAAGGCCTATGCGAGACTTAATTGGATAGGTATACATTCAACTGATTTTATGAGATATATTATAATATTTAAATTAATTTTGTTCGAATGTTTGAAAAGGCCACATCTATATTAAATTTTTATTTGCAATTAATTAATTTAAAAACTTATTTTTGAGTTTTTGAGGCTAGATTCATTTAATATTAAGATTTTTGTTATTTGGTATTTTTTATATTGAGCGTTATATTCCATATTAGCTGAACTTAATAATAACAAAATAAGAAATTGATTGGCGTTAAATATATTATTTATATCGATGCATGAGCCAGTGTATAAAAGAAGAAGAATTAGTAGACGGCGCTGTAATTTGTATCGATGCTGTTCAAAATTGTATAAAAGACCAGAGATGTAAATAAAGTCTCTCACTATCGGCCCGCCATGGTTAGTTCCCCTCCCCGATCTTAACCATAATGTCTTGGAATGCATTTTCCGTGCATGGTAAGAAGGAGGAACTTATCGCCGCATTGTTGACACACAATGTCGACATATTGCTGGTGGCACAGCCATCGCCGTTAAAAATAACATCAATCACATCCAACAGCCATCGCAGTCTTTTTCAAGTCTTGAACACACCTCCATAGCAATCGAGTCGAATAGCAGGTGAATTCAATTCACATCACTCTATCGAATGTATGGCAAGTATGGCACCACGTAATATTCATACTTCTAACGCGAAACAGCTTGGTCTACCGAATGACCTAGTCTCATGATAGATTCATACTTGGATGGTAAGTTCTTTCAAGTGAGTGCCGGTGACGCAGTCTCCTCTCAAAAACAATTTCCGCAGGAGTTTCGCAAGTTGCTCCACTAGCCCCAGCCCTATTCAACCTTTATATGGCTGATTTTACACTCCACTAACTTTCCCACACAGCATTTTATGCAGATAATACCGATTTTTTCAATAGCGTGTACAGTCCACTATTTACACTCCTCTACAGTAAAAGTAGACTCCCAATCCCACAGAAAGCGACTCTGTATAAAATACTAGTCCGTCCAGCCTGCCTCTACGGAGTACAGGTGTGGTAGAGGTATGTCTCTAAGAGACAACTTGTACTACTTCAAATGTTCCAACCCAAAAAAGTCCGCGCGTTGCTCAATGCCCCATGGGTTATTCGGGACGTCAACACTCACCTCGAATCAGGCATCCCATTTGTGAAGAATTTCACGAACATGCTCAGTGTAAGATTCTCCATAGGCGCTTTAGAACACGACAATACCTTGATTAAATCCCTACCTATCCACAAACCTCGGTAGTAAACCAACTACGACAATCCCAGTCGTAACCTAGGGTCTCCAATCAGCAAAAGACCATTTGGTTCTAGCTGGTCATCATGGAAAAAGAAAACAAAAAGAAATAAAGTCTCTCTTTTGTTTAAAAGTAAGAAGATGACTGTATGGAACAGATGGAATTAAGGTGTGGAGCACTAGAGCACTCAAGGATCAATGAAACACCAGAAATATGTGATCTTGAGTTATTGGTAGGATAGATGAAATATTGTAATCAGTAGAGTAATTAGTAATGTAGTAATTAAGAGTTTAGTAATGCAGCCGTGTATAATTTACAAGGATTAGCGGAGAAATAAAAAAAAATAGAAATATGGAAAGCAATAAAAGGATAAAGAGGATAAAAAGAAACATTGTAATCAATGGAGAAGAGTTTAGTAACTCAGCTGTTTATAATTTACAAGAATAAGTGAAGTATTAGAAAATTAGAAACAGGGGGTCCAACAGAATTACAGGCCCACTGAAGCACTAGTAAACTAGAAACATGGGTCTCTGACCTCTGTAACTCTTTACAGGTAGGATAAAAAAGCCATTGAAACCAGTGGAGAAGAGTTTTTAATTTGCAAGGACCAGAGAAGTACTGAAGACTACAAACATGAAGTCCAACAGAATTACAAGTAGGATAGGAAAGGCATTGAAACCAATGGAGAAGAGTTTAGTATTTAGAAGTATAAGAATTTTGATATAAATATCAACAAAACTGCAAGATAAAGCAACCGATGTTGTAATCGTATTTTTAAATGAAACAATGGACTAAACATCTATATGAAAATCAGAGGGTTTAATTACGGAAACAAGATACCAGCAATTAAATCAAGCATTGTTCAGGTAAACTATTTGAAGATCAAGTTACAGTTGGAGAGATCAGATTATGACTATTGTTTATTGACAAAGGGTAATAAATATTCTGTAATATTCAATGCTGATGCATTAATAAAATGATACGAAGAGGAAACAGTGGACTTAATGGAAAGTCTTTATGAAGTATAAAGGAAGTAGAATTTTTTCTTTTAATGGAAATAGAACAGACATCAAGTGTTTATTTCATCATTTAATGACTGCTCAAGGAAATATGGAAGATAGCAACACCGATTGAAATTAATATTAACATCAGCAAAAGTGGAGAAATAATTTAAAGGGTACTACATAGAAGATTAAAATGCAGTTTTATATACGTTTCGTTAGTTACAAGATCGTATCTAAACAGAACAATTTTATACACTAATCGAAGTCAACTTTAATATAGATGACAGTGAAGTAATAATTAAAGTTGTACTAAAAGTTATAGATAGATTAGAAAATATTTAGATAGATCAATAAAAGGCGCATGGAAAGTTCCAAAAAGAGTACTACAATACCTCAGTGGTACGAAGGACTGGACTGGTTGAAGGAGCAAGTTATGAAGACTGGGATGGTAACCAACTGGGAAAAGTTTTAATGGATTCAAACCAATTTTTAAAAGGAACCCAGTGGCATGGAATAAATTCATTTGAATTCAAATACACATTATGTTTGGCAGCCCAAGAACAAACTAAATAATTAGTATTAAAAGTGGACAGTGTTTTGGCGATTATTTTTATGATTGTTCAAAAAGAGAATTATGTCTAGAGAAGAAAATTGATAACAATCAAACGTAAGAACGTTTGTTTATCACACAATTGTGCAGACTTAATGAATTGAATTATTAATTAAAGTTAAATTCTCACCATGTAGAAACAAAATAGTTCTAAGTTTAAAAAAATTTGTATATAGAATGTAATAGTTTTCTTCTGACAATTTAAATGTATTTTTTATTTATAATGTTAATTAGGTTAAGTCGTTAGGTACATTTAAATTGAGATGGGGTGTTAAATATATGATTTAGAGTGATACAAGAGCCAGTGTAGAAGGTAAGAAGAATAATTAGTAAAGGACTTTGTATCGAGGCTGTTCAAAATGGTATAAAAGACCAGAGATGAAAATAAAGTCTCTCTTTTGTTCCAAAGCCATAAGTGCTGTTATTAATTAAGTCCCGTCTCGATACATAAGTGATTCGTAATATTTGAGCTATAGCAGTTAATTAGCATCTAATTAAAAATATATTTAAAATATTCATATCATGTCTTCATTTAGACGTCGATGCTAATGATCTTATTTTTAGTCCCTTCTACTTTTTTTATTTTAAAATTATGTGGATATGATTTTATGTAAAAATATAAATTATCAAATAAATATGTAATATAAATATAAATGTTTTAAAGAGCGGTTTTTATCGGAAGCTGCACAGCTATGGAAGCTCATTATTTGTTATTAAGACACTATATAACATGTCATAAATAAAATAAAATATTAACAAACGATATTGTTTCACATAATTTAATGTTATGTAAGAGAAAAACATAGTTTTTTTACTATCCAAATTGGTATAGCCCTAACAAATTTATTATATTTCACATTCCGTGCCTTTTTGTTGGCCAAATTTGCTTGTCTTAAAAACCAGACAGGCGTTTACAGATAGCCATCGTGTTGATTAATGAACTTCCTTGTCATCCTTCCGAAAGCGTAGATCGGATTGTTCTCGTATAGTTGAATGATGAAGACGTAATCGCCACAAAAGACACTTTCAGCTACTAATATATTTAAATGGATTCATTATAACAATAGAACGATATCTTTTATAGAAAACATATCATAATGAAATATATAACCTTTTTTTTTCTTTCAGTTGAACCTTAGCCATAATAGGGTAACTTTTATCACTAGGAAGATGTTCCCCAGTAATCCTTATTATCCTTACAAACTTAAGGAGATCGATTTATCCTATAATTCGATACCGGTCATCACTTATGACCTTATCTTTGGTACTGGGAGGGTAGAAGTTCTGAATATGAGTCATAATGCCATAGCTGACATTAGGAAAGGTAATAAAACATGTTAATAGATAGATAGATAACATAGATAATATTTGTTATTGTATGGTTTCGATAAGTAATAAATATCAAAATTCTTTTAAGCACTTGATTGGGTATTTATTGAGAAAAAATATTAAGCGATATCCAATTAAAATGTCTTCTAATAACATTTATTATATTAAAAAAAATTTCGTGTTAGTGTATCAGCCAGGCTTAAGGAAAGATTATTGAATTTCTCATTGTGTCTCTATTATGTTCCATAGAAATAAGCCAAATTTAAAACAATAAACCATTGTATTGTCAGAATTCTAAATTGTTTGTTGTATTTGTTATAATCTGTGGATGCATCTCTTCAGCGTCACGCGCTTCTCTGCTAATCTCCTCTGATAATTTTATGCTATGCTGTCTTATCTGTAGAAAATGATGGAAAGTTCAATCACCTAATATGTCCCATAATATTTGTTATTTCAACCGTTTTGAAGCAAATAATTTAATAGCGAGGGTATGACGGAGCATGAATCCAATTAAATATTTTTCTCTGCATGTCGTTTCCCTTATTCTAATGACTAATGATCATATATTGTTCTGTACACATTTTCCTTCTCAATATCCAAAATCTTCTATAGCATCTTTAAGCATTGGTTTTTGTCTTTTATATTTTTAATAACACGTTTTCAAAAACAGATTCTTTATTTTTGTATTTAGGCATTGGAACTATTCTGTCATTTTATTTCCGTTTCATTACCTTTAGGAAAAATTAATCCAATGTGAAGATTTAAGACTTCAAGAAAATGCTATTTCGTATTGACTAAAATTTTAAATAGAGGTCATTCTATCTCATCGTTCTTTATTTTGTTTGCTGAATTTTTATGAATATGAGTAATATGTTCTTTCGACGATTGTCGTTACTGTTATAACTGGACCGACACAGAAGGTTGCATTTTTCTTGAAGCATTTTTGCTTTTTGTCGCAATATTCTCTAAACATTAACGTACACTTGGAAATTACGCTTATGTCTAGTGAAAGAGTATTTTAATAATAATTTAATTAATCATAACGCATACATAATAAACAAACATTTGTTATTAAATAAAATGCGGTAATAAATTTTACAATATTTTCAGGTGTTATTGGTAATTTAACCAGCTTAAGAACGTTGGATCTATCCTACAATAAATTACATGATCTCACTAGCGAGCCAGATATTTTCAAGATGCCACGAAACTTATCCAGACTGTATTTGGCAATGAACGAGCTACTCGAAATACCTTGGTCAAACTTGAAGAATACCTCTCACTTGGATTATTTGGATATTAGCCATAATAAGATTCAGAAGATCGAGGCTGAAATGACAGAGCTAATTATAAAGGGTTCCAAAATTAATTTTGAAGGTACCGGTAATCGATATGGGAGATCTGTTTCTCTATTTGTTGGTTTTAGGTAATCCATTATATTGCGATTGTTTCTTGCGACCGTTGCTACGTCATTTCCGAAGTCAATTAATGCTGGACCCAGTTTTTAAGACCATAAGCTGCGTATCACCGCCTTATTTAGATTCTAAAGTCTTTTACCAGGTGGCTGAGGAACAGTTGACTTGTCCGTCGAATGTCAATACCACGAAGCTCATGGATAAATTGGATGGTGATTTCAATGTTCTCTCGGATTTGAAGTTCCGAGGACTTAGTTTGTAAGTATGGCAAAATATATTTCTTTTATTATTTTTCGGTGTATTTTTCATTATAATGTAGCTTAGTTCTATATAGACTACCTTTGCGAGAGTGTCTATATGTCTGCTCATACGCCATGTGTTGGCGCTATGTTCGCCAAGGTCCGAGGTGGTCCCATTGGAACAAAGTCAGAATTTGATGGGGAAGGAGGGAAATTGAGGGAAAACCTCATATTTTAAAGACACAAAGTTTTCACATATTTTTTTAATCTAAAATAATCAGATATTTGCGTATAATGTTACTCAACTTATGTAACGAAAAATCAGAAGTAGTTCAATTTAAAAGTTATTCAGATTGCTTTTTAAGCATTAACCATATCATATGAGAAGCCGTAGAAACACTGAAGGTCACTGTTTCTATGGTGTAACGGTTAGAATGTTAAGTCCATTCAATACCCAACGGGGGCAGCAACTTTTCTCTTCTAGTTTGGTTGGAAAATTTGTCAACTCACCTAGACCATACAGGCTGCTTTTTTACTTGGCCTACCCATTGTAATACTGAATAAAATAACTGCAGATTTGTTGAGTAAATATCTAACATGTATATGTCACAAAATTATATTATAATTTTTGTATTATTTGGACTCGGCACCGACTTCAAACTGATCAGTTGGTAGTAGTTAATATATATATATATATATATATATATATATATATATATATATATATATATATATATATATATTTTTTTTTTTTTAATTTATTTGTTATTATAACGACTATTGTATACACATTTTATTTTAAAACGTTTTTTTTGTGTTAAAAATTTAAGTTTGATTATTTTTTACTTTTTAGTAAGTTTATTATTATTTTTTTGAACTCGGTTTTATTTTTTTCAGAAATATTTTGTGTAAATATATGGTCTTACGTTTTGTTTGTAATATGATTTCAAATAACAATGTGTATTAATATAGCAGCATTTAGGAACTCTGTTTTCAATATTATTTATTAATAATATTATGTAAGAACTTTGACTGATAAATATTAAATAAATTTTGACTGCAATTATGTTATTTTGGCAACTATTAGTTCTTTTTTCGATTGACTTTTTAGATTGTTTAAGACTCTCGGTGTTTGTCCAAGTTTTTTGAATGAAAATTGTTTCACTGAAGTTTCAACGAGTTGTAGTCATAAAATATTCTTGATTAACGAAAAATAAAACTATTATTTTATTTAAAAAGGGCAGTATTGTATTCTTTACAGCGTACTCTATTTCTTTTAATCTTATGAATCAAATCAAATATATAAAATATAAAAATAATATTACTATTTTTCAAAATTAAACTGTTTTTTGTATCATCATTCCATTCCTTTTTTTTACCACTTGCCAATTTAAATCTATTTAAAATGAACTATATACAGCACAGAAATCTCCGTTCTTTTTGTTTCAAAATTAATATGGGAATGAATTCGTACGCCTACGTCTGTCATTACGAACAGAAAAACAGTCGATTTTTTTGAGTTCGACTCTTTTGCGACTAACAACTATTTCGACTGTTTTCAGTCGATAGTACCCAACGCTAGTTTTTATTATAAAAATCGTTTTGGCCTCAGATAATGTTAGTCTCCTATTTTTCAGATTGTTTCCCATGATCTTGATGTATGTCTTTTTTGGAACTCGAAACGGTTGATCGTTACGTAACTTTGTGAGGAATTCGTTCACTTTTCATTCATAATACATCTTCAATTCATTCCAATCTGTGTCTCTTAGGTATTTTCATATGAATCGCATTTTGGTAATATATTTTTCAATAATATCTCGTAGAAAAACATGTATAATATGCCTTAAACATCGCATTTCAAGATTTCAAATCTCGGAGCCATAGGGAGCGATTGACAAAACAAGCGTTTAAAGGAAACATATTCTAGTCTTAAGTTAATTTCGTTCCTTCCACACGCACCATCTTAGAGAAGAAAAAGCTCCTGTAGCTTGGCTGATTCGGCTTAGTTGCAGATGCTACTAAATGAGCGACACTAAATAATACATATAGGCGATTGAATAATTGAAATTTTTGAAATATTTTAAATTATTTTATTGAATGAATAAACAATGGCTTCATTGGCACTTGGTCCAATAACGTTTCTTAGTTTAGCACCAAAAATAACATGTGGTGGATGCATTTGTATTTTGTCAATTCTTGAATATTCCTTGCATTCTTTAAACTTTGTGTGGCAATTTTGATGACAAACCCCCCAGCCATAATAATAAAATTATTCCATTACCAATATTGGTATGGGTAAGTAAATGGTAAAAGGGCGGTAAATTCAAATATTTGGTAAATTTTGAGATATAATTTTATTACTTTACATTAACTTTCCTTTTTTTTTAATTGACATCAAAACTAGATATTTATCATCATAAATTTAAGCTCCCTTCCTTTTCTAGATAATTTCTATGAGTATATATAACATACTGCTATGTTTTCGAATATATTTTCAAAACACCTTCTGTTGTTCACCCTTGAGACTCCTATTAGAATATTTTGTTTGCAATAGCCGCTTCTTTTAATGTTGGAAAAGTTGTTCCTATACTATAAAAATAATTCATTGGATTCTTTGATCTGTAAATATATACTAATACATTTTAATCAATCATTCACCTGAATCTAATTTTGCATTGATCAACCTATACTGGAAGTCTTCGTCTGAGTATTCGTTCATTATATCTACTGCTTTTTTATTTTAAAATATATTTGATCTTGATGAAGAGATAATAATTATATGGTGTCAATTCAGGCCAATAAGGTCAATGATATCTGATATGGTATTGTGGATGATATATGTGATTGCTTTTTTGTCTCATCACGTATTACTTAATTACTATTACTTTTAAGAATTGCTAACTACAATGTTTCTTGTGGTATCACATGAACGCTAAATATCGTTAAATATATGTTGCAGGAAGAAAAGTAATTTGAAGGTAAAATGGAGAGTGCTGAAACAGGATGATATAGCGGACATGACTCTGTTCATCAGGGCAGTAAATAATTCCTTGAAGATCCCTTATCAAACTTCGTTGCCATATTATCAGAGAGTGCTGGAGCTGGATCTCGGGCCTCAGATTATGCAAGATAAAGACTTTGGCAAAAATCATCAGATATGCATACTAGCCAAAACCAGTACCAACAAAGTCAGAAGGTTTTATCCGGAACAGTGTAAATATTTGAGTGAAAATATTAATTCGTCGAATAAACTAGAAAACAATATTTTACTAATTTGGATTCCTTGTACTGTCATTATGTTTAATTATTTGTTTTGATATTGTTTTTTTGTAGATATGTATTATAATATTATATACAGATAATAATAAATTTTATACTATTGTTGGTTATTTGTTTTAATTATATCTTTAAAAACAATTTTCAATTCATAATTTATCTAAACTGTTATAACCTTCAATGCAGTTAATATGCTTTTTGCGGTTTTGGACCTGAGCAACCAAAAACTCTTTATAAAATAATTTGGGGTTGAATCCAAATCAGCGGGGTTTTATAAATTTGTCTACTTTTCTAAATATTCAATATATTCATTATTTTAATATTTTTGGCCATTAAAAATCATTTATTGAATTAAACAGTATAAATCAGAAATGAAATGAGGTTGAACTCCGTATTTTATACTTCTTGGGATTCTTCGTCCCAAAATCATTGGTACCACCGTTTGGAGCTCCAATCTTGTTGTGATCTTGTAATAAATCGGTGATTACGTACTTGTAATCAGGTAATTTGTTGTTATCGAAAAAGTTACCAATTAGTTAGAGTTAAGTACCAAATTTAAGAATTTTTTTTTTGAAAAAATATCGGCTAACTTACATATCGATTTTTCAGCCAAAAGTATCAATATTTTTTTGATCGATATTATCCCGAGTATAGAGGACACGTTTTGTTGTTCTGTTTCATCATGATTTTACGGCAACAACCCTTTGAAACGATGCCCATGTTATTGCTTTATCAACCGTTAAACATTTTTCAATTTTGCATCATCCATTAGTTTTCGAATATTAACGATCACAAATATTCCTTCTTTTTTTAACAAGGTTTAATGTGAAGAGGTAGTAAAAGGCGGTTCTGCAAGTAGGGACGTCGACCGTCGAGAAAAATATCGATATTTCGAATATAAAGAATTATATTAAACTGCATTTAAAATTAATATATTTTTTAAAAAGTCAATAAATTGATTTCGATACTTAAAATATACCGAAATATTTTTTTGCAACCAGGAAAAATATAAAAGTTTATAAAAGCTATATCGACATTTTTGAGATATGTATATAATTAATATAATACAATATATAATATATATTAGCATAATAAAATATCGATATTCTGTTAAAATTTAATAATCATTTAATTAAGTAAGTAGTGATATTTTAAATAAGTATTTAAAATTAAATACCAGAATGTACCAAACAAATAAAAATGTAATACTTAAAAAACTTAAGAACCAGTTTTAAGAAATATTTCATTTATTGCATCCTAGGGTAGTGTAAATATGTGATTTAGTAAATCAATAAATAAGCCACTCTGTTGCTACCAGATTTGGTGGCGTATTTATATATATATATATATATATATATATATATATATATATATATATATATATATATATATATATATATATATATATATATATATATATATATATATATATATATATATATATATATATATACGTTACGAAGGGAAAGTAACGCACGGTGTATCAGCTTATGCCCTAACACTAACAATAATGTCTTGCAATGAGATCAAGGAATGTAACGCGCGAGATCCTGACATTAAGGTTTGTAGGCCTCGCTAGGATTAAGCTAAATTCTCAAAAAATAAATATGCTATTATGCAATAACTTTTCCAGCTCCAGTTGTGATGAACGTGCAATGCTTATAAGGAAGAAAGCCAAAGGCGACACGCTAGATACGCTACCAACAAGAGTCAACAGAATCCACTTACGGTGGTGTTTATGCATGCTTCAATTTATCCATAGATCATAACTACACATCAGCAACTCTGGCCACTTTGGCGTTAATTTCTAGCTTACAAAATAGTTAAAATTTATATTTACAATTGCAATCATAAAACTATTATCTTGATAATTTAAGAATTATGGGGAATATACGACGATTCGAAGAACTAATAAAATAGTGGACGATAGAATAGAATACTATAAATGGATAAATAAATAAATAAGTAGACGATAATTAATATATAATAATAAATATAAAATAACAAATAAAGAATAATAAATGGAAAATAATTAATAGAATATGATAAATGAAAAGTAATAGACATAAAATAATAAATAGAACGTAATAAGTGGAGATTTTATAAACATTAGAGGTTAATTAAAAAAAGAAAACTATCCTGTATGAGAATCTAATATGAGTGCATTTGTTATAATTTTTCCACGTTTACCGAGTATATAATATCCACCAAGAAGCACAATCAAAACACAAAAATAAGTTTCAAGTGATGTTTAAACAACATGGCCAGCTGACAATCGTTACAACAACGCAGTGCCACCACAAAAATCCATAATTTTACATAAAAATAAATCGACATCTACCAATGTAGGGATTCAGGTGATCCAATGTAAATGGAAAATATAGTTCAAATAAAACAGAAATTTGTACTTAGCTATATTAATAGCTATATGTTATGTTCGACACATTACTGTAACATATCTTTCTATTTAACATCTGGGTTGAAATATTTATTTTATATATTACCGTGCAAATTTCCGTTACGTCTGACTCACGGTAGCTCAAATTAAGAAAAAACAACAGGAGTCGTGTAATACAGATCGTTATCATCGAAGTTCTATGTCCAATTTACGGTAGTTCTAGTGTTTATTAAGATGACAAAAGACTACCAAGAAATAGACAGAAGAATACGGACAGACGTACGAATAATGTACGGTTTTTTTCAATCACTACATATTTTTCTTAATAGTTAAACATAAAACAAAGCCTTGGCAACCATATATGCCGTTACTGAAGTACCGAGAATATCAAGAATCTCTAATAATATTTATGATATGATGAATTAATTATTAAATCGGATTTATATAAATTAGGTAATAACTTGATAATCAAACGTATATTTGATTTTTGTTTTATTTACTTTGTTCAATCTCGCACTTAAACTTTTGAACGACTAGTACGTTCAGTATTATTGTTTATTATGCAATAAAAAATTGTTGATTTCGTTACGTCCCCCATTCCTCACCGCTATATTAACTATCAAAAAATATTTTTTAAACGACATATGAAAATGTTTGTTCGTTGTTCTGAGTATAATTAAAGTAGTTTCGTTAAAACCATTAGTGCTTGGAGTTTGGAATCAGAAATGGACAAAATACATGCTTTAGTTTAAATAAAATATAAACTAAAAAAATTCATTCGCATATATTTAAAATACGAAATACAAAATATTTTTAAGTTGTGCATTTGAAATATACAATACGCCGGCTTGGTGCCGCAGTGGCAAAGGCGATAGGATGGTACTCCTACTGTTGCGATAGCCGCGGGTTCGAATCCTGCTAGGGCATGGTCGTAAATTTATGTTTGTGTTTATTTAAAATTTGTGATTGTGATCCTAGGTAAGAGTGTAAAATCCGACAAGGAAAATGATCCCAGTCACGCCAGTAACCAGGCTGGGTAAGACCGGATGTCTTCTGAGATGATTTCTAAAGTTGGTCACTCGCCAGTCGATAGGCTTAATCCTGAGGACCGTGGCTCGGGGCCTACGTTAAACTGTAGGTCCAGTCCAGATAAGCCCATAGTTGGTAAAAGGACACTTTAAAATATATTTTAAAAAATATACAATGCAAAATACAGTATTTTAACTATATTTATTTAAAATACAAATTATAAATTACTGTCAGGTGTGTAGAATTATTTTAAATGAACACTACATTTTTTAAATGTACTATCAAACATCCTCTTGTTGGGTATTAATAAAGCCTGTTAAGGAACACAATATTTTTATAGTTCCCCATGAAAGTAGACTTGTATTATATTGTATGAACATATTTCTTATTATATATTTGGAAAACATTCAAGGAAGGTAAGTTTTTTGGTTCTATCGTTTATGAAGCTAACTCCATATTTGATATTTATGGTTACTCACTGTCCCTATCCGTAAAAATAATTAAATAATTTTCGTTACTAATACTGGTACTCCTGTTACTCCCAGGTAATATTTCATATTTTTGTAGTATTCCTTTAAAATATAAATTGCAAAATTTTGAATTTTTGTCTCTCATCTGTTGTGATACTTCCATGAAATTAACTATAGAATGGGAACTTAAATGGGCACACCCGTAACCATGATCTCAGTGTACTGCCACACCGCAAGAGGGCCGCCGATAAAAATATTACAGATTTCTTTCTTTCCATTTCAATTATAAATGTCATAAAATATAACGAGCGTTTGTCGAGTGAAGATTCTAACCACAAAATATACAGACTCAAATTTAATGTTTTAATTTTTATGTCATTGTTTTAATATTGAATGTTATGGTTCTAACATCGTTTTCCCAAGAGTTTTGCTATAAGTCAGAAATGGCTTGATGAGGTAAACAATGATACACTTAAGGGTCTCTCTCAGCAGTATTTATATATGCCTATAAGTGTTTGCTCTTTGCATTTTAGAGCAGACGATTATAGACCCAGATGTGGCAGACTACTGTTTAACAAAGATGCAGTTCCCAGTTGTAACCTAAATTGTGTAAACTAAATGTAACCTAAGTAAGTAAATGTTTTTCGAAATAGAGATACATTAATAATTAAAATTATATTATGTCTCTATATAGATCATATAGAAATAGAGGAACATGTGCCTTTAACTTCCGGCAGTCAGGAGCCAGACCATACTAACACCAAAAACTACAAGTAAGTGTGTGTAATATCTTTTTATTACTTTGTTCATTTTCATAATTTTTATTTTATAGAATCTAGAGGTCAGATACTATCTGCAGTTAATGTTACTTAAAAACTTATGTTAACACACTTATGTTACATAGTACTACAGAAGAGAAAATTCATAATGATTAGGCCATTTCAGCAGGATAGTTTGGAAATTTTTTTGAAAATATCAACAACTCATTATCAACAATTTTTCTCTCAAAGATCATCAGGAGCCAACTGTGAAGAGGTTGTTCAGAAGGAGGTTTGGATAACTTACGAAATTTTTGTACAAGCGACGTGGTAATAGGCAACCAAACTATAAAAGCCTTCGCATTATCATCCATGCCTTCCATAACAGTTCCTACAGGTGTTACTAAATATTATAAAAAAATAAAAAGGAATATCAGAACTTATATATTTGGTTTCATTGCCAGAAAATTATTAAAATTAATTAGATGTGAAGGTTGTAGGGCAAAAATTCTGTATCGGGAAAGCGATACAGATACAGAATTTATTAAAGCTCGCCAGTATGACAAATGCTGTCTTACGGTACCAGGAAATTATTTCAATTCATATGTTTCAGAAGCCATCTCTAGAATTTTTTATGTAGTGCCCAAACTATGTGCCAAAGCAAATTTAAAGGAAATTTTTGATAAAATGTTATGCCAGCAAATGTTACCCACATTTTTTAAAACCGTTACTTGTTTTCAACATCCAGAGGAGGGAAATATAATAAGAAAAGTAATAATTAAGTGTTTCTTGTTCTGGTTGATGAAAAAAGTAAACAGGATTGCAGAGGGGAAAAATGAAAAATTTTGCATGGCTACATATCTTATGGATAGGGTCCAATTAAGTATAAAAAATACATAAAAAAGAAGAGAGGGTTACGTATGAAAATTGTAACATGTAATTAGTATCTTGGACTTGGACAAATTATATTTATTTTATATATTTTTATGTTAAAATAATTTACAACAATAATTAATGTACAATTAGAAAATAAGTTAACGGTTGTCATATTACATGTTTTTTTTATGTATTTAGAAAATATTTTAAACAAATGTTAACTAGTATTTAAATAAAATATTTTATTAAAATTGTATATTTTTATTTTGGCCCTGTAATAAAAATACATTGTATTCTTATTTTTTAATCCCCCTCGTATTAAATAAACCAGCTTTGCGCGACCTCTGGTGGCGTGGCAGAGCATAATTTGGTCACAGTCTTATACAGGGGAGATCGCATTCTAAGTCTGTATATTTTGTAAAATTAACACATTTTGAAATTAGGATGGTGTCAGTATGGCCCCATTTGTTCCAGAGGACAGTTTAAAAACGCCATTGAATACTAAGAAATAATCTCCTCCGGTAAAAATTAGCGGATACGCCATATCATTGAGTTGATTCACCCCATAACCGCCGTCGTCCAGTACCGTAGATGAACATGTGGAGTTTGATCATTGATCGCAACATTCCCACTAATAAACTTAATTAAATCACAGAAGTTTCGGGAATATAATCGGTTAATGAAAGTGACAGAAATTTTACTTGAAAATTTGACGTACAATAGATTCTTTTTTTGTTCGACAGAGTGCACTTCTGGGGTGGCTTCATTGGGTCAAGTCAAAGGCACGTACAATGTTTTAAATTTTTTTCTAAAATAAACATATATTGGTGTATGATATTATTGCTGAACTGATGTGATGAAAAATCGGTAGCAGTTAAGTGTAAAAGCCATTCAGTTTGCTTTTTAAGAACTACCCGTATCATATGAGAAGTCGTAGAAACGTTGCAGGCAACTGTTTCTATGGTGTAATGGTTAGAATGTTAGGCTCAGACGCGGAGGTCACGAGTTCGATTCCCAACGGGGCAGCATCTTTTTGTTCTATTTTGATTGGAACATTTGTCAAATCACCTAGACTAGGTAGCGGACCCCAGGGCCTGGAAAATTTCTTATTTTCAAACATTGTTTCTCTATTTCTATTTTTCCTCATACGGACTGTACTTTAACTTGAGCTATCTGTTGTAATACTTAATTAAATAACTGCGTAATTTATTGAGTAAATACCTAACACTAAAAAGAGAAAAATGAAATATTTTTATCAAAACTTAGATTTTTAACACAAAAGAAAACGTTTTAAAATAAAATATATACATAATATTCGTTGTAATAACTAAATAAAAATATACAAAAACTTATTTAACCTATCTACTTCGCGTATTTTATATTCCACTATATACACACATATTTAGCTTAATAACTACCTGATCCTATTTATCTATTTACAATATTATTGTAACGACTACCAACTGATCAGTTTGAAGTTGGTACCGATGTGTTCTCACTCTGCCTGGAAAGCAATCACATTAGAAGCTGTTCTTTTTTCGACCACAAATTGACGCCTGCTGATTGCGGTGATAACCACCGGACAAAGGACAAAAACAAAAAGTATAATTCATTCATTCAAGAATGAGTACCATCATTAAAGATGCTTTTTCGGATAAATCCTACACAAGTAATTTTAGAAATATTGTACACATTATGTCATCTGTTAGGTTAGTATTTTGCTTGAATAAATATCAAATTAATAATTAGTTATTTTGAAGGTTTTTTTAATTAAAATATCAGTTATGTGTTTTATACATTATTGAGTAAATAATCTATCTACCTATTACATCATAGTCATCTAACTTTATTACTGATAATTTTATTATTTGTACAAAATTAAATAAAACTACACCTTTATTTGCATTGTTTGTATCTCTGTGTTCATTATTGCTAATTATATTGCTATTAACTTATACGGTTAATTAATATTAATGACTACATTTACTTTATAAGAAAAGTACAATTTGATGATTTAAAATAATCAATTATGTTTAGTATATAATCAATTATATATATATATATATATATATATATATATATATATATATATAAGAGTATAAGTATTGGATTCAAATATTTCCTTAAGCTACTAAAACTACAGTTTTGATTCAGGATCATGATAGTCACATACAAAATATTTTTAATAATTTATATTAATATTTTATATCAGATACTCTTAGTAAAATCTTATTTATACATTAATTTATTACTACTTTTCATTTGTATTTGGGTCAATTCTCAACCAAGATGAGTGCGGGATAAATACACCAGTACGTATTTCTCAAATGAAGATTAATTAAGACTAACTTAACACTTATAAGTTCATATGGCTTGATATACTTCAGCCGACTGATTTCCTGCGCATTATTTAATGGTTGTAATGCTTGCACGTTGGTATCATTTTGTAACCTTATTTTCTGTTTTACGGCGAACTTTTGAATTCATTTTATTTCGAAGTCAAGTTGCAGTTCTTCTTTGGTTACGTATTTATAAGCATTAATAATCGATGAAGAACTTTGTTTTGGCAGTGTAAGATTACTGCTGCTTTGATGTCTTAGTGGAACCCTATAATGTCTCTGTATTATATAAAGTCCAAATAAGCTTTCTCTTTCACTGAAATTAATCTCTTTGATCTTGTTATTTTAAGTTGGAAGTATCTCTTGATTAATTAGCAGAGTTTTTTAATTTTGAGGCTGATGGGATTAGATTTTTGGCTAATGTATGTCCAATTTAGTCTAATTCTAGATAGATGCCGAAATAGTACCAAGTTATACAATTAGGTTTTTTCCAAAAGCAACAGGGACACATGAACGTATTTCGAGCCATTAAGCTGTATTTTCCAGTATGTAGTCCATTCGTAGATCTTGTTGACTATTACCAGTAATTTGTCTGTATCTCTAAGTAGATATGTCTTTTGTGATTATAAACTGCGTCATCATTCAATCCTATAAATACTGCTTTTGTTGGGATATCCGTGAAACATAGAACAGACATGGCAGTCAACCCAAGACATCCTCCTGATGATATATAGCAGAAATTGGTGAGAATATTCTCTCAAGTAGATACGACATCAGTAATGGACAATAGTTCTGCGGTAACTTAATTAATTACCTCAAAATTTTCCATCTGTAACAATATTGATTGAATGAAGCTCTACTATAATACCGACCTACCACTGGCATGGCATCTAAGGCCGTCTTATATATAAAGGTCTCAGTCAATTGTTAAAGGTCCTTTACGTAATATTTTTCATCTTACTTATGAAAATGGAAAAGTGCAGCTATGGCTCATTGAAAATCAGGAGATATTTATGGCGATGAATGCTGCCAGTAAAAGAGTTGTTGGAAATTGTAGTGTTAGAGATGAACCTTGCATTAGGTATCCAGTAATTTAAGAAAAGCAATGAAGTTCTTAAATTGACAGGTCAATTAAAAAGTCCCCGGCTTAACACATAGATGGCGCTACTAGAATTAAATCTATATGTTTTTTAGTTAGCCCTAACCCTCGAAGGATGCCTGTATGAATTTGACAGCTGTCGGATCATTAGTTTGTGAATTATAGCATTTTGAGTGAAGCAACTTTTGTTATTGTGAAAAAAAAAAGGAATTTCGCGTGTTGATAAAATATTGCGTTTTGAAGGAAAAAATACAATTGAAGCAAAAACTTGGCTTAATGCCGAGTTTCCGGACACTGTCCCAGGAAAACCAACCATCAAAGTTTGGTATACTAAGTTTAGACGTAGTGAAATGAGCACCGAATACGGTGAACGCAGTGGACGCCCAAAAGAGGTTGTTACCGACGAAAACATTAAAAAAATCCTCAAAATGATTTTGAATGACCGTAAATTGAAATTGAATGAAATAGTAGACACTAAAGATATCAGCTGAACGTGTACATCATATCATTCATGAATATTTGGCCATGAGAAAGCTCTGTGCAAAGGGGGTGCCACGTGAGCTCACTTTTGACCAAAACAACGACGAGTTGATAATTCGGAGCAGTGTTTGAAGATGATCAAGCGTAATAAACCCGAGTTTTTGGATCGATATATGACAATGGATGAAACACGGCTCCATCACTTCACTCCGAAGTCCAATCGACAGTCATCCGAGTGGACTGCACACGATGAACCCGCTCCAAAGCGTGGGAAAATGGTAATTTTCATTGACTACCTTGAAAAAGGAAAGACCATCAACAGTGACTTATTTAATAACTTATTACATAGCGTAGCTTATTACATAGCGTTATTGGACCTTTTGAAGGACGAAATCGCCGAAAAACGGAAGAAAAAGAAAGTGCTGCTTCACCAAAACAACGCACCGTGTCACAAGTCAATGAAAACGATGTCAAAAATCCTTGGGCTTAGAATTGCTTCCTCATCCACCGTATTTTCCAGATCTGGCTCCCAGCGACAATTTCCTGTTTTCAGATCTCAAAAGAATGTTCGCTGGGAAGAAATTTTCGTCAAATGAAGAGGTAATCGATGAAACTGACTCCTATTTTGAAGCAAAGGACATCGACAATCGTAATATAAAAATGGTATCGGAAAGTTGGAGGGTCGCTATAATCAGTGTATCACCCTTGAATGGAATGTGCTTTACTGTAAATAAAATTAAATGTAAAATGTTAAAAATAAAAGTTAAATGTGTTATGTGTATGGTAGGCCGGGGACTTTTCAATTGACCTATTATATTGAAGTAAACTGAAAAATTTCATGTCATAACGTCATTATGGATGTCATAACTATCTTTATAAGATGCAATACCTAATAAGTTTGATACTTGTACAATACCACAATTTTTTGAAAATATTGTAGTTCATGTCTAAAGAAGCTTCTGAACCGGCTGAAAAATCCCGGCATTTGAAAGGAATTGTTCATAATGAGCTCCTAGAATCTGGTTAAACCATTAATTCGACTCCCTACTGTCGACAAGTAAAGGGATTGAAGTACCCAATTAGAAAACGATCACATTTATTCAATTGCGCTATCTTCTATCATGATAACGTTACATAAATTCGCAAATATTATGTTATATATTAAATGAACATTGTATTAAACAATTTATTTTAGATTGCAATTATTGTTTTTATATTTTATATTATTTATTTTATATATTTTATATATATATATATATATATATAAAATAAATAATATAAAATATAAAAACAACAATAATGTTTGGGATGTTTGGTTATTATATATATATATATATATATATATATATATATATATATATATATATATATATATATATATAATAACCAAACATCCCAACAATTCTGGGTTGATTATATATTACGTAAATATGTATGTATATTGAGCCTAAAGGGAATTGGCAAATATAATGTATTGCTATTATATAGTGTATTATCTATTGTTCATAATTTTCTATAAAATATAATGCTAAAATATATATAAAAAAGACTAACTGCGGTTATACTTGAAACTATCAAATAACTTGCACAAAGCTTAGTGGTAATTGTTTCTAGGTGGCTATTTACCATGGGAAAGATTCAAAGAGAGAAAAACTCCATACGAATTTACTGAAAATGACCTTTCAAATTTGCTATTTCATTGCTTGCCAAGCAAAAGATTTTTCTGACGATGAAAAGTGGATCTATTACGACAACCCTTTGAGCGAAAGGTCTAGTGGGTTAGTTCAAACGAGAAATCCACACGGACACCGAAGAGGAATATTTATGGTCATAAAATCTTGCTGTGCCTATTATAGGATCAACAGGTGTAATATATAACAAGTTGTTCAAACTAAATGGAACTGCTGATATTCCCTGAAGTTGACCGAATAAATTGGATGACGTATTCTGGCTCAAAGGGCCAGAATAGCGAGTAAGAGACGAAAAGTCGTCCACTTGCATGATAAAGATTGTTAAAAATGTTGTTAAATATTTGCTGCTGTAGCTTGAGTGGGAAGTTCTAACACACCCAGCGTATTCACCACCATCACGATTTTGAAATGGAGAAGTGCGAAAATGAATCCATTATTAGATTACCGCCAAACCAATCGCATTCTATCAACACGGTATCGCCAGGTTACCAGACATGAGGAAAGGAGTTGAAAAAATTACTGGAAAATATTTTTATTAATACAAATTGTGCCAACTTTTCGAAGTAAATACCTTTTTAATGTAAAAAATTGCACATTCAAGCGCCTAATAATTTGAAGAACCTGGCAAGTTTACTAAAATAATATATATAATACTTTAGGAATGGTGAGTTTGAAGTCAGAGATAAAGAATGCAGACAAAATGTTCGAAAACATCACATTGATTATTGATTGATCTGAACCTAATTAACGCGGAACTAACATCACAATGGGTGAAACATGGCTCCATCATTTCACTCCGAAGTCCAATCGACAGTCATCCGAGTGGACTGCTCACGATAATCCCGCTCCAAAGCGTGGGAAAACGTAAGAATCGGCTGGAAAGGTTATGGCGTCTGTATTTTGGGATGCGCGTCGAATAATTTTCATTGACCAGCTTGAAAAAGGAAGGACCATAAACAGCGACTATTACATAGCGTTATTGGATCGTTTGAAGGACGAAATCGCCGAAAAAGCGGCTGCATTTGAAGAAAAACTTCACCAAGACAATGCACCGTGTCAAAAATCCATGAATTGGGCTTTAAATTGCTTTCTCATCCACCGTATTCTCCAGATCTGTCCTCCGGTGACTATTTCCTGTTCTCAGATCTCAAAAGAATGCTCGCTGAAGAAATTTTCGTCGAATTAAGAGGTGATCGCCGAAAGTGAGGCCTATTTTGAAGCAAAGGACAAATCGTACTACAAAAATGGTATCGAAAGCTATAATCAGTGTATCGCCCTTGAAGGGAATTATGGTGAATTAAAGAAACTAATTTGGCCAAAAAATGTGTTTTACTATGGTAGGCCGGGTCCTTTTTTTTTAACAAGAATTTTCAATTATTTCGACAAACTTTTTAAAGACACTATATGCCATCTTTTTATTCTAATATATAACATTTTTACTGATCTCAAGACTTTCTAATTAGTAGTATTTTTTTTATAAATTGTTATTTCAGATTTTAATTTACAACATTGTTACTATTGTTGGATAAACATTAAAATATATTTTTTAGAATAGTCCTTAAATAATTTTAACACACATTTTACTTTACAATTTGAGCATATTTTAAGCAAACTAGGGCAAACAAACGTATCTTAGAATTTTAATCATCGGCGTTCTTTAAAAAGTTTACGGACTATTAAATTTTTATTCTTGTTAGTTGTTTGAAATTTATAGTATTTTAAATTCACAATCTAACATAAGTTAATTTATTTTATAGCTCAATATTGGAGATTTAGAAACGTTATTAGGGTTATAAATTAATTTTTATCAATATCATCTATTACTATAATTTTAATGTTGTGGGGTTTAACGATGGTTTACACTATCTAGTTTGTGGATATTTAAGTAAATGTTATCGATGTTTCCAAAGGCTCCAGAAGACCACAAAATAAGTTGCAATTTTATACGAACATAAGCTGAGAAATCAATTTGTATTTCTACCCAACGAGTAGTCATATGGGGTAACAGTGCTGAATCGCTCACTTGCCGGCAATAACATGTTAGACTCGTATCTGGCTGAGGTTAATGTTTGTTAAAAAACTCTAATGGAAAATAAATGATTGTGTTCGTTAAAATTAAGTGAACATCCGAAGCCGTTAAAAAACGCTACTCTTTTGAGGTGTTATAAATTTAAAAAATGCGTTTCGGTTATAAATTAGAATAGTTACTATGTTAAACTGTTAAAATACTATAAACATGTGCGTACATTTTTAGTAAATGCCTCGTACAATAGATTTATCTATATATATTTAGTAACCAAAATAAATTATTGAAGACTACAAGTTGAATTTGGGAGCTACCTTATATAACTAACTAACTTAATTACTTACTTATATAATAACTATTTAATTGAATAAAGTTGATGCGACATAAACATTTAATCTTGCGTTCTTTACATAAACAACAATTTCCTTAGATTTGGTGTTTCCCTCTCTAGATCCGCCGTGTTCATCAAATCAATTGAATATCATTTCTATATGTTTTTTTATCCAATTAATAGTAACAATGCATAATATCTAAGGAAACCGAATATCGCACACCTCAATAGATATATCATCAGAAATTGCACCTCTTATCTAACCTTTTTAACATTAAACTGTTCATAATATCATTATTCATCATTTATTAAATACCTAAATCTAATTTTGATATTTAATATTATTAATTTAGTAACCGTCATTCGGGTTATTTTATAAATACAGGTTTGGAAACTAAAGACATAGTTGGATATTGATGTGGATAAAAATGAGAAAAAATACAAGTGTATTTTTAATTCTACATGTATCCTTTCTTCACAGCTATCCTCGACATATGCAGTACCAATATTAGCAAAAATTCCTTCAAAAAACAATTCCTTCACAGACAACTAGTTAGAAAATATTTAGCGAACAACGATTCCTTTTCCTTATGTGCTATTTATATAGAAAAGCAAAAGTAAATCAATTTCAGTTTTTGTTAGACTGCTTAGAAGACTCTTCTATAATATAATATGAACCTCAATCTAATAGGCATAATTATGTATATGCTAGGTGATCAGGCAAGATATAGTTTAGTTCAAAAAAGAATAGATAAACTAGAATATATTTTATTACCATATTTAACATTATTTGCAGTGCGTTGTGCTTGAATGAAAGTAAATTTGAAATGATGTCAGGTTGAATAGAGTTTAATACTAATATAAATATCCACTTTTAGATATCATTGGTGTAACGTTAGGTACTTTAATATTCTAAGGAACAGAATTCTACCCACAAGGGGGCCAAGTTCTACATGAAAATGACTGAAAACCCCAATATCCATATCGAAATATGGGTTATAGAATTCAGATATAAATAAAATTTAATATCAATCAGACCAATCGACAAATCATTCCACAAAATCGGGTTAACATATATCAGTGTTATCGAATGACAGTTGCCGTTTTTTGTGTTTGAAATGTTTAATTAAATGAAAGCAAATTAAGTCAACTAGTGTCACAAAAATGTTGGAGAGGATATTATACAATTTTTCAATGATTAGTTTTTGTTCTTTCATTGGTAGTACATCTTGGAGAGGTTAAACATAATTTTTGAAATTTAATGGGTTTAGAAAAAGAGCTAATTTCAGTTGCTTCATGGTTTTTTAATGACTTATTCATATTAATTTTAAACATTAATTAACGATATGTGATTACTTTGGATATATGAAACTTTTGCCACTTTTTTGGTGAAACTATAATTCAGCCAATATAGGACTTTTGGTGAGCCTGATTTGCATTTTCCCCTTTTTGACAGTAACAAAGCAAAATATATTCTATTCAAAATAGTTGTGAACTCACGTCATCAATATATACTTGTCGAAAGTTATAAATTCGTTTTACAGTCATAAAGGGTTACTTCTCATTTTATAATAATTAAAAAGAGATAGAATAGTATTTGACAAGTTCCAACATTTAACCGAATGAGTCTGCAAAAATCGTCCGTTTGTCAAACGTCTGCAAAATTTTTCAAAATATTATAATTGCAACGTTGCTTTAACGCTTTGTTTTAATAAATTTCAAATCGCCGCAGTTTCTATTCAAAATATATTTAGCGTATTGCAGCTACACTGAATATTAGTACGGGCAAGGTTATTAAAATATCTCAAAAAATAAAAAACAATATAACTTGAAATTCACCGAAAAAACATCATCTTTATGTGAATCAAGATCAGCCTGATGTTAGATGTATTAGAGATCAAATATACGAAATGTATAAAAGCAAATGTATCTTACAACTAACCTAATTAACATTATAAACAAAAATTGAAAAAATAGATTTATATTGCCAGAACAAAACTATTACATTCTACATTCAAATGTGTTTGAACTTAACTATTCTACTATGAACTATTTTATTTCTACATGTTGAGAATTTAATATTACTGAATGATTTAATTGAATAAGCCTGCACAATTTTTTGATAGGATAGAATCAAACGCAACATTTTTTTAGACATAATTCCTTCCTTGAATACTCTTAAAAAACTTTTTCACTCACACTTCCACTTTTAATGTAAATTATTTAATTTGTTCTTGGACTTATGTAGCAAACCTACATATGCATTTTCCTTGGAATGAATTTATTTTATGCCGCTGCACCTTTATAAAATAATATGAATCCATTAAAACTCTTTCTTGTTGATTACCACTCCAGTCTTCATATCTTTCTCCTTAAAGCGCATTATCGCCTTACATTATATATTAATCCATGGTCCTTCGTACCACTGAGGTACCGTAATACTCTTTTTGAATATTTCCATGTGCCTTTTGTTGGTCTATCTAAATAACTTCGAAAGAGTACATCTTTAATTGTTTCTTCACCCTCATCCATATTAAAGTTGACTTCCATTGGTGTATCAAATTGGTCTGTTTGATATGCTCTCGTAACCAATGAAAATTGACTGCATTTTAATCTTCTATATAGTACACTTGAAATTAACTCCCGATTTTAACTGATGTTAGTATTAATTTCAATCGGTGTTACAATCTTTCATGTTGCATTTCTCGAACAAACCTTAACTTATGTCTTTTTGATAAATCCTTACTACCTTTTCTATCTCCTCTATTTCCATTCCGAGAAAGAAACCTTTTAACTTCAGTTATATTCCTAACCTTCAATATTTCATACAGATGTTGCATCAAGTTTGCTGTCTGCTCTTCAGGTCCTGTTAATGCATCAGCATTGAACATTACCGAATAATTACTACCTATTCGTCAAGAAGCAATAGTCCTGTGATCTCTCAAACCGAAACTAAATCACTTCATTAAATCTTATGTGCTAATATTTTGATCAATCTCTTACATACAGCTTAGCCAAACAAAGGTTAATATAATTATTGGTGTCTTGTTTTAGTAGTTAAACCCTCTGATTTCCTAATAGAGATACCTTTATCTATTGTTTCATTTAAAAAATTCGATTTGAACGTCAGTTTGGTTTTTCTTCCACTTGATATTTATATCAAAATTCTAATATTTTGCTACTAAACTCTTCTCCATTGGTTTCAAAGTCTTATTTATCCTACCTGTAACTCTGTTGGACTCCATATCTGTAGTTTTCAGAAGTTCTCATTGTTTCCTATGGCTTTTTTTATCCTACCCGTAATTCTTTTGGACCCTATGTATCTAGTTTTCTAGTGCTCGACTGGTCCTTGTAAATTATATATGGCTGAGTTCCAAACTCTTCTTCATTGGTTTGAATGTTTCTTTCTTATCTACTGATAATTCTGTTGGTGCCCGTGTTTCTAATTTTGTATCGCTTCACTAAACTTTTTAAATTACACACGGATGCGTTATTAGACTCCTCTTCATTGGTTTCAATGTTTCTTTTGATCCTACTGATAACTCTGGATCTCGTGTTTCTAGTTTTCTAGTGTTTTATTGATTCTTGAGTACTTTAGTGCTCCATAACTTAATACCGCCATCTGTTGTCATATATACTGCACTCTTCTTCATCAGCCTCATGCTTCTTCTCATTTATACCGAGAAATCTGAGCCCATAACCTGTTACGGATTACTTATGATTCGGGACGGGACGGAATTAATAACACCACTTATGGCTTTGGAACAAAAGAGAAATGTTATTTACATCGCTGGTCTTTTATAAATTTTTGAACAGCCTCGATACAAACAGTGCTCTCTACTAGTGGTTTTTCTTCATTTCTATATTGGCTCTTGTATCGACATAAATTATATATTTAACAAAAAAATACAAGTAAACTCACAAATGAACAACCAGAGGCTGTAACTTTCTATACTCCCTATACTAGAAATTACATTTCGCCAACCTAATACTTGTTATTCATCTAATTGTTCAACATGCTTTTAGCGATTTGTTATAGGCAATACAAACTTATATCGTGTAAAAGTTTTTTCGCTTATGATGGGTACTTTATACAGTATCTCACATTTCCGTTTTTTAACACGAGTACTAATGATACTATAATTACAATACGTATACATAACTTGATGTAAATTGATTATCAATAAATTATATATGTACATATAGAACTCTGGTATGATTTTTTTTTGAACGATGTGTTTTTGTTTTCGTGATGATGGTAGTACCGTTAAGTTTAGAAACATGAAGATGGCTAGTAATTAGTTTCAAAACAATTATGTTGGTGGTGATTTAAACATATGCTGTATAGTAAAGGATCGGTTTTAATTGCGTATTAATGATCGACATTTTTTTTTCACACATTAGTTGATAGCCTGAAGATCTTTCGAGATTTTTTTCTCTATATAAGGCACGCTATGTTATAGCTAGTTTTATGAAATATGGGAATTTTTACCTCTTTGTTTGATGGATACAGTTGATGACAATGAACTTTAAAGTTAAAAAAATAGTTCTTAATATTTTAAAAATTATACCAATGTTACTCAATGAAATTTTGGACATTTAACTTGAAATTGTATTAGTTAAATAAGTGATACACCATTTTACTTAGACAGCTCGTTTTATTTATATGATTTTAGTTTTTTAGTTTTTCGTTCGTTAGTTTTACGGGAGTTACCTTCTATTTTTGAAGGTCTAAAACATATTTTTTTTAAATTATTTTTGAAATATTCACATTCAAGGTTGAACTTAAAATATAGAAAATATTGTCTCCGCAACGTATTTCCGATATGAGGAAATAAAAGTACCAAAGAACTCCTAAATAGGAGTACTCTGGTACTGAATTAGGACTCTGACATGCCAAAGAGGCCCAGCAAGTTTTGATAAAATCTTTCAGGAATAAGAGATAAAAGAAAATTAGATTGATTCTTGAAATTGAATTTTTTTTTCTATTGTATATTTTCCGTGAAGCTCGGTGCATTCTTGTATGCATTGAAACCAATTTGTGTAGCACGTTTTCCATTTCGATCGAAGACAGACATTTTGAACGTATCAATCGCTGCTTTGGTTGTTGATCACCTAATTTATGTTGTCACTATGCCACCATTATTATCGAAGAAGAACCATTTCCTTATGTATTTCTTTTGATGGTTTATGTCCCGTCTAGAAGAATTAATTACAGTTGATTTCGATTGTTATATTTAATATTTCCTAGCAGCAACATACACGAGCCATATTTGATGTCAGGTTATATGAGACCCAACAAATATTCCTTACGGCCAACTCTCATGCAAAATCTTAATGATGCTTGTAATATAATATCTTTAAAATGTCCAAGGGTGCTTCAGTTTGACGGTATATTATACAAAAATCTTGCTTTATTAGATCTCGTTCAGGAACGATTAAGATTTCATCAGTGAGTTTGGAGGATCTTCGCAAATGTCTTCCAAACAGTTGTTGAATTCAATTTTCTTGATTTTAAAAATGTTTTTGTTTTTTTATGTTTTGTTTTTCAAAATTAGGTTTCAATCCCACTAGACTATTGCAAATGAAGTCTGGGATACAGTTTCAAGTTTAAGGGATCACAAAATGTACAACGGAGCTGAATCAGGTGAATATTTTACCAGATTTGTTTTAATGAGAGGATCTTTATATATATTCCTATAGTCTCCAGGTTTCACTCCTTTTAGTAAGCACTTGTTAATAGTCATATCTTAGTTCACTGACTATAATAGTGTATTCAAAAAATAGTAATTTAAATCATATTCCAAATCGAATTAACTTACATTAAGTTGATTTATTTAAATCGGTCGTCTCTGTAAAATTTTGAGACTTAGTATTCCCTTTAATTAGTTCAATTAAAGAAGTGTTTTACATTTTTAATATTAGCGAAAAAATATTGCAAACTTATTAAAATTGAAAAAGACCACCTCTTTTATTGGTATATATTATTTAAAGTAACAAGTATATATTTTACGTATATAATAATATATTGATAAATCAAATAAAACGTAGTTATCAATCTAGTTCATATTCTGAATTAAATTTTCGTCATATTTTTTTGGATCACATTAATACTATCTTTATTTTTCTTGAGAGTGATGCTGGTTAACTTGTTTATTCTTATTAGTTGTTTTCAATTTATAGATTTCAAACTGACAGTTGAACATGAGTTAATTTATTTTATAGTTATGTGTCGAACATTTGAAAATATTATTAGGGCAATAAATTAGTTCTTATTAATGCCATCTATTGACCGTAATTTTATAGCTATGAGACTTAACGATGGTCTACGTTATCAAGTATGTACATACAACAGATTTTGGGCATTACTAGACATTTCATTTAGCTCAAAAATATAAATAATGTATGCATGATCTGGAAGTTGATGGACAGTTGAGTTAAAAAGTGTTTACGTCGTTTGAGGAAGATTCAGAAAGAATGAAAATTATTTAATGCTTTTATGGAGGGTTTACCATCTCGGTTTTTTATATCCAGACGAAAAAACAGATTTTCTTGTTTCCTAATTTTAATTCATTGATAGTCTGAACAAGGAATTTTATAATAAGGAATTTCATTGAATAATTGGAATGAAGAACAATTTAATTAAAAAAGTTCAGCCGACTACACATTGATAGAAGTATGAAAGATGAACAATGAAGAATTCAAAGCATATTATCTAAACCTTGGTAACTTTAGATTTTTGGTAGAGTATGTGCGGAGCGAGTGGTTCAATTGTTTATCAGTGTTACTAACTTAAAAACACAATACAAATTTTAAATTAATTATTATTATATTAAAAAACTCACTTGCAGCTATTAACAGACAGACCTTTCACTTGAAAAATTGCCCTAGGATTCTACTAACATTACTGATAAGAATTATCAAGGATTTATTAATCTTATTTTCCTGTATCTGCAGTAAGTAATTTTGAATGGTATAAATTGTTTAAAGAAAGCAGAAAATGGATTTAAATGTCCACCAATGAGAATTACATCAAGCGAATTAGATTCTTAGAAATCGTCGAGTGACAGTTTTAAAAAAAGACCATATCGACATCATAAAGCTCACTTGAAACTCATCTCTTCATTACTTTTAGTGGATACAATTATTCGAAAATAAATTTAAAAAGACATTCACATTCGCAGATGGCAGAAATATATTCACCTATACATATGTTAGGCATTTTACTTGATATCGTTCATATTGCAGGGTAACATATCTTAAGAATAAATGCAAAAGGGACTAAGGTAATCAAAACTAACGCCCGTGCATGTGACTGCCTGTTATTGTAAATTTCAGCGAGATTTACTTAGAGTAGGTACAGAAGTTCTCTTGCTCGACCAGTAATAGAGCAGATCAATATAGCATCTAGAGCTGGTCAGGCCAAAATACGTTTTAAATTGAAATATGTACGTAATAATCGTTGTAATAACTAAATAAAAATAAACAAAAAACTTATTTAACCTATCTACTACTCGTAGTTTATATTCCACTATATACACACAATTTAGCTTAATACCTATATAAACATTGTTTTGTTTTGTTCTGGCCTAGAACCAGGCGGTAGTATGCCTGACGCATACCTGGTCTCGGAGACTTGCTCTGGAGTGACAAGATAGACCGACTTATGGACCTTAAATTTGGGGATATGGATCCCGCTGATCGGGCAGCCGTTATTGGGTACGAGGACCCGGTGACTCTATGGACTCGCGAACTTGAGTTAACACACGACTGGAAACTTTACCTGTTTGTTTAACTTCCAGCAGCCTTTTAAATCTTCGTAGTGGCTGCTCCAATACTGATGACATTGAATGCCAACAGCTTGTGCGGAAAGCAAGCATAATTGGAAGACGTCATGACATTCCATGACGTCGACATCGCTCTAATCTAGGAAACTTTCCTGAAACCTTCGCATCGTCATTCTTTCGGGCACCTAAACATTGCACGTGTCTATACTTCTTTGAAGTCGGTTACATTAACATGTATTTTTAAGCAACAAAAAATATATAGAGAAATTAATAACCGCATTACGTTTTATTTGAAAAGTCTTATTAATATTCTGAAATTATACAAGAGATTTTTAGTACAGAAAACTTTTAATTCCACACTCGTCGTATGAGCTCTGTCGGTACTACCTGTATCGGCTTGGTATTTTCAGAGAGTTCCTCGTATACGAATGGTTACGAAACCACACCGAAAAGGTACCAGAAGCGGCATCGAACCCGTCTGTCTGCCCGACCGCCGTGGTTGTCCCCCAGGTCCGCTCAGTACCATCGAAGCAGTCGCGCGGGTACTACTATCGTCGCCATCGCGTACCAAACATAACGCCTGGCTTTTGTATGAAAAACTATGATTAAACAGAACTGAACCGACCTCATTTCACTTTCAAATCGGTCGTTATATGTCTGACTAGAGCGGTACCACTTTCCTCGAGCTGTTTCATCGTTGATATTGTTGTTTTATATTTTTTCTTCGGGGTACTTCGACATTCGGAATAATGGTGCTCAGTATCAGTGTGCTGTGCGGATTAGTTTTGGTAGCAACATGTGCTGCTGCAGGTAAGATATCATCGACGTTTTATATCTGGTAGTACCGTCGTTATAAAGTAACGACTCCGTTGTCTCAAGGTCGATTATGACACAGATTATATATAGCTTATTTTAAAACACATCTCACAAGTACAACTAACACTTTCAATTTTGTTAGACAGAGGTGGAACCGAAGAATCAAGTACTACGAATGTAAAAACAAGTTTTATGAACTAGACTTTTATTGCGAGACACTTTTAATGACCATCGAAGGGGTTATCGAGTAATAATATGGTCGTACCGCGATCACACAACCTGACAAGTAGACCGCGGTACTGCTTTGTTGAAATGAAGTTCAATGACAATATCTCTTAGTAGTATCCACTGATCATTGTTTAATATGAATAATATTTTGTTGTGTTAGGCTGTACCAAGGCTCTAACTAACCTTTCACGTTTCATTACATTCTAGTATCAGTACTATTTGTTGACTTGTAATGAGGTGCGTAATTTTTTTATGAATCGATTAAATAAAAACCGATATGAATTAAATTAATAGGCAATATTAATTTTCGTATAAAATAGCACGAATACGGTAATGAAAGTAAAACGATTTGGAATCATCTTATGATTTGTCATCTGTTTGTTCTCTAAAGCGAACTGCAACTATATATAGTTACACGAGTGTAGGTAGCGAAACTTTCTCCATAATATCACGTCATCGTTATTCTAATTCATTTAGATGAAAACTGTCGGTATTACTAACTAATTAGCAAAAGCTCTGGTGCATTTATTAAAGAAAAAAATGTGAATGGAAAAATGTCAGATAACGAACGAAATGTCAAGGATTGTGGTGACTATACATACGAATCAATAAGAAAGACGTCTTGCTAAATAGGTAGTATTTATTTTGGGATTTGTTCTGTTGTTAAAATAATATTTTTTAAGAGTATTTTGACATTTTAATTAAGTTATTGGTCAAAATTGTTTAAAAACCTTTTTTTAATTTATGATTGATAAACATTAGTTGACACTAAAAGAAGGATTATTTATATTACATATTACAATTAATAATTTTATTAATTTGGTTTCATATAAAATACATTTATTTTTGAAAATTTTCTTGTATAAGTTCTGCATTGTTACAGTTTTATTACTTTATTAATATGAATTTATCACATTATTCATACCATATTATTACCATATTTCTATTAAATTAATATAAAAAGAAATTAAAATGTTGTAATTGTTTTAATTTAATAGAAACAAATAAGGAAGTTATAAAGGATAAAACGCTAAATAAGTATTATTGAAGATATCGTCTTATTTGATCGTTAAAGCAAATTATACAGCTTTCAATGTATCGCGTTTTTTTTCAGTCTTTTATTATTATTCTTTATATCTTATTTAATTTTTTTGCAAGAAAATACATATTATATATTCTGTCAATTTAAAGTAATACAGTAGTTGTACGTACAGGCTAATAAAGAATTGTAACAATATTTAAAACCAATTTACCTAAATTATATGAATTTTTTGAGTGCTGAAACAATATTTGGTATTAGCTATTTTTATCGCCCACAATTTTCTTACAATATGATATCGAAAAATAAAATTAATAGTTTTTTTCTTACAATTTTTACTTACAATAATATTAAATTGGCAAAATATGATTGGGCGCATATGTTTTTTTAATTTCCTTTTCTTTTTCACTGTAAAGTTAGGTACATATCGGCTTCTTCGAGGTGTTGAATTTTGTTGAAGCAACCAACAGTAATTACCAATGATGTTGATTTTATATCGTCCAACTCTTTTATCTCCCACTGAAACTGCCTCTATTTCTTTTAACTTATTTCTTATATAAGGTTTCAGGAAAATGGTTAAGAAGGTCGTGCAATAAATTTGTTTTAACCATCATCAAATAAACAAGAGTTTTGTCTTATGATTTTATCATATTAGAGACCAAATACTTAGCTAAAACTTCTAAAATGATATTCAAGCCGCGTCTTCCTTTGAACTTAGTATTGCTTATAAGTTGAAATCTTTATATGAACCCATGAACTTTTCCACACAAATGTTTAAAATAGCCATCATCTTTAGGTAAAGATTTTACAAATTATATTACACATTTAAGCCCAATTATATACTTAACGGTATATAATATATATATATATATATATATATATATATATATATATATATATATATATAATTATATTTTAGATCTAGTAAAGCTTTGTGCAAAATGTTTTAATTCATAGAAAACGAATGACTGATTTATCACAACTGCCAACATCATAATATATTATTTTATTCTATTACTGTTTTATTATTATTATCGAGTTTGAATAGTAAAATGTATTTGTATATTGTTGGGTAGTGTGACTTTTTTAGTGTTGTTTTAAGTTCACCAAATAATAGAGAAATATCAGAGCTAAAATAATTATAAATGTTGTTTTATCCTTGGCCTATATAACCTATAATTATGTTATATTAGTTCCATTAATATGTAATAAATATTTAGAACATTAAACCCAAAAAGCATCTATTTATACAAAGGACTATCAAGTTTGTTCATTATATTTCAGTAAAATTAAAGTTTTATTTTCTGTTTAATAAACACTGAAACTCCAATTAAACTCTAGTTAACAAAAAATTATCTAAAATATATTAATGAAGAAGCAAAAATATAAATATATATATAAGGACCTAAAACACATTAATAAAAGAGAAATAAGCTAACAAATAGTGAAAATCCATATAAACCCTAGCTATTGAAAAGAAGAATTTCAAGTATATTAAATAAATAAAAATAAATAGCCGGCTTGGTGGCGCAGTGGTAAAGGCAACAGGACGGTCCTCCTACTGTTGCGATAGCCGCGGGTTCGAATCCTGCTGGGGATGGTCGTAAATTTATGTTTTTGATTGTTTAATATTTGTGATTGTTCTAGGCAAGAGTGTAAAATCCGACAAGGAAAATGATCCCAGTCACGGTTAACCAGGTTGGATAAGACCGTGGTTCGGAGCCCACGTTAAATAGTAGGTCTAGTCCAGATAAATCCATAGTTGGTAAAAGGAGACTTTAAAATACGTAAAAAAAATTAAAAAAATACTATAATATGAAGAATATAAGCAATTAAAACAGTGCAGTTTTCTATCGTAACTTCTATTTGTTATTCTCTCTTCAATTATTATGTCCCATATTATTATGTCTCTATATTAGTCCATATTTAATTAGATTTTTCAATAACTCTTGGAATTATAAAAATTAATATCTCTTATGTGGAAAAAACACGTATTGTCAAAATCCAATTTTAATATATTTTTCCACGAAGTCTCCATACTATATGCGTTTTTAGCGAGCTCGTTCATATATTTCTGGTATAAAAACATGTTAGATTATTATATCCTTTATTTTCAGAAGATTAGTATCGCAGTTTTGGTTAAACATGTTTTCCAGTGTCAACGATGATGTTTAAAATGGATAATTTTAAGAGATTTAGCAACAAATTTGGAAGTTATTTTTTTAGTTAATTCTGATTACTATTTTTGTTCAATGTAGTCCGCCAAACTGTCATTAATTTGCTTTCGGAGTCTAACACAATTTCTTTTTAAGCTTTGCTCTAGTATGTTTGTCACGCTCTGCCCATTGTTTAATCCTTCTAAAGTTATCACAATCAATACGTTTTTTATGGCATGCAGTAATTCGATTAATAAATAGGTCAATTTAGTGCTCAATAAAAAGAAATTATAGTTGTAAGATACATTGTTTTTTTTGGTTAATTGATGCTATCAATATTATAATATAATATATTCCATTTTAAGTAACGTTCGTAGCTTTTAAAAATAATCTTGCGTCACAGTTTAGTGCGAGACTATTTTGAAAATATTTATTTAGAATTATCCAAAAGAAATCATTTTAATCTCCGTAAAAATTATAAATGGTTCAAGCAAATATCATTCACTTTCATATTGTAAATTGTAATTTGCATTCTAAATGACTGCATATGCTCTAGATGTTTCTTTTAAATTTTTTATGGTATAAATATATATTCAAAAAAAAAAACGTTTAAAGAGAAAATCTAATCGAAAAATTTTAGAAGTTAATTAGTTTAGTTTTTACAATTCAAAAACATTTATGACGTATATTAAAGCATGTATATTAAAATAATTGTTTTAGTCTGTATATATTTTTACGGAATTTTATAAACTACATGTAAAATATTTTAGGTGTATAAAAAACTTCCACGTTTTGTTAAAACTAGACGTCACTAATAAATTATGTCAAAGTTTCTGGATGTAAAATCTCTTACATATTTTATTGAGAATATAGGAGAATTACTGAACTCTTTTCTTTCTCTTTTTCCTGTCTCTGTCACATTAAATGCTCAAAGTCTTAAGATATGAAGAGAGCCATAAATCAAAGGCAATTTTTTCAATTAAAGGTTTTTGGATCTCTGTGAGTTATGTGAGATATAGTTGATAAACTTATTGTTAACCCTAACCGGTAAGAAGTTAGGTTTAATATATAATAAAATACTGTATACAAATTTAATTTTATAAACAGATTATTGTGCCTTCCAATTTTTCCACGTGATTTTATTTAAACATTTATTATAAAAAATCCGTCAAATATTTTTATTCTTGTTACTGAAGAATAAATGATGCTGCACAAACTTTTTGAACAACCTACTATAATTCATTAAAGCTTTTGTAGGTATAAGGAAGAAGCTATCTAAAGAAGCCACATATTTGAACAAAACATTATAGCATGGCATGTTTTTAGTATCATCGTTTATATATATATATATAATATGCTTTAAAAGAAAACGAAACAACAAAAGCGGCGTAACGAATGAACATCCTGAATCGTCAACAAGACGGTGCATTCGAGCGCATCTTCACGAATAAGTAATTAATCGAATAAAACTGTTCATAGCTGAATTGTGTATGTTCCTCATTTTTTTTGTCTTTTTCCTTTACGATGAACAGTTAGGTTTTATTAAAATGTTCAGCTGGCGGCGGCGTTCGTCGAAATCGACGACCTTCAAACCGCCACAACCGCACACATTTGCATCGTAAGTCGATCCACGTAGTGGCCAAACTTGGTCCGACAATTCCTTGGAATGATGCAAGTTTTTTTGGTATTTAATTGCTAGGATGGGGATATTCATTTATTATAAAAATGTATTTATAAAATAATTCAAGTAAATTTGTATTGGAAATATTTTTGATATAATAGTATACTAATCTCACAATAATTGAATGTAATTGCATCTATTGCTTTGAATCTGTTTTATTGCCTTGGCTGCAAATATAGATAAGATACTGTACACAATGACTTCGTGGGTTGGAAACTATATCAATTCATCATTAGCTTGTGCCGTTTGTCTTAATTTTCTATAGTCACTGTTGTAATTTTAATTAAATAGTAGAAGTATTATTATTATAATTAAGATCTCTTATTAAGCTTTATTTCATTAATCTAAGTGCGTGTATTGTGATGATAATTTTTTTGCAAGGTTTTA
Source organism: Rhynchophorus ferrugineus (assembly GCF_030347505.1). Classification (NCBI taxonomy): domain Eukaryota; kingdom Metazoa; phylum Arthropoda; class Insecta; order Coleoptera; family Curculionidae; genus Rhynchophorus; species Rhynchophorus ferrugineus. The sequence goes on along the minus strand of NW_027472583.1, from coordinate 43,364,681 downwards.
GTTTTGCAGCGATCCAATCATTGTTGTATTTTTGCAATTCTTTAGAATTTCGAAGCAATTCAAGCAATGTTGCATCTATCTGGACAAGTAGTAATCAGAAGGCTTCGCTGCGAAACCTTAAACAGTTCGAAAAGGCATTTTTCATCACTTGTAAAGTATTCTTTTAAGTATTTAAATATTGTTTATATTCTTCACGAGTTTGAACTGGATTTTCCTTGAACATAATTCTTCAGCAAAATCAGCCGTTTGGATGAAAGATGAAGCGAGCAGTTCAAAACAGATATGGATCAAGGATAGAATGGTTGCCATCGATCGTCAACTGTGGCGTTACTTGGTGAAGAATGTTCGAAGTTCTGTAGTTCCAACAGTAGCGTATTACTTGAGAAATAGACATTCTCCTGAGTGTCGGTTATTTATTGATGATGATGATAAAGATGTTGAGATCTAGTGTAGTATTTAGACAACTCTAAATAATTAATCAAGCTTTTGCTAGTTTTTTAAATAATAAAAAAACGTGTAAATATATTTATTAATTTTAAATAGTTTACTAAATTTGTCATCCAGTCTTATGGGTATGTATTAATACTTATTCGTTAACATATAAATGATATAATATAGTAATCTGTTGATAACAGTGGAGACGTACTTGAAACAATAATTATTATCCGTCGGAAATCGCGAAAGCTCAGGGTGAAAATTGCCGCATTTTCCGTCTCGCCAGCGATAAAAATCATTTTTAATGGTACAGAGAGCATAATTTTCGAACTAATTTGCACATAATGGGGGAATCTGATTCGTAACTCGGCTCATTTAATTTTAAGCAGCAGGGGGTGAGGCTCAGCGTGTCGTATTTTTGATGCGCAAGCTGAAATCCGCTCCTTTATCTTTACCTCAGCGACATCTCTCCTGATATCTGATTACCGCTATCAATTAATACAAAAGTTAAGGTTTTAGCGCTAATGAGACAAAAGTGATGGCATTTTGTAATTATAGCAAACGAAGATTTGATGAAAAACATAGTAATATAAAAGTACATAAATGTAAACATAGTACGTGTAATTATTTTTTAAGAAAATTTGTGTTATTATCTCTAAATAGAATAAAAAATATATTTTTATTATCTATTTTGAACAACCCAATAAAGAAAACAAAGCTATTGACGATTGGCCCAATTACCATTTTTGAATTGATCAAGATATTTCATATTAGTTATATAAAAATTAAAAAGTTATTTAAAAAAATTCAATATAAATTTGGTTGATTAAAAAAAATGTTAGAAAAAAAAGAACAGAAAAATAAATGATCAATAAATTACAATTAATCAGTACAGAGGCCACTCTTTCTTCTCTCATCTTTGATCCAGATAATCGAATTATCGTAAAATGCCTGAAAAAGTTTAAACATTTTAAAAGGAGTATGTAAAACTAACATGATTGCATGAAAATGTCTTTTTCTATTGATATATGATATTAGTGGAGACATGGATACATAAATACTATAGATTACATACTATAGATACTATGAAGACATGGAAAAATCATTCAAAATATCTAAGAACTAACAATGTAAAAGCTTCTGGTTTTACGGGCGGAGATAGCGTTATTATTTTTTGTTAATTACTAAGTATGAATTATATTTCATTGTTTCTCCGGTGATATTCTAATAAGTAATCGGTAAGCTCATGAGCTTTTGATTGAATGAGTGATAAAAAAATTAGGAAGAAACTTTAAAAGAAGAAGATATATTTTTTGGTGAGTAATTCAATATAAAATGGTTAATTAGAACAGACATTCTAAATTTTAGACATTCTAAAGAAGAAATAATTTCTTTAAAGAAACAAAATTAAAGAATATTTGGTGATGTTGGCGATGGTGACACTACAGGGATAATTTTGATACATTGACTGTTGGCGAATTATAAATTTATCAGAATTTAACAACTAATAGTCAGAAGAGCATTTTTAGAGGTACAACTGCATTAAAGAATATTATATGATTTTAATAGGGCTTTGAGATGTAATTAATGTTACACATGCCGATTATTTTGAAAGAATGAATATATGGTAAATATCAGTTCATATAAAGTAATTTCTGGTAAATATATCGTTATTTACCGAAAAAAACTTGTGGCATATTTACTTGATTTCCACCCAAAAAAAAAGGAAAAAATAGCAAAACTTAATAAGAAGGAAAAACAATAATAGCAGTAAAATATCAAAGTCAAAAATGAAGTAGCTACACATTTTTAGCTCCAATAAGCAAAATTCCTTAGTACAACGACAGGTCTGATGCATGTGTAGAAGGAGGCAATGTTTCTGATCGAATCTGTTTGTATCGTAAATGTCTTTATTCTGTGACAACAGAAGCTATTATGTTGTCAGATTTAGGTTTACGAAGAATGTTCAAGAGAGGAAACGAGATCGGTTGTCTGTGAATTTTATTATGCAAAACAATGCAATATATATTGCTTAAATTTTAACTATTAAGTGCTTGCATGTACTAAAATCACATTGCCGTTTTAAAAAGGCTTTTATGGAGAACATTTTTATAGTACATATTAATCAAAATATTTTTCATAATTTTCTACAATTCTTTTCTTTTTTTTGGTAATATGATACCGTAAGTTATGCTACATCGATGCTAGTAAGCAATACTCAGAATGCGTTATGAATAGTGCGTATGTTGAAGATGACTTTGAGTGTGTTAATCGCTATATTGGACTTTTTGCAACTTTTTTTTTCTTTTTTAGACATTATATTTTAAATCAGTTTTAACAACTCGTAATTTACTCTTGCTGGTCACATCATATGCACAACAAAACTTTATAGTGATTCCCCAGGACTTTTTGTCGCCAGTTACAATATACCAGAGGAAACTTTTAATTTTTGATTGGCATTTCGGGATATTTAAACTATTCAAAATGAGATTGTCAGTCATTTTATATAGTAGTAATGTTCCCTCCTATTTGATATTTCCCATCTCATGCATAGGTTACATCCGAAAATAGTTGATTCATCAATTGCAAAGCCTGTCGGAAAGTTCCTTGCTAGGTTGTCGTCCAACAAGTCTTACAATTCATTATCTTCCAAGTTTTTTGATCCTTTATAACTTTCTTTTGAATTACCATTTTGAAATCGTTGGAACAAAAAAAAAACGAAAGTTAGGATATAATTGAGTAATATTTATAGGTTTCTAAAGATGTTTGGAGTGTCAACAGCGGATTTATTCAAATCCAACAGCAAAAGTAATGAACGTGGAAAATGTAATTTCAGACGTTCGTTGATTAATGTTTCAGTATATACACTAAATAACTCAATAATACTAAATAGAAAACTATTATTTCACGCAGAGAAATCTCAAAACCATCAATTTTAACAGATTTTATATTTACACTTGGCATTTTCACATGAGTTAATTTTCAGCGATATATTAATGAATGTAATTCAATTTAAGCTTAAGACAAACAATTTATTAATTTTTATTTGAGATTTATGTAATTTCTGAGAATAGGTGATTTAAGTGGCACTTGTTGAAGGCTTAAATTTAATAAATGTTCTTTTTTAAATTATGAGAATGTGTGGTCGATCAGTAGTGAACAGCAGTGTATGTTCAGTGAGTTCAGTTAGAAAGCCATATTCTTCTGTCTGGTTATCCTTCAAATCTTGTAGGAATATATACTGACTTTATACAGACTTATACAATAAAACCCATCATACTGTTTTCAAAATAATTTTCTATGGTATTTGGTAACTGTAAAAGGAACAAAATTATTGGGATATACACAATAAACAAGACAAATGTGGCCTAACCTCAAATGTTATCGCCAGTGTTATTTATAATTCCATTAGGGACAAAATTATGAATTATGATACAAAATGATAATATATATATATATATATATATATATATATATATATATATATATATATATATATATATTTTAAAGTCTCCTTTTTACCAACAAGGGCTTATCTGGACTGGACCTACAGTTTAACGTGGGCCCTGAACCACGATCTTCAGCATTAAGCCTACCGACTGGCGAGTGACCAACTTTAGAAATCATCCCAGAAGACATACCCAGCCTGGTTACTGGCGTGACTGGGATGATTATTCCTTGTCGGATTTTCCATTGTTACCTGTAAAGGTTTTCCCAATTACAATCACAAGCATAAAGTACATCTATGCCTTAACAAGATTCGAACCTACCACTGTCGCAACAGTAGGAGGACCGTCCTGTCGTCTTTACCACTACACCATCAAACAATATATTAATAAGATCTGTACTCATATAAACCATCCAGTGCGATCCAAATAAATATCTATTGATTATAAAGTAGTTTTACTACATTTAAACACATTTATTTTCGTATGTAATTATGTCAATAATATATTTAATTTTATACATATTACATGGTCACTTTTGCTGTTTATTCGACGTTTAGTTCCAGACCAGTTTCTGTAATAAATCAATTAGCAATACATCAAAATATTCCGTCTGCCACCTTTCACCTACGGTTCAGCAAACCGAGCAAACCTCCTAAAACTCGCGATGCGAGTTCGATTCGCCGACGTTAGACTTTTTCTCACCGATCCAAATTCACAGTTAATCTCTAATAACACGTTCGCACAAACCGGCTAATTTCAATTTTATTTTCGCGAAAATAAAGCCGCAGGCAACTAATTAGAAAGACCCACGACGTGTTACATATCGCATTCGGTCCGTTTATCGTGGCTGAAAATCGATGTCCCCCCTATCTCCGGATCGAATTTTACTGCCGCGAATAAGTGATATTATAACGGTATCGGATCAAGATCTATCGTCGCCCGACGAAAAAGCTTTCAATTATGATTTGATTATTAATGAGTTCTCTATTACGTAAATATCAGAAAAGTTAGAAATGTGACCGCGGTTTGGTCTATCTATCGTCATTTACATCTAGCTTGGAAGTACCGTTCTTCCGTGCTTCTGGAAACCAGCTGTATAATAGCGATTATTCGCTTTTAATATGCGTTTAAATAGCAATTATTTCAATTTTTGCATGCATGTTAACACATTTTTTGTAACATCGCGATTATTATTTATCGGAAAATTTATTGATGATTTATTAGATAATTATAAATTATAAGATACTTTTTTCTGATATATCTCTCCTTTGTACTAACGACGGTATACCTGGACTGTATTTACTGTTTAGCTTAGGTTCTGAACCAAGGCCCTCGGCATTACACCTATCAACTGGCCAGTAACCAACTTAGGGACCATCCCACAAGACATCCGGTCTTACCATTGTCAGATTTTCCATTGCTGCTTATAAAGATATTCCCAATTACAATCACAAACATAAAGTACATCTATGCTTAAGCAGGATTCGAACCTGCGACTATCGTAACAATAGCAGGACCGTCCTGTCACCTTAAGCATTGCGCCACCAAGTCGGGTATAAAATACTAGTAATAGTCAGATACGGGCTATTATTGTTTAAGTTAAAGGAAGACAAAAAATTTATAAACAAGTAAAATTAAAATACTAGTATAACATTTAAATAAAATAAAGTAAATGCCTGCTCGAATCCTACTGGGTTAGGATAATAAAATATTGTTCGTGATTGTTTATCAATGTCATTGTCCGAATGCTAAGAGTGCAAATTGTGACAAGGGAAATAATCCTAGTCACGCCAGTAACTAAGCTGGGTAAAACCGGATCTTCTGGGATGATCTCCAAGTTGGTCACTGACCAGTCTATAGGTTAAATGCCGAGGATAGTGGTTCGTGGCCCATGTTAAGTAGTAGGTCCATTACAGACAAATCTTTGTTAGTAAAAAGTAGGCTCCAAAAATATAACAAAAAACATAATATAAATAATAAAATATAAGGAGATATATAATATATAAAATATAAAAATATAGGAAAATATAAAATATATAAAAATAATATAAACAAGATATAAATATTTTATAATGTATACAATACAATAATGTACTCATAATGCTCTAGGGACTGTGGGTTATTTTATATTTTCTATATTTTACATATTAATTTTTTTAGATATGCGTTTTCGAAATTTTCACATCTTCCATCAATATACAAATGATGTAACCGTTTGATATTTATAAATGGTTTTACTACTACTCTATTGTATTGCTAACTTTATAATATATTTGTTGTAAATTATTGAGTGTTTTGAATGCCTCTTATGAAAACTGTCCTCTGGAATTATTTTTTTCATGTTTGGTAGGATAAGTCAAGGGCTTCACATCTATGTTATAACTCATGCCGAGCTATATTACAGGAATGTTTGAAAGATAAATATGACCAATGACGTCTGCTGTAGTTTTCTGCCACTCAACTTATTTCGCATTCGAACAGGTTGCTAGTTTATACTACCTCAAATGTATATATATATATATATATATATATATATATATATATATATATATATATATATATATATATATATATATAATCAATCCCGAGCCAATCGGAATTAAGAGAAAGTGGAAGTTAGGGTCAAGTTACGGTAATCAAATGTTTTATATATTGATGTAAGGGTACTCTACAGGAGAAAAGCCAAAGGACAGTAATTTGATAAGCATCAATCGATTCTTTGTAAATCCAACAGAGAACCAGAGAATTTGTTGTTTCACAGATGTCAATTTTATGAATTATGTCAGTATATAAGATTACCTGCACAAACCTGTACAAATTCTAATTGGCCTGGAAATTGTATTCAAGTAGCAACGGTTCTGCTACTACTATATACCTAATGTTTGTGATTGGAAATACCTAAAGTTAACAGTATACAATCCTACCACAGGATCAATCCCCCCATCACGCCAGTAATCAGGCTGGCCTGAGACCCTCTTTGTCGCCCGCAAAACCCAATATTTCTGAAGCCAAAGCGACGTTATCAAAATACCATATGATTCTAGCTGGTCATTCTAGAACAAGAAAAAAAGCGGGTTAAGGCAGGATATCTTCTGGGGTTGTCTCTGAGTTGGTTGCTCGTCAGTCGGTGGTCTTAAAACCGTGGGCCTTCCTTCGGTACCCACGTTGAGCAGTCAGTCCAGACCAAAGAACCAACACAAAAGGACCTATGCAAGGGACACTAAAATAATATATTAGGATTATTTTGGATTGTTCATCTTCTTTCAATAATATGTCTTAAATGATATTATGGTCGAATGTTGTTGGTAAGGTATAGCATGAATGGTTGTTTTATAGTCGGAATAAAATTCCACAAAATAGTTATTTTAGTAAAGTAACAAAAGTTTTGATTAATGAAACTTTGATTTGAAGGAGCTCTCTTTTTGAGATGATCTTATTATTTTATAAAAGTACGGTAATTCAGGATAATCTATAATCAAGCATTGTAGGTTGAATCCAACTCTAGATAGTGGTAGAATTGTTTTTAAGTTTTATAAAAGGTTATAGAATAGAACTAACAAACGAAGACATATTCCAGATTTATTAAATTTATTGAATTTTATAAAGGGTATACATATTTTCTTAGGTAGGGTTCAGTTAAATAAATCAGTTAATAGGTTAGTCACATAAAAATATTGTGTGTTCATTTTATTGATAATATATTTGTGATTTTTTATGACTCTATATTTTATTCATTATTTTGTAAAATAAAATTTACAAATACAGTAATTTGGAGTGAGTCAAACTACTATTTGAGATTAATTATATAATTATTTATTGAAACAATATGGTACCTTTTGTAACGAAGTTGGGGTTACTTAAAATATTAAATCAATGAATATTAACAACGATGAAGAACAAACAATTTCTCACGAAGTATTACATCTCAATCACATTGGTAATTAAGTTAGTTAGAACCGGATGCATGGTAGGCATCAATCAGTAGGTTTCACGGGAATTTATTTAAAAATTAATCAGTTGATTGTTGTGCTCTCTTTAAACAGTAGTCTCAGTAAGTCAGTCGAGGTCAACATGTAATATACTCCACCGTTCAAAAGTTTTGAATCATCCTGTTTTTAATTGACATAAAAGTATTGCATTGAATATTTAAATAAACTTAATACTAACAATAATCATAAGTTATAGCTACAACCAACAAAACTGCTAAATGCTTATAAATTTTCCCTTTCAATTTTGAAAAAAACGGGTCAAAAGTTTCCTACCTCTCCAATTGTTGATATCTTTGAATTGGCGGATTTACTTATTGCTTTTAGGTTGTTATGGTCCAATCTTTTAAAAATGGGTTTACAATTTCAAAAACTATTAGATTAGAGTTCAGTGTAGATTTCGACGTTCTTGTATTAGCATAAAATAGCAAAGAGGAAACAGATTTCTCTTAAATATTGGAGTTCTATCTGTACTTTGAGACTGGACGGGTATTCCGTGCGCAAAATTGCAGAAAAGGTTCATTATAGATACATTATAGGAAAACGACCAACTGTTATGTTATCGAAACAAAATCGACATTAAACTAGCGGTAATTTGAGCTGCAGTGTATGTTAAAACTAAACAGGAGAAAAGCTAGTTTCAACCACAACTATAAAGAGTCATGTACTATCTACTGTCCTGAGAGGATGCCTATGAAAACCAAGACTAACTAATATTTATAAATGAATAGATTGGAGTAGCCTAATACATTGGAAACAAAGATGTTGGAAAAATGATCCTAAATTTCAAATTTTTGGATCTAGTAGATATATTTTTTATAAGCTAATTAAAAGGCTAATGGGCTTCAGAAGCATTCACTGTCCAAATAGTTAAGCATGGGGGTTGTAGAGCAATCTTTTGGGGATACCTTGGCACAAGGACCCTACATATCCGTCAAATTTGGAGCGAAAAAATGAATAATCGATACACGACTCTCATATCGAATTAATATGGAATTAACTTGATAGAAAATTATAGATTCGATGCCCATTGAACTCATAGAACTCATAGAATCCTCATAGTTGAGGGAACACCAAAAAAAAAATTAATGGAAGACACTGGACTTCAAATACTTGAAATACATGAAAAATGTACTTATTAATTTGTATTAAATATGTTTAACTAGCTTTAATTAATGTCAGTCTAAGGTTAGTCTAAAGTTTCAATAGTTAAAATTTGAGCTTTTGAATGTTAATTTATCTGTTTTGTTGTAATTTTTTAAATTATTTTATTTTTCCCAAACATATGAACGATAATTTTGATTATATATGAAATATAAGTTGCAATATCGGCAAATACGTGCATCAAATCTCTAGTCAGAAGGATGTTAATATTCAACAAAATGACAAAGCACAGCTCAAAGGTTAATGTAAAGCAGAATTATGGTTTGTTCTGCCATCGTTCGAAAAAGAATTAAATTTCCTCGAGCTCCTGTTAAACAGCTGTATAATAGCAATTATTCGCTTTCAATCTGCATTTAAATAGCAATTATTTAAATTTAGTTCTTCTTTTTGCTTGTTAAGTTTTTTTTGCTCGTCGTGTTTATAGGGCATCAGAAAAATGATTGGTATTTTTTAGCAGTTAATTTATATCAATTTATACTTGTATTTTAATCGGTTCTATTATACAAAGGATGTTCCTTATTATCGAGAACTTTTGCTATTTTCATAGGATCATTATCTTGTCAATATAAGGTAATGATTTTTACGTTTTCATTTATGATATGATTATTAAAGGTTTTATTATTCTGATGTGGCTATCGTCATCTTCGTCTAGCTGCAGCTGCACTTTTTTAAAGCAGTACTGTATATCTTTCATATTAAAAATTATTGAATAGTTTATTGAAATAATTATTAAATGTATTAAACAAAACAGATTCCTTTGTTATCAAAAATTTTGTAATACTAATTGAAATATATTGTTTAGAATTTATATTATTATCAAATATTTTGAATTGTTATTCTATCTCCATAATGTCTTGAATAATTTTATCTTTTAGTTACTTAATATATTGTAATATATTGTTCTTGATATAATTAAATTGATGTCCAGAAATTATACTAACCACATACGTCATTAGCTAATTCAGTTTCACATTGATTACTTGATAAATCTCTAACAATCAGATATCATATTGATATAATAGAGATCTTTGAAAATATATGCTCAGAAAAGTGCATACTAAAACGGCGGATGAAATTATTATATATTAACTATTAATATCTCTGCAATATTCGAGATAAATTAACTTTACAAAAATAAATGGATGCAAATTGGCCTTTAGCATCGAGCCATATTTAAATATTACTATTTGTTGACTAATTTCAACATTAGTTACAATTACTTCCGGTTTAACATATAAAATCAAAATATTAATAACCACTGTTTGTCTTCAAAAATGTCCTGTTTATATTTTTATAATTAAAAATAATGTCCATCACGAGAAACTATATCTTTCCATCTTTCCAATAGTATAGTAGTGTTAATTTCACCTCGGAAACACTAATATATATCTATAAGATTAACTCACGTAATATAACTTCTAAAAAATATAATATTTCAAAGTGTTATAAATAGAATAAAAGTAAAAGTAGAAAGGTGTTTAAGTATCAAGTTTTGTAATGAAAAATGCTACTTGTTCTTCAATCAATTGATTACTAAAGACTCACGTCGTTTCGACTAAGGTTCTTGATCACTACCTCGCATAAATCATTGTTAGACATTCCAAATTTAAAATACTTCCTTTCTTCTTTGTTGAATAACCCTAACTATTATTTTTTAAATACATTCCCATGTATGCTGAGTTCTCCACTTCCACAAATATATACATAGACCCATTCCTCTGATAAGGGCAACTCCAAACAACTACACACGGTCCACAATGTTAGCTCTATGGGCCTTATAAATCTAATAACAGGTGTAGAGTATACGTGCATTTGTTTTGTTAATCTAGTGCGCCATGAATTGGCAATTATGTAAACATGAGTATGGTCTATCTGATCGAGAAGTTCTAACTACGAACTGTCCTATTAGATATTAACTGTCGTATGTCGTTTTATAGAAATAAGCTTTTAAGAGAAGAATCTTTTAAGTAAAAGTTTTAAATATATTTTATTGAAAACTTTATTCAGAAAACTGTTTCTGTCTTCTAAAAATAAATGATGATTCAAAGCAAATTTTATAAAATCTCCAATCTTGTATAAAATCTTCATTCAAACAAAAATTTAAGTCAAATTAAGACATTTTCTAGTTCATCTAGAATGCTGAACTGAAGATGTAAGTTACAAGAAAATAGATACTTGTTTGAATAATTTTTTTAATTGTCTAAAGAGAACAGCAATATCTTTATCATATTTAAAATGTTAGTTTTTTAATAAATGATGCAGTTGGTTAAGTTATTTAACATTAGCAGAACATATTGTAGTGTGTTTGTGTAGATTTGCCAAAACTATGAAAAAAGATGGTGTAGAATTTTTTTGAAACAATAATTAAAAGATATAGTTCAATTGCGTATGAAACAAAATTTCAATAAAGCTTAATTAAATGTTATTAATAATATAGCTTCTCTATAATATATAGAACAGACTAATTAATTATTAAACGTGTTTTCATACGTCACAGTTTTGCAGATGCCATAAAACCTTTTATATATACGTTTTGAAATTAACGTTGGCGATTTTCACCTTTTAATAACTCGAAAAAGTTTAACGACTTCAAGTGAAAAACAATAAAGTGACGATAATCATTGTTAATGTTATTTTATGTATAAACGAAAAGATTTCTTTCTGCGTTTCGATTGTTCATCTCGCCTTTGGCCTGTATTGTGGGCGTCCTCGATTGAGAGAAATCAATTTTTATTTATGAGATTGTTTCAGCTATTTATCATTAGTTTTTGTTGTTACACATCCTGCTATATAGAAATTGATAAGTTGGAGTGATTTATATTCATACATTATGTATGTACATTTGTATTCTCATTTTTATTTTTGTTATTGTTATTATATATATTAGATATGAAAATGTAAATGCCTTTTCTAACTTTAATTTAGTTTATTCAAAATAATAGGTTATTTTAATTAATAACCGATCAGGAAAAGGTAATTTAGGTTTTTTATAGCGAATTTATTTATATAAACTTTATGATTATATACTTTTTTATTTAATGTTTAATACTTATCTGTGTCGTTTTGACCGATGGCTTGTACTGGTATAACCAGAAATCTCTCCTTGTCAACTAAACAATCTGTCAATTATCGGCCAGTTGCTAAAACGTATGTGGTCTAGAGTTGTCAACTGTCTGTTTCAATAGCCTTACTTGTTAACAGTGGAGGCCAAGTTTGAATAGCATATTTCTTCATTTCTTGATTAACATGAGCTTTGCGATTATTTGTTAACTTTGTTAGGCGTTCGATCAAGATGTTTTTATCATCCGTTATCGTTCTTTTTAGAAATGGCTTGAGATGCGTGTATGTGTTGATATGTGTCCATAGTTATTTTCCGGTTTTTGTAACAGATTTCACTGGTCATAAATATGCAATGTTATGATTTCTTACATATAGCCTGACTAATAAAATTTGGCTCTGGTTTTATTTTGCCTTTGATGTAATGATATGTAATGTTAATATGTATGTGCGTATATGTACTAATATTCTGAGGAAAATTGCAGACATTAGGCGCTAAGGTTCACTAGTACCAACCAAGATCGACTTTTATAGGCTGATTCGGTTATATGTTCTGAAGCATCAGACAGTACTCACACAGCACAGAATAGATATTCTATCCTTTTTTAGCTAAACTAAAATGGGAAGAAAAAATCCGCTCCAAGTTCAAAATGAATTTTTTACAAACTGCAAATGGCAGTATATGCGACGTTGTCTATGATGTGTATTGGCTGTTTTATTTCTATTCTACAGACACAAACATCAAAATTACACAAGTTACCTTCCGCGAAGATAAAAATGTTATATATTTTTTCTGCTGGAATACTGGAAATACTGGAGAGACTTACGATGAGCATGCGCCAACCATAAGAATATGTGGAACATAAATTTGACAAACTAAATGTGGTGATTTCAATGCGTAAAACAAAGAGCGTCCTGATAGGCCGAAAACGTTTGAAGATGCGGATTTGCTGGAGTTATTAGATACTAACATATTATATTGATCTCTACCGATAACAAAATATGAATTTTAATCGTGTATTGAGCGATAAAAATCCACAACCTGCTCAAAGACATGATAAGGTGATTTTGTAAAATGACATCTCTCATAAAGCAAAACTAGTCAAAGAGGTCAAATTTAAAGTCAGAAAAGTCAAAAAGACTTTCGGAGCGGGAGTTTTATTGCACTCGCTGTCCTCGTCAGATGAGATTGCACAACTACTCCGAATTTAGAGATGTTACAAAATGATTCGATGAATAGTGCAGCTGAAAGGCGAGATTGTTTTTTGGACTAATATTCGTCAATTGCTTAAGAGATGGGTAAAATATTCAGAATCAAAGATCCAATACTTCGAATAAATAAATTTAATTGAAATAATTTTTAGCGAAAAAATCATAATTTTAGATCTTCTAGTGAGTCTAAAAGTATATTTTGTTCGCGTTTTGTTTGTATCGCGACTATTTTCCAGAAAATTTGAGAGATTTGAGTGAATATTAAGGCGAACGATTTCATAAGGACATTAAAGAGATGGAAAAACATACCAAGGAAAACGGGTAAAAGTAGGTTTTGATATGTGCTAGTGAACAAATACTAGATAAAAAATAACCATCGTTGATGAATTGTAAATTAAATAATATTTCATGTACACAATTATTCAGAATAAAGGCTTGAAAAATGTATGAAATTAAATAATAAGATTGATTGACATTTCTTACATTTGGGTATAAAATCATATAAACATTTTTTCGATAATAACAGGTGAAAGGTAACCGATGAAGTATTTTCATGGTGTCGCAAGATTTCTTTGTTCGAGTAAAAATATACACATCTCCACAATACAATAGTAATTGTAATATCTAATAACAGATCCTATGTTCTTCGTTTTAATTGGAAGTGAAAGGTGTTTCTTGGAATCTTACCTTTTCGCAAAACATCTTGAGCGTATTCAAAATAAAAATTAAACTTTTCATAGAAATAAGTCCAAAAAACATGCTAAACAGTACAACGAACACTTTAGGAAACCGATTTCATCGAAAAAGTGAAGTGTCATTGAACGGGAATATTATAAAAAGGAACCTGTAAACTGAAACTATTTAGCCTAACGGATTAATATTGTTATTACAATGACTTTTTTTTGTTGAATGAAATATATTCACTCCATTATTTAAGGCATTCAATTATATTGAAAAGTGGGCCATTAGATTTTGTATAATGTTGTGATTTTTTAGGATTAAAGTGTTAGTTCTTACTTGTAATTAATTAATTTTGATACATTACGTGTAATTTTTTGACCATATCTCCATAAAGATTAACTAAATGAACTCTAAATAAACTAAAACTTAACGTTATTTATTAATGTAATTTTATTAATGTTATATATTGTGGGCCTCCTATTAATAATGCTAATGAAATTATATTTGTAGATATCGTTGTGTACTGCTTTATGGTCCCGTTTACAATGGCGATTATTTTGGCCAGCTTTGGAAGCTGAACATGTTCTTCAGGTATCTTACGATGGTTTCGTTCGATGTATGTGAGTGGGAATTGATTTGTGAAAACCATTTGAGATCCCATTGGGAGTTCGCAAAGAGGATGTCGTCTCTATACCGCTTTTCGTCATAGTAATAGATCTAATTATGACCAAAGTTTTTCAAAGAGCTATGACATTTAATATACTCCTATACATTCTTTAGCCACTCTAACGTTCACTGATGATAGCACTATATTTGCTTATCGTTATGATCTAGCATTCTTCATAATATAGTTCGTAGTGAAGAGCCTTGAGACGTGAGAATTAATGAAGAAAATATAGAAATATTAACGTGTAATGGAGAGCCGGTTATTGGAGACCTGAACAGGATCAAGTTAGAGCACGTTATGGGAGAATAAAGTGGCATCTATCTCTGAATTAGTAAGTTGTATCGGCCTCTAAGATGGTGCGTACTAAACCTCCTTTTTCTAATGCTTATCTTGTCGATACTTCTCTATATTCTGAGATCTGAAATTGTGGCGAGATTTAGTGAAGAATTTTCGAAGTCCTTCCAAACCAACAGCAGACTATTAATTGAAGTAGACGCTTTCGGTCATCTAAATTTGCGACGCCAAAACGTCGCAATGTTACCGTATCAACTGTGAGTTTTAGTTCAGTTTGGCTTTGACATACAACAAAATCTAATCTAAATAAAATAATTAAACAAGAGTACTGTTATAGGGGATCTAATTCATCTATTGTCGAAGGATTTAATACTACAATTAAGTACAGAGTTATAATAGGGTTGTGTTTGATTATATTTACAATGAACTCTTATATAGTTTACAGTTTAATCACTAAATTCTCGTTAATGCCATATCTGCAAAAAAAATTACTATTACTATTACCGTATTAGTCGACCGATGTAACGTCTGTCCATGCCTGCTGTAGTTAAATGGTTGATTTTTATACCAGTAGCAAAGTTATTTTCTGATTTTAATTAATTGATTTAATTTCTTTCAGAATAGATTTGGTAACTAAAATCTACAAAAATGAAGAGTAGTATTATTTACTTAATACTTTGCTACTAGTCGTTGTGACTAACCGATTTGTCTTTAAAATAACTGAAATCTAGTTATATATCAGTGGGCCTATCGGCACCTATCTCAGTCTCTGCTGTAATAATGTGTATGTACTAACACTGCTGTTTATCTATTAAAAGCACCTAACTACACCACACTACACAAGATTAAGTGTTCTGTTCTCGTGTTATCCAGGAGTTGTAATACTTCGATATTAATATGAGAATGGTATCTCTCTTCATGTCTCCTTACGATTATTCCCTTGATTTCCTAAGCGGCGTTCGATATCTGAAGGTCTCGGGTTATCAGTTTAATTAATGAGTCCTGTAGTGTCTGGGTGCATCTACAATATATCTTAGGACTTTGGCCTGGAAAGCTGATATTGTATGTATATTACTTTTCTCGGAATATTTCCATAATTGAATTTCGTATGTCAATTTAGTTTTCAATACTTGCTTGTATAATAGCAATATATTATGTACTGGTCTTCTATATTTTAACTCAAGTTATTTCCTTTTCTTTTTTGCTTGTTCCTTCCGATGAAGTTTTGCATTAGGGCTCATTCCGAGATACTTAGCGTTCTTGATATATGGAATAATAGTATTAATTAATGTTATTGGTGCTTGTGCGGTCTGATTATACGTGAACTGCATAGACATAGATTTTCTTTCTTTAATTTTTATTTTGTTAGCGCACTTGTCAGATGATGTTTTTGTATAGCTTCTTCGGTATTGTCGGCAACAAGAATCGCAGTATAATCATCAAATGAAGACATCGTGAAATTTTCTAGATGTGGCATATCACATGTGTAGCATAGGTTAAGAGTTAGCCTCAATACACTTGCTTGTGGTACACCTGCTTTAGCTTCTTTTGTAAACAGTCCGGTAACGCTGGCTGTAATGTGAGATTTTAATAGTTCACTATGTTGTTTCGAAAACATTTTTTGTAGCTTATGAACAAGACCATCACCTTATCGAAGGCTTGTACTACTTCTAAGAATATAGTTGAACATTACCCTCATAGACTTTTTCAAATGCATTTGATATTCTACGTATTTGGTGAATTGTTGAATACTTGCTAATTAACTCACACTGGTGCGTAGGTATTCGGTGTTTTCTTTCTATAATCGGTAGAAACCAACAATAAATATATGACTTAATAATATTCACGTGAACGTTTAGTTCATGTTATTATTAACTGATTCTTATTGTTTTGTTTTTTTTCCTGTTCATGGTGCCTTCTGTTTTATAAATAAGTATAATAGTTTCGAGTTATTTGTAAATGGGAAAGTCTTATTTCCAATTAGTTTATATCAATGGAGGTTCAAGTTTTGTTTTGTACTAGAAAAATTACTGCATATTCGTATTATCATCAGTTTCAAATGTTTTTCTGGAAATATTAGATTGATATATTTAATTTCACTGGAAATAATCTCCATTAGAAACAATAATACGCCTTAAATATGGTTTTCTGTTTTAATTCAAACACTAGCGTCAATATTAGTTAAGTAAAATTACTGAATAAATATATAATAATACAATAAATTAAACTAAATGAAAGAATTGTCGTTTTTTTTTATAGATACTAATATACTATAAACTACATACTAAACTATAACTAATATACTGTAAATTAATACAATCTTTTTATTGATATTATATCACACTATCAGTACTTTAATGTCTTTTTAATTTTTTTGAAGATAAATATTCATGAAGACGATGATCAAGATTTACGCTTTTCCAGTCAAACATAACATATTAGTGTCAGGTAATTTCCTAGAGCTGGTACCTTTTGACATTTATATGTTAAATTTACATTGAAAAGAATATAATTTTCAACTGCTAAAACTGTGAATCAAGAGTCAAGGGCTATAACATTATTTCAATATTTATGTGTTTAAAATAAAACGTGTTACGATAAATAGTTTTATATCACCTTAGTTTCAATATTTTGTAACTACCTCACGCATCGTAACTTTACCTTCAGTTTTTATCTACAGTAGATTTACGACCATCATTCGTAGATAATCTTTTTAAAATACAACTTGCGGTGCAAGTTATTTTTAACGCCTAATTTGAGTCTTATTTTCGACAGTCTTTCTTTAATTAACACTTTATCCTGTCTACTAACAAGCTGACGAGATACAACGCCACTACGAGAAACTTCCACTTGTACCGTTGTTCACTTGCATGCATTTATAATGGCTTTAAGTTAAAGTTAAAGTTATCCGAATATTTTATACATTTCGATATTTTAGCATTTGGAATTTTAAATTTTATATATACAATATAATGTATTTGTGTTATTGAATAAACTACTATATAGCGGATCGATTTTATTGAGCAATTTAAATGAAATTGATGCAGCTATTAGCCAGTGGATAGTAGCAAAGCCAAAACTGTGAACGACTGGTTAAATTACTCTTGTTCTTTCTGTTCCATACCAATGCTGGTGCTCTTCCTATTAGGTGATGTCAAATTGTTAAATGGTAAATAATCGACAAAGTATTATTTATTTGTATTGATTTTTTAATAGGCTGAATTGTATTTTTATTCATATATTATTGTCAAGACTTTCGATATACATTTGGCAGAGAAATATTATTAGGCGCTTACATGTCCTCTGGATTCTCCCTCTTTTTGGGTATTTCCCAAGTTATGCAAAACGTATGGAAACAGTTGGCTCATCAATTGCCAAATTATCTATCTTCTTTGAAAGTTAGAGCTGGGTATTCATACAGTAAGTCTTGCTATTCATTTTCAAAATATTTGGTATTTAGGCGTGCCTCTAAGATTCATATCAAAATTACCACTTTTAAATCGGTGAGAACAAAAACTATAATAGAGATATGATAGAACAATATTATGATAAGTTTCTAAAAGTTTTCGAAATCCATGACTTATACCTTACCGCACCTTATATAACTCAATAATACGAAATGGAATAATTAACTTGTTTAAAACTCTATGCTTGTATGATCAGCTAATTAGGGCGCTCATATTTTCACATCTTATTTAATTCGCAATCAAATATTTCCAAATACCAACAAATGCCATTATTTCGAATTAAAAACCCTGCTGATTTAATATACGAGATAACCGAACGAATTTAGGAGATATTCTTGTTAATTTTGTCGTAATCTGGCTCTTCACTAAAGCCTGGATCAATAGGACCTCAGATCAGCAATAATCAAGTAAATACCAAGATAATCTCTTCCCTTTTATGAGACTTTTGTAGTTCTACTTTCCTATCAGCTCCAAGACAATATAATATGCAGCGTCGTTATGAGTTTATGAATTTTTTATGTCATAACTAACATCTCCATAAATACAAAGCACTGGTCAGTATCACAATAAAGCATTCTCTTCTGCACTAGCTATATTATGAATGATATATGATCAAAGAAACATTAGAAGTTGCACATCCCTGGAAATTCTAAACTGTTTAACCTATTTGCTAGTATAAGCCAGTAGTTAAGAAGTGATACATGCAAAGATGGGTTATAGGGATTTTTTTTTAATTTAAAATCATACGGCTTTTTTTCATATTGTTCATAAAATCTAAGGTTTCAAACTTAAACATAATTAGCACATTTATAGCCGCTGGTGTATTCCATATAATTTTAAAACACGGCATAGGTTTGACACATAATGGTAATAGTCGAAAAGGTTTTTATTTCTTCAACCTTCGGATAAGTTCACCGTTTCAGAACTTGTTATGTTCTCGCAATCTCTCTTGACATTTTTTTCGCAAACCATTTAATTTCTTCGCTGACAATTGGCTGATTTCTAATATACCAGGGGGGATTAACAATGCTGTAAAAAACTTTGTTTTGGTTGGTTTGGATCATGTTAATATTTGATTATTTGTGGAATTCCATAATTGCACAGCGTTGGTCCACACTGGCTTCAATTTTTTCTTGTGTATTATGAAGTTTAATTTATAGTTATTTATTATGGAATATTAAATCGAATTGTGGTCCAAGCAATTTTTTTTCAAGTATTTTTTGACATTCATACAAAATTATAATGGTTTCTTTTTAACATGCTCATGTTGTTAGTATTTCAACAAAATGACTCAAGAAATAAACTCATAGAAGTCATAAATATAATGACATAAAAACTAAAGATACTTAACAAATTACTTATTTTATCTATTGCTACCCATTCTAACCAAACTGTCAGCAGTCAGCATATTTTCTTCCAAGATATTCCTTTTTTTTTGCCTGTTCATTAGCTGATGTTGACTCAATTGTTTTTGATATATTTGAATTAAATGTGTGAATTTTGCATGATCAGTCTAAACAACGTGTTGTGTGTATTTTGAAATTTTGTTTTATTAATTATTTTGAAAACAACAAAAATCATCGCACTAAAATCAAGGTAACTTGTAAAATAGTAGTTAGAATGGCATGGTATTTTCACAAGTATTGTTTGAACGTTAATACTCCCCAGAAATTATGTGGGTTTAAACAGCGGTGGTTACTATGTGTCAGATGAGAGTATATATACTTATTGGATAATATGTTATGAGAATAAGTTATTATTTTAGAGAAAAAAGGGAGAAATTAAACAGTTGATCTTGTGGTCGCTTTATACAGACACGAAAATATCTGAGATCAAAAAAAAACTGGTTCCATTTAATCAACTATACTCAAACTTTTTGTTACGTCAATTCTAGATCGACGTTTAAGCGACGATAACATCGATGATCTAACATCGCCAAAAGAAACCTGATGTATATATTTACGTGGCGGTTTTCGGTGAATTGCAATCATGAAGTAGTTCAAGATTTTTTACGGTGTTACTTGTAGTCGGTACGAAGCCAACCAAAAAACTCGTCAGATGTGACCACACCCAAATCCACCAGCAAAAAAATTGAATATATCGTTAATTGTAAGGCTCAGATTGTAAATCATTCTGAAATAGACATGCTAAAATATATATGTATTACAATATAACGGTAATGCTATACGTTGCCTATAAGATCTCTTGGTGTAGCATCATCATTTTCTAAACAACTTTTGGGGCAGTGGCGTGCTAAATATTTTAGAGATTTTTACAGTTTTTTCACGTAAATACATTTTTAAATATTTGTTTTTAAACATTAATTTTACTTTACATATACTTTTACTTTTATATAACTTCCTTTTAACTTTTTATTTTCGTAGGTAAAATTGTTATGTTAATAGATTTAATTAATAATAGATACTCTATTGAATAAAACTAAAATCATTGAAACATTATAGTTGAAAATTGACTAGAATTATGAAAAATAACATGTGATCTATCACTTTATTGTTGAAATTATTCATGGAAAATTTTAAATTTTAAATTTTTAAATTAATTCATATTATTCATTAATTCATTAATTCATTTTCAATTTAAATTCAAATTTTAAAATAATATTTTTATTTTATGAATTTGGTTTCTTTATGACTGATGTGGAGCGTCTATTTGTAATATTACTAAACACTAATTGTTTAATTGTTGTATTACTTTAAACCCTTAACACTTTTTGTTTCAGTTGTCAATACTGTCTGACGGTATTTGTATTTGTAGTAGTTTTCAGTGTTTTTTGTGCTTCTTGAATGATATTTTTAGCCATTCCACAATTATTGTCTAGTTTTTGCTATCCAAGAAATTTTAATTAAAAAAAAACATTCAGCGCCTCTTTAAGTTCAAGTTTCTCTCCTATTATAGCTATCATCTCCACGGATTTTGGAAATTCGGATTTGGTTGGCCTACCATCGGAAAAAAAAGTATGCCATCTACAAATTAAGGTATTCTTTCCATAACTTGGCATCACTATGCTATATGAACTATTACAATCTTGGTGGAGATGGTGCACCACCGTTGGATTTTCGTTACAGCAGAACTTTCAATAATGCTTTGACATCACAAAGCAGAGTAGAATGTGATACTGCACTCAGGACTCATATATAGATGTTAGGTAATGATCATCAATCATGATTGGTAGGATAGTTAAACTTTATCAAAGAGGTTCGTTTATAAATCAATTATGAAGCCTATTAGGACTTTGGGGTGCACATATGGGCTTAGCCTAAAGCATCAAATTTACAAAACTCTGGCAAAATAAGGCATTTTTGTTATCACTGCCTATCATCATGTAGCCAACAAAGAACTGAATATACATGAGTTATGGATATATGAGTTATCCAATATTTAGTTCTAAAACATAAAATTAAATTACTAAATCACAAAAATGTGGAAGCAATACAGTTATTTGGTACGTTTTCCTGTGCCAAGAAAAATCGCTACGAACCAAGCCATAGGAATTTGTATAGTGTATAAGTGTTATTCTTAGGTTTAGCCTAAGTAATCAAATTGATTTTTATTTTCGGAAATACATATTAGTGTATTTATCGCGTATTTGCCTTGTGTATTGATGTAAGTAGCTAGTTAGCCGGCTTGGTTGGCGCAGTGGTAAAGGCAACAGGAGGGTCCATATACTGTTGCAAAAGTCGCGGGTTCGAATCCTGCTGGGGCATGGTCGTAGATTTATGTTAGTGATTGTTTATTATTTGTGATTGTCCTTGGCAGTAGTGCAAAATTCGACAAGGAAAATGATCTCAGTCACGCCAGTAACCGGCTGAGTAAGACCTGGGAGTCCACGTTAAACAGTAGGTCCAGTATATATAAACCCTCATTGGTGAGAAATTGACTTAAATATATATATATATATATATATATATATATATATATATAAATTATACATTAAATTATTCTAAAAGTTATAAACCAATACCATAAATCCAGCGTTAAACATAATATTTTCAGAAAGAACAAATTTCTTTATGGAGCATTTTTCGAATTTTGGAACATTTTGTTTTCATACCGCCTCTTGGCATAAGAAGTTTTAGTTATTTACCGACTTCGAAAAAGGAGGAGGTCCTATGTTCAGCTGTATACATACAATTTTAATGTATGTTCGCCGATTTCTCCGCCAATTGTGGACCTATTTTTAAAATTCTTTTTTTATTCGAAAAGTGCAGTTCCAAGGTGTTCCCGTTGGAACCAAATCAGGATTTGTTTAGGAGAAGGGGGAAATCGAGAGAAACGCTCAAATTTCAAAGGCTCGTACAAAGTTTTCACATATTTTTTACCTAAAATAATCAGATACTTGGATATAATATTATTGGTGATCTAATGTGACGGAAAGTCGTTCGGCGTAAAAGCCATTCAGTTTCTTTTCTAAGCACTAACTATAGCATATAAGGCCTTGTAGAAGTATTGTAGACAACTGCTGCTACGGTGTAATAGTTAAAGCGTTTAATTCTCAAACGGAGGTCGCAAGTTCGATTCCCGGCGGGGACAATAACTTCTTATTCTTGTTTAGTTACATAGGACATTTGTCAAATCACCTAGGTTAAATAGGTTAAATATTTTCCTCATACGGACTGATCCTTTACTTGGCCTGCACATTGTAATATTAAATAAAATAGCACGTAATATGTTGAGTAGATTTCTAACACTAGAAAAATAAAAATAAAATATGTTTTCCAAAAAAATTGAACCGACTTTAAAAAAATAATTAAGACCCTCACTAAAAATTAAATAAAAATCAAACTGCGATCATAAAAATATTGAACACAAAAAAAACCGTTTTAAAATAATATATGCACATAATAATCGTTGTAATAACTAAATGAAAATAGTCAAAAACCTTATTTAACCTATCTATTACACATATTTTATATTATACTATATACACACAATTTAGCTTAATATCTACCTAAACCTATTTATCTATTTACATTATGTTTTAATTTTTGGTGAGTGTCTTATTTATTTCTTGAAGTTCGTTCAATTTTTTTGTTAAAAATATTTTATTTAAAATTATTTGTCAACATTATCTGCCTAATAAACTTATTCAAATTACTGTGGATTAATTAAATGGATGGAACCACGCATAGTTTTGATGATTAGCAAATATGGTGACCATTACGATAACCCTTAATGTACGAATACCGTATTCCATTTGGAGACGGAACGCTCATCACAGTAAACTTTTTTCATTATTTTTGGGTAACAAACATACTGTTACAGCGCAGTAACTCGGCTCCCAATAATTCGATCGCCTCAAGGCACTAATATAACATGGTATTTTGAAGTCCTATTTATTTAGGTTTGAATATTTTGTAATATGTTTATAAAATATTGCAGTACATATTAAATCTAATGGAAGGGGTTAATATTAAACAAAACTATCAAATTTAAACTTAACACCTTTTTTTATTATTTGCAACTAATTAAAATACCATTCGAAAATTTACTTGAGATAATGCGAAGAAATGAATAGACATATAGTTATAACAAAATAATTTTCTAAAATTCAGAAGACTATTCCAAACTGATACTGGCATAGATCAATTTACATGGAAAAATATTTACATCATTCGCAGCCAGGTAAAGTGAAAACGTTTAAGAAAATCGATATAAAAATATATAAATGAGTTATACTTTATTCTTTGTAGTCAAAATACCCGTTTTATAGCTTTTTGATACGAAGAAACCAGAACAATTTGAAATATATTGTTGCTATGGACAATGCCATGGAAAATATTATTGATATATGTACAAGTTTTCTAATGATATTTTAAATTAACAAACAATATGCTTAAGTTTGTGGATCACATTTCTAGAGACACACTTTATATTTTACTGTTTCGCTAGTGTTTAAATTTATTGAATATTGAATTATTTTCAAGTAATTTCAGATGTAGTTGTCTTTTTTTGTTCAATGTATTAATATTTAAAGTTTACTTAAAGATATTTTAAGTTTAAATATGATTATCGTAATTTTGTATTTAGTTTCTCTGTGCTATTATATTTGACATAAATAGTATCATTAAATTATTCGTAATTATAATGAAGTTGCGGGCATGATTCTGACGGATGCATTTAAATTTTGGGGTAAAATTAGCATACCATATAACTAGAAATAGGTTTTTGTTTAAAGCTATTTGTCTGACTATGATCACAAAATATTTTAATAACTACTATATAAAAAGAATAGATTTTAAATATTAATTACAATTATGGTATGGAATTGTAATTAATTATTTTAATATGTATAAATATTTACTCCAATTTTAAAGGAAATTTTATAATGTATAATGAATGTTTTAATTGTATAATGAAAAGCTGAATTAATATAGCAAATTTTTAAAATTATTTAGAAAATGTCAGATTATATAATATGAAGTAATCATATGAATTGCTGTTTATATACTATAATCAAACAAAGTACTACATTTGTTGTATCTTTGATACATCACTCGAATTGTTATGTAGGATATACACAAAATAACAATGAACTTATTGATAGACCTTCCTTGGACAAACAAGATGCTTTTTAATTCAGTGACATATTTAATTAATATTAAACGTGACATTTAATAGCATTAAGTATTCTAGGAGATATTCATGGTCAAACAATGACCAAAAATAGATTATTGTTCACATAAAAAAACATGAGTTTGTATAAAGTTTTCAATTATTCTGAAGTAATTATATAACACATATTTATTTCATTAATATCCTATCCTATTTCCTTATTGTTTTATTAATATCCTATTCCCTCACAAAAAGAGTGTACTAGTCTTCTACGTGCTGTTCTTGTCAATATTTATGACAACTTTGCTGTGAATGAAATTTTTTAATATTTTTTATAACATCTTTATTAGATACGCTTAGTACAATCTTAATTTACAATTAATTTATTACAACTTTTCCTATGTACTTGGATTAATTAACAAGTAAGACGAGTGCGAGAAAATATATCAGTATGTTTTCCCCAATTATAAAATTATAATTATTTATTAATTGTTAACTTACAGCTATAGTTTACACTAAATTTATACACTTTATATAAGTTCGTATGGTTTTGTTCGTTTCAATCTCCAGACATCCTGCGCGCTGGCCAGCAGTTGTATTGCTTCTACGTTAGTATGATTTAGTAATCTTCTTTCGTGTTTCAAGGCGAAACCTTGGATAACTTCGCAAATCCATTTGATTTCCAGGTCATCGTGCAGTTCTTCATTAGTTACATAGCGATAGGCATTGGTAATCAATCGAAGAACCTTGTTTTAATAGCGTTGTATGACTAGTTGATTTGAATTTTTAGTGCAACCCCATATTTGCACCCCATAGGTACAAATTAGCTTTATAATTGTATTATAGATCAACCTCTTTGATTTTAGATCAAGTTGAGAGTATCTTGCGACTAACCGGTATAGTTGTTTTATTTTGGTTCTAATGTGTTTTGCTTTTTATCTAACGTGGTGCTTCCAATTTAATCTACCGTCAAGATGGATTCCAAGGTATTTAGCTGATTGTGCTTGAGGAATCGGGCATCCATTGAGTGATATAATTAAGTTTTTATTATTTCGCCTCAATACAAAATTAACGCGGACAGATTTGGAGCAATTAAGTTCAATTTTCCAATCCATTAGTAGATTTTGTTGACTGCCACTTGCACTTTTTCTATTGCCCTAGGCAGAGATATATCTTTTACCATAATAATTGTGTCATCAGCAAAGGTTCCAAGAAGTGTTTCTTTTATTGTTGGAATGTCAGCAGTGTAGAGCAGATACAGGAGAGGTCCTAAGACGCTAACTTGTGGAACTCCAGCCGAGATATTTAACTCTAAATTTTCTTTCGAATAAATATGACTCCAGCAATTGACAATAGTTACGCGGTAACAATTTGCTCATCTTACAGATTAATCCCAAATGCCAAACCCGATCAAAAGCTTGTGAGACATCCAGGAATATTGCAGGGCAATATTTCTTTTCCTCAAACACTCTTTCAGTAGCCGCAGTTACTCTGTGCACTTGATCGAGTGTTGAGTGGTAATTTCGAAAACCAAACTGGAAATCTGGTGTTATTGCCAAATGTTTAACACGTTTAAATATCAAGTTCTCAAATAGATTTGATATTGCAGCTAGTAGCGAAATAGGCCTGTAAGATTCGACTTGTTCTACAGGTTTGTCAGGTTTTTTAAGCATAATTATTTGTGCCGCTTTAAAGCATTCGGGGACATGCCTCAGCCTTAAACAGGCATTAAATATATATGTCAACATGATGATTACTTTTCGTGGCAGTTCTTTCAATAATCCAGGTGAAATGTCATCTATACCAGGTGCCTTTTTAGGATTCAGTTTATCAATTTCAGTGACAACTTCTAGTGGAGAAATTAGATTTAGATCTACATCGGGTTGATAAACAGGAGATGTATCCATGGTAGATTCTATATCATTAGGGCGAAATAAGTTAGCTAAGTATTGTGCGAAAAATTCAGCATTTTCATTGTCGCGTCGAACCCATTCATTTCGATCATTTTTAATTGGCGGTGCTCGAATAATTTGTCTTTTAAATCTTCGAGTTGCTTTCGATAGCGAATAATCTTTGTCTACTTGTGGGCTTAATTCACTTACATAGGTTTGAAAGCAATTCTGTTTATATTCTTTGATCTTTTGATTCGCTTGATTACTAATTCTATTAAAAGTCGTTTTGTCAGCAGCATGTTTGGTTCTGTGCCATACTCTTCTAGCTTTTCGCCTTTCTTTTATCATTTATCTAATTTCGAGGGGGTAAAGTACTTCATATTCTGATTTCTCTCTTGCTATTGGGGTAGCATCTTCTGTAGCTGACCGAATTTGTTCAGTTATATGTTTGGTTTGTTGCTCAAAATCATCTATAGTTTTAAGTCTTATTTTTAAACTGATTTGTTCCTGCAGTATTAATCTGAATTTGTCCCAGTCAGTATATTTGTTGGTAAGATTAGGCTTTTTTGCTTTTCTTAGGATTGTCGCACCCAGTGTTAACAATACTGTAGTGTAATCGCACAAGCTTTCTATACTAATTTGATTTAATGAGATGCCTTTTGTAAAGTAGAAATCCAGCAGGTCTGGGACTTTATTACTGTCTGTGGGCCAGTAAGTAGGTACGCGCCCTGAATGATAATTACAATTTGTAAGGTTAATGGCTTTGAGTAATCCGTTTTCTTCTCCAGGTGTTATTATTCGTGAACCCCAAGCTGTATGTTTACCTTTAAAGTCTAAACCAATAATAAATCGTGGGCCTAATTTTGAAAAGATATCCTTATATTGTTGTTGTGTCATTTTATGCCTTGGTGGACAATATATAGCACCAATATTTACATCAGCCACGTTTTTTCCGATACTAATTATCGTAGCTTGTATTTCTTCATTTTTAATCTCTTCTTGTTCAAAATGATGTATATTTTGTTTAATTATTAAAGCTGTTCCGCCTCGAGCCTGTTCATTGGGGTGTAGTGTCCAGTAAGCATCATAACCCCGTATTTTAATGTAGTTTTTTTTTAGAAAAATGTGTTTCCGATATGAGAGCTATATCTATGTTATTTGTTTTTACGAATAATTCTAGTTCCCGGACTCTTTGATTTAATCCGTTTATGTTCCAAGTTATAATTCTTAAAAACGAATTACTCATGTTTATTTTTCTTTGGCTTGTTTTGGGTAGTTCCACCATCAGTTTTCCACCCTGTCTGCAAACTGACTGAATTTCTGTCTCATTTCAGTCTGGAATTCTTTGAGCAATTTCATCATGTTGACGGTAGTTGGCTCGTTGGCCGCAGCGTTCTGCGGTTTTCTTATATATTTGTTTATCATTTTGATATTTTTGTAGCGTTTATGTTTTTGACCGATGGTTTTATGGTTTCATGGGTTTTTTTATTTTCAACGGTAGATGTTGATTCAGAGTTTTTGATTTTGTCAATTTGTCTTCGTCAAGCGTTGTTCTGCTGTAATTTTCTTTGGCTGGAGTTCTTTTTTTTGATATACAGCACATCCTTTATAATTGCCAGGGTGATATTTTCATTGCACAACAGGCATGTCGCTACACTATTGCGTTGTTTTCTGCACTGAGTTGTGTGATGTTTACTGGCACATTTCACCCATCTTGGTTCCCTACTGCAAACATTTTTAGTGTGTCCAAGATTTTGATAGTTTGTGCATTGTGGTAGATTATTATTTTTCTTCGGAGGTTCCACTTTTATCCTATAGTCTAGTAAATAATTTATGTCATATATATTTTTATGATTTTCGTTTGGTGTCATATCTACATAGAACAACGGAAACGTTTTAATTTGTTTTTGCACCATTTACATTAGTTGTCTTTTTCGCTATAGGCTATATTTTTGCTAACATGGGATAAAAAGCAGATAGAGCGATATTGGTTTAACAATTCCCCTTTCCACAACACACCCTTCCCAATTTTTCAGTATTTTGAATGTATGACAGGCAGGCGGTACTGCCATCAATCTAGTCAGTACATTTAATGATTCAGTGATTTTCATTCCATCTGTAATACATATGAACATACAAAATGTGTTTACAGTATTTATGTTACTCGCTATTTATAGAACTATTTGAACACTTGCTGAACTCATCATAAGTACAACAATAACTTAAGGTCTTGATTATTCCAGTTTACTGTACATGTGAGTGGCTCTCCTGGACTACTTCATGAGATTTTACATTTGGGATTTTAGTAGTAGATCAACTTTTCATCGCCTAGTGTCTTGGGACCACTCCTGTATCTGCTCTATATGTGTGCTCTATGTAATGGTTAGTTGAAAGAACTTGATTTAAAATCAAAGAGATTGGTTTATCAGTCAATCATAAAACCAGTTTGATGGTGCGTACATATGGGATTGTGCTAAAATATCAAATAAACTAGTAATACAAGGTACTCAAAACAAAATTCTACAAAATTAAAGATATCGCCTTAAAATATGAATTAAGGTTGCTAAATCACAGCAACGTACAATACAGTTACAGGACTACACGCAGGAAATCAGTGGATCAAAACACACGAATTTGTTTAGTATATAAGTGTATTCTTAACTTTAACTTAAGTGGTTTAGTTTTATTTTAATTTGGGAATTATATACTGATGTATTGATCCCATAATCGCCTTGCTTGTTTATTAATGCAAGTACAACAGAACACTAGTAGCACATTAATTGGTAAATTAAGATTATACTAAGCATATCTAATATAAGATGTAATTAATTGAAAAAGGAAACTTTTGTTCGTCCGATAAAACACGCTACAGAAAACTCCTCTTTTTTTGGCAGGCAAGAAAAGAAACGGTTCGAAATGACATTTTCTGCTTCTTCATATATGATAGCAGTTTTTAGGAGCCTTTACAGCTTTTCCATTGCGTGTAAACAATTGTTTCGTCAACTGTTAAGCTGTCTGAAAGTTCGTTGAAAGTTCAAGTTTCCGCCTAATAAGTATTCAAAATCAATGTGTTTCAACTTTGGCATCGACTGATATTGAAAAAAATAGAAATCGCCATCACCATACTTTTCTAAATGTGTTTGATGGATT
Source organism: Rhynchophorus ferrugineus (assembly GCF_030347505.1). Taxonomy (NCBI): domain Eukaryota; kingdom Metazoa; phylum Arthropoda; class Insecta; order Coleoptera; family Curculionidae; genus Rhynchophorus; species Rhynchophorus ferrugineus. Next base: position 43,334,654 of record NW_027472583.1, on the reverse strand, counting down.
TCGACAGCAGATTTATTCACAACAGTCAACAAAAGTAATGAATGTTGAACATATAGTTTTGAATGTTCCATGATTAGTGTCTGTATCCACAGTAATAAATAAAATACTTCCATTTTATGTAAATATGTTTTAAAACCATCGAATTTATCTGTTAGATTATGTTCTTTATGATGATGATTTGTGATGATTGATGTTTCGCAATTTCTCACAATAGATATCGCTGATCAAAATACATGCATAAACACAATAGTAATATATGCATGAGTAAATTAAATAAAATTAAATACTTAATATATAAAGTTTAGATAAATATTAATATTTACAATTTCAATCTTCTGACTACACATTACAATAATTTTCAAGAGTTTCTTGACTGACGTCTTTCATTGACAACTAAATAATATTTTTCTTGATGTAAAATTAAAGCATATATTGACTGGCTCTGTTCTGATGAAGAATCTTTTAGTGTATTTACCATATAAGTATATTTCTGTTTTAAAGCTCTACACCCATGTCTCCCGATAAAATCTATCAGCAGCATCTCGTTCCCAGCATCACCCAGATGATGGGTGTGCCATACAGACACACATAGAAATCCGTCCTACATTAATCTTTGACAGAGGACCTAGATTCCATAGGAAGAGGCCCTCGATTTAATACACGATATTTTTTCTTCATACACATTTAACATGCCGTTTAATTTTAAATTGATTTACCAATTTTTTTTTCTGCTTAAAAATGGTCTTCACAAAAGAAGTCTATTGGTCGAATAAATTACATAGTTTTGTTGTACTTCCATTCGCTATCTCAATTTCTATTTTAAACTATCTGTGGTTTGCGTCTTTTTTTATTATATGTATTCGAGCTATATGGCTATATGGATACAATGATTATGGTGCTGTTCATCAATTGAACTGTTTCCTTTAACGGGTTAGGTGGAATTGAGGATTACTTCATTAACAATGTTAAAAAACGTTTTTGTTACCTCTTGACGTAATTACAGGTACGGTCATAGGCGTTACAAAATTTTATTATGGTTGTACATTTATTCTGCAACTATTTTTCCTTTTTTTTAGTAATGCATAATAGCGTAAGATTCCCATACAATTTTGATATAGTTCCACTGGAATATTAATACTTAATTTTTAGGTTTGTGGATCCAAATTTATTTACTCAATATATATCTATATATATATATATATATATATATATATATATATATTCATATATATATATTCTACATTCTACAGCATCTCTCTCAGCATCTACCCACTCCTCTGCAGAAAAATTAAACTATACAAGTACGCCTCCAAAAGACAACTTGAACTACTCCAATATGTGTGTTCATAGATCAATATTTATTACGTAAAATATACTGTGATATAAATATTAAACAACCTTATCTAACAAAACAATCGAATTCAACAATTCGATTGTTTTGGAATTTCTCACTAAACAATAAGATATTTTCAATATAGCATTATTGGGATATTTGGTGTATACTGCTCTGGAACCATGGATCTCTCAAGATTGACATGAAAATTGAACCAAAAAACATTGAAGAACAATGAATTGCAACACCGATAGACCAGTATAAACTTTCAGGGAACTCTCAGCTAGCTTAACAGTTAATAAATAAACTAGATAATTTGCAGACGTTTATATGTGACACAAAATATCCAAAATGATTGAAACTGACTACCATTCGAATTTATTTCAAGTTCCATCTCCAAATGTTTTAAAATAGCGGCTTTATTGCTTATCGGACCAAAAAAGAAGAGTTTCCTGTAGTGTATTGTGACTGGCGATGGAAACTGGATCTATTAAATCATCTTAAGCGCAAAAAGTCTTGGGTTAGTCTAGGAATGATATCAGCAGATACATGCAAGTATCTAATTGATATTTACTATTACTAATTTTATTTTGTGAATCCAAATTTAATTATCAGTTTGAGTTATGTGACCACTTATTAGGTAATCTTTGCTACGATAATTTAGTAGATTTTAGTAGATAATTTGTGTAAAGATATAATATAATGATCACGTTACATGGCTTCCCAAAATATACTTTTTATAAACTTGTTTATATTTATTTCCTGTTTACTATTATTAAGTTTTATTTAATGATATCGAATATTGCCCTCAAATATTTCTTAATTATTCATTACTTAGTATACAAGTAGAAAATTATAAAATATGCCTAAGATTTATTTGGATTTAATGTCTTCAGTCTTATCAAAATCAGAATTTTTATTACTGTATTCATATTTTTTTAAATGACCTGATAAACTGACAGAACAAATTGGAACTTACCGGCCTTCACCGCCACCTGTGTTATCAACATTATTTGCGAAACTGCTGTTAAAATTTATTAAACCATTTATAGAATAGCCAGAGTTCTAGTTTGGATTTCGGAATCACCACTCGATACTACCAAGTGCACAAAGAAAAGAAAAACTGTTCTACAACTGTTCTATATATATATATATATATATATATATATATATATATATATAAAACAAAACTGTTCTATATATATATATATATATATATATATATATATATATATATATATGCTGATGATATGTTAATATGCTGTAATATAAGTATAGGATGCTGCATCCTACAGCATCCTATACTCACTCCTCTGCAGAAAAAGTAAACTTCCTATCTCCCAGAAGCGACTCCATATAAAATGCTGGTCTGATCAATCTGCCTCTATGGAGCAGCGGTGTAGTACAAGTACGCCTCCGAAAGACAACTTGAACTACTCCAAGTGTTCCAATCCGAAAAAGTATGCACTTTACTTAATGCCCCATGGTTTATGAGAAACGCGAATACCAACCTCGAATCAAGCATGCCACTCGTAAAAAGCTTCGCGAACATGCTCAGTGTTTGCAAAACACGAAAATCTACTGATCAATTCCTATCAATTTATTACTGGCGGCATACAATCAAAATACGACAATCCCATTCGTAACCCGTGGTCAACTTGATCTCGAAGAAAAGTCAGCAAAAGAGCTATTGCTTCTAAGTATTTTACAAGTATTTGATAATAAAATTCTGAGAAGTATTGTTGATGCAGCGAGATACTCGATAGGAAAAATTACTTAAAAATACGTTCAAATTCCATTTATCCAAAGTTGAAATTAAGAGATTCACAACAAGACATGAGAAAAGACTCCACCCCTATCTAAAAACCGAAGGGCTGTAACTCTTAGACAACACTGAACTGCGATTCAGACTTAGAAGAACCAAACCATGTGATCTTGTATAGTTTTGAAGTAGTTAACTAAATGTTAAAAACATTGATATGCCATATACCATTATTTTATTAGAGGTTAAGTAATGGAAAATAGGTATAACGGGTATATAAATATCTAGTTTCAATCATTCATTCATTCATTCGTTTCAGTCAAGTCATTATAGAGCGAAATAGTTAAGCGAAGCGAAGTTAATCGGCAATGGCTAGTAATAATATATTAAAAAACAAAAAATATTTCTGCTTTAGTGAAAATCAAGAATAATTTTCTAAGTATAACTGTATGAGATTGCGGTTACACATTATAACATCGAAAATTATTAAAACCTGTTTAATATATGATAATTTGTAGGATGTGAACTTTGACTAGGGACGATTTAATCATTATTTATTTTAAAACTTCATTTCCAATTTCATAATAATTTTGATAATTTAATTTTTCTCTGACCAAAATTGGTAACAAGCTGAAGTTCTGTGAATTCAAGAGAGAAACATATTGTTGGAAAGAGGGCAAAAACTTAATATAAAGTCAACTAATTATATATTATGTGTATAAAAAAGTCTACAGAAACGACGATGGTCGGCGATCTCAATGCAATACTGGCTGGCTTTCCAGTAGCTCACCATCCAAATTAAGGACTGATATGATCATAGATTGTCCTAGCCTTGAATAGTCTATTTTAAGAAATTGTTGCTTTGCATTCATCATAATTAATTGCTTATGAGAATCTTGATCTCTTTTTATTGAAAAAAATATTAAGGCATTTTTTTTAGTGGGGCTATTAAACCTCATTTAATTATCAGTTTGAGTTATGTGACCACTTATTAGGTAATCTTTGCTACGATAATTTAGTAGATTTTAGTAGATAATTTGTGTAAAGATATAATATAATGATCACGTTACATGGCTTCCCAAAATATACTTTTTATAAACTGGTTTATGTTCATTTCCTGTTTACTATTATTAAGTTTTATTTAATGATATCGAATATTGCCCTCAAATATTTCTTAATTATTCATTACTTAGTATACAAGTAGAAAATTATTTAATATGCCTAAGATTTATTTGGGTTTAATGTCTTCAGCCTTATCAAAACCAGAATTTTTATTACTGTATTCACATTTTTTTAAAATACCTGATAAACCGACAGAACAAATTGGAACTTACCGGCCTATTTCGCTGCACCTGTGTTATCAACATTATTTGCGAAACTGCTGTTAAAATTTATTAAACCATTTATAGAATAGCCAGAGTTCTAGTTTGGATTTCGGAATCACCACTCGATACTACCAAGTGCACAAAGAAAAGAAAAACTGTTCTACAATATTCCTGGACGTCTCACAAGCTTTTGACCAGGTATGACATTCGGAATTAATCCGCAAAATGAAATAATTGCTAATACGGAATTACTGTGGAATGCTGGAATCAAATATGTTCGGAAGAAAATATATAGTCTTGAATGAAGGGAAATTTTTAACACTTAAACTACTTAAACTTAAGCTGATATCCCAACAACAAATGAAACAGTACTTGAAACCTTTGTCGACACAGTTATTATGGCGAATGACATATCTATTCCTAAGGCTGTAGAAAAAGTACAAGCAGAAGTCTACAAGATTCACAAATGGACTAAAAACTGGCAAATACGGCTTAATAACCCCAAATCTGCCCATGTAAATTTGATATTATGACGAAATGATAAAAAACCTAATTATATCACTAGACATAATCAGCTAATTGCCTCGGCATACATCTCAGTGGTAGGTTAAATTGGGAACATCATATTAGACAAAAACCAGTGCAGATTAGACTCAAATTCAAACAACTGTACTGGTTAGTCGGAAAATACTCTCAACTTGACCTAAAATCAAAGAGATTCGTTTATGGTTCAAATATGGGGTTGCACTAAAACATCAAATCAACTAGTAATCTAATGCACACAAAATGTTCAAAACAACAAAACAAAAAAAAGTTCTACGATTGATTACAATGTCTATCGCTTCGCAACCAACGACGCTTAAGCTTAAGCAACTTTAGCTTAAGTTGTCTAGTTTTATTTTCATTTAGAAATTATATACTGGTATATCAGTCCTGCACTTACCTTTCTTGTTTATCAATGCAAGTACAACAAAACACTAGTAATAAATTAATTGGTAACTTTAAATTGTACTAAACATATCTAATGTAAAGTGTAATTTAAAAAATCTTCAGCGTTTATATTCAATTCCCAAATCTTGTCATTTAGTTTTAGTTGTAAATATCTCGTATTTATTGTTTTCTTCATACTGTTTGCTAGAAATACAGCCTGTTTAAAAATACACTCTTGTTGATGTAGTAGATGGACATTTATTTATAAAATATTTGTGTTGTTGAGGAACAGTTGTAACATCTTTGATAGCGATTCTTCAGTTAGATTATCCTATATGATTCTACATCTATCTTGATGTTGATACTTGAATATTTTATCCAAGAATTTGTTGAATGATTACATCTAATGAAAATATCAAGAGTTGTTATTCAATTTTATCGGAATAGTTTTAATTTTAGTTCTTTATATATCTAGTGTTCATATATCAATGTTTATTAGGTACTTGCATGTATTTTGATTGCCGATATCTATTTGTGAAAATTGACAAAAATATACTGTGATAAAAATATTAAAGAACCTAACCTAACAAAACAAGTTTTGGAATTTCTCTCGAAACAATAAGATATTTTCATATAGCATTATTGAGATTTTTGGTGTAAACTGCTCTGGAACCATGGATCTCTCAAGATTGACATGAAAATTGAACCAAAAATGAATTGCAGCACTAATAGACCAGTATAAACTTTCAGGGAACTCTTAGCTAGCTTAACAGTTAATAAATAAACTATTTGCAGACGTTTATTTGTGACACAAAATATCCAAAAGGATTGAAAATGGTTACCATTCGAATTTATTTGAAGTTCCGTCTCCAAACATTTTACAATAGCGGCTTTATTGCTTATCGTGCCAAAAAAGAAGAGTTTTCTGTAGTGTATTGTGACTGGCGATGAAAACTGGATCTATTAAATCATCTTAAGCGCAAAAAGTCTTGGGTTAGTCTAGGAATAATATTCATATTGACACTTGTTTTGTATACGGTGTGATCGGGATCAGCCAGTACCTAATTGATATTTACTACAATATATAGAGTTATTAGACAAATTAAAAAAAGTGTATTAAATATGATATCTACAATAATTGAAAAGCAAATAACTTGTCTAAAATCCTAATATTTGAATTATATCGTCAGTCAAAACCATAAAATATCAAAAATCTACTAGAAAACAAAAATATATTATTGATTTATTAAAAAAAATCTATCTATTCAAAAAAACACAAAAGCTATCTTATATTATGGTCAAAATAGCACAATACTAGTTGACTTCTTCTGTACTCGTTATCTGAAAGATGTCTAGGAACATTAACTTCTGATGTGATCATTGTTTATCCTAGCCTTGACCAATCTATTTTAGGAAGCCGTTGGTTTATACCCATCATAATTAATTGTTTGTAAGGTTCTTGATCTCCCTATGTTACGTATAAAGATAATATTAATAGCATATTTTTTTAAAAGAAGATTTAATTATTTGTTTATGCCACAACATTTAGCTACGTATAAAGTATATCTTACATCATTTGCTAACGCCTAACGAAGCATTGCATGAAAGCCATCTGTTTGGTTTCTTTTAGGTAATCTTAGTAATCTCATTAAAATTATGTTTAAATGATGGATTTTTATTGAAGCGAGTAAAATGTCCTATTGTTCACTAAAAATACAAATTCCTTACTATTTCATTTTTGTTTTTGTTATATTGTCAATATAATACAATATATAATGTAAATGTTTTTAAAACCTTTAATAACTAATTTATAAATATAAAGTTTAAAATGATTATTGTTGTGAATGTGAATTGTGTGTTTTAGAAAATCTGCGTCCAAGTTTAAATCGCCTTTTTAAATCAGTTATTATATTTTTCCAAAGTACTCGTTTTACCCGAATTATATTTTCAATGAAATATTTTAATTAGATAGTATTGGGATAATGACTAGTTTTGAAAACTCTTCTATAATATGTATTAACTATAATATGTTGTGTTGTACTGATTATTTCTTAAAAACATAATATATTTCCATGAAAGGTTTTCAGGGGATAAATGCTTTTTTTTAAATAAGATTTTAGTTCACCTCAAAACATTCGCCCATATTATATGACATCAATATGCAATAAAAATTAAATTGAGCTTAAAAAGATGAATATAATTTATTTTCCGTGTTTATTATATATTCTAAAATATATAAGAGTTGTTTGTTGCCCTGTTCAATATATAAACGCATATAAATAAACAAACGATACAGAAATTGTTGTTGTAGGTTAAAAAATACCGATAGATCTAAAAAATCGATAAAATAGGTATTTATTCAAATATTTCTATAATTTTTTATTAGAAATACAAAATATATATTTTTTTAACCAAACTACAGATTTTCTAGAGCAAGTACCATTTTTGGTCGTAATCAAAGTAGTAAATTTATAAAGTATATGTTTTGAAATAACGATATACGGATGTATCATATAGCACTGAAGATTGACTTAATTCGATCTGATTGCTGCATTTTCTAGTCTTATCAAATAATTTTATCAATTTCGCGTTAAGTATACTGAGTTTCTTTTGACATTAACAAAACTGTGTGGGATTGATTTAGAGAAATTTTAGGTGGTGGTTGACGAAGATTGTTGATAAAAAATTGTATTACCTGAAGATATGTTTGAAAATAAAGGAATTATAAATGCTCTAATTGATATCATAAGATTCGATTAGCAACGCTGCACAGTGATGTCACAAGCTTTATAATACTATTAAGATACTGTTTTGATAAGATACTGTCTGAAGTAATGATAGACATATTTTTAGAATTTACAATTCATCAACTGTTTAAATAAAGAACATTCTCAGTATTTAGATGTCAAATGACCGTGAATAACTAATGAATATATAATATTATAGAAATATTTTTAAAATAATGTAGCCTTAATGCATTATATTTACTCAAGAAAGATTAATAATACATTTGATGCAATCGATATAATGTGTAACATTAATATGTTATATAACTATTGTTAGAAAAGTAGTATGTATGTTCTGAGTACTCCGAATTTAAAATTTCGAGTTAATAAAAACTATGAAATAGTGCTTTTCTGTTCAATATGGATTCTGAATTTTCGCCATAAATTCTAGCTGATACCCTATATTGTTCTTTAGTTTCGTTCTGAAAACCATCTTTGTATTGACGGATCGCACACTTTCGTACAACTTAAAAACCATCAAATTAGTAATATAAAATACGATTTGTGGAAATGCATCTACTCCATCTGTTGAATTAACTCCTTCTGATATTATTGTCTAGTCTATCTAAAAATGTCTATGTGAAGGACGATTTTCATCAGACAAAAAAATAATAGTAGAAATGTAACAGGTCGGGCAAACGTCCCGCTACCATTTGGATTGCGCGCCATCTTGGTTATGTGACGTTTATCTCAGTTTCACTTTAACCTTTTTAACCATTGTGTTCTGTAGACGTCCATATTTTATTATGGATGATCTTGTATCGTATATTTATCCAAATAAAAATTTTATGATCGTAACCGAAAATGTACGAAATGTACGAAAATGAAATAGGCTATAAGATCGAGCAGAAATAGGGACAATATTTATTGAAAATAATCGTTCCATTAGTGCCACTTAGCGGAAATTGCGTTAAAAAATTCCTAATCGTCCAGTGCCTCACAAAACCACAATTTATTGTTTACATGCGAATTTTCGACAGTACGGTACGACAGCAGAGAGGCCTCGTTCTGGAAGATAACGGACGTCTCGTGGCGCTGAAAGAGTGAGTGTTGCAGGGTCTCCAGAAACATCAATACGGAGACGTGATTCCCAGTTATACATTTCTGCATGCAGTTTAAAGCGAATTTTGAAAACTGATTTGAAAATTTTCCCGTACAAAATTCAATTAGTCCCAAAAATTGTTACCGAGAGATCCTGATCAACGAGTTGAGTATAGTAATGCAATCCTAAGGCTGTCTGGTGAAATCGAAGATTTTTAGTCTAAATTGATAATAAGCGATAAAGCCTATTTTCTTCTAAGTGGCCACATCAATAAACAGACATCATTGCATCCACTAAAAACAAATGATGTTTGGTTTATGCAACAAGGTGTTGCAGTTACGGTTACTACTGAACGGTACCAAGACATGATTCGCAATTGAAATTTTTTTGTGCCTGAATAGAAGAGCAAGAACTAAAGGACATGTGGTTTCAGCAAGTTGGGGCCACAGTATCATCAATAATTCAATTATTGAATGATGTTTTTCCACGATGACTAATTTCGCGAAGTTGCGATTTAGCATGGCCGGATTTAACAGCACCAGACTTTTTCTTATACGGATTTTTAAAATCAAAAGTTTATGTCAATAAGCCCCAAACGATTCAACATCTTAAAGACAATATTCGTCACGAAGTTGTAGAAATCCAGCCTTAGATGGTGCAGGATGTCATGAAAAATACCTTATAAAGAGCCGAAAGTTGCATAGCGAATCGCGGTCACCATTTAGCCGATATTATTTTTCTATCATAACGAAAAATCCAAAAATAAAATGTAAAGACCAAATAAACTTGATATGAAAACCAAACTTAGTTATCTTTCCTTTGAGCAAAGTTATCGGCAATCAAAATGGTAGTGGGTCTTTTGCTCCACGTTGTATTTCGACGGTCTTCCGGAATCCTACTTTCAAGATGAAACCAATAAAATAAAAGGTGACTAAAGGAAGTAAATAACAGTATAACTTTTTAATGCATTTTAAACCATACCCTCGAGTATTTCTAATGAAATTTTAAAGCGTCTTGATGTTGAAGGGATCCATGGAATGTGTTTAGGGGCAGCATTGAAGGTTTCTTGAAGGATGTCGTAGTCGAGCCGTAGAAATATATTCCAAATAAGAATTTGGAAGCAAACACCTTTGGTAAATGCCACTAGTTGTAAAAAACAAATTTGGAAAACATTATGTAATGATAATATCAGAATACTCTATGTTTTAAAAGCATTTCTCAGTATGCGAATATTAAAATTGGAGAAAATTTGGAAATCTGGAATACAGATATAGTACAAAAGATAACTAACTAACGAAACACTACTAACGAAGAAAACGTAAAGGTAAAAATAACTACACACTAAAAAAAAAGTAACTCATAATGAATTTTTTTTTGATAATTAATATTTTAATACCAAAACTTAATTTATTCAAAGTAGGAAATCTATTATCATCAACGAATCATCGAAATTTCTGGGTCAACATAAACACAGAAAGAGATTGTTGATGTTAGGCTTGTCGTTCGCTTATCTTGCATTGTGACCGAACGTGTGCGACATCCTTTATCGTTTTTTGGCTCGACCGGGACGATGATGCGTACAATGGCCGATGGTCGGCTGAAATTATCGCGAACTGGCGAAATAAATCCAACTCAAAAGACTTCCACAAAGAGTCGGTGGCTTGAGAAGAATTTTCCACATAGTTTAACAAAAACAAAAACAACACGATGCCGTCAACGGCTACAGCCTTTAGTGTACGTGGAACTGGCCAAGAGATCATCGACTATCACAATACACTAGATCGCGAATGTTAGTAAAGGTATTTTATTTTGAAATAATGATAATTAAATCTAATATGTACAGAATTCACGTACTTTTTTATAAAATATTAATGTCAAGGGGAAAATAAAATTATTTTATAGTATGAAAATGGTTTTAATCTAAACTACAAATACAACTATTATATATTAATGAAAACATAATATTTTAAAAATAATGCCTTTCTTTACTACATATTAAAATTTATCCAGAAAAAACATCCAGGAATAACATAATTAAACCGACATGGTTGACATTAACGTTTTTGATATCATAGCACCTTAATTTTTGATATGTTTAATTTCTGTTACATACATTTTTTGTTTACTTAATAATGAACACTAATTCTAATTCTATATGAATAGAATTCAAAAAGCAGAATAATTGGAAAATAAATCCTCAATGAAATGAAATAACGGCAATTGAATGAAAAATAATATTGTTATTGAAAAATAATAAGTTATTGACTGTTATGGAAACTTCTGGTGAGCATTTTTTGTTGGCAAAAAAGTATGGCATTAATATAAATATGCTGTAAGTAGTAATATATGTGTCTATATTGCTGACAAAATATCTTCGCCTATTCAAATTGAACTTAGAGACCATCCCATAATACATCCCATCTTACCCACCCTCGTTACTGACGTGACTGGGATGGTTATTTCTTGTCGTATTTTCCACTGTTGACTAAAGACATTTACAATTACAATCGCATACATAAAGTATATCCATGCTTCAGCAGGATTCAAATCCGCGACTATCGCAACAGTAGGAGGACCGTCCTGTCGCTTAGACCACTACGCCATCGAAGCCGGTTATACAAATATTAACTATAAATACAAATATTAAGTATCATTGAAAATATAACATTCAAAAAATAATATAATTTTTCTGTTATTTTCTACATTTAAAATTTCTGGAGAAAAATATTAGTAATCATAGAGAAAAAATATAATAAAACTGGAAATAGGTTTATATACAGTACTTGGTATCACAAATACCCATTTGATAATTAAAACTTATTATTTTATACTCTATATTTATTTTAAAATGGAATTCGCAAAACGTTGGACTAATAATAGTATACATCGAAAATAAATAGAAAACATATAAAGAAAGTATATATATATATATATATATATATATATATATATATATATATATATATATATATATATAATTGATAAATGGTTTATATTATTTACAATACTAATAATTTAAGTTGTACTTGTATTTTTGATTTTATATCTAATTACTCTTTCTTGTTCTAGGTGTGTATGGTCGATCTTTTCGATCTCTATATAAATGGTTTATCTTAAATGGACGATACCAGAGTTTCATCTAATGTGAGTTAACTTGGACCATAAAAAAGGCTGGAAAAAATGGGCCTGTTTCCTCTATGTAGATGGCGGTAGCGACGAAATTAATGGTCCCATTGTCTTTGTTAGTGGGGCTTTTTTTCGACAACTCCGCGCTTAATACAAACAATAAAATATCCACTGGTTTGTCATGGAGAATTATTGCTTGAAATTTAAATTAGTTCTGCTTAAGGTATTCTTTTATAAGCGAAATTGTCAAATATGTAGCTTAAATGGCGATGCGGACGGACGATGCTTATTATGTGTTGTGCTACCAACATGTTACTTCTGAATAATCTCTCTAGAATAATCTGATAATTTTAATAAGCAGAATGGAACAGTATACTTAAGAGCAACGGTTTTGTATTTACAGTAAATTTTATTTAAAACATAAACAAGTTATATTTCTTGAATAAATAACACGAAAATTGTCTTGTTAATATGTGTCAATTTTTATATTAGACTCTTCAATAAGTTTTGTCGTTCTTCTGTTTAGATAAAGTTACTGTTACTTATTTATGAAATTTACTCACTCATCATCGTTATCATCAATTCATAATCAGCAGAGAACTAGGATCTACTTCTCAATCTATATGCTGTTATGGAAGCCCCGGAAATGTCACTATTCTTCAACAAAATGTCGTATCAATCTATGATCAATAACAATTAATAACATATCTTCTATAACTGTCCGTTTTATCATCCATCCAAAAGTCTGTGGGGAATTCATTAACTTATTATTGCACAAAACATATTCAAACTATATTATTTTGCATCTCCTGATTTATACCTATTATAGAATCTTAATCAAACTAAATGCGTATTCGTAGCTGTCTAAAGTTGATAATGGAAATCATGCATTATTACTAAATAAATATAAGGACTCGTCGCTTCCAGTCATAATAGTAGAAATGAGAGTTGAACATAATCTAATCATGTAACTTTTGAAGACTTATTAAATGAATGTACACAAAAAAACTGCACTAAAAATAGAAGTCGCAGCAAAAATATAGAATGTGGATTCGATAGAATAAGTACCATCGATTAACTGGTAGATATTTAATGGAAATAGATCTGTTAACAATGAGTCTGAGTGTATTTATCATTGGGTAATATACTTTCTATTCTTTGATAATTTCATGGAGAATCGTATTTTCTTTCTTTCGGAATCGTACTTCATTTTTTAATTTAACTTATAGATAGAAATTCTGTTCCTCCTTTTAGACACTTCCAGAATCACTACTGAAAATTACTCTCTTAGTTAATAAAATACATTTTTTACAGTTGTTAAACTTCCATTTACGTTTTAAATATTTGTTACCATTTCTCAACAATATTTTTTCTAAAATTCTTTATCATTATTATTAATACTTTTTTTGAATATATTTGAGAGCAAATATGCAAAGCTTAAATTATGTTTACCAAACATAAAGCAAGATACATTATTTTAAGGTATGGCTACCAACCCAGCGCTTACTATCTGTCCAATTATAAAAATTCATTAACTATGTGACATTACATTGGACCTGTTGTGCATAATACTACCTCATGTAAACCAATTATTTGTACAAAACCTTATCAAATACTAAACCTATCCTTATACCATTTACTTATTTCTTTAGCTATTTGTCACACTTTTGTCTTATTGGCAGCATTGATTTTTAATATTAGAAGATATCCAAGTAATTTTCGTGTATCTTTATCAGAATGTAACTACTGCTCAGTCAGGCAATCCCATATCGATTAGGACACATGATAACCGAAAAGGACACTGGGAAAAGGAAAAGTCATTACGTTGAAATTTCACATTTTTTTCAACCGAACGATGTTGGATTGACGCCAGGTCATCTCCCGTTTTCAATTGACATTTACACGTTCCCTATTTAGATCGAATCAGGTTCTGTGCCTTTTCCGTGATTAAAATCATTCTAGAAATTGAGAAAAATCTATATGGGGGAATCAAATTAACCTCAATGAGTATTTATAAGAGTATAACAAGAGCTTCATTAAAATTATTGTAAACATAATTGCTACTTTATGTTGCTATTTCGGTTATAGTATTGGTTCTCTGTTATGTAGAGATCAGTTTAATTATAATTCATTAAAATGTGCTCTATTATACTCTATATAGGTAGAAATAATTCAGAGTAAGCTGCGATCATATAGTATTGATTCATATTATTATTTTAATATTTGCACTATATATACAGTCCATCCAAAGTATCTGTGAGCCTATATCATCTAAATTTATGACGCCAAAAATGATGCAATGTTGGCGCATCAACTCTGAGTTTTAGTTTATTTTGTTTTTGATATATAACAAAATTCTAGTCTAAATAAAATAATGAAACAAAAATGTTAGCAAATATAACTCATTTTAATGTGTATATTATCGAATAATTTTAATAATTTAGTCTAATAATTTAATCTAAGAATAACGAATAATTTAGCTACAGTTAATAATATTTACATTGAACTGTTTCCTCGCCACCCATGAGGTAGAGTTCTAGGCGGGATTTTTTATGTAGTGGTATCACCTGAAGGCCTAATCGACCTAATTAACAACTGTATATCCAAGTAGGTTAATTTACTTATATTAGAGAGCATATTTACCTTCTTATGCTTAGTTCTTATTTCCTTTGATGGTGTATTTCCTTCTTGATGCATTTACCATATCTACAAAACAGTTCATATTCATTCTCTCTTCATACATTCTGACCTAATGCTCATGTGTAATTCTGAACAATTACACACATATCTATACACATAAATCATTCACACTCTACAATATAACTTCCTACAGTTATCATATATTAATTATATACTCACTTTAGTTACTTCTTAAAGTTACTTCCATTCTCATCACCCTGTCTTTGAAATAGTCAGCTTTAGGTCATAATCCCACATTAAGAAAGTTTAATTTATGAATGAATAATAAATGAAAATGAATAACTTAGCTATTAATTTCCAATCTATCTAACATTTGTTCACAATTTCATCTTCTTCAATGTGTCTAGTCAAGTTCATCCGAACAAAACGTGTTATTAACCATTCCTGTTTCCAGTACAAAGGATATTATATGTTATGAGTAATAAACTATCTTAATAATATTTATTATCATCTTTCCATAAGTAACGCAATGTCCCATTCTGAAATATTCATGTCTCATATAAACAAACAAATTGAAATAATAATTCGTCCGTGATTTTATTTTATGCTTTTAAAAATTGTATTATTTTAAAAACAATGTCTGAAAGTTCGATTAAACCTCTTGGTGGGTTATTTTAACATCATTTAAATCCTATATTGTCTATCAGTGTACGAAGGGATGTTATACATGCCTAAAAGACCATATCTCATAGCTCTAATCTATCTATGGACACTTTTCACGGAGTTTCCGCTGAAAAAAAAATTATTTTATGTTAATATTGAACATCATTATATTTACTGTTTCTATACATTTCATATATTTGATCTCTGATAAAGCTAACAACAAACTGATCCTACAACCGCTTCGCATGAAGATCGTTTTATTTTCGGTGAATCCAAGATGACATTTTTCAATTTTTTAAAATATTTTAATGACCGTTCCCATACTAATATTCAGTGCAGCTGCGAAATGTTAAAAATATTTCTTGTAAAAACACCAGCAACTTAATATTTTACAGTAAAAATGCTCATCACCCTAACAAATATTATGGCCTCCAGAAAGAGGGATCTTCCATTATCTTATTCCTGTCCGAAGTAACTGACTAGAGACGCAAAATGTTCTGTCAGATATCGACATTTTCAATCAAAAGAATAAACAGCTATTTAAAATTTATCAAAACAAGCAATGGATACAGCATTTTCCTGTTTGTAATCTCTCATCACTATTGTTATGTACAATTTCGCATACGTTTGACAACCAGACGACTTTGACAGGCTAGTTTGGTTACATGCTCGAACGTATCAGACTAGAGTAGAATGAGAAGGAAAATATTGTTTGATTCTAACACGAATTTACAAATTTGCGGCAGACAATACATTAAACAAATTGATGACGTACGTTCACAGCTGCTTTGGATACACTATAGTTATGTACTATAGAAGAGAGCAATATAGAGTATAAAGGAAATAAAAATATATGGACTTTCTAAATGTGAACCACAGAAGTCTTGAAAAAAATAAAAAAGTTGTTCCTCTAAATGTATATTTTCATCATTATATTCTATTTACAGCATTCATACTTATATTGCTTAATTAATTATGTAAATGTTAAAATGAAATTAGATACAGACTACGGTAGTTAGGTTGGTTTCTGAATAATTAATATTATTATTTATTTATTGAATGTGATACATATCAAAGATTGTGCTGTGCTGTACTGTGCTTTGAAACTATTCGAAACCATTAATTTTGTTTTTTTTTTTTGTTTATTCTATGTTTACAGTAGATCTATTTGTTTTATTACATGAAAATACTTATTTTACTTAATCTTCTGGTAATATTTATTCAGAATTTTATAAGTCTGCCAGCTAAGTCTGAACAGGTGATAATCCTACACAACTACTGCAACGTCTCACCGAGCATTATCACCTGAAAGTATTACTTTGTGTTACTCATTATTGCTTTTTCTTATTATAATACGTCATTTAAATGGTTTATTTGATATGAGTAGATATCTGCAGTAATAATTTCATTCTGTTGTAGTAGCATAATGAATATTCTGCTTTCTGACGATGTTGATGGTTCTCCTTATCCACAATTAGTCTCGTATGGTGGCCATGTTTTCTCCTCTTTTGTCTTCTTGGTCTAGGAACAATTGATTCGTTAACTGGTGAGCTGTTCGAAATATCTTTCAGACTTCGATATTATGTTCATCAATATGTCTGGGATATGATAAAGCCATATCACTATAGCTTTCTAAAATTTTAGTGTTTAATGGACAATCCTTCTGCATACACTGAATAACTCAATAATACTAAAGGCAAATCAGTTGTTTTATGTAGAGAAATGCCATAATCATCATATGTCATGGTTAGATTAGATTGCTTAACTGTGATTTACATTGATACTTGAGGTTTCACCAATAGATATTGCAGATCAAAGTACAAGCGTCTGAATGGTTAGTAATAATAGTCAGTACATATTTTTTTAATGTTGTGTATATTCTGAATTCTTACGTAATTCGCTTTTTGACATCTAAACGTTTTTGTTGGAGAAGACGTTATAGTTCCAGTATAATATTAAGAAAATATACCCAAATAATACCAAATTATAAAGAAGATTATTAATAGCTAATCCAACTGATGTGACAATCTAACTATCCCCATAGGAGCAAATTAAACAGTGATACTCCAGACAAAAGCGCATTGTGCACCAGTCATAACGTTTCCCAATCATTTACATAACGCGTTCCAATGCACGACGAACTTGATAGCCCGGTGGCCACTTGATCGTCGGGACAAAGAGCTACGCGACTTCTGAGGACTAACAGAGAAAGAGGCAAATACGAGCCGTGAGTGAGGGGAAAAGGGGGCGTCGTAAACAGTTGTCGGGCTGATTCTATTTGGTTTGGTTTCGCGAAATTGCGGTTAAACGTCAACAATGTTACGTTCTGTTAGCCGGCGGCACATAAGTTCTGTGGGGATACAGGAATTTCGGGGAAGATATATTATACAGAAGGGTGTAATTAGTAGTAGATTAAAATATGCGCTTCTGTTTAATTACGTATATTCCGGAAATGAAATTGAAAAAACAAGGGATTTATGGTTTTAGTAGTATATTATATTACAGTATATATTATTTCCTTCAGTACGCCTATCCCAACGAACCTCCAATTTATATCAGGCATCTTAATTAGCGATATTTATTGGTGAAAATACGAATTGTCAACGTAAGCCACTGTTAGGAAACCAATTCTAACTTTAAATTCAATTGTTTTGATATTTGTTTACATAATATAACAGTTTTCTATTTAGTATTGCTGAGTTAGTTACTCTGCACTAGCACTAATTACTTTTGCTGTTTGATTTGAAAGAATATACTAATAAAGCCCATCCAACCTTTCAAGAAGCTTGTGGTAATGCTGTTCGGTTATATAACAATTGTTGATTTTGTTTTCAATAATTTAAAAGTGAGGTAAAATTTAGAAACTTATTGGACAAAACCTCAATTCAAACTCTCAACGAACTTTCAAACAGCTTAGTGACTTATAGACCAATTGTATCCGGCGTTTTCCGCGATAAGAAAGATGTTAAAGGAGGGAAAATAATTACCACATGAATGGATTAAACATGTTATTTTCAAATCATTTGAATATTTGCAGATTTATTGTTTGCAGTGCAACAAAATCAAGGAGAATTTTCTATGGCCTATTAATACTGGTGATAAAATGTGAATCTGTTACGGAATTTATAAATTAATGACTTAGTCTAAGAGAGTCATCAATATTGACGCCGAAGCGTTTTTTTTTGTTCTGGCCTGAAACCAGGCAATGGAATTCATGACGCATACCAGGTCGAGCAGACTTGCCCTGGAGTGACAAGTTGGACCAGGTTATGTGGCTTACGAAAACACTAAACCGAAACCGCCTCACAGTTGATCCTCGTGGATCGCTACTGCAACTCTATTAAGTTTGGGTATATGGCACCCGCTGATCGTGCATCCGCTATTGGGCACAAGGATCCGGCTACTGTCATATGGGGGCAAAAGTTATGACTGCAGCGATGGATGAGGTCGCTTCAACCTGGAAAATATTGAAGGTTAGCGGTGACGCGGTGCTAAGCTCCCACCATGTCGACCAGCTCGCGAACAAGCGCGTTTTCAGAAGAACTTGAGCTGAGTTGTTGTTTGTGGAATGATTTAGATATGAAGTGCTTGATTTCTGGAGTGTCAGTTTCCCTATGAATTTGATTATTTCTGACAAACCATGGAAATTTTAAGATTGTCCGGAGTAGCTCATTTTGAAAAACTTGAAGCCGTTTCATCTGGTTGGGTGTAACAAACATGAAGTAGACATTAATCATCTCGCAAACTGAGAATTTGACGGAGATAGGAAGTCTGCTAAAATAGCAGATCAGAGAAGATAGCAGGTTTGCTATCTCCGAACCTTTCTGGATTGCTCTCTGGAATTGGGAATGTCAGCCGAACCGTCGGTAAAAGTATAAGTCGAAGTCGAAGTCGAAGTATCCGCCGAACCGGAATATTGATTCACTCCTAAACTCTTGCTGTGCATATGGTATCTTTAGAAAGGCGTATAAATCAATTAAACTGAATGAATGTCATCCGGCGTCTATATGAGCAATTTATACGATATATTGCTGAAATCAAGACGAGCCATAAACAGACGCATAATACAAACAGTCTTCTTGAATGACAAGGCTCGGCGACAAGTTGCAAGATTTGTACATGTTTGTAGTTGAAAATTATAACCTTTACTCAGTGCACGCAGTGTGATTCTTTGATATATGGTTTAGAAATGCTGAAGAAGTGTGAAAATGGATCGATGCCAGTAGTTTTTATTCAGAAAAGTATATTATACTTAAATTTATGCTTAGATTTTAAACAAAAAATTAATTATATAGTTTTGAGAAATAACAAAAAACAATTATAAAATAATTTTATGTTAAAAATGTATGTTATGATTTCCTGACCTTTCATATCCAATAAGGTAACTAATACACGTCATCAAAACGTGTGGCGTCAGCACGTTGTAATATTACCGGGGTTTACTTAGAAATTTGGTTTACAACGTTTGCCGGTTTGTAACCTCTAATTAATATTAATAATGTTTTAAAGAATTTTGTGGACATTTGACAACAGGATTTGCAAGCAACAACACAAATTAAAATTTATAGATTGCTCCGGTTACATGTTTCAACACATCAGATAACATCGTGTCTTATTTAACTAGGGTAAAATGAGAAGGAAAATTTAAAAACATAAAATAAATAATATTCAGGGAAATTATTATTCTCTCTTGTATAATTCTGCAGATTCACTTAACTGAAAACTGTCACTTGCAGAAACAAAGTTGATTGAACTTGAGTTGATTGAATCTGATCCCATACCTTTTGGAGGTTTGAGGATCTTGAAGTCATCTCAGATGGTGTAACGAGATGGTTGGGTAATTAAAAAGGCAAGTATTTTTAAAAAATCTTCCACAATCGTTTGATTAGAAATATCACTTGCTAGAACGCAACACTGTCGTTTTCTTACCTGTCAAGTTGAAGCTACATAACTTGGATGGTTTATTAAACTATCTCTAAGCTCTTGTTCATACTAGATGAAACTCAAATTTAGTGGCTGCAATATATGTGAGTTATAATATGTGAAAGGGTTTAGAAAACAAAAATTGTTAATTTACTTGAAAATATCACTTTATTTAATGAAAAGAAGAAGTGATTTAAAGCGACTTTGAGGGTAAAAACAGACCAACCCGTCTCACTCTTTCACCATTTAGGTAGTCAAAAAAACACATGACGGGATGATTTTTGCCGTATTACATAATACATCCCTTTTCTTTAGAAGTTAAGAGGCTTTTTAGAAGTCTATCGTTTCTTTAAATGGTTACATGTATGTACGAGGTCATTGTACCTTCATCTGCCAGTTTTTCTTTGAAGATCTATCAAAATCTCCATGTTATCCCTTTATGACTTGTTGATCTGCGATATAAAGCGATACTGATGGTAAAAACCGACCAATCCGTTTCAGTCGTTCAGCTTTCAGCTCATAACACATGGCCGGAACGTAATGTATGTATGTAATTCGATCATACGATCATAACATAACATTTATTGTATGAGCATGACATTATAATTTAGATACCTTAAAATTTCATTATAGTAAATATAATAGTTAATATTATAGTAAGTAATAAGAAACAAGAGGTGCATAGACATACGTACCCCATTGGCAGCCCATTTCAATAGTACCACGTGCCATCACTGTAGGGAGCTCACTTTGATTAAAAATACGACTATATTTGAATCGATGTCAACAGTTTAAATTAATATAAATAATTAGCAAGGAACATATATACAAAGCAAATGTATTATACCTTAAAAGAGAACCTTAAATATCAGGCATTTAAAAATATATAAAAAGGTCATATTGCTAATAAAATTAATTCAATCGTTATTAAATAAAAACGTGGATGTTTTACATAACATCACACGTCTTTTCTGCTAGTTTAGCATATAGACAGACTTGTTTAGATCTCATGGTGATTTATTGAACAGCTAATTGTTTTCAAATATTATTTTGTTTATCGACTACATGGAATACCACAGGAGAACTATGTAACATTTTAATATTTTATATCTCATAAGGACATAAACAATATCTACGAAGATGTTATTAAAGAAGCGGCAATCTTTATAGGATATAAATTTGTCTTCGGAATTCTAGTAAGAAAGATGTAAACGGTTTGTTATTATGGATTACTTTCAAATTTATAAAACGATAAATTGAGATTACTCCTAAAACCATATTCTTTTTTATCGTGCCCAACATTTCTTTGTAAAATAGGTTCTCAGAGGTTCTGAATACTTTTCAAAGGAATGCTGTATCATCCTTATGTTAAAACACCCAGATATACATCTACTTCTTATTATCTTCTCTAAAGCTCTCGAGAATTGTTCAATTATATTGAGGTCTGGTGATTGTACTGGCCAAGGAGGATATTTCAAGATACGTTAGTGCTTCTCAAACAAGGACTGAAGAAATTTGGCTGTGTCTATGGGCGCATTATTATCTTGAAATATGGTAGTATTTGGCAGCAATATGCTAGTCGTAGTAAGAATTTTATCATTAATTTAGTATTTAGGATGTCAACCTCACTCATGCTTGACTGTAGGAACTAGGCAGTCTGGATGATAGGCTAATTTTGCGGTTCTCCATACATAAACAGAGCTATTTTCAGGAAACGATATAAACAATGACTCGTCGGACCATACAACATTCTCCAATTATCAAGTGTTCAGATTTTATAATCGTTGCACTACTGCTTCCTTAACTCAGTGTTAAAGTGTTGTCTTCCCTTATAAAGGTTCTCGCAATCGCAGCCCTTCTATGAAAAATTGTTATAGAACTTCCGCCGTATTGTTTTTGTTGAATTATTATTACCCTTTGTCTGCAGAGTTTTGGACTTACTTTTGCTGCGATAGTTTTATGCTGGCCACAATCCTTTTTGAATGTTTATCGATCTCTATCAGTTAACTTTGGGTTTCGCCCACTATCCACTTTCACCTATGATATGTTATTGTATTTTGTTTTGTGTAAGATGTTGATATCATGGATACTGTCGCTGGTAAAAGTTAAAAAAATTCAGCTGTCTCAGCGACAATTTCTTCTGTTATTGGTGCTGATCGCTTGTTTCAATCGTCGTAAAACATGATAAAATATTGCTTTTTGAAGGGAAAAAATACATTTGAAGCAAAAACTTGGCTTGATGCCGAGTTTCCGGACACCGTCCCAGGAAAATCAACCAACATGGACGTGGAGAAATGAGCACAGAAGACGGTGAACGCAGTGGACGCCCAAAAGAGGTTGTTACCGACGAAAACATTTAAAAAATCTACAAAATGATTGTGAATGACTGTAAATTGAAATTGAATTAAATAGCAGACCCTCCAAAGATATCAACTCAACGTGGACGTCATATCATTGAAGAATATTTGGGTATGAGAAAGCTCTGTGCAAAGTGGGTGCCGCGCGAGCTCACTTTTGTGCTTGAAGATGATGAAGTGTAATGAACCCGAGATTTTGTGTGGATAAATGTGACAATGGATGAAACATGGCTCCATAATTTCAGTCCGAACTCCAATTGAGAGTCATCCGAGTCGACTGCATACGATGAACCCGCTCCAAAGCGTGAGAAAACGTGATAGTCGGCTGTCACGGTTATGGCGTCTGTATTTTGGGATGCGCATGGAATAATTTTCATTGACTACCTCGAAAAAGAAAGGACCATCAACAGCTATTATTATATAGCGTTATTAGAACCTGTGAGGGACGAAATCGCCGTAAAACTGCCGCATTTGTAGAAAAAGAAAGTGCTACTTCACCAAGACAATGTACCGTGTTAAATATCTATAAATTGGGCTTTGAATTGCTTTCTTATCCACCGTGTCCTCCAGATCTGGCCCCCAGCGTCTATTTCCTGTTCTCAGATCTCAGAAGAATGCTCGCTGGAAAGAAATTTTCGTCGAATGAAGAGGTGATCGTCGAAACTGAGGCCTATTTTTAAGCAAGGGTCAAATCGTACTAGAAAAATGGTCTCGAAAAGTTGAAGGGTCGCTATAGTCAGTGTCAGTCAGTGTGTCACCCTTGAAGGGATTTATGTTGAATAATAAAATCATTTTGCCAAAAAATTGTGTTTTACTATGGTAGGCCGGGGATTTTTCAATAGACCTGTTACACTGAAATATAATCTAAAGACTGTGCATGTAAACCGAGCAATATATGTGCAACGTGCTACAGGATATACTGCATGATATTCATATTATTTTGTAAATCACTTGGAACTCTCTCTGACTTCATGCTCTTTCTAGAACTTTAAGAAAGAAGTAGCTTGGATTGTTTAGTCTCATGGAAAACTTCAAAGCCTAGAAGAAAGAGCGATGAAAAGAATATATTGAAATGGATGAAGGTTTTCATTAACTGAAGTTCATTGTACATAGTTTTCCAACTAGAAAACAAACCTGAACAACGTAAACTTTTCTTGGTTTTAATATTTAATACGATTTTCTATTCACTGAAAATACTATTCCCTAGTCTATGGAAGTGACTTGTTGTCCAACAAGCAGCACGGCAAACGAATTTACCAGCTACAAATGGCGACAACACTAAAAACGAGAGACGACAAAAGAAAGGTCCAAATCCGTCTAGGATTTTCGTTAATATTAAAACCAGTTTCCTGGCCTATTTAATGTTTAATAGCACTTGTGCCGACCCGGTAAATCCTCGACGAAGCCGTAAAGTTTTAAAATATGGGGATGTTGCATCGCAGCGAAAAGGCCCCGACCTCTTTTCATATTGTATGAGTTTCGAATTTCCGCTCATCCGATTCCGATCGTTAGAAATTCATAACGTATTAATCGAGACCCTCGGCAGAGTTGAACGTGACTTAATGAAGCACGGGTTGAAGGTATTTTCGTAAAAGACTAATCCCGATACATTTTTTATGTATAATTCAAACTAGCGTGACCTTACAGTGATCAATATTCGTTAAAATATTAGGTGATTTTGGCAACTAGTGTTTATCTGGGCTGGATTTAGGAGCTTATGTAGGTTCCAAACCATGGTCCTCGGATTAAGTCTACTATTTGGCTACTGATCACTACATTTTTTAATGAATATTAGTCTCAGCAAGATTATATCCACTACGGCTACTCGCTTCACCTTTAATTTGAATAAATTATAGTAGGATGGAGCAACGTCGAGAGAATACAGCGGGCTGGGTGGTTTCAATACATTGCTTATTTTTTATATTATATTTTTTACCCATTTTGATGCGTGTAGAGTAGCTAATTACTAATTTTTCTATAATGTGGAGAAAATGGTTCTCTAAAAAAATCGCGCACTCATTGAACTTTGTTTTATAGCTAACTGATTTTTAACTATGACTGTATGCTTCAATAAAAAATGAACTGAAAATTATCGGGCCTTAAACATGGATGGCAATGTTTTTATTGCATTTGCCGCTGCTTCAGTTAGTACTATTCTTCAAAAGAAAGCTGTTAAAATTTCATGATATTCTACTCATAAGTTTGCGAGTTACTGTGCTACGATTGACATTGTTTTTATTATTTTCAAAACAATGTATCAAAAACCATTTCGTGTTTTAATTTTACACTGCTTCTTGATGAGGAAAAATACCATTCAAGTGAAGCAACGGTGTTAAGGACTTAAGGACGAGTATTATAAGGAGTTCGTTTAATCAAAAACAACAATAAAACGTTGGTTTGCTGACTTCAAACATGGTCGTGGAGATGCTGATGATGCAGAACATAGTGGCCGTTAAAATGATGTGACAACACCAGAAGAAAACATCAATAAAATCCACAAAATCGTTTGAATAATCGAAAATTGAAATTGCATGACTTAGCTAACATCGTAAATCGTGCTAAGTGAGCCTCCTGGTAGTTCTGGTGGTGCTCCGTCATATCACCATTGTGGATTTTGGTATAAACGATTTAAAAGAGGCGATTTTTGAACATGGAGGATCAAAAAACTTTGAAGATAATTAATTATTAGACTTATTGGATGATAACTGAGCTCAAATTTTCAAAAAAAATTAGATAATCTAGTAATTGATGAATAAAATATTTGCAGGCGTCTACATGCGATGAAAAAAATCCAAAAAGGTGGAAGATGGCTGCCATATGAACTGACTAATAAGGCTATTTCGATCTGTTTGAATATCGCGGTTTTATTTTTTGTGAAGCAAATAACAGTTTTCCGTAGTGTATTGTGTATCTCTTGCGCGATAATTCTCGCCACACATTGCAAAAGTTGTGAAAGATACACTTTTACAGCTAAAGTTGGAAGTACTCGCCAGATTTAGCGCCATTCGGTCACATCGATTGATCAATCAGATCCGATTACTATTTCTTCAGACTGATACAGAATGGTTTGGTTAGCATAAGGTTTCGAAATACTTAAGAACAATGACCTTTAGGCACAGGATCGCCAGGTTATCAGAAAAATGGAAAAAAGCTTGGAGATTAGTTAATTTATATTATATATTTATATTTTTTATATTATTTATATTATATTTTATATATAAGTTTCATTAATTTATATTATGAAATGATATATAAAATGATCAAGGCAAGCATCTAAAAAAAAAGCATTTCCTTTCTTACAAAATTCGATTGGTGTGAACTTAGACCATTTTAATTGGAATTATTTTGTTTATTATATTTTAAGTCTCCTTTATGTCAACTAGGGTTTATCAAAATTGGACCTACCACTTAACTTGAGCTCTGAATCACGGTTCTCGGCATTAAACCAACCGACTGGTGAGGAACTAACTTATAATTCATCTCAGAAGACATTCGGTCTTAACCAGCCCGGTTACTGGCGTGACTGGGATCATTTTCCTCGTCGCATTTTGGACTCTTGCCTTAAAGACAACCATAAAAGACCATGTCCCAGTATGATGCGAACCCGCGATTGTCGCAATAGGGGGGGGGGGGGGGGGCTGATTCTGTCGTCTGGATCACGGCGCCAAAAGCCGGTAATGGTAATTTTATATGTCATATAATAACCAATAGATATATAGCTATTTGTTCGCGCATTAGATTTAGGAGAGAGCAGACGGTTCTTTCATCCACCTGAGCATGCTTGTAAATTTATGTTTATAATTGTTCAGATAAGGGTGTAAAATCCAACAAGCGAGTAACAAGGCTAGTTAAGACAGGATATCTTCTGGAATTTTCTGAAAGTTGGTAACTTGCCAGTCGATAGACCTAATATCTATTGTGGGTCGGAGTCTACACTAATCAGTTTCTTCTAAAAGATTCTCTAAGATAATGGTGTTAATCTTAAGGATCGGCGAATGATAAACTTGTCAGATGTTGATTAATAAATATCGACAAGTAAGTAAAACATTACTTAATATATCTTTTGATTCTCTAATGCTGAAAAATATTTGGGAATATATTCCAGAATCCAATTTAAATTATAATTAAAATTCTATTAATACCAATCCTGATGAACGTAATGGATTGCGTTTCGACAGTGAGGACTTTCCCTTATTCTTTATGTATTATACAGTGTGCATAATCGTCATAAAAACGCTATCTTCTTCCTGTTAATAGCAGGTATAATTAATAAAGAACGAACAAAACGACGCGATGATGATGCGAAGCACATGACATCACTGATTGAAATGGGAAAAACGTCCCGGTCGAATATAAATATTGATCGGATGCGGTGACGGCATTGTTGGCATCTTTTATTTGCCAATATTCTACTGAGAAACACTATACTCAGAATAAAAAGCTTCATCTGATTCACATGAATTTTCATTTAACGGTTTATAAAAAATGTAAGGTCTCTACAATAAGAATCCAACGTGCTACATCGTGCGATCACCAATATTGCGGGTCCATATGATAAATCAAATTTCCAATCTTGAAATATTAAGAAATATATATAAGTCGTCCCAAATAATACTGAATTCTATTCATCAATTTTGAATTTTAATTTATTTTGGTTTTGACATATAACAAAATTCTAATGTAAATAAAATAATTAAATAAACATAATTTTATCAAATATAACTTATTTTAAAATTATAATATATCAAATGCATATTTTATCTCAAGTTTCCTTCAGTCACTCTCAATTTCACTTTCTATTGTTTAAGTCAACTACTAAATTGTTAATTACAAATCTATCAAGGGCTTGTTCACAATTGCACCATTTGTCTTTCTTTTTCACTTGTTTATGATTGAGGACATGTCGCATTAAAGCCAATGAAACAAAATCCACGCCTGTAACGTTTACCCTGCGTAGAAGAACATGTCCAACTCCCCCAAGCAGAGCATGTTAAATATCTTGGTATGCACTTAGATCGACGCCTAACCTGGAAGAAGCACATACTCTCTAAACGGAAACAACTTGGACTTAAATTGTATCAAATGTATTGGCTCATTGGGCGCAAATCCAAGTTATCATTAGATAACAAATTATTGCTGTATGAGTCTATACTCAAGCCCAT
Source organism: Rhynchophorus ferrugineus (assembly GCF_030347505.1). Lineage (NCBI taxonomy): Eukaryota > Metazoa > Arthropoda > Insecta > Coleoptera > Curculionidae > Rhynchophorus > Rhynchophorus ferrugineus. The sequence continues at coordinate 43,306,605 of NW_027472583.1, read as the reverse complement.
TTGGTCATATGGAATCCAACTATGGGGTACCGCTAGCAAGTCTAATATATCCATCATTTAACGGTTCCAAAATAAGGTGTTGCGTACCATTGTTGATGCTCTGTATTATATTTCAAATAAAGTAATACAAAGCGATATTCCTCTAGAACTTATAACGAATGTAATTCAACGTGTTTGTGTGAAGTACTTCGAAAGAGTGTCGGTGCATCCCAATGTACTCGCTAATCAGCTAAATATGCGACGTGATAGTGAAGTGCGTAGACTAAAACGCTTAACACCACCTGATCTGATTACTGGACATATGTAGACTTTAGAATAAGCTTTAGAATAAGACTAATTAATTAAGATAATATTTTATACAGAAGATTGCTTAATGAAGTGATTTTCTACATGCAATGTATATATAATATAGACATAAGAAATACTTATTGCCAATAGGGCAGATTGTGGAATCACGAAGAGTAATAAAAAAAAATGTGTCTATGATCTCTATTGTCATCCAGTATAAAGATGTTATTGAAGACAATGCTTCTTTTTACCTCTTCAAATAATTAATTGCATCTCTCTGGTATCCTTCTTGATTTCCATGCCCCGTTATAGTAATTTTTGTTAGCCGACATATCAATTCGTTTTGACTGAACATACGTGATAGGCAGAGAGGTGTAACACTATATGGTCATATTGTTTAACCATCATCTACAGTGTTTTCTTTAGGCCTATATCTAAAAAAGTAAATTATATAAAGCTATTAAACAGACCATTTACATTTACCCAGTAACAATTTGAAATAGATCATTGTTCGACATGGTATTTTTTAAACTTAGTTTATGTTTTGCGAGCCATTCCTTATTTACAAACTATGTCGATTCACTTTTTTGAGATCTACAGTTTTACAGAAGAATGCACGACATTTTAATAACAATGAACCTCATGATTCTTTCAAGTCCTTTAACAGTTGATTTTCAAATCAAATGAAAAAGATGTTCTGGTTTATTTCTAATTAAAACCTTCATGAATTAAACCATTCGTGTTTCTTAAGTTTTTTGAGACAGTCGTTCAGCTTTCATTTATTGAAAATTTTCAAACTAACCAAATAGTTTGCATTATTGTTTGCATTTGTGCATTAATTGTCACGTCTTAATAAGTTCATTCCTGGCACAATTTTGCAGAATTTATTTGTATTAAATTTGAGTTTGCAGATTCAGCCAGTCTTCAAGTTTCGGAATCATAGAGAAAAATTGGCGATATAAACGTTTTTAATAGAATAATTTTAGGCACGATTGACAATATTCATCTTAAATAATCAAAAGTCCAAGTTTTTTGGGTACAATAATTTAATGGAGTAGTAGTCAAGATCACTCCAAATGCGATTTGATGTGCAATATATAACAATTGTCATAGAAACTAGAAAATATAATTGTATGTTCAACAGCTGATGAAACAAATGTTTGAAGGAATATTACATTTTCAGTGAATATTATGTGTCTGTATGCAAAGATAATGGAAAATAAAAAATTAAACTTAATTTTAAATAAAATCGTGGCTGAAATAAATATGTTTTTCTTTTATAAGACACATCTTCTTACCTTTAGTTTTTATGTATAAAAGTAAGTTAAATCAAGAAAAAGACAAGACATAAATCAAAATTAATAACCATATACATGGCTGAAATAATTATTTTTTTCTTTTATAATACACATCTTTTTACATTTAGTTTTTTTTTGCATAAAAGTAAGTTAAATCAATAAAAAATAAAATACATAAAGCAAAATCCACAGGAAGAGGAAACAAAAAAGGTTTAAAGAAAATTAAAAATCTTACTAATGTAAGATGCATAAGTCGGCCATGGCAAAGCATATCCGATATAATAAAATAGGACTATAATAGAGCTCTAAAAACTTAAGAGATGTGACCGAATAATAGTTTCCTATATGGGGCACATGGTGAAACAATTATTACATATTTATTGATAATATGACCTATCAATATATAAAACAAATCATCAAAATAAGGGAAATGAAACAATTGACATAGTCGCAATAATAAATAATACAATATCTGATAAATAGAGAAAGAGAGATAGAGATAGAGGAAGAGAGACATAAATAAGAAGACACATACTGAAAATATTTGGGGTAGGTGAATAAGGTATTTGAAGAAGATATTGAACAAAGGGCGAGTAAATAACAAAGTAATAATAAATGAAATCGATATGTTAAAGGAATGGGAAACATTATGCGAAAAAATACATAAGAGATATAAATTGGACAAGAATAAAAATAAGGAAGATACGGTATATTGAATAAACGGCCAAGAAAAGAGTAAAAATAATAATCAAGAAATAGAAAGGCAAGTAGTATGACGAAATCGGGCTAAGAATAATTGCTATAAAAATTATCAAAATAAGATGATGACGAAAAATTAATGAAAGGCAGTGGACAACAAGAAAAATTCAGAACCGTTCAGAAAGTTTTCAGATATATTTAATATGTTTATTTGCTATTAATTAGTAATTTAAAGCCCCTTTTTTTACCTATTACGTTTTTTAAAGATTAAACTGAAATTATTAACTTAAAGACCATCCTGGATTATATCCGGTCTGACCCAGCCTAGTTACACTTTGACTCAGATAAAATGTATAATACATGCATTTCGACCTGCGACTACGAAAACAGTAACAGTACCGTCTTGTCACCAACAAGCTGGCTTATATTTTTAAATTATATACATATTTAAATATTATTTATAAGAACACTACAAAATTTCTATAAATCCATATACTATTTAACCTTATAATATACTGTGGGACATAGCGACAAAATTTAATTAATATTTGCTTAGGGAGATGAGAAAAATAAAACAATTGATTTACAGATCATTACTCTTGAATGTACATGACCTGGAAAACAAAAAAGTTACATGTATAATGTTATCTAAATATATAAGAAATATTGTGTAGGTATAAAGGCGTATTATCTGATAAATGATATGGAAACAAAAATACTTTCGAGTTAAATCCATACGAAGGCAACTATAAAAAACATAGAACAGGTAATGATGTTGATGGTACCATCCACTGACATTTGTATAATAAATAGCTTCAGCGGTTATAAAGATTAGAAGAAATATTAAATCATCCTATGTTACATCACCATTATATTTTAAGAATCAACAGAACTAGGATATATTATAAAATACAGAGACCTCAGGGAAACTGGTCATTTTAAGTGAAAATTAGCAGCCATATCCTTGTTAATAATTGGTAATAAACATTATTCTCTGCTATTATATTTATACTTTACGACTGAGTGTTACGTGTGACCTTTTAAGGGGGATAATTCTGATTATCTTTCTGAAGTATAATGTTATGTTTCGGTTTATTATTTGACTCATCGTGTTCTCCGTTGTATGTCGTGTCGTGTATTTAATCAACCGATGGCTCTTGAATAGCATATATATATTTTTTATCTGTATTTTAGAGTTTCCTTTTTGACAACTATGACTTATTGGACCTACTGTTTAGCGTGGGCTCCGAAACACGGTCTTCTGCAATAGGCCTACCGACTGGCAAGTGACATCCGGCCTTACCCAGCCTGGTTACTGGCATGTCTGAGATCATTTTCCTTGTCGGATAGGGTGAACTATAAACTCATCACTCAATAAACTTCTGATCTGACGCATAACGTTGGGAGATTTCTTTATGAATGCTATTATCAAAATCAGTGACTGCTATTAGTACGTGTATGAGTAGAAGTGTTGAATAAAATTGTGAACGGCGCACCAACACGTTGAAACTTTAATGTATTCACTATCAATGTTGATAACAAAAATAGAAACCATCTCATTGAGTGTGTGAATGAAATAGAAGGGCAAATATCCAGCAACACAGCATGTAGTGTAGCAACTTCTATTATTATTTATTAGAAATCGTGTTAAGAACTCCCGTGATAACATCAGAGGTCGAATGTTGTTTCTCAACACTAAAGCGCATCAAAACGTCTCTCAGAAATTCAATGACCCAAGTTTAACAGTGTTACAGCTCTTTCCATGTTATCTATTGAAAATTGTTGATCTCCAAAATAAACAGTTTTAATGATAAATTGGTTATCAAATGTACGAACAGAAAAGAACGTAGGATGGACTTAATTTATAAAAAATAGGTAAGTTTTTTTTTGCAAAAATTGCATATCACCTTAAAATTTTTATCAAGGGCGGCTCTTGATTAAACTGATTAAAATAATGATTAAAAAAATGCATTTACCGAATTCGGTTAAAAATAATAAAATTGCTTGGATAAGTATTGTAGGGATTACAATAATAGTGATTTACAGCAAATGTGTTCAACAGTTCATAATGATGTTAAAAGGCATTTAAAAAGACCATCATTTAAAATCAGCTGAACGCTTCAGTAAGCATAAAATGTAGAAAAAATAACGTGTTGTTTCACAAACGTGTGGATATCTCAGGATTCGAATATTTAAACTGAAATCTTTAAGAAGATAATGCAGTTAAAGCTGAGGATTATTTTGAGAGATTTTTGGTTCATTCATTACTGCCCTTGGCCTGCACGCATTAAATTTGGAGTAAAACAATTCCTCTTCCCCTATACTTACTATGAAGATTTCCTACTATCTTTGGAATATCTAAATTCATACAATTTTTATTACATTACACATTTTTAAACGCAAATTTTAAATTTGTAATATCTCCGAAAATATTTGTTTAATTTACATGCTGTAAGGAACCATATTGATCTATATTAATTGCACACTGTATTTAAGGTACTTAATTCGATAAGGATTAATGCCGTATTGCTTAAAATAGCTTCGTAAATAAGCCATATTCTCACGTAAAAAGTAAACAATAAAAATGGTTAATGGGTTATCCCTAAAAGATAAACATATACCATCGCGGACTTTTTTGTAGACCTTTTTATGGTGTACAATACTGTAGTACATTAATTTGATCTAACTCGTAGGGTTAGGCAGCGTTTTTGCTAATTGCTAAATAAGCCTAAAAAAATAGGTTAATTTACGACATCACGTTAGAAACCTCTAAAATTAGCAATGTTGCCTTAGTATATTATGCATGTATTATACATATAAACCTTTCTCTTGAATCACTCTATCTATTGAAAAAAACCGCATCAAAATCCGTTGCGTAGTTTTAAAGATTTAAGCGCACATAGGGATATAGGGACAAAAAAGGCGACTTTGTTTTATACTATGTAGTGAAGAGTTAAGAGCAGCCGTTAAATCAATATATCCTTAAATTAAAGTTTGAAAACCGAAGTTAAAAAAAATCTGCGTAATTTATCTATATATTGTGTCCAATTTCAATATAAGAAACAAAATAAATATGGTGTAATTGTTTAAACTGTGTTTCAGCGTAAAAAAATAGTATCATTTGTCATTGAACGCGAAAAATGTTGTTTTTTTTTTCGATCCGATCAACTGTTGTGATCGATTCACAATATACACAATGGATTACATTATGATTGTTCATCGTATAGGAATAAAAATCGAAAATAAAAAAGGAGATATCCAAGGTTATCCGGTTCATCATTGAACCCACTACCAAAACGAAGCTAGACGCTATAAACATCGAAAAAAACCATACTCGGTAAAATCTAAACAGGATTTCCTTAATGACTCTCGCAACGTACAAAAAAAAAGAGAGCGAGAGAGAGAGAACCAGGAGAATGGCTCGTTTCTACCAAATAAATTTGGCAATTTCCCGCTTAATTAGGCAAAGTAATTGAGAAATTTATCTAAATTTCCTGCCTCGACGTCGATTAATCAATGGGGTAATCGCAGTAGGTCTTAAAGCCCGATAAAGTGCGGTAGTTTTTTCCGCTCCTCTCAGCTTCAGTCGCTTATCGGGGACTCCCGAACCGTCAAAAAAAGGAACCCTTCACTAACTACATCGATTCAATCGGTGACATGAATGAACTACGAGAAAGCGATTTCGCTTCAACGATATACATAGATCGTTTAACACGCGATGATGAATTAACACTAATGTTCAGACAGAAATACCGCCTGTTTGGTTTGCAATTTTAGTGAAGAATTATTTTGCGTAGGGCACGAAAATATCTATAATTTGTATATTGTAAATCAAATTTTGAAAATCGAAATTTATCCTATAGTAGTTTATAAACTTTTGTTTATTACATTGTTCGACTGACCTATAATTTGTCTTTACAATAGCTTAATTTTTAGAGAGGACAGTAATATGACTCTACGATAGGTGTTGATTGGCTAGAACTATACATGCGCATTTTACATATGGATTTTACAGCTACGCATCCTTTTCTATGTACGCGTTGTTGTTTACGAGATTTGTGGTTAAGAAGCCATTTTTAGGTTAATTTTCTAATCACAAACTTGTTGAGGTAATATAATTATTTCACAGAGAAATTTAGTAGCAGATAATGCGGAAATAAGTGATAAAGTATGAATTATTAGTAAAATATATAGGGTATATAGGGAACAAAGGGTATATTGTTATATTATATAATATGAAAACAGAAGTTACTCGAAGGTTATAGTAAAGGTAAAAATTAAAAATTATCTTATTTGTATACGTTTTTTTGCTTATTTGTTATTATTCCTATATTTTTTTTTGATTTTACAGATAATGCAAAAGATGAAAACAGTTAAATATTCAAACGAAGACTCATGAATTTTCAGAATAGTGTAAATATACGACGTACTTAATAAAAAGTGTTTGGAATAAGTTGATACCAGGATTTCAAGCTTTGCGATATCTTATTTCATTAGGTTTATATAACTCTTCGGAGCAGATAAATAATACAGAAATAGAAATACCAAATAACAAATTTTATTGCAACAACAACGGAATAAAATAAAATAAAGGAAACCTAATCTAAAGAATAGACATATAGAAACATACACACTAATCATATAAATAAAATATTAAAACAAAGATTTGTATAAAAGTAACTTATTGTTTTGTTTGACAATAGCATAACTTATCAACTTTTTTGTATTGAATCTGTGCTTAAACGATTGGAATTATATATCTTCGTATCTGAGAAAAATTGTGTTATCTTAACTATAATTAAGATAATTTAATTTCAGAATAATTGATAAAGTTGCCTTTAAAACACAAACCATTTAGATTAAATTGTTTTCCAGGGCTAGTATTTTTAGTGTAGTGTTTTTAATTTTATCAATTTATGTAGTTTTTTGTTTAAAACTTTCATACCTCTGCAATATATTTGATTTCGTCTTCTTAGGACTCTTGGTTATTAGCATTAAAAACTGAAACAATTACTTATTTAGGTCATCATAATTAGCAAAAGTTTTGCCATTAAAAAACTTTGACAAACTTTAAATGAAATGGTAATTAGATGGTTTCGGGCCAGGGTCAGGTCAATAAAATATATTTAATTTTTTTTCAATCCCTACACACTTTACCATTCAGTACAATGTTCGTACAAGGAATGTGAATTTTTATAAAACTTTAATTTTAATGTTATTAATTGTGTTTATGCTAGGCGACAGATTTTAAATAAAATATAAAATTAATTATATTGTATAGTATCATGAAATGACCCATCAGCCTGATATGCTAGAAAATAATTTAATATCCTAATATTAAATAAGAGGTCTTTATTTTATATCTCCCCGATATGCTCCTAATATCGATTCAGTTTATTAGTTTATTAAATACTGCGAGATTTCGTTACAAGATATAAACAAACGTGGCAAATATTTTCATCTCGATGAAATATTTTACCTCTATTCTGTGCAGAGTTCCGGTTGAAGCCACATAATTTTAATTTGATTTAAATCTGGAGTGTATGATGTCAACACGAACATTTTCTTTTCTTGTGAAATATTGTTTTATTATTTGAGCTGTATGTGCATTTGGCTTATACCCAGAAGCCTTCAAACCAAAGGGTATTTGTCTTTAATAGAGAGTACCATTATGCACCTTGGGATATCAAGACACAAGGTGATTTATGGTACGATTTTTACAATTGTCAAGCTTAATCAACCTATTTCTTATTATTTTTTACAACTCTTTCCCATCTTTTTATAACATGATGGTACCGTATCGAATGAACGACATTAGCTTGGCAGCAACAATGCGTCGTAGTTTGTTCAATTGGCAAGGCCATGTTGGCAATCATTGATTCTACTATATGCATATCAAGACTGAAGTAATTCATGACTTTCTTGCTTAGTATTCCATTAGGTTTATGATGTTTTCTAATCATTTGGATTTTCACCATCGCATGTGCATCGAAAATTCTCAGATAATATGGGCTAGGTTTTTATCCGTTAACTTTTGGGTCCTTCTTCACCACTTCATGATAGTTGAAATCAAATCCAACGATTATAATGGAGTAATATTACCATAAGCTTTATTTAAATTACTTTATAATGTCAAATTGTTTGATTTTGGAATTATATTAGCCTATAGTAATTATTTTAGTTGCAATTATAGTTCCATTATTTAAATTTCAACACTTAATACAACATCATGTGTACGAAAAGTGCATATATATATTTGAAGAATTTTGTGAGGCATTAAGGTCTGGTTGGTTTTTGGCAGTATGTTGTTGAGGTCAACGTCGAGCCACCGAACTGGCCAAACCTGTAGATATTTTTTGTCAGTTTTCGCGAAGCTGTTTAATCGCACGTTAAAATATAGCGGTTCCAAAATTCCAAATAGAAATTGTTCTCTTGATAAAACTCGTTGAGATAAATATTACTTATCTTACGTAATCTATCAATACCAATTCAGCATATTCAATTGTTACTGTTGCATACCTGAACATTTATTTTGTTAACCAAGACATCGTGTTATAAATAGTGCTTCATCATCATCATCATCAATATTTCTTCTTCCAATCTTTCGATTTTTAGTAACTATTAGTTCCGTTGGTTCCGTATTTACCCTTTTAGATTGTCTAGTGAATATATATTCATATTTAAAACACCAAATTATAGATTTATGAATGGTAAATATCTTCGTTAAATATAATGTTATTAAACATTAAGATTATAATATTTTATTTCAAGTCATAATTGAGTTTTAGATAGTATAGAAGTATAGAAGACTGTTATCATTTTTACTAAGGATTTAGATGTTAAACATAATTAACCATAATCATAACATGTCTAATGTTTTAATCAATCAAACATATTATTAAATATATTAGATTGATGGCAAACTAGATATGTTAACGCATTTATCACGGTTCTACTGTTTACTTGCCAACATATTTCATGATGAACGGGATTTGAAGATTCCTTGAATTTGGTATTAATGTAAAATAGATCAAATCAAATGAAAATACTGAAAAATACCTTTATGTAGTTTATTTTCCCACTCATTCTATCCATAAAAATATTGGCAATCATTATCTCACGTTATCTATAATCTGAATTTTATATATTATATTTCGATAATTGTGAAATAAAAAATATTGCTTAGGAAGAAGTAAGAAGGAAGATAAGTATGACAATAGTTAAGTTAATATAATTTGAGCCAATACACTTTCTAGGGCTTATAGGATCTGTTTGATAAAATACGTAAAAGCCAAAAGTTTCAAACTATTAATTTTGGTCAATAGGGTTAATTTTGCGTTAAAAATTCGTTTTCTTGATGGAAAGTAATTTTTTATCTGTTTTTTTTATAAAATAATAGTTTGAGTTTATGTCTCTGTACCTTACTCTGTTTCAGAGCTGCTCTGTTCTTGTTTCTGGTCAACAGTGAGGAAATGCGGCACTCACATCGAACAGAGCTTTTTCATAGTCAAATGGTCATGCAATATAAAACCAACACGTTATTGTTAACTAGCTAACTCACATAACTTCACTTTTCGATCATTCAAAACGATTTAGTGGATTTTTTTATGTTTTCTGGTGTTACCACCTCATTTGAACGTCCACTGTAGTCTGCATCATCGGTGTCTTTACGATGAAGTTTGATCGCTTCTGATCCATTTTTTCTTGGAAGTAATAAAAGTAGTTTCACTCTCAGCACAATTACCCTCAAACATATGAGTATAATTTCATGCAAATTTAACAGCTTTTCGTTGCTAAAGAAGTGATGAGTGCAATAGAACTTTGTTTAGCATGTGTTATACTTTGCTTAAATCATATGTTCTTGACACTTAGTTATGATATCTAGTTCTATTATCACTAATCATTAGTGCTCAATACAAATTTGATCAGGGTATTAATTAATTATATATAAGTATTGAAGATACTGTTGATGTATTGAAGAAGCGTTGAACTAACTTTTTGGGTTAAGCCTATATTGAAATCTAATAGCATTTATAAATAATAGATATATAATAAAATCATAGAAACATATGATACCTATACCCACCAAAGATACTAAACTGTAAATAAACATCTGATCTATGTCCGAAATATATGTAACGGTCATCGTATCTGCGTGAATTTACTGCGGGGAGATTAAGTCATAACGTTGAAGAAACAACAGAGTTTACAACGCCGTAAATAAGAGAAAAAAAGTCGTAAATTTGAAAGCGCCGGCCATCCGCACCATCAATTTTATGTATTTAACTTCAATAAAGGCATTTTTAGTAGGCCGTAGAAGACCCTCACTCTTTAAATCATTTATTAACTTATTCCGCAATATTCCCGATTCTATTTGAGGAATGCCCAGTCCGTTCCAGTACGGGGATTGTTCAACATCTTCGACAATGTTCGTATATAAGATGTGTGCTACTCCATACGATTTATTGACAATAATGGCGAAATAAGTATGTTGTCATTTCTTACAGATAAGCGCATCATAACTTTAATTTACGATGAAAATGATTGTTTAGAGAGACACATTCTAGTCATTGGTGATAGATATTGTCTGCATTACTGCGAATATGATTCGTATGCTAGGTTTTTGTGGGAGATTTTAAGATCTCAAGAAGAACTTGATGTTAAAAACAAATAATACAGAGAAGGAAGACGTTGAGTTGAATAATGGGTTGATAAATGGAACCTTATACCGTTTACTAGTAATTAGTTACTACTAGTAAGCGATGAACAATATTATGAATCATCAGAATATAACTATTTTGTTTACATCAAAGTTTTAAGACTCTAACATGTTTACGTTGATTGTACATTGATGTTTACACAGCATTGCATTTTAACAGAACAATGTTTTTAAGTACTTTTTATACTGAAAATTTAACGAAAAGGTATTTATAATTTGTTTTACTTATTATGCCATACTTACTTGTCGTTATATTTACCATAGTTGAGGAATACATTACAATTACGCTTAGGATATAATATTAGTAAAATCTTCCTTCTTAACTTCCATATATAAATTCAACTTACGTCTTTCGGTGTTCATCTAACTCGAAGAGAATCTGGAACTTGGAATCTGTACAGGGTATTGCAATTATTTTACGAGGTTTAGTAATAATAATTTGAAAATACGAAAGCATAAAAATGATTTGCCATATCTAACAATAATGTAAATTGTAATAACAAAATTCAATTCTATTTTTATTTACAGCACCAATAATTAGCATCAGACTTAGATATAGTGAAGTTATATTAGTAGATTCTAATGCTTTACCCATTATAATATTTTTTTCTGTTGTTTTAGGTAAGGGTGTATAACCATTAACATGTATATGACTGCTCATACTAGGAGTAATTAAATAATTCTTGAAGGGAGTGCGGCAGGTAATATAAAAAGAATTAATGCATAAATTCCAGCTAAACATTTGGATATTTTTGGAAATATAAATTTAAAAAAAAACGGATTTATGCATGCAACTTTATTTCCCAATTAAATTTTTCAATTTCAATACATTTAGTATTCCAACTATCCTTCTATTCATAAATTTCTTAAGAGTAACAGTAAAGTGTCAATTTAAGGCAGCTTCTGCCTCTTCGTTTAACAAAATTTGTTTTTCGGAATTAATTTTTTGGGATGCGGTAAGGGACAAAAACCTAGCGAGCAAATTGAATGTTGAAACAACACTTCCTTTAATTGAATAATATTTTAATCTTGATGAAAAATTTTACTATAAATTGGTCCCAGTTCTCAATTTTTTACAATGACGTCTGGATTTTTTGTTTATTACTAAGGAATCATAAATCACAACGGATTGACGCTCACAATATTTGATTGATCTCTGAATATATGAAGGATAACAGGTCAATTGAAAAGTCCCCGGCTTACCACAGAAAAACACATTTGTTGGAAAAATTTTTTTCTTTATTCAACATAATTCCCTTCAAGGGTGATACACTTATTATAGCGACTCTCCAACTTTTCGATATTATTTTTGTGGTACGATTTGTATTTTGCTTCAAAATAGGCCTCAGTTTCGGCGATCACGTCTTCATTTGACAAAAAATTTTCCCAGCGAGCATTCTTTTGAGATCTGAGAACAGGAAATAGGTGCTAGGGGACAGATTTAGAGAATACGGTGGATGAGGAAGCAATTCGAATCCCAATTCATGGATTTTTGCCATCGTTTTCACTGACTTGTAATACTGTGCATTGTCTTGGTGAAGCAGCGCTTCCTTTTTTTTCAAATGCGGCCATTTTTCGGCGACTTTAAACGGTTCAATAACGCTATGTAATAGTCGCTGTTGATGGTTCTTCATTTTTTAAGGTAGTCAATGAAAATTATTCCATGCGCATCCCAAAATGTAGACGCCCTAATCTTGCCAGCTGACTGTTGCGTTTTCCCACACTTTGGAGCGGGTTCATCTTGTGTACTCCACTCGAATGACTGTCGATTGGATGTCGGAGTGAAATGGTGGAGCCATGTTTCATCCATTGTCACATATCGACGCAAAAACTCGGATTTATCGCGGTTGATCATCTTTGAACACTGCTCCGAATCATCAACTCATTGTTTTTGGTCAAAAGTGAGCTTGCGCGGCACTCACATTGCTCTGAGCTTTCTCATACCCAAATATTCGTGAATGATGTACACGTTAAGTTGAGATCTTTAAAGTGTCTGCTATTTCATTCAGTTTCAATTTACGGTCATTCAAAATCATTTTATAGATTTTTTAAATGTTTTCGTCGGTAACAACCTCTTTTGGGCTTCCACTGCGTTCATCGTCTTCTGTGCTCATTTCACCACGTCTAAACTTAGCTTACCAATCCTTGATGGTTGATTTTCCTGGGGCAGTGTCCGCAAACTCGGCATCAAGTCAAGTTTTTGCTTCAACTGTATTTTTTCCATTCAAAAAGCAATATTTTATCAATTCGTGAAATTCCTCTTTATCAATTCTTTTACAATAAAAAAAGTTTCTTCACTCAAAATGCTATAATTCGTAAACTAATGATCCGACAGCTGTTAAATTTATACATCTTTTGAGGCTTAGGGCTAACTAAGAAACATATAGATTTAATTCTACTAGCGCCATCTATGTCTCAGGCTGGGGACTTTTCAATAGACCTGTTATATTTAACTGAATTCGTTGTCCATTTCCTTTTAAAATCATTCATTCATTTTTCTTTTCCTGATTATATTTTTACTCAAATTCAGCTTTATTTTTACTCAATCACTGGTGCTTACTCTGAGCTTTGGTCAAACTTTTCTTCAGCTTTCATACAGTTTGTTGTTATCTTTTTGGCTAGGAAGAAATCCTATAAGTCTGGGGTCTTATTTGGATCATTCGGCCAAGTTTGTTTTCCCGTTGAAATGTTAGACTGATCTAGGACATCAGCAACTATTTTATATAGATAATTGGCTATACTGGCATCCAAGTAGCGTTAATGCAAGTATCACTATAGGAATCATTACTATGATATAATTATGACTAAGCTTATTTTTAGGATAAATAATTTCTGTAGTCGATATAATTGTATATTTTGAAAAATTAAGGGCGAAGCTTTCGGTATGTATTCCATTCCACATCAATTCTATTATCGATATTAACATATCGGTTACGCTAGGTTATCTTTCTCAAGCAGAACCATTATATTACCTACTAGTGTTACGTTTAGCCGCTTCTACTATATGCTTGCATGAAGTTTGGTCAAATTCATGTATTTGATCATATCTATTAAGGAATAGGCAAAATATAATTAATTTTCTATTTGAAGGATGTTTTGTAACTGGGGATGAAAAACGGATAGCAATCCTAAATTCAAAAAGTCATAGGTTAGTCCAGGATTCCAATTGCCATTTATATCGATACCAAAGCTGAATATTAATGGCCATAAAGTGTTGCTGCGAATATGGTGGGATCAAAAGGGTATTGTGCATTAAGAGCTGCCAGAACTGAATTGAAGTATTGCTGAAAATTCAAAGAAAACAGAAATAGCGAGTAACAGTCGCAGAGCCATCCTCTTGCATATCAATGTTTGGCTGTGCGTTAGAAGGGTTGTGAAGGATATATTGCTGCAGCTCGAATTGAAAGTTCTGCCGCACTCAGAGTACTCACTGGACATAATGCCTTTTGATGATCGATTGCTCAGATCCATAAAGTATACGTTAAAGTGTATACGCTTTTGAACTACTGGAGAAAGATAAAAATGGACTGATAATTACATGGCATCTAAACCAACCGTTCTTTCGATACAGTATAGCCACCTTCCAGGAAAATAGGAAACAGTTATTGAAATATTTGGATTAACACATTTTTTTTATCCGAATAATGAAACATATTATTTCGTTTTATCTATTGTTTTGGAAATATTAAAAATATGTTATATGGCGTGATAGCGCAGTGGTCAAGACACTGTTGTATATGACAGTAACTGGTCTGAATCCTGCTCAAGATCAGGTTTTATGTTTGTAAATTTTTATAATTGCCTATAAACGAGTGTTGAAAATCCTACAAGTAACAGTGATACTTGTCCTGTTAACAACCAGTCAGGATCGAACGAGATATCTTTTAGTGTAATCTCTAAACTAATCTCAGACAACTAAAGGACCTTAAAACCAAGGGCAATCGTTCGAACCTCATATTAAGGCTCGCAAAAATTGAAGCACTGAAACGAAAAAAAAAAAAAGAAAACTAAACTGGCCAAATACATAAAATAACTCCAATATATAATATATAACATTCCATATAAGAAAAATCATAATTTAGATTTTACCATTCACTTACCTAGAAAAAATAACAAATAAATAATAACCTTGTCCCAGCCTACTCCTCGAAAGGTTGGTATTTTTTACGGTACATTTCGTCGGCACCACCTTAAAATAACCATTCCTTGACCCGGGCGACCTCTGACGGGGCCTCCCTCTATTACCGGGCCAGGCAGCCTGAAAAAAAAAAAGAATTAGCGTTGACCAAATCGGTTTTACCACGGCCTACTTTCAGAGAAATATTAATTTAAAGTTTTTATGTGCGAGCCCTCCGTTACTTTACACATTCATTGTTATCATGATATTATTGCTCAATTTTGTGACACTTTTATATTATCTTTAAATATTTTCATTTTTTATTTCACCATTTACACCATATTTTTCATCTGCCATATTTCATTAGATACGTTTAGTACAATATTAATTATAAATTTACGTGTCTACTCGTACTATATTTTAATTGTTAAGAAAATATTATTACTAAGAAAACCTAGTAAAACGTTATTGTAATGTTTACCTTTGTTCATCTACCTTTGATTTGCTTTAAACTCTTTATTAGCGTTTGGCCAAAAGTAGCCTAATGTTCGGTTTTGAAATATCCATGTCTCATCCAGATAATAATATATAAATAATATCTAATATATAAATTGAAATAACAAAACTTCCTTAATTTTATTATATGCCTTAAAAATTGTATTATTTTGAAAGCAAGGCTTGGAAGTTCCATTAGACGTCTTCGTGGGTTATCTTTACACCATTTGACCTACATCCCTTAGAGCTATAAATTCCTAAGTTTTCTATAAATATTATCCAGACTAACAGTTCTCTATGAAATAATTGTGTTTAATTATGTTTATATCCAAAGAACTAGTCAAGGTTTTTTTAAACATTTCATAAATTTCATCTCGAATAGTGCTAAAATCAAGGTGATATTAACTCGTCACCCTCTTTGTATTTTGTTGCTCTTTTTTCGTCCACTCTTAGTGCTTATATGAGTATTGTGCAATATATGAATAAAGTTTAGCTATAACATGTTACCAAAATATATCGAATAAAACTGAAACAACTATTTAATAGTATCAAGACTTATCTCCCTGACTTATTTTTGTGGTAAGAGGGGATCCCCATTATCTCGTTTCTGTTCGATGTAAGTGATTATAGACGATTACAGAAAACCAAATCAGTTACTGACTAACTCTTTAATGGCATTGGTATTTTAAAAAAGTAATCACATATTCCCTGCCATTTTAAATATTTAAAACAGCAAATGAGTACCTGTTTTAGTACTTAACTTAGTATTGATTTTTTATTTTGGGAATTTATAAATTCTAATTCAAATGGCATTTTCCATATTCCAATAGGAAATAATTAATAGACCTTTGGTAGTTACATTTTCTGCTATCGAACGTTTTAATCATCTTTAGGTATCTTTGCGAAAATTATTGTAATCCAGTTGTAGTTATGTTTGTGATACATTTTTATCGATTAAAGTTTATTCTAATTTCATATAATACTATGAACAAAAAAATAGTAAGGAATAAAAATGGGGGTGCTCGCTATATTATTTCAATATATTATACAATATTATTATTATATATTTCGTATTGTACTTTTTTACGTATTGTGTTGTACATCAAATTGTGGGTCGAAAAGTCGGTTTATTCGCCACACTTTTATCAAAAATCCAATTTATATTTTGCGTGATCTCTGTATTCCTTTAATTTAGGTCTGTGGAAGTTATGAGTTTGCCTTAAAGTCGAAAAGACCGTATACTTTAATGAATTTAACTATTTTATCGAAAACTGGAAGAAGTCTTGACATAAGTGCGTTGTATCCAACAAATATTAGTTTAAAGAGGGCAAAATACATTTGGAAAAATAAATAATGTTACCGGTATCCTATTATTGCAACAAGTGCTATAAACTAAAAGTGAAAGGTTATTTTCGAACAAGTGTTGCCAAACATAACAAATATAAGTAACGCCTACTTTAAACAAGGTGGAATTATATACTATGCTAATAATATATATAAGAGGGTTATTTATTATGACAAATTTATTTCGTTCATTGCATTTTGCAAAACTATTGTTCAATATCATTTTTGATGGCTCTTAAATAGACGTCGTCGAAGCAGTTTTACTATATAGAATATTTCTAATTTAAACGTTATCTTTTGGATCAAATGGATGTAATGATATTGTCTATTCGTTGGTATCGAAGGGTGTTTTGTGATCCTTGTCACTGTTGATAATCGACTGAAACTGTTCTGGCCTTGGACAATGTTCTTTTAGTCTTGTATTTTTCAAATTAATATGATTTCACCTATGTGTGATTTGAAGTTGCTCATTGTGTTTTTCATCCGAGAACTATAGTTCAGTTGTCAATGAAGAAATCCTTGAGGAACATTCAAATTATTTCAAACTTGGAATGCTGGCCTTCGGGAAAAATCAAAGCTTTATAAAAATATATTCGGAGAAAGTATGTATTGAAATAATTATTTTAAACCAGGAAATCAGGAAAAATTGATATAAACGATGTACCAATATTTTAAAGAAAAAATATATTGATATATCGGCCTAAAACATGTCGATATTCTTTAAACATTTTAAGAACTAGCGATATTTTAATAAACTTTTAAAATTAAGTAGTAATTTTAAAGGTTTATTAAAAATAATTAAAAGCTTTTCTCATGTTATTTAAGAAATATTTTAAATAATTTTTTAAATATCGAAAAATATCGATACATTTTCGACATCCTTATTGCAAACTGCTTCTATGGATTCGTTACGTAACTGTCTCCTGGTAACATAATTATTAACTGTCGCATATAGAATCTGAATAATGAATCATGTTTTTTCGTTTTATCTAATGTTTTGGAATACTAAAAATAAGTTATATGGCGTTATAGTGCAATGGTCAAGCCACTGTTATATATGAAAGTAAATGGTCTGAATCTTGCTCAAGACCAGGTTTTAATTTATGTTTGTGAATTTTTATAATTGCCTATAAACAAGTGTGTAAAATGCTACAAGTAACAGCGATACACGTCCTGCTAACAATCAGGTAGGATAGGACGAGATATCTTTCAGGGTAATCTCTAAACTGATCCCAGACAAATCAATGACCTTAAAACCAAGGGCTGTCATTCGAACCTCATATTAAGGCTAGCAAAAATAAAACACTGAAAAGAAAAAAAAAACTAAATGAGCCAAATGAATAAAATAACTCCGATATATAATATATAACATACCATAGAAGAAAAATCATAATTTAGATTTTACTGTTCACTTACCTAGAAAAAATAATGCTTCGATGGATTCGTTACGTAACTGTCTCCTAGTAAAATATATCTTAACTGTCAAATAAAATATGTCAATCTTGTAGATATCATAGAATGTAATGTAGTTGCAAGTATGGTATGTTGTGTACAGAAAGATTCGCAAATTGAGCCTTGGGAAGGGCAATATTTGCTCTCTTCCATAGGCTTCATCTAATCACTTTAGAGAGAAAAATTAACTTCGAGTCGTTATAGCCTCTTTCTTATTTTGCTTTTACAAAAAAAGATTTGCTGATTTGCATAAAAATCATTATTCGCCAACGTAGTTGACACTTAGAAACAGAGTATTCATCAGCTGCTAGGCTGCTATTTCCGTTGAAATATAAAATAATTTTTTGATCATTTGTCTATTTCTTCTTCAATGTATCTGATCGAGTTCATCCAAACCAAAGATGCTGTTAACCATTCTTGTTTCCAGTATGAAGTACAATATATCTGCAATCTATTACTAAGAAATGTTATGACGAATAAAACCTAATTAATTGCTTTACCGATGTTTAGCTTTTTCCATCAACTTTTGTTGTCAAAACACTATTTACTTCCATGAGTGACCATTGGATATATTGGTTCCATTCTGAAATTTCCATGTCCCATCTAAATACATAACTCATAAGTTATTCCAATGTTTACCTTTTTCCATCAACTTTTGTTGTCATAACACTATTTTTATTATCATTTTGCCGTGAGTGACCATTGGGTCTATTGATCCCATTCTGAAATATCCATGTCACATCTAAATACACAAATAGAAGTAAGAAGTCTTCCTTCATTTTATTATATGGTTTTAAAAATAGTATTCTTTTAAAAGTAATATCCGGATGTTCCAATAGACCTCTTCGATACTTTTCAGACTAACAGCTTCCTTTGAAATAATTGTATTAAGTTTGCAATGAAAAACTATTCAATGTTTTTTACATTTCATATCTTAATCTCCGGTAGAGCTAACATCAAGCGGATTTTGATTATATTTTTCATTTTTTGAGACATTTCATTGACCGTGTTCATACTACTATTCACTACAGCAGCAATACTCGAAAGTATTTTCAATAAAGTTCCAGCAAATTAATATTTAACAGTAAAAATTCTTACCTCTCCAACGAATTTTAATGGAAAAAGGCGGCCTCCATTATATTGTTCCTGTTGAAAGTAATTGTTTAGAAACGCAATTTTTTTTTGTTTGTGTTCGGCATTTTCAAGCAGAGTAATAATAAGCAGCTATTTGAAATTTATTAAAACGTAACACAAGATCGGTACAGAGTAGTTGCACGTATGGTAAGATGTGTATAGAAATATTCGCAAGATGAGCATTGAGAAGGGCAATATTTGCTCTCTTCAATGATCTTCATCTTATCACCTTATAAAGAAAAAATATCTTCAAGACGTTAATGCCTCTTTCTTATTTTGCTTTTACAGAAAAGAACCGATTTACAATAAATCATTTTCCGCCAACGTAGTAGACACATCTCATAGAAACAGCAGATTCATCCACTACTGGATTGCCATTGCTATTGAAATATAAAATCATTTTTATAACTCTAATTTTTTTTTTGATTGTGGCGAATATAGAATTACTTTATCTTGCTTTTATCATATAACTTAATATTATAAATACAGCCTTCATTTTATAAATAAAACAGTAAATTGATATATAAATATCGATTTTTTACGTTCAAATCAACGACTTAAAAAATTGCACCTTCCATTGTTAATGATCGATCTAACGTAATAATTGGGCGCGCTCTAGTTGATTGGGAATATATGCGCATGAATTTTCGACTATAAATACCCTTGATCAATGCGTATGCAATTCTGTAATTAGTAGAATGAATAGCAGTAATTGTTAACGTTCCTTATTTACACTTCTGTATTCATTGGGTTAATTAAAGAAGTTATGCCGTAACGGTTCTCTTAATTATTAGTATTGATGCGGATATAGATCAAGATATCGTCCAGTCGGCGTTATATTGAACGTACTAATTCACAGCTTGATACTGAAAACATATTTCTTTTAAAGAAACTCTTGTAGCACATGTATGATACTTTGATAATAGCATTGCAACTACACCAATAAATATTTTAATATTAATTTATCTACATCTACAGGTTTTCCGGTAAAACCGGTGACTATTTATCAAAATTAACTTAGTTAATCTTCTTAAATATTATTTTAATAACGTCTTTTGTATCTTTAAAAGTGTTTTGCGAACTTTCTTGACATTTAATCAGTGTATTTAAATTAATTTTTGAAAATGTAAATTTATATTTTTAAGTATACAAGCATATTTTTTATACAAAAATATAAATATATTGGAAACGATGTCCTTAAGAAGAACACAGGATTTTACATAAAATAAATTTATATTAGAGTAAATTCATTACATTATATATAAAAAAAAGTTCTTGCATATATTTTGATCAGCGATATCATTAAAATAATGCGAAGTATCAGTGAATAGAACTGTTAAACAACATAATCTAACAGAGAAATAAAGTAAGTAAGTGATTTCCGATTATTGTTATTGAGTTATTTAGTGTATACAGACGCTAATAAAGGAACGTTCAAAATAACAATATAAAAATTCATAAAGTTTCTATGGTTATGCCAATCCGTCATACCCCGTTATCGGTTTTTGGTTTCAATGATTTAAAGTGTCAAATGTCAATGCGAATGTTAATAATGTCAACAAAATCTCAGTTCTAAAGCACTGTCAGGTGTGCAACTCCAATGGTAAGTAGTGGGGCAAAGTTTTGCATAGTTCAATAATTGGCGGCGCTGACAACGTGAATTTGATTGGTTAGTTTAAAACAATTATGTAGAAACCTGTAAGGAGAATACTTTGATTTGTTTGGTCTGCCATTTCGCCTGATTATTTTGTGACGTCAGATTTATTATCCAATAGTATTTAAATGGAAATGAAATTTAATTTTTAAAATTAATTTATTAAAATATAATCCTATACAAATATACATAAATGTAAAAAATATAAATATATATAAGCAAAAAGCAAAAAAAAAAACAATTATGAACTCTATTCTAGGCAAAATTAAAATATCTATAATTCTTCTCTAACGCCTTCCCATATATTTTTAGTGCCATCAATTTTATGGGATCCATTAGAGTTCTAACTTATCTTGATATATTGAAGGTAAATTTTAAATCCTTCCCTGTTGATATTGCATTAACTTCATTAAACCAAAAATATTATGTGTTTTAAAAGATATTTAGATATTAGAGTATTTAACCTGTGGAACTACTTAATATAGAATATAGTCAAATATTGCATGTTGTCTCTTTTTCAGAAGTTTTGTCAAATAGCCTGAAATAAGACAAAACTAAAATATTAGATTCTTGTTTTTCTCAGAGCAAAGTTCTCTGGAACTGAAAATATAGAGTCAACTGGTGATTTAACAACTTCAAGTGGTACTAGATCTCCCGTTAAAAAAGAATATAAGTTATCTAACATGTTCATCTTCTTTACAATTTTCTCCGGGAGAATGATGTGAAAAAATTGAAGTGATGATGTGCCCTTTCAAAGATTTCTCGGACATACTAGGTGAATGATGCTGTTTCTACCTCCATGACCTCTAATAGATCTAACAAAATTATTTAAGCAATCTTGGTTAAGATTTGTTAAACAAATGTAGTTATTTGTAAATTTAGACAAAATAGATTTCTTTATGGTAATGAATCCCCTAAAAGTAGCAATTAAATTTTTAATTGATGGCACAGTAACAAATATTTTCTTAACAAGGCAATTAAATTTAAATATTCAATAGCTCTACTATAAAATTATTGAACACTGATTGTTCTCAAAAGTTAAAGTATTACAAATATTTTAGGGATATTTTACAATTAAATAGTCTTTATTACTACGAATTATCCAGTTATCTTAATTATTACCTTCTTTTAAGACTTCTTTATATAGAGACATCACACTGACAGCATACAAACAACTTGGTAGATTAATTGAATTTTATTACTACTAACATCTTCATAAGTAAGTTTTGATTTTCTGTAGACAAACAAACATCTTCATAAGTAAATTTTGATTTTCTGTAAATAAACAATATATAAACAGACATGTAGTAGATAGATAATTTTATATATACCTGATAAAAACAATGTTGGATATGCATTTACCCTAATATCTGTTCGTGAAGGAAGGGTAATTCTAAATTTTTCACTAAAATGTCCTTGACAGACACTATGACGTTGATATATTTGCATTGTACTTTATCTAGGTAACTTATTACTAATTACTTGATCAACCCATTTTTGGACCCCATTTTGCGAGATCATTCTTTGGGATATGATGTCTAATTTCCATAGTAGATTTTTACCCCGGTACATTACATCTTTTATTACACTGACGCATTGTCATCAACTTTTATGTTATTACTCCATAATAATTAATGTAAAACAGAAAATATGCCAACGTAAAACGAACATTTCTTGATCTAAACAAAAACCAAAACCTACAAACAATAAACTTATAAATGGACGCCCATAGAAAATGCTGACTTCACACAATTTGATCGACCAATCACATTCCATGTTAGTGGCGACACCAGAAATTTAAACTAGCCAATCACAATTTGCGATCGCAGGGCTACCGTTGATTGAACTAAACAAAACATTTCCCCAAGGTCGCCTATATCGTGAAATTTTTATTTTTTCTTTGAGCACTGTCTAGCCGTTGATGAATACTTAGAATTTTTATTTTTTTTGTTAAATTATTCAATGTAAGTGTACTTATTTATCAAATTTACAAACAACTAGCTATCTTGTAAAATATCTATAAAATAATCCACTTTCTAGTCAATTTAAATCAAACTATAAAAGTTAAGACGTCGAAAGTAAGTAAATATGTTTAAAAACGTATTAACTTTGTGAAAAAAATTGTATATGGTAGGCTCGCAAATTGTTTAAATTTTATTCTGCTATTTTTCAACGTCTCCCATTTTTGTATAGTTAATGGCTTCGACTTGAAGCTCATTTATTTCCATTTTTAATATATAGCTATTTTCAACTAAAGAGAGTTCTTGGATTTGGAAATAGTAAATAATTATAAAGGGTTAAATATGGGGAATGGGAAAGAACCTGGGAATGTCTTAGTTAACACATATTATCTAGTGTTAAATAAATTTAGGCAATCTACTTCCACATCAGTGTCAGATCGATCCAATAAATAATTAAAAAATAATAAACAAATAATAAAAAAAATAATAGTAAAAAGAAAAGTAATAATTCCCTGTTTTGTGAATTGATGAGAAACTCAGTATATATGCATACAGTATAATTGTGCGCGTTTGATGTTAATTGTGAGATATTTCGGTAATCAAGCGAAGGCATTTTTCATATCTCAAGAACTTAATATATAAATAAATTTTACTCTTGACACCTTTTTTGGGATATCTTGCATACTTTAATCAATTTCAGAGGTCATATAATCTTATTTGGATGACCTAGTTAACAATTAAACGAAAATTGGTGTACCACCAGATTCAAACGGAGGTGTTTCATTTTCTTCCATAAAAAACACAATTTTTATTGTCTTTAATTAATTTTTATAAAGTGATAATTGTAGCCCTGTTAACTGGCCACCCTTTACAAATTGATCATGCAGGAGACTTGGTTGTTTAGTAAGGTTATATTAAAATGTTAAAATTCGTATTTTAGTACCAACTATTTTATTATTAACTTTAAAGAACAATGTTTGTCATTATGATCATCAATAAACTGCTTAACACTATTTTAACATCACATAACTTATAGAATGTACATATATAGAACAACAAAAATGTCAAGATTTAACATTCTCAGAAACATATTTAAGTTAATTTCATCAGGTTGTGATACAAAATTTAAATCATTGTGATACTGAAAAATAACAAGAAGCTAAGAAGCAATCTTAATCTGGCTCTTTGACTACGAAACGAGTTCGTGTAGAGTAATCGGCCAAGAAAGTTTTTCGGGATGCGGCCCCCAAACTTGAAAATTGTAATTTACTACACTAATTCGATATTCGAAAATATAACAATCGCCGATTTATAAAAGAAAAAATCTCTCTCATATGTCGCTATCTCTGTCTGGCTAAAATTGAATAAAAGAAAGAATTATTTCAGTATCCGGATCATTCACCAGATTTAACTTCCCCTGACTTTGGCTGCTTTTACACCTAAATGAATACATCGTAGGTATTTTAATCTCAAAGATCATGGATTATTAGTCCGTTTTATTTAATTTGCGTCTGCTTATAGAACAACCTAGTATCCGTTAAATTAAATAGGAAAAATGATAATTAAACAGGTAGATTAATATGCCTGAGAATAATCATTACTATAAATTACTTAATTTCGAACAGTATGATAGCAAAAGTGTAGATGCAATAAGTTATATAATAAAAGAAACGCGGTGCATTAAAGACCATTTACTTCAAGATTCCTCTATATTAATTCTAATTATATCTTTTAAATGTAAATGTAATAAATTAAAGCTTTAATGTTACCTTAATGATGTTAAATTATTCATAGCTTTGTTAACTCTGCTGTTACTATGTTATTAAAATAAAAGCATAAAAAAGTATTTTATTAGAAGAATGTATTTTAGAAATATGTACATCTATTATTGTTTTAAAAAATTACTACTTTAATATGAAACAATACTGACATATTCTCAGCATTATAAGAATTACATTACATTGAACAAATATACGATTTTATAATAAATAAAATAATACGACTTTATGTATAAGTCATGGATATTTATATGAGAAACCACTTAATTATAACAATACGATACAATAAAATAAAATGAATGGCGAAACATGTAGTCGTTTGTCATAACTGTTTACAAATATGTATTCCTTATATATTAAATCTGTTATTTTGGTATAAAATACGAGGAAAATATAAAATACTTCAATGTCGCCTCCCATACTGTTATAAAAGGAAGAAGCATTGATAAATGTCGATGACGAAAAGATATGACTCACTTTTAAAATTGTCTCGACGCTCAGCCCGTTAGATCTCCAAATACGGAATGGACAGAAATGTGAGAAACCGGTCAATGACAAAGCAAATGGTGGGCGTGTATGTGTAGGGTGTTAAGGAAAAGGGGTATTGTTCTATATATCGTGCAGTTTAATTGCTGCTGGAGGTAAACTTTCTTTTTTTTGTAATTTAAACTTTGGGATGTTTATGAATTTTTAAATATTTTTATTGGAATCAAGTAAAAATAGAAAATATACACGGGGTTATCCTCTTAAGTAATTTTTTATTTGCAACAATATATTTCGACAATATAACAATATCTATCATAACTAAAAAATTGCATTAGGATTTGAAAATATTATTAAGAGTGTTATGCACTCTAGTATGCAATTTTAAACATTTCTTGGATTAAACAAACTTATTTTGAACAAGACATCTTAAAATTAATTGTTAACGTATGTTTTTTTTATTAATAAGATATTTAAATTAAAAAATGAGAGAATATAAAATATGAGAGACGACTAATGAATGACCACCAATAAAGAGAGATGAAAACTATTTTAATAAAAAATTTAATAAGAAAAAAGTGAAGATAGGAAGAATGAAAGACTCAGAAAGAATATAAGTCACAGAGAGCATGGAATTGTCTTGTATAACAGAAGAAGAAATCTCAACAACATAGTAAAGGAGGAACGAAAATATTAAATAGCCGACTTCGTTAGAGCAGTGGCCAAGGCGACAGGACGGTCCTCCCACTGTTGCAATAGTACGAATCCTGCTTGGGATGTATGTACTTTATGTTTGTGATTGCAATTGCAAATGTCTTTAGGCAAAAATAGAAAATCTGACAAGGAATAACCATCCTAGTCACGTCAGTAACCAGGGTGGGTAAGACTGGATGTCTTCTGGGATGGTCTCTAAGTTGGTCACTGGCTAGTCGGTAGTCTTATGCCGAGGACTGTAGTTGCAGAGGCTACGTAAAACTGTAGATCCAGGCCAGATAACTTCTTGTTGGTAAAAAGGAGAGTATAAAATATTTTTAAAAATATTAAGTAATATAGTGGTCAACATTTTCAGAACCAGGAGTGCATATAAAGCAACGATTCTAACGATCTACTAATTTAAAAAAAAAACGTCTTAATAATTTCAAAACTAAATTAAAATCCCCTAAAAAATCAAAAATAAGAAGAATTCGAAGATCGAAAAGATGCAAAGTTCTATAAAGCAATAAATAGCTTCTGAGCTTGAGATATCAATTTCATATAGTAACATAGCCGGATATAAAATAAATATGATGAGGAATATCAATGAAGAGGAGTTTACAATGTTACACATAAAGAGAAATGTAGTTTGGATTATAATATCAGAATTAATTAAAGAAAAAAATAGCTAAATCGGGCTAACCTGTGAAAGGATGATCACAATATCAGAATCCATACATACACATATAATAACGAAAAAAGACTTATAGAAATTTCTAAGCATGGAAGTTTCCAAGAACATGGAAATCTAAAACACCTAAAAAGTTCTCTAGAAGCGCCGATACTCCTTTATAACATTAAGAAATGATGCCCAAGATGAACTAAAACATGAACAATTAATTTAGATTGTTGTTTAATTCGAAGGAAAGTGAAATGGAGTAAATATTCAATGTTCTAGGTCAAAACTTAATTGCATCAGACAGTAACGTTCTTGTATAACTGCAACTTTTTCAGTATGTTTAAGGCTGAAACATTTCTCCAAATTTTAGTATTTTGTAGATCAATTTGTAAGGGATGAAATTTTTAATTTCTGGATGTTTCCAGAGACGGCGGAAGATGAATACATTTATTTTGGTTTTAGCCGCCTATGATTCATATTTGCACTTGGATGGAAGCAAGATTTTTAGTTTTCCTTAAAAAAGAATGATAGAACTTCTCTGGCATTGATATCGGAAAGAAAGTATTTCAAACACACCAGTCATGGAATCCTATGGAATATGGAATAAATATTAGAAAATTAAGGTCGAAGTATTGTATTCTTTATTCTAATTAGGATAGTGTCTTCACATTAATAGGTAATAACTTTATTCTTTTTCAAGTTGCAGAATAATATGGCACGTTAAATTCAAAATTATATGATAATAAAAGTGATAGAATATATCTGAGAAGAAAAGGAATATTTTCATAAGATTTGATAATTATCGACCAGAGAATTCTCAGATATATTCTATAGGCGTTAAAAGTCATGAGCGATTTCTGGACAATCTATGTCATATTTATATATAAATATATAAATACGAAGTATATATCTTCTATGTATCTGGGAGTCAGTAAGGGAGTTCTTTGTTACGAACTGCTGGAAACTGGTCAGACCGGTCCATTACAGTCAGTCATATTGTAGCATCACAGTGCTCGACACAGTTTTAAAGTATTCATGTGACTGTATAATTTCGGGAATTTAGAGGTTCTATCGTATGAGTCATACTAATTAAATTTAATTTCATATATGGAACCCTTTAGAACATAAAAGTCCAATGAATAGGGCGAGTGGAATAGAACTGTAATTACTTATATTCAAACCGAGGGCTTTCGTGGCCTCGAAATTCACTAAATGATGATTTCACCAAATTCAAACTAGCAAATGGATTCCATGAATACTTGAATTTACTAATTATATTTAGGTAGTGCATCAATTATTTATCATCAGTTATAACCTAGATGACTACGTCAAATTACCTTTTCTGTCGCTGTAATAGTTTTTCATATCAAAAAATATATACCATTCAACATATTGGCTTTTAATTTGTCTTCATTTGGAATATATACACTAATTTCCATTTTTTTTTTAAAAAGTATAGTTATTATAATTCATAGCAAGAATTATACATCATTTTTATTAATAATACAGTGCATCAAATTATTCCGAAAATACTTCCTAAAGCTCTAAAATTACTATATAATATAAAATTCCTAAACTAACATAAAATCTATAAGAAGACCAAAAATACTAGATTGCTTAAATTCATAGATGTTAAATCATGTCAATTCATGATAGTTGACGGATGTGTGATTCCTCAGCAGTATCAGCCAGATACCTCAGAATATATCTCGATGGTAGGTTAAACTGAAAACATAATGTTATATATATATATATATATATATATATATATATATATATATATATATATATATATATTATAATATTGGCTTTTAATATGTCTTCATTTAGAATATATACACTAATTTCCATTATTGTTTTAAAAAGTATAGTTATTATAATTCATAGCAAGAATTATACATCATTTTTATTAATAATACAGTGCATCAAATTATTCCGAAAATACTTCCTAAAGCTCTAAAATTACTATATAATATAAAATTCCTAAACTAACATAAAATCTATAAGAAGACCAAAAATACTAGATTGCTTAAATTCATAGATGTTATGTCATGTCAATTCATGATAGTTGACGGATGTGTGATTCCTCAGCAGTATCAGCCAGATACCTCAGAATATATCTCGATGGTAGGTTAAACTGAAAACATAATGTTAGATAAAAAGCATGGTATATTAGACTCATTGTCAAATAACTGTACTAGTTAGTCAGAAGATACTTTTAGCTTGACCTAAAATCAAAGAGATTAGTTTATCAGTCAATCATAAAACCAATTTGGATCTAAGGGTTGGAAATATGGGGTTATACCAAGACATCAAACCAACTAATAATCCAACACACCCAAAATAAAATTCTACGATAGGCTTTTAATATGTCTTCGTTTGGAACATATACACTAATTTCCATTTTTGTTTTAAAAAGTATAGTTATTATAATTCATAGCAAGAATTATACATAATTTTTATTAATAATACAGTGCACGAAATTATTTCAAAAATACTTCCTAAAGCTCTAAAATTACTATATAATATAAAATTCCTAAAGTAAAATAAAATGTATAACAAGACCAAAAATACTAGATTGCTTAAATTCATAGATATCAATCTATTCATCCAAAGTAGCACTTAAAATTTAATATATAGGCCGGCTTAGTTGGCGCAGGGATAAAGGCGACAGGACGGTCCACCTACTGCTGCGATAGTCGCGTGTTCGAATCCTACTACAGTTATATACTACAATATTTGTGATTATCTTAGACAAGAGTGCAAAATCCGATAAGGAAAATGATTCCACTTATGCCAGAAGTCAGTCTGGATAAGACCGGATGTCTTCTAGGAGGATTTCTAAGTGGGTCATACACCAGTCGATAGGCTTAATGCCGAGGACCGTAGTTCGGAGCCCACGTTAAACTGTAGGTCCAGTCCAGATAAATCCTTAGTTGGTAAAATGAAACTTCAAAATATACATATCATAAATATCATTTTAATAATGTATCTTTCACAAGAACATAAATAATATTTCATGAGTAAGTTAAACTTATTTTGAAGGAAACTTAAAACATTGAATAAAAATAAATTAATGTACGACGAAAAGTTATTAAAATATATTGTGCATCATTCCACCATTACCAATGAGATTTTATTCTAATATCTATTATCAAATTAATCCATTGGTCAAAAATGTGTTTTTGGGGTGCCTTTAATTTGGTAAATTAATAAGCTATTATTGCAACATAAAATCAGTACATTATAGTGCGAATCAACAGCAAGATCATTCGTTCAACTTATGTCTCACTGATCCTTCACACTAGAGTGCCCTTTCGTTGGTGAAGAGGTGTATTTTTCAGGTTCCCCTCATAAATACTACAGTAATATTTGAAAAATCATTGGAAACAAATGATTTTTGTAACCATAAATTCGTTTTTTTATATGTCATCGAGTATTTCCGTTTCATTTCGGAGAACACCCGAGTAAATGAAGATACGGAAACATTGCAAAAAAAACATAAAGGAA
The DNA here is from genome assembly GCF_030347505.1 of Rhynchophorus ferrugineus. Lineage (NCBI taxonomy): Eukaryota > Metazoa > Arthropoda > Insecta > Coleoptera > Curculionidae > Rhynchophorus > Rhynchophorus ferrugineus. Next base: position 43,276,301 of record NW_027472583.1, on the reverse strand, counting down.
GTTTCGGTTTCGGTTCCGTTACATTGAAAGCAAATTAAATAAAACGAGTTAATGTTCCTTTATTTCCGACAACAAATTGAACTCCACATAAACTTTAACGAAAAAAACCCTATCGAAAATCTACGAAGTCATCGGACCTAATGTGTGAATAAACATTCTCACACCGTCAGCTAAATAGTAAAAAACAATAATAATACAAAACAAATAGAAAAAGGAATACGAATTCGGTGAGGTCGGATGCCAAGGAACACGATACAGCTGTTTGCGGAAGAACAAAAGAAAAATATTCCATTATCGTCAACGTTCATAATTAATGGTCTCTCGCGTAGAATGTGCGAGTTCCTGTGTACGGACGGAAAAGAAACGGAAAGTTCATCTACGAACGTGTATCGTCGGCGTTTCGTTTGGACAACGGGGCCTAATTAATAGAAAATTATGCGGCAGGGGGAAATGTTACTAAGCGCAAATCAAGCTCGATTTTGTCGGGAACTGATTCGATATTTGTTGCGAACACTGTACGTTTCCAACCATTACTCATTAGTGGTTAATTAAACTTGAGTCGTAATTGTTAATTACGTCAATTTATTCTACATAAACTTGACAGATTATATATATATATATATATATATATATATATAACTGTTATAAATATAACAGGTCATTTGAAAAGGTCCCCGGCCTACCGTAGTAAAACACATTTTTTGACAAATTTTATTTTTTTTATTCAACATAATTCCCTTCAAGGGTGATACACTGATTATAGTAACCCACCAACTTTTCTATACCATTTTTGTAGCACGATTTGTCCTTTGCTTCAAAATAAGCCTCAGTTTCGGTGATCACCTCTTCACTAGACGAAAATTTCTTCCCAGTGAGCATTTTTTTGATATCTGAGAACAGAAAAGAGTCGCCGGGGGTCAGATCTGGAGAATATGGTGGATGAGGAAGCAATTCGATGCCCAATTCATGGATTTTTGCCATCGTTTCCACTGAATTCTGAACCGGTACATTATCTTGGTGAAGCAGCACTTTCTTTTTCTTCAAATGCGGCCGCTTTTCGGTGATTTCATCCTTCAAACTCTCCAATAACGATATGTAATAGTCGCTGTTGATGGTCCTTCCTTTTTAAAGGTAGTCAACAAAAATTATTCTATGCGCATCCTAAAATACAGATGCTATAACCTTGCCAGCCGACTGTTGCGTTTTCCCACGCTTTGGAGCGGGTTTCTCGTGTGCCAATCCACTCGAATGACTGTCGATTGGATTTCGGAGTAAAGTGATGGAGCCATGTTTCATCCATTGTCACATATTGATGCAAAAACTCGGGTTTATTACGCTTGATCATCTTCAAACTCTGCTCCGAATCATTAACTCGTCGTGGTTTTTTGTCAAGTATTGGTGAATTATGTATTGTACACGTTCAGTTGATATATTTAGAGTATCTGATATTTGATTCAATTTAAGTTTACGGTCATTCAAAATAATTTTGTGGACTTTTTAAATGTTTTCGTTGGTAACAACCTCTTTTGGGCGTGCACTGCGTTCACCGTCTTCGGTGCTCATTTCACCTCGTCTAAACTTAGCATACCAATTCTTGATGGTTGATTTTCCTGGTATCCGGAAACTCGGCATCAAACCAAGTTTTTGCTTCAACTGTCTTTTTTCCCTTCAAAAACATAATAGTTCAATAAAAAAAATATATGTGCAAATGAATATAATATATAAAAAAAAAATTGGTGTCACGTTCTTTGTCCGCGATGAAGTCGTATAAATTATTGAACCAATTTTAATAAAAACTTTGAGCAGTTTAATCAAACTTGAGAGATAGGATAGTTTATATCTCAATTTATAGTCCCAATATTTTTTGCAAATTAGTTGTTTATTATTTCACCAAGAGTTATAATTTTCTATGAGTTCCGTAAAATTGTAATATAAGGAGGTGGAATAAGTAAGTACCGAAGAGATGTCGCTTTGTTAAAGTCCAAACGTTTCATTTAAGTAACAATTCATTTCGCAAATGTGTGCTCAAACTTTACTTACGACACTAGCAGACCTGACGACGCATTACTTTGGCCAAGGTATACGTTAAATTATATTATAGTAAACTATTGAATACAATGAAATTATTATTTAAGAATAATTACGAAAACGTTATAGCCGGTCTTAATATCCACGGGTTTGAGATTTGAACTTGAGGTCAAAATGTGAAAACGGTTGATAAGCATTTTCGTAGAGTCGATATTATTCACATATCAAGATAAAATGCTAGGTGGTCTTAACTATTCTTGAAAATAATTTGTTTTGTTAAACTTCTTTAATTTGTCTAAAATGTTTTTCTTCCCATCCAGATCATGATGCTATCACACGATCTACGCTTTTCTTAAGAGTGAGATGGGCTTTTTGGAACGATTAGCGATCTACCATCAATCTATATTATTTTCTTATGAATTTGTTCGATTACGATTAAGAATGTCGAAAAAATATCGATTTATCGACATAGCGATATTTTTGGCCGATATTTTTTTGACCGATATATCGATTTATTAGCAACCCAATAATTTTTGATAATCTGTCAAAATATTATATTTATATGAAAACGATATTAATATTATTTCCCCCCATATATCGATATTTTTTTAAATATCTATATTTTTCTTGGTGCCCGACACCCGTAATTCCGGTTAACTGAATTAATTCAAAAGATGAAAACACACTTTCATTTTGCGAAAAAAATGTTATATCGCACAACTGCGTGTTGTTAAAATAGTATAGGGTTCAACATTTGTTTTCGAAGTATAAAATAGTTTTACAGTAAACATATTTTTTCCTTTAAAATCCAAAATTGTCACTGAAAGTTCCTTGAGGTTGATATGTTATATCTCTCTATCTCCCTCTTTCTATTAATTAGGTACGAGTCAGAAAATGATCAAAAATTATTCATTCGAAGAAGGTTTGCAAAAAATTTTTAGGAGCTGTTTAGGGTTTGTTACGTAATTTTCATATTTTTGGATATGCTGCATCTGAAAACGACTTGCTTTCTATTATAGGACATGTTCCTTAACAATTTTGGTAACTATTATTTGGGAAAATATTATTTTCTTTAGAAACCACTAACAATACAATTTTTTATGTAATCTACGTTTACTAGCATACACAAAAATATTTTCTGTTCATAGTGAGTTGTCTCTGTGTATATTTTCATTTGTAGGAAGTATCTAACGTCTCTCCAAAGCCTTCAACAGTAGCCTCATATTATTCAGAAACCCCATTTTCCTTGTTTTCTTTTTACATATATTTAATATCCTCGTTAAATTATTGGCTTTGTTCTTCAATGACATTTTCCAAATTTGCCGGAAAATAGTCCAGGTGAGAATGAAGAAAATACACTCATTAATAAACCTTGAGCATGAAATGCTTTTAGCATTATTTTGACCATTTGTTTATAGTTAAGGTCGTTATGATTACCTAAAAATGTTTCCATGTCCTCCTTAAACGGATTCCAACTTTCTATTTGAAGATTCGTTTTGTTCGTGATGAATTTTGGGTCAGTCATAAACCATCTAACGTCTGGTCCGACTAAAACACCTTCCTTCGCCTATTCTTCTGACAAACCTAAAAAATTTTGAACTATATATTTGAATCAATATCTATCTTTGGGTAGTCAAGTTCTGTAATATCAAATATATCCATCAATCCCAACATTATGTGCCGTAGTGGTAAAAGAACTGCATGTCTAGGTACTGTTTCTTGAAAGACGTTTTCTTAAACAACTTTAAGCTCGGTCTTTGCCATCCCAGAGATACGAAATACGAAATTTGGTAAATAGAGCTTGTTCTCCGAGAAACATGCAGAAAATTGAAGAAGAAGAATAACTTTTATAAATCGTTGTAGGTTTCTTTGAGGCGTGAGCATAGGAACATAACAATACCGGAATGAAACCATAACAACAACCATCGTAATCAGAACTGATTTAAAGCTTCATTTTAATGAATCTATGAAACGATGCCATTGTGTTGTATCGTATTCGATCTTAAATGCATCCGTCAAACAATTAATATTTTTTCAATAAATAAATTAACCCTCTTGGCCAAAGTAGATAAATATTTAAACGAAAAGGGACGATATTTAAACTTTGTCTTAGCAGAAGTATATCCCAGCTTTAGAGACTTGAGTCATGGGAGAACAAGTTCGAACTTCTATCTTCTTCCATTTCAGAACTTGATTCGGTCAACGTTGAAGGATACTGCTTACTGGGTACTGCTATACTAAATCCTGATGTCCTGGAATTTTTTCATGTTATTCTCAATTTAAGCATACATAGAAATCTATTGAAAATATTCAAGCAGGTTTTTTTGTATACCTGTGTTCTTGACCACTACTTGAATTGACTTATATTTGTATTTATAACTGTAAAAGTAAATATATTCTTAAAGTAGGCCTAAAGTCGAAATTCATTATTGGTTTCTAATATTTTTTGGTTTTAGTTGGGGCACAGATTATTATAAGAATCGAGAATAATTTTTAAGATTTAGAGCTTCTGTTGATTTGGCATAATTTTTAAAACTAAAGATATTAAAAAACAACATAGCATGAAAACCTCTTATCAATGTTATTACGGAATAAAGATAAAATATTAAAAAGAAAACAATAACAAATAAAGGTCAAAAATAGTGAATTAGTGAAATTCACTTGATGGTATTAAGCGGATCAAACTTTCTTCATAAAAAACTAAAAAAAAATACTTTTTATTTTGTCGTATTAACGCCTGAAAGTTTATACAATCGATATTATTAAAACAATTGTTTTCATAATAACATCGGGCGGAAAATGATTAGGCAGTCCTGCACATGACACATTCTCATTTAATTAACAACCAAAACAAAGAACAAAGTAAAACTGTCGTATTTAATAAGGGACCTCGGCTCTAACCAGGCCGTCGTGCCCTTTAAGTATAAAACTGCTCGTATAAAATAATTTTTGTACCCCGAAACTGTTGCCCTTTAATTATACGAGTCTTCCCGCCGTTGTCCCCATTTATACAGCCGCCATGATTGCGACAATGTTCCCAAATCGTTGGAAAAAATTGCGTTTATTGCGATCGGCAATTGGGCGTGCGGTGGATGTGTTTGACGATCTCTGGATGCGTCATCAAAACGACATTTAACTATAGTTAATAATACGTTAAATTTATCGATTTTATGAAATATAGAAATAGTTCAGTAAGAAATTAACGATCAAAGCAACTATTAAACGTTAAAAATAATAAATTAATATAGACTTACATCGTACTACCAATGCTAAATTAGGGATGTAGCGACCTTGAGGTATGTCGAATTTTACATAGTGGAATAACGGTCTACAAAATACCCAGAAATATAATCCCAGATGTTGAACACGGGCGGGGTGCCAGCAGCGCCAACTAGAACCCGATAACGAATAGCTGGCAACCCCGAGACGTTTATCTGGGATGTTATTGAAGGGTATTTCCAATCATTCAGTACCCGACCATCGTTTGGTTTAGACGTGCCACCATCGACTGCCCAACCCTCGTCTCCAGGTAACACCGCTGCTATCCGTTTTATCTATTTTATATTTTCGACATTTTTATATTACTTCAATAAATAACGGTCACAAAATGTAAACACCACTGTTTCATCACGTTTTACCTCCATTCACCGAGCCACATGATCTTTGGCAAAATTGGGTTTGGATTCGTGAATGGAGGGTACGTGCAACATGGTGTATTTTACATTGCCGTTATATGTTTTGTTTCAACGTTTTGAACTTAAGCCAGGAAGCACACACATATTACTCTCTAGAGAAAGTTACTCGAAGATTTAAAAGACCAATTATTACGACTACCGAGTACCCACTATTAAAAATGATCAAAATGAATGGGTTCGACGCGACGATGAAAAAGCTGAATTATTCGCAGAACATTTAGTTAACGTATTTCAACCGAATGATATAGAATCTAAAATCAGCCCGATATGGTTGTAAATATGATTTCTCTAATGGAAGTTACCACACAAATTGACAAAAACCTCAATCCTAAAAAGGCTACTGGAATTGATGATATTTCTGGGTTATTAAAAGAGCTGCCACGAAAAGCAGTATTCAACAATGTATGGAAATTCCTGATTTCCAAATTGGATTTTGAAATCACCACTAGAAAATCGACCAAGCATACATAGTAATAGTTGTTGTTGAAAGGCATTCAAAGAAAAGAAATAGTGCCCAACAATATTCCTGGACGCCTCACAGGCTTTTGACCGGGTATGCAATTTGGGATTAATATACAAAATAAACAAATTGTTACCGCGGTATTACTGTCGTCTGTTGGAATCATGAAATAAATGAAAATTTAGAGTCTCGAGAGGAATTCTCAACACTTAAACCTATTTTGGCTGCAGTTCCACAGGGTAGTGTCTTGGGACCACTCCTATTTTAGCTCTATACTGCTGATATCCCAACAAAAAACGTAACAGTACTTGGAACATTTACCGACGACACAGTTATCATCGAAAAAGATATATCTCTCTCTGTCTATCTAGTCTATTCCTCAGCAGTATCAGCCAGATACCTCAGAATATATCTCGATGGTAGGTTAAACTGAAAAACATCATGTTAGACAAAAAGCAGATTATATTAGACTCAATGTTAAATAACTGAACTAGTTAGTCGGAAGATACTTTCAGCTTGATCTAAAACCAAAGAGATTAGTTTATCAGTTAATCATAAAACAAATTTGGACCTATGGGTTGCAAATATGGGGGTACACCAAGACATCAAACCAATTAATAATCCAACGCACCCAAAACAAAATTCTACGATTAATTACCAATGCTTATCGCTACGTAACCAACGAAGAGTTGCATGATAACTTCGAAATCAAATGGATACACGAACTCATACCAGATTTCATCCTAAAACATGAAATTAAACTAATAGTGAAAAATAATGAAAAAATTACATATAACTAATAATTCTAGAAAATAATATCCAGTATTGTCCAAAGTAAGAATGAATTGAAACAAGCTACTTTTTTTGAAAGAGTTTTTCATAGAAGCTTTGTAAATTGGTTAATCAAATAGGCGACAATGTCTGCTAAATATGGTCGATTGCTTGGTATAGTGTTTTTTTATTATTATTTATAACGTTTAACTATGATAACTTCGTATTTTATGCTGTTAAATTTTTATATCTAAATTTGTAATACTTAAAATATAATTATATCTATTTCTTAATCACTCTAATCTAGATATACAATAATATCCGATAATATATATTTCAATAGTCGCCAAAAGTTATTGTTATTTAATACTATCGCAACTTACCTAATTTATCCTACCTTTGGATCCCACCTTATTATGATTTAATTGTGAATTACTTTATGATAATTTTAACATGAGTGGCAGTTGATATTCAAGTTCTTCCAAGAAAAATGTGAAAATGAAAAATTAGATATATAATGTATTAAGATTTATATTAAACACAATAAGAGTGTGCATATTCATTATTGATCAATCAACTATTTTGAGGTGTTTGCTCGTTTTTTAAATGATTAAAGAGTTAGAAATTTGGGAGCTACATTAACTGAATCTGAAAGACATTGAAAGGTGGTTTTGAATCATTAAAATATGGCTTGATCGCTAGGTGAAGAAGCTCTTTTTATATAGTATTATTTTTGATGATGAAAAATGACTATAGAATAATAGCCGAAATCGGAATATTTAGAAATCAAAGAATATTTATATATCGAGGTAAATCTCTGAGTTTGACGGAACCTGACGGCGGCTGTGTTATACTATGACCTACTAGAGCTAAGCTAAATTATTACTAGAAAATGCTGTTGTCAACAGTTCATTGAATTAAATCGCTATTGTTATCCCAGAAAAATATCCAGGTTGAATAAACAGATATGAGACAATAAAATTTTGTCATAATTATCTTTTACTTTATTTGAAGGAACGAAACATAGTTAAACGTATTGAAAAATTAAAAAATGGAGATGTAGAGTACTTTAACAATTCACTAATTCAGGCTGATAATGATATTGAATATCATGTTTATAAAATATATAAATAAATCCATCAAAAACAGCGAAAACAAAATTCCAATATAATAAACAAAATAATAAATATTAAACCAGGAACGAAGAATACATTGTATCATGGAGAATATTATTCGTATATAATATTCATTGTTTCAAATAAAATGGCAAAGCTACCATTAAAATGAGGTTCTAATATCTCTGCACGACAGTACAATGAAAATGTCTGGTCGTATGTCGCTATGAAAACAACTACTTTATTACTTAATAAAACATATATGATCTGTTTTATGCTGACGATTTTAATTCAAATGCCTAGTTTACCAGTTTTAGTTGTATAAAACAAAATAAATATTAAATTTAAGTAGAACATTTAGTAAAATCATGTTAATGTGCTCTAAAATACTGAATCAAACAACATAAATGTTTGGGGGCAATTACAATTTATGACGAACTGGTTATATTGACGTAACATATAATTTGATTGAAATATTATTTTAAATCAAGTAGTCTTTTGAACCATATCTAAAATAATATTGGAAATAGATAAATAGATTTAGATAGGTATTACAGCTTTGACAGGTAAATTATGTGTATATAGTAGAATATAAAATGCGTGTAAGTGATAGGTTAAATAAATGTTTTGTTTATTTAATTTAGTTATTACAACGATTATTATGTACATATTTTATTTTTAAACCTTTTTTTTTGTTGAAAATCTAATTTTGATAATTTTTTACTTTTTAGTGAGTTTAATTTTTTTAATATACTTTATTTTTGTCTTTTTAGTGTTAGATATTTACTCAACAAATTACGCAGTTATTTTATTAAGTATTACAGTGGATAGCCCAAGTTAGATTACAACCTGTATGAGGAAAAAGAAGAATAAAAAATAATGATTGAAAATAAAGAATACTTCAGGTCCTGTGGTCCGCTACCTAGTCTAGGTGATTTTACAAATGTTCCAATCATACTAGAACAAAAAAGTTACGGCCCTGTTGGGAATAGAATCCACACACAGAGGTGGCCTCAATATTCTAACCATTAAACCATAGAAACAGTTGCCTACAACGTTTCTACGTCGTATCATATGATATGGTTAGTGCTTTAAAAGCAAACTGACTGACTTTTACATTGAACTACTTTCGATTTATCTTTACATCAGTTCAGAAATAACATTATAACAGCAACATCTGATTATTTCAGATAACAAAGATATGAAAACTTTGTACGTCCCTTTGAAATTTGAGGTTTTCCCTCGATTTACTCCCTTCCACCCAACAGATCCTAACTTGGTTCCAATGGGGCCACCTCGGAAGTGCGCTCTTTCGAGTAAAAAAGAATTTTGAAAATCGGTCCATAATTGATGGACAAATCAGCGAACATACATTAACAAAAATATATATACAGCCGAACATAGAACCTGCTCCTTTTTTGAAGTCAGTTAGAAATGAGGTATATGAGTTATATGTATAGATCTTTTTACTAATAATTATAATTCTATAAATCTCTCTTCACTAATATTTTTATAGTTAAAAATATTTTTAGGCAATAGTGGAACTGGAATTACTGGAATTTGTCTCATCTTTGCATAAACCATCCGAAGGTTTGATTTTTTACATATAATAATAATAGTTGTATTTTGGTTTAATAACTTTGCTTCTCCTTTTTTCTCTTAACTTCTCCTTAAGTTTTCAAATGAGACTTAGTTTAAGATTATATTCGGACTGTGTGCGTTTTGTAAGGTTAACGTTTATAGTTCCTTAAATAACGTCATAATATATACGCCACCTTCAATCATAGAATTATGCATTTTAATGAACTATATTCATATGTGTTAGGACTTATTCGATCACCAAGACATTTGTCTGGGACCTATAAAGCACACCAGTCTATACTAGAAATTTAGTAGTTCGTCGTAATCAATTTAAGTTTAGCATCATATGATAGTTCTGAATTCATAATTTTTGACCGTTTAGCAACATCTTCTTCAACAACTGGAGAAAGTTATGAGTCAAAACAGGGTTAGGTAACGAAAACTCAGTCGAAATATTATCTTCAATATCACAATAATGAAGAAACGTTTTCTAAGGAACTAATTGAGATTACTACAATTATTTATTAAATATTGGCCAATATCCACAAATTTATCAAGTAGCTTGAGACGCTTTAAAAATAAATTGAAAATCGTTAACTCTAAAGCTCGAACTGACTAGCTTTATTAAAAATATATAATTTATATTTATTTAATATGACTGACTTTTGAAATTATGGTAGTTGACATAAATTAATAGAAACTAGAAAATTGTTTTATATATTATCACATTATAAGATAGTTGTAATTAACATAGAGTATTCATTGAAGAAAATGTTATTTGCTGTACATTATTATAAAATAAGATATTTGTTTATGAATTATAGAAGTAGTTTACCTTTGATAATGTTCCGTATAGCACTGAATAGATTTTAGCCAAGTATTCACTGCATATAGGATCATTCGTCGCATTATTTCTCCAGTTGTGGTGACCCCAAATGTCTTCCTTTCAACTCAGGTACTGCAATCCTCTTTTTGTGGCTGTAAAATGTGTTAATTCGAAGCAGTTCCCGCTGGTGACCTTACATCCTGCACTGCGGTGCTTGTGTCTGGAATTCACAGACTGGAGATATTTCAAGGCTGAATGATCAAAATCTAAATCTGGATGTTAATCTGTATAACTATCTAAAATAAAGCCTCGAGTAATTGCGCAACGAGTGCTAACCTAACGTCAACATGAGTTGCTTTCCTGATAAGCAAGTTGATTTCCGTTAATTCAATGACTTTAAGTAACTGTGCTATTTATGGAATATGTGGTGTTTAAACAAAAAACAATAATTTTGCTTCACAACTAATTTAACATAATGGAAACTGGCGACTTGCTGCTGAATCCATATTACTGAACGTAAAGTCAATACAATCTTGTTTTAAAATCAACGAAGCCCTTGTAATGTATACACATCGCTCATCATGTCACGTCACCAAACATCATATCGATTCCGATGTATAAATGCTAGTCATCTCAGTCTTTCAGATTTTTCATATATAACTGGCAAGGGAACAATAAGAGCATATCATCAGGACAATTAGAAACATACATTATATTAGGATTAAAATTATTCCTTCAGCATGTGACAAAGCCCAGTCAAAGATCGAATTCAGAGATACAGATTGTAATGGTTTGGACATCTCTATCGAATATAAGGTTAAAAATTCCTCACTTCTGTGGCGAACTCGATTTTTTGATTCAAGGGCACAGCGAACATCTCCGAAAATGACATTGATGAAGATACAAGAAAATGATCTGAAAAATAGGGACTGACATTTCCAAGAACAGAAGAGGTGCGACCGATCGCCAACTCGTTAACCGTTTTAATATCCAGATAAAAATACTAACCGCTTATTTTCATCATCAATCTAACTGTTTTATATATTGAAAAAAAAACATATAGTCTAGTCAAAGTTTTTTTGTACATAGATCATCAAGATGTTTAATGTATTGCCTGTCACAATCTGTAAATTTGTTTTAGAATATTTGTGACAGACAACATTTTCCTTCTCATTTTATTCTAGTTAAAAAGAGAGACAATGCTATCTGATTAGTTCGAACACGTAAACGAGTAAGCCTGTCAAATTCGTCCGGTTGTCAGACGTATGCAAAATTCTTGAAAGCAATAGTGATAAGAGGTTATAACTCTAACCTATAAACTATTGTGGTTCTATAATAACTGTATTTTTTTGTTCTATAATGTTAAAATAAATTATATTTGATAACATTTTTATTCAATTTTTTTATTTAGATTAGAATTTTGCTAATAGAAAACTAAAATTCAGAGTTGATGCGGAAACATTGCGACGTTTGGATGTCATAAATTTAAATGACAAATGTACAAAATAACTTTGAAATAACTTTGAATAGACTATACATCATATCTATTGAGGAAGAAGCAGAAAATGTATAACAAATAAAATATTTAAAAAAGAAGAAACTGTTGCTGCCATTATTATAGAAGAATTAATTACAAATCCGAATACTAAAAATAAACAATAACATATAAACAAAAACGAGTTAGATGGTATATTTAGGTTTACTATTTGGTTCGAGACATATTGATGGTGTCATTTAAACAATTACTTCAATTCTTATCGTATGTTACTCTGTTTTCTATTTGATGACAATCGATACCGCAACGACCATTAAAACTGCGAAAGAGCCAAATGGCAATTGTGATGGAAACCTGCATAAAAGAGGACAAAAAAACTAGCAACGTTTACGGATAGCTCTGTATACCATATGGTGCCATTCACAGAAAAGCAATTTAAGTCGTTTTCAAGTTAATTAACACCACACTACGCCATGAATTCTTTCATTGTGGATCGTTATAAACAAATCTCGGCGACGTTTGTTACTATTACTCTTCGTACAGAATGTTACTTATGGGAAGTACCGTGTCAATTGGTTTCTTATTGGTTGGCACCAACTTAATTGATGGCTATTATAAGGATCAATATTAAAGTTACTGAGATATGATATTTATTTTATATAGAGTCTACAAAAAAAATTGAAAATCATACTAGGATATTTCGAACTATACGTGCTGAATTTGGTTATATTTTTTTGGAAAGAATTATTGAACACACAATAACTATTGAGAGCAAAAGTACAGACTATAATTAAATGCTAATTTTTTATTATGCTCAGTGGATTAAAAATACGCTTATTGGTCAATTAATATTTATTATTATATACATGGCATATACAAAATCTCTTCAGCTGGTGACCTATCTAAAATATCTTCTTCTAAATCTTAGTTTAGAGGTTATAATTGTCTATTAGTCTACCCACTTCATTGAATATTATATATAGTACTCATTATGTGTTATAGAAGGATTTCGTGCTGTATCACTTCATTATGGAAGTATTATGGAGCACTGACTCTAGCACCTAACACTTTTGGAACTTGTGAATGGTGGAAGTATTAGATTTTCTAGAAGTTCCCCACAGTTGGGGTCAGTAGGATCAAATGAGTCTAAGTATTGATATGTACAGATATGTATGACTTGTTATCTAAGGATAATTTCGACTTTCGTCTGACATGCCAATATATTTGATTGGAATTTAAAAATTTTGTATTGAACAAGTTTGTAATTCTTCTAAGTTAGTCATCGGCCTGTATTTATCATCCTTTGCTTGGATGAGTTGGTAACTACTAGCGTTGGGAACTATCGACTGAAATTGATTATCGACTGTTTAGTAATTGACTACTTTTTACTATCGACTGTTTCAGTCGCCATTTTTGTTTCGACTGATTTTATTACTTTTTACCAGTGACTGTTTCAGTCGCTATTTTCTATCCTACCGATTTTGCTACTATTTACTATTGACTAGTTCAGTCGTGTACTTTTAGTTACTATTTTTCATTGGACTGATTTTTAACATTCTGGCTCTGTCGCCCTAGCCGCGACCTTGACAAAAGTGTACCCAATTTATGCTTACATAGATTTATATGTAATATATATATTAATATAATATTATATGTATATTAATGTAGTACTATTTTGGAACGATATTTTTCAAGATTGTTAATGTAATAGGGTAAAAAATTAAAATTGGGAGTGATAAATAGTAAAATACTTTTGACTGTTTTAATGGCAATAATAGATAATATTTCGATTATTCTTTCTATATTTGTTAAAAAATATTTCCGTTGAAAAATAAATAAAACATTTACTTTGTTTTAAAAAGCTCTAGTAGTTATTGTGCGATCACTTTTGAATATGTCATGGATTAGTTTTTTTCTATAATTAGGTATATGTTTAATTTTTATTTAGTATTTATGGTTATTGTACATCTTTACTTTTTAGGTTTTGTTTAAGTTCTATAATATTGTCTATATTTATTGTAGTATATTATTTAAAAATAGCAATTAACATATTAAAATACGATAAAACATTGGTAAGGTATTATTCCATTCCATATAAAAATTCCATTCTTTTTTACAAATCCATAGAACATTCAAATATAGAACTAATTCTACTTCATTTAAAATGCAATTATAAATTGCACGTTAATAGTATTCAATAATTATTTTTTCCTTTTCTTTTTTAAAGTTGGTACGTGAAGGAATATGTACATCTCCGTGTCGCTTATACTACACTTGGAAAATATAAGTACATTTAAATTAACTGCTCCAAGCAATTATCTCCGTTCTTTCTTCTCTCACAACTTATACAGGAAACAGTTCGGACATCTTCGTCTAACATCACGAATTGACTTGACTATCGACTGTTTCGACTGTTTTCAGTCAATAGTTCCCAACGCCAGTAACTGTCAATGTGAAATATTATAAGAGACATTGGTAGTTTTGATTTTTATGAGTTTTAATCCGTCAAATGTTGAGCCACAATAGTGCTTATTAAGATGAGATTCGAGGTAACTTAATTTTTTAACTAAACATTTTTTTGCAAGCGATTGTTATATATTTTAGGGACAGCATTGATTACAGTTACAGTTATTACAAGTCGAGAATTGCGTATTATATTCTATTTGACAGAAATAGTTAAATCGAAAGATGTTTTGTAAATCATCTTCTTAACTTCTGTTAATTAGATTTAATTATTCATATCTGTAACCGCTGTCTACTTGCATCTTAGAGAATAACATTATTCTCACATATATTATATACAAGCTTAGGAAACTTTCTCTAAATATTGCAGATAATAACTTATACTGCATATACCACAGTCATATTGCATCTTTTACATCCTTTTTTATTGAGCTGTGAAATGCCTTATATGATATTTGCATTTCAAAATTTTATAAGTATTGAAAATATTTACGTACGCAGTTATGGTGTATTCTTGTATTTTGTTCTCATTATAATATTTTACCAACTAGCTATAAAATAATAGAGTGGACCAAAAATAAGGAATAAAACTAAGTAAATGTGTTCCTATTAACTTTTTCAACAAAATAATAAACAACCCACCGAGCTTGAACTTAGATGGCAGAACTGTAATATATGAAAATAATGCCAAATATTTAGGTAATACAGTAGATGTGAGATTGAATTGAAAGGAGGATATTAAAAAGTATTTAGGTCAACTAAAAATATATTATAGATATCTATGTTGGCTTCTTGGAAGAAAATGCAACATATCAATACATAATTTTTAATTTGCAATCTCGTGCTAATATCACTATGGCTATGGCTATAATACTAAAATAGAACACAAAGAAATTTATTAACTAACGAGAAAATAGGACAATTTAAAGAAAGATTTGCTTAATTAAAGAAATAACTATAAGTAGCAAATTTAATTTAGAGATTTTTGTTTTTTTTTGTAATTTTCTTTAGTTTATTGCTTATTTTAGCAAATTTAATTTAATAGTTTGACATAGAAAGCTAATAATATCATCAGCTTAACAGATTTAAGAATATTATAATTATATACCAATTTGACATTATATTGACAGTGTGAGAAGGAAATTGTAATTTGTATATTATCGCGATAAGTAACATGAGGTTTTTACTTTTCCAATAATATTTCTCTTTCACAAAAATATACAACATAAATCGATATATTAATGTAGAATTTACTAATATTATTTATACAATATATTTTATATTTTTAAATTTTTTGTGTATATATAGAAATTGTGTAATCAAACAAAAGACTAAGTTGATTCAATCAGTTTGGTAGCCGCAATGATTCTAACGTTGGTCGTTTCTAACTTCCTACTGCTATCATAGCGATGGGTTCGAATCTCCACTGGACACGATTATAAACCTGCTTTTTTTTATATCTCTGGTCCAAAATGAGTAAGGCTTCACTATTGAACCGATTTGTTAAGTTACCTACCTATTATGTCCGACATACTTGTGTCAGTTTTTCTATTTTGGATACATTCAGAGAATGCAAATAAAATAGAGAGTTGCTAATGGTGCCACAAAACTGTTATATGAATTACTAAATTACTATTAAGTACACTCTAGGGTCGGACATATTTATTTATTCGATTTATCCCATTTTGACAAAAAAATTCGATGAAACACATTTTCAAATTGTTGCTTTTGAAAGAGCTTAATTTATGAACATTTAACCTTTGTTAACCCGAAGCGCCGCACTTACTTGATGTGGCTCGGTGGCGCTTATTCTGGTACAATTTTGCAGATTACGCTTTTATATGATGAAGAAATAAAGATGATTTATAATAATAACAGAGATAAAAGTATTTAAAAAATTGGAGAAATGAAATATGTTTATGGTTTCGTTGGATAATTGAACATTTTCGATCATAATTTTTTCCCGGTGCTCATATACTTTCAAAATAAAATAACATTAGTAAGACGAGTTAAAATGTTTGAAAACGAGACGTGTTGTCTCCTTGAGAGCTACGAAGAAATACGAGCCGGGCTATTAATAACTCTCGGCGAAGAAAAACAATAAACGACTCTTAATTGCGAAAATAAACTCACCTTGAAGGTGAGCCATTATACCGCAACGAATGCACACAACGAGTCTCATTCAGATTATAATTTTTGTTCAGTCACCAAAACAAATAGTACGTTTTGTCAAGCACCGGCAACCTTCTTAGATGCGCCAGCTTGTCCACTATGGGACCACTAAAGAAAACGGACGCAGCGCTGGTAGATCACTGACATTACCGAGCTCTGAAATTAAGTCCGAGGTTGTATATTTATGCCGGACTTTTAGCCACGGTTTTATGATCATTTTCTCGTAATATATGAAGTCGATGGGCCTTAAATTAACCCTACTTGAACGTATAAATATATACTATGTGATACAAAATTGACGAAATAGGGTGAGGAATAACTGGGTTTTAACCGGTTTAATATTAAATTAGCATAATAGACGTAGTGGTAAATAATTCATAATTTCCCTTAAAAAAGTGCTGAAAATACTGTTTAGACCATAATGTCATTTAATGTCATATTGTGGCTAGTTGCACATTTCTTTTGATATCGAATTTGGATCGGAATGAAAAGTATTAAATGAGAAGTGAGAGTAAAATACTTGTGCTTCAGATCCTTGTGGAAATGTATGATGACTATATAATGAAGACATAATATTACATAGTCAAATAATTACATTCATTCAAATAATTCTTAGTAAAACAGTTATAATGGAAATAATAGAGTTTTTGGGAAAAATATCTACGAATTGCTGCAGAGATATCAAATATACGTAATTAGTGTTTTAAGTAACACATACTTATAGTAAACTACTTTTCATATTTCTTGTAATTTCAATGTCTATATCTGGACTCTGATATCTGTTAACACTAGTTTAGTTTCAAAATTAAAATTACTGTAGAATATTGTAAATAAGCTTCATTTTTAAATAATTGTGAATAATTTGCTAATGAAAGACGATTAAAACTGAATCTTAAGCTACAGCGGTTAGAACGGTAGGACGGTATTTCTTCTGCTGCGATAGTCGCAGGTTTAAATTTTGCATGACGTGCATGTCCTTTATGTTTTTGAGTGGAGTTGTAAATATCTCTAGGCAATATTTTAGGAATTGCATGCCAAAAACCGTAGTTCAGGGCCCAATTTTAGCAGTAGCTCCAGTTCAGATAATCCGTAAAGGATAGTTAACAATATAAAAAATCAATAACCAAGGACAATACGATAACAGGATATTCTCTTTAAATTGCTAGAATTAAACTGCGAGTCAATCTGATGAACTACTTAACGTACACTCCCTATTATGGTTCTCACCAAATCACCAATTATATTCGGCTACCAACTATTGATTAATTCTTCACGTCTTTTCTGGAAAGATCCAGTTTTAACCAGTTTAGTTATTGCTATT
Source organism: Rhynchophorus ferrugineus (assembly GCF_030347505.1). Lineage (NCBI taxonomy): Eukaryota > Metazoa > Arthropoda > Insecta > Coleoptera > Curculionidae > Rhynchophorus > Rhynchophorus ferrugineus. The sequence continues at coordinate 43,258,374 of NW_027472583.1, read as the reverse complement.
ATTAGAATTATTATTTTTTGTCATATTTTACACTTTTATATGTAAACAAATATCTAGGCTTAGCGTGTTTAACTGCTTGGCTTGGTCAATGTTGCGCTGTTCATTATTCGAGTAGAGAGCTAGGTTATTATATTATCACAATTTTTTTCAATCACAATTTCAGGTTCAGAGTAAAGAATAATAAGGTGGTAGAATATGAATGAAGTATTAGTGCTACAAAAAGGTCGACATACGAGGAACATTTCAGATATCCAATCCCTATGCAATTTTAAAATTATTTCCGTCTCCCTGTGTTTGATCTATTTCGCTAGTTTTTCTCTTCTAATCCTCTATGTAGTTAATAATGGTTTACTTCATTCAACTACAATTCTCTCTTTTTTTTGGTTTTACAATAGTGAAATTATTATTATAGTGAATTATTACAGAATATATAGAAACCATGTTTTTTTTTTTCTTTTACTTAAGATACATTCGAACAATTTTTTCGGTTCTCTCGCGTTTATGATTATTCCGTTTTCATTTTCAACGGTTTTTGTAGTTCTCAGTAGTGTCGTTAATTCCCACTCTTCTGTTTACTTTATATTTTTATTACATTAATATATTATGAATATTTATTTTAGTTTAAAATACATTTATTTTTAATAACTTTACAACTAATTTCCAGTTTTTTTTGTTTGCCATTGTTTTATCATATTTATTTATTTGTATCTTTTCGTTTGTATTCGTTCCTTAGTCCATTATCTTCTTAATATCTTTTTGGTTTGTATAAATGTAGGCTTACATTTTTTTAATAAAATATAAGAGGAATGTATTACTTTTATTCGTTCAATGTTGCAATTAGTTTAATTATTCAAACTTTATTTAATTATTTAAAATTATTCAATTTGCTAATTGCTAAAAGGAGAAAACATCACAAGCCTCGTTAGCTGATTACTTCTTCAAGTTTTAACGTCGTAGTGTCACGTATTCGACACTCTTTCGATCTAACGGCGCGAACGATAAAACGGAACGCTCTGTATATAAAATGACGGCGACGGCTTCATATTAGACGCGACGGCCTCGGCCTCGTATAATAAAAATAAACTACGGAATCGTACCGTAAAACAAAATGGCGCATAACGATAGGAGCGCCAAAAAAGTAACATTTTCGTCGCCCTTTACGAGGGCAATTCGGTCCCGTAAACAAAACACGATTAAAAATACTAAATCTTTACGATTCATTTACGGAACTGGGACCCGGATTTTTACGTAGTGACGTTTACAATCTCCCGGTCCCTTTCGTTATTCGGGAGGAAAGAAATCGCTGTTTTCATTACGGAGAACATAAGAGAAAAGGAAAACATTAAGCCGTTGTTCTTTTATTTTAATCTTGCATATAAAACATCAACTCAACTGAAAATTACACGATCTAAACTAAGATGTTTATTATTAGCGCTGGACTTTATTTCTCAATTACATTGCTTCAATATTTCTCCACTATTTCAGTCACTTTTTAAATAACTAGCATAATCTTAGAACTCACAACACTTATTCTATTAAAAGTTACATAATATCTGATTTACTGACCTAAAATTAAGTTTAGGCCGTTAAAGTAAACTTTAAAAAAATTATGCAATGGGTTTAATTTACCATATATTCTTATAACCACAAACGCACAACTTTAAGCGCATATTAAAATATATCTAACCTATACGTTCCATAATTTGATCCAGCTCTCTCAGAATAATTTTCCAATTCAGCTTTTGTCAGTGATGAAGGCATTGTTTCTAGCTTATTTTAAATTTATCTTACTATTACACAGTCTTCACTGAAATAGATTGTATTTAAAGTTTTAAAATATATGCCAAAAAATCGGATAAAAAATACAATCAAATGAAATGATCCTGGAAATTGTTCTTAAAAAATCTATATAATGAATTTTTTAGTTAAGCTTGTAAAACTGCTTAAAAAACCGTCTAAGTGCTCTTTAATTGATGATTTATTTGTCGTTGTATTTACATTATATCCAACGTTATTATGTACCTACGTAATCTAATATTAGGACGTCAAAATATCACAATGTGGCCGGATTTGTGAAAGTTTTAGTTCAGTTTGGCTTTGATTTATTGTATGTCAAAGCCAAATTCTAATCTAAATAAAATAATCAAACAAAAATACTGTTATAATATAAAATTTATTTTAACATTATTTAAAATTTAATGCATATATTATCAAAGGACTTAAAACTACAATTAAAAACACAGTTATAACAATTTGTATGTTAGTGTCATTTTCAATTATATATATATATATATATATATATATATATATATATATATATATATATATATATATATATATTTATATATATATATATATATATATATATATATATATATATATATATATCACAATATTTTACATTTTAATATCACAATATTTCTCCTTTGTTTGTTTTGTTAATACCTGTATTCATCTTTCTTGATAAAACTAGATTTAATCACTACCTTTTCCTTAATGCATTTGACATATCTGCAAAAGAGTTACCATTTCTTCATTCCTGACAAATTTTAACCAAATGCTCATGAACAATATAGTCTGAACAATTACACGCATATCTGTGCACATATATCTATTACCTTTACCACCTTTACTAGTTACCATTCTCATCACCCTATTTTAGAAATTGGCAGCATTGAATCATATCATATTCGGAATAAGAATCATTCATATTCAAGTGAATTCAAGCCGTTATTTTCCAATCTATTTAACGTTTGTTCACAATTCCATCATTTGTCAACTTCTTCTTCATATTGTTCAATTTCGTCGCCAACAAGGACTTACTTTGTCTTCTGAATCTAAATCTCCACTTCCACACCAGAACATTTTAAACTAACATTCGCATATACTTATCATTGAGATGTAATCATTGTATCAAGTGAACAACATTCCAGGTTTTTTATCAGCAATATTTTTTAGTCGCTAAATCTTTTTAGTTCATAATCTAAAGTAATATGTTGTAAATACCATAAAGTTTACGTTGTATTTTGTGTAATTTTAATAACTATACCGCAATTAATCTTGTATAGTCCATTGATTGCTATGGTATTGCGACATCTGTTCCTTAAAAATATTTCTTCAATAACACTTCAAAAAATAAATAACGAACTCACTAAAATGTATACAAATTTAGATTATTAACACAAAAAATGTTTTAAAAATGAAATATGAACATTATACATCTATCTAAACCTGTTAACCTATTTACAATGTTATTTTAACTGCTACCAGCTGATCACTTTGAAGTCGGTACGAGCAAAGAATTTGTGTATATGTCACAAAATTATATTATTGTTTTTGTATTGTCGCCTAAGAAATTTGAGAAATATTCTAACCAAACTGGAACAACAACAAAGACTTGTTATCCCTACCGGGAATCGAACCCGCGACTACAGTGAGGGTGCTGAACGCTCTAACCGTTATATCATAGAAGCTGTTGCCTACAATATTTCTACGGCTTCTTATATAGTATAGTTAGTGCTTAAAAATCAGAAAATGGCTTTTGCATTGAACGACTTCCGATTTTCCGTCACATCAGCTCAGCAATAACATTATACACAAAAATCTGATTATTTTAGATAAAAAATCAGGTAAAAGCTTTGTACATGCTTTTGAATTTTGATGCTTTCCCTCATTTCCCCCATTTCCATTCCCTTTAACAGATCCTGACTTGGTTCCAATGGGAACACCTCGGAAGTGCACTGTTTCGAATGAAAACAGAATTGTAAAAATCGGTCCATAATTGACAGAGAAATTGGAGAACACACACTATAAACATATATTTCATAAAATTCCAACCAGAATAAAATAAAATGCTGGTATCAGTTTGTTGAGTCCTTGGTATATATATATATATATATATATATATATATATATATATATATATATATATATATATATATATATATATATATATATATATATATATATATGAAGAACACACACTATAAAAGATGTGATGATCACTAAGGTAAATTTTAAACAATTTGTTTGTTCTCACAAAGTAAAATGTATACGTTGACCTAAACTATGTTCAGTCAAGGCAAGTTTGAATTATTCTAATTTAATACAAACCTTTAGAATAACTTATTATATATTGCATTAGTGTAATTTACGTTTTTATATTTTATGATCTTATTATTATTATTGATTATTTGATTATTATTGATTATTTGAGGTGCTGTTTGTCAAGATTCCAAAAAACTACTTCTTATTTCTACCAAGAATTACACATTTTATAGAACAGATGTCGGTACCAAGGACTCAACAAACTGATACCAGCATTTTATTTTATTCTGGTTGGAATTTTATGAAATAAATTGCCGAATGTAATGTTTATCAATTACAGTCATAAGATTTGTTGTAAATCACCTGTATCTGTCATTCAATGGTCTGATATCTTGCTACAGATTCGTATATAATTACAAAATATAGCTAAAATATTTCCATTTTAAGTTTAATTTTATGTCCGATGAAAAAATCTGTAAAATATTTATACATACTCACACTGTATTTTTAATTATCTCCATATCTATAATTATACATATAAAAATTAATGACAGAAAAATATTATTACCTCTATCTCCGTATATTAATATTTAATGGTTATTAAAAAAAAGGAGATTTTATTCTACCGGTAAGGTTTCTTTTTAAATCGAAGCAAACACCCGTAAAAAGTTCCCATAAAAATTCAGCGGGCACACGTTCTGCTGAATACAGCCGGTAATTTTGTTCATTCATCAAGCCGAACGTTGCTGGTTCTTCATTTGGACTCTTTCTACATCTGGCTCTGGAGCGTAACCCATAAATTATTTCGTACATTTTAATTCCTTTAATTAATTCAGATAAGAGTGAAGCCATTGTTCTGTCCGCGGTTTAAAAGACATTAATACTTCTGCCTCTGGGGGCATTCTACGCCTCGAGGATTCTTTATGTTCACGGGGGTCACTTATCAGTAACTACCATATGCTTATTTCCTTATTAGTATGATGTATTGTGTATTTCTACTTGTGTAATAAAGTATGCACGGTTTTGTATCTGAGCAACCAAAAACTGTTTAAAAGGTTTTAGGGTAAATGATGTGGCTCGGTGAATGGAGGCAAAACGAATTGAAACAGTGGTGTTTACATTATGTGACCGTTATTTATTGGCAATATAAAAAAAATGTGAAAAATACATATAATAAATCGGACGGTAGCGGTGTTACCTGGAGACGAGGCTTGGGCAGTCGATGGTGACACGTCTAAACCAAACAAGGGTTGAGCACTGAATGACCGAAATACCCTTCAATAACATCCCAGATAAACGTCTCGGGGTTGCCGCCAGATATTCGTTATCGGGTTCTAATTGGCGCTGCTGGCACCCCGCCCGTGTTCAACATCTGGGATTATATTTCTGGGTATTTTGTAGACCGTTATTCCACGATGTAAAATTCGACATGCCTCAAGGTCGCTACAATACTCCCCTGCCAGAATTTTACATAAAATTACTCCAAGCAACAAAAATACAAAAATGTATGAAAAAATATCAAATACAAAAAAATATATATACTAAACAAAATGTGCTGTGTGAAAAGGGCTTTGAAAAATATGGTAAATCGAAACGGTTGTAGTTGGTACGGTCGCGATCTGGTACGGCTGTTGATATCTTCCGGTCCTACAGATACCGTTGCTTTGGCACTTGAATGTGATGCATCGACGACGTTGAGAACAAGCTATTTTTCGGACAGGGCTACCGTAATCGACGCTGTGGGAGGATCGATTGTTCGACGACGTGGTAGCTTATTTTCTTCGACGACGAGACGTTAGCAATTCTGGTACCTCGGCGAAGACATGATGAATCTACGGTGACTGCAATCGGTACCTAGCTTCTGGAGCTGCTCTGTGACTAATCCGTTACGGTAATACAGATAAAACAAATAACGACGGTATCCGACCGAAGCTGCCCAAAGCCTTTCAAATCAAAATGCCCGCCATTATGACGGAGACGGCGAGCGAAGGAAGACATTATGATTTAAACATAGCCCCGAAAGAAATGTTTAGCCGAGACGCCGATGATTAAGTAGTGATGTAAAAATATTTACGAATTCAAAAGATTGTGAAAGAAAATTTTGACAAAAAATTTAAAAAAATGAATTGGAAATAATGAAATGAATAGGAATAAAATGAAAATGAATCTTGAAGGTAAAATTGAAAACGAATCGAATTAAAAATATTTAAAATTTTGAAACAGAAAATATAACGGCCACGTAAAATACACCATGTTCCACGTACCCTCCATTCACGAGTCCAAACCCAATCTTGCGAAAGGTCACGAGGTAAAACGAAATGAAACAGTAGTGTTTACATTATGTGACCGTTATTTATTGGCAATATAAAAAAATATGTGAAAAATACAAATAATAAAACGGATGGCAGCGGTGTTACCTGGAGACGAGGCTTGGACAGTCGATGGTGGCACGTTTAAACCGAACGAGGGTTGAGCACTGAATGACCGAAATACCCTTCAATAACATCCCAGATAAACGTCTCGGGGTTGCCGCCAGCTATTCGTTGTCGGGTTCTAGTTGGCGCTGCTGGCACCTCGCCCGTGTTCAACATCTGGGATTATATTTCTGGGTATTTTGTAGACCGCTATTCCACGATGTAAAATTCGACATGCCTCAAGGTCGCTACAAGGTAAATTGGAGAACTGAAGCTCAATCAGCAATCCGTTTTTTTTTAATTGGTTCTAGTATTCGAATTATTTAATAAATTAATTATTTTACCATTTTTTACCACCAATGGTTGTTTATTGAATTAAAAAATATAAATCAGAAATTAACAGAGGTTGAAATGAGTCTTTTATACTGCTTGGGATCTGTCTTATGTATTAAAGTCCAGCACTGATCACTTATCATGCATTTGTCCCTAGTCCTTTCATATTTCCTTTCCATTTTATCTACATCTTGGTGTAGCCACTCTACCTGCTCGTCGCTCGTCAATAGTTGATTGCAGAAAAATTATTTCGAGAGCCAATCGGGTTTTAATCTTGCAGTAATTTGAAACAAATTATCGATTACGTGCACCTAATCTATTGGTTTGTGGTTACCGAGAGAGTTGTGAACAATACTATGAACGATGCTCATGCTACTGGTCCATCAGGTGTTAAATACTTTGTAAAATTTGCAACAGCCATTAGTTCTCGATTATTAGGGTCAACAAATATCCCTTCTCTGATTTTTGTGTATCAGAGTTTGTGGTTGTTTGACAAGTTGGTTCCAACTAGATTACGTACTGCATATGCGGTTCGTCGCGATTGAGCGCTTTGACAAAGACCTTAATAAAAACAAGTTTAATACGAAGAGATGACACTAACACGTCCTGTGGGTTCACAGGTGGTACAGAGGACACGTGTTGTCCTAGGTCATAATGGATACAATAGCCTATAATAAATATGAGAATAAACTATTATTTCGAAATTTGAGCCCATTTGTCATGATTTAGTCACATGTCATAACATCCACAAAGGTAAAAAATATTTAGAATCGACTTGCAACGTTGTCTGCATTTTACATTGCAAATGTTACGAAGCACAATCACAGCGCAAAAACAATTTTTAATTGATGGTTAATGGAACGTTGTCGGCTGCCAGCCGTTATAAGAGCACAGTGTTGCACCATACGCGAAGTCGAAAACTAGAACCAATCTTGAAACACAGATCTAATAACGTTAAGAATCGTTGTCATCTGCACGGGTCCAAAAATTTGACCCGCATTTGTAACCTTCTATTATTATCATTGATATATTATATTATGTAGTACTTGTGTATATACTCTTGTTATTACTGTTTAGCTAAAATTCAATACAATATAACAAGTCAATTAAAAATTCCCTGGCCTACCATAAACATATTTTTTTGGCAAACTTTTTTTTTCAACATAATTCCCTTCAAGGGTGATATACTGATTAGAGCAACCTATTTGAACCTGGAAGATTATCATCCAAGGATATAATATATAGTTTATATTTTCTTTTCAGTTCAGATAATTTATTATTCAGATTCTCCTTCCTGTTCAGCTTCCTTCCTATTTCTTCCTACCCAGTTCCTTCTTTATAGATGCTTCTAGGTCTACTGCTAACTGTGTTGTACTAGCTGCAAATATAGCTTTTAGTGCAAATATATATTGGTGTTTAGGATGATAAAGCTCCTGCATATAAAATCAATTGTTGCAAAATTAACCTGATCTATTTTGTGTGGCATAAAACGATGGATAAATGAATTTGAAAAGGTGCTATTTGATACATCGCTGGTGTAATGGCATATTTCAATTTAAGGACTACCCAAGTAATCATTAACTAAGACATACCTTATAAGACTACTAGACTAATACTAGTGCTACGAAAAGCATCAGCTTTTAAAACTACATAATACATTTTGCGTGTTATCTCTAAGTCAGTTTGAGGCCAGTTATAATGTAAACACTAAGGAGAAACAACGATTTACAAAAGAAAAAAATATTTAAATATTATATAAATAACGTATCCTCTAAAAATAATCAGGTTGCAAATCAGTGAATTATTATACAATTTACTGCAATATTTACCCTACTTGGCGAATTTAGACCTATCTGATATCTGGTTGTTCACCTAATCTCAAAAATTATATGACTGGCACTCCAATTGTCACTTTACCCTTGAAACAATAATTGGAGCAATTATATTAGGGAAATTAAATTGAATAATATGGTTACATAATACCATTAGATTTAAAAAAAATTATTATGTTTTCGTGAAAATTACAGGTAAGAATTAGTGGAAAGCTAAAATAAGTCCGCTAATTGTGATAACCACAGTTTTTGAGAAAATATACATCAAAACAGTCAATACAATCAGAAGAAAGAAATATTACTGTAGAGAATCATCATTATTACTGTAGACAATCAGATTTCAATAATAAATATGAAACAATAGAATAAGATAATAGATTAATCAACAAAATCAATAAAAATTTAAATGACAAAGAATTACGTTTTGCGCACTGGACTGCAAGTACCACTGAAAAAACTTCTGTCTAAAAATAAAGTACTGTGTGTCATCGCAATGCCTCGTAAAACATCTTTAACAGACTAGTTCAAGGCGATATCCCTTTGGAACCCTTAGCGTATGTATTCCAAAATGTAAAGTATAGTGAAAGAGAGTTTTTTCTAAAGCAACAGATAAATGTGCGCGATGACCTGATTGATAGACACATGGGATAGTATTCTCTAGAATAAGAGAGTACTAATTAAATCAAGTTCTAAACGATTAGTTTGTTTATATCACTTATTGAAGCTACGTGACATGCACATGAATTGGACCCAATCCATTTTACAAGAAATAAAAGCTTGTATAAGAATTTGGTGTGCAAAAATTTGAAACACTTGTAAAAATGAAATTTCTTACTCGACATATTGCATATATACTATATACTGTATACATATTGTATATAGTTTTAAAAAAACCTCTCAAGAGGCCACCACTGATTATTTTTTGCTGTTTATTTGATGCCCTTCAGAAGCTCTATCATAGCGAAAACGTTTTTTTTTCAGTCTTCATAATCAGGAATAACAATGTTTGACTGTCTTTGGTTTTAAATGTTGATTTCAGTGATGGGTCCTGTTACTTCAATTAAAAGGAAGACCCTCCTTGATGCAAGTGGGTGATGTTGTTTAATAAACAGTGAAAATGTGCATGTGTTCAAATAAATGTAATATTTTATAATAACCTTAGTAAAAATTGTTTTTTATTTTTTATTATATATATATATATATATATATATATATATATATATATATATATATATATATATATATATATATATATATATATGTATATATATATATATATATATACATATGCATATATATATATATATATATATATATATATATATATATACATATATATTATACAATTTTAGTATTATATTTTTCTGTTTTTATTCTGTAACATGTGCAAGTTGCGTTTAATAATAGACGATTTTTTACTCCATGTTTATGGGGGCCGTAATTGTATTACTATATACGAAACAATCGTCAAATTTTTAAGCCCTTTTTCAACTCCATCGAACTTGTAATCAATATGATTTGTGATTTTCAATTTAATATTTAATGACACAAAAATTATACGTTGTCTAAAATTTAGTAAACACTTCGTATAATATAATCAAAAGTGTTATCATATCAATATTTTTCGAAAGGATAAGCTAGGCCACGTATTCAAATACACAATATCAGTTTTTATTAATTTTACTCTGTTTGAGAAGACCGTTGACGTACTTGAGACATTATTATTTTGAAAGCCTAAAGCTATATTATACCTATATTCGGGTTTTATTACGCCGGAAATATAAAAGAATTCTCCGTAATAGCCTAATAGATAATAAAGTTTTCTGTGGTCTATAAAATTCGTTTAAATATGTTGACGATAAGTAATAAGCAGTATTAATAGGTTATTGATTCAATATGTATATTATGGTGTTTAGGAATTCAATTTGTATTCTAATGTATGTTAATTCGATGAATCTATTCTGCTAAATTTCAGCAGTATTATTTCAGTTTAATTTGTGTAATACTAAACATGTATTATTGTTTGTTGCAGGTAAGCCAATCTGTAGTTACTTACAGTAGAAGACTGCCATAATGATTGCCATCACTGCTCCAAGTTAAGTCAAGTTAAGCTATAAGATGAGTTTATTGATATATTTATACAAATCATTTACGTGATAATAAGAACACTACACCAAAGTAATTTTTAATAGTCGATAATGTTGTTCATATATATATTTTGAATATTACATATTGCACGCCATTTATAATCATTGGCTGTTAAATCAAGACTGTGTGTTGCGAGATACATAGAATTGGTATTTTGAATCTTTAAAAATCATTATTAGAGACTTTTTTGAGATGATGAAACACGTACATATAAGCATCTGGGCTGTACTAAATGTATGTCATATAATAACTTATCCATGATTTGTAGTTTTAGTTCATGTACGGAACGTCTGCCGCAATAAGAAGCTATTTTCGACAAACTTTAAAAAACTCATCTTTAAGTCAGCTGACGTCAGCTGATGTATTGAAAATCAAGTTGAGATCAAGTTTGCTATTGATATGTACTGTTGTTTATAATGTTTCGCGTTCAAATGTGGAATTAAATTAATGGATATATTATTTTTGTTTTATTATACTCGCATAAATTTTCAAACAAGACGAATGGGAGATAAATAAATCAGTATATATTTCCAAATTATAAATAAAATAAACTATTTAAGCAGAAGTTAAAAGCATCAGTAATACGCTATGCAAAGTTCGTGTGGTTTGATTCGCTTCAATCTTCTGAATTTCTGAACGCTGTCCGGTAGGGATATAGCTTCCATGTTGCTGTGATCTAGTTTACTAGACTAAAGAATATTTATTCATGTTTTATGGCGAAATCTTGGATAACTTTGTTAACTCACTTGATTTCGGGATCATCGTACAGCTTTCCGCGTTTTACATAGCCGTAAACATTGATAATTAATCGAATTACATTGTTTTGACCGCATTGGATTATTAGTCAAGTTGATGTTTTAATTCAGTCGCATTTTGCATTGGTAACAGATGAACTGAAAAGTCCCCAGCCTAAACCTTATCAATAAAATGAATTAAATTAAAGATTAAAATATGTTTTTTAATTAACCCTAACCCTCAAAAGATGCGTGTATAAATTTGACAGCTGTCATCATTAGTTTGCGAATTATAGCATTTTGAGTGAAGCAACTTTTGTTATTGCAAACAAAAGGATAAAAAGGAATTTCGCGTATTGATAAAATATTGTTTTTTGAAAGGAAAAAATACAGTTATAGCAAAAACTTGACTTGATGCAGACACTGCTTCGGAATATAAGCATAGAAGATAGACACCAGAACCTGCCACATAGACAAGTATTTATTCAATGAATATCTTCGTTGGCGATTTCGTCGCCATCAAATAACATATTTTCGGAGTGGAAACGGTAGCAGGACGCACGCACGCTACCCTGCGACGTTCGTCTTGCGTTCTAACGGAATAAGCCTGCCGCAAATGGTCGAATAGTCGAATTTAAATAAATTTCGTTACGGACGTAGACAGAACCAGCCATTCAACTCGATATTTATTCGCTGATGGGACTTCTTTCAGCGGAATACTAATTATCACCGCCACGGCTCATACGACTTCGGTCGTTTCCTGCTTGGGGCGCTGGGGCCTTCTCGTACGAAACTCCACGCCGCCGGTCAGTTTCGACCGTTTCGAATATAGGAAGGAGAAAAATAGCCACACACTTAACTGTACCCGTACAAATATGGAGAAACCTAACAAATTTCTTTGTGATTTTATCATCGAATAAAAATTAATTCTTCACGCAGTACTAACTATATATAATTTATATGGGTATACTCGCTTGTTAAATAAGTTGGAGGAACACTATAAATTGGTCAACGAGGATGACTAAAAATAAGTATTTAACTTACTGCTTTAGAAATAATTAAAATGACACACCACAGTCTTTATTCAAAATAAGAATTGGTGTGAAGTAGGCTCTATATATCTAAAGCAAACTCGTGTGATTTTTATTGTAACATTTTCGATTAATCGATGAGTGGATGCAAAAATTCATCAATAGGGGGCTCATTTTACAGAAGCCACAATTTTTTATTTTTAACGGCATTACTTATATAGCTCCAGTAACAATATTTACAAATTATGTAGGCAGTATTTCAACATTGCTCTCAACTATCCTCACAGCTGAAAAACTCTTCGAACAAAACGATTTTCATCAAATGAGGAGGCAGGCAATAGTCGAAGGTAATGGGAATTGTGCAAATCTTCTGGTAAACCTAAAATGGGAAGAGCTCGTTAAAATTATAAAATTACAGGAAGCAGTAGCAAATTATATCATAAATTAAAAACACATACAATGAAATATCCCATATATGAAGTTGTAACTAAGTTGTTGTGCATTTTAATCGCCAGATAGTGGGCCAAGCGGGACTATTTATAGCGGGAAAGTTAAAGATGGGATTTTAATAAAATGTTTTATTTAAATATTTGTTAACACTTGAGTTAAACAGTTTCAAAACACAAAAAAACTTCTATCTAGTCTGAAAATTTTTAACAATTTTTTTTTCATTAACCCAAAACTATAATTTTTAATATTTATAAATCTAATATAAATAAAATGTTTATTCCTTAAGATATTAAATATAATAGGTCAATTGAAAAGTCCCCGGCCTGATACATAGATAGCGCTACTGGAATTAAATCCATATGCTTTTAAGTTAACCCTAATCTTCAAAATATGCTTGTATAAATTTGACAGCTGTAGGATCATTAGTTTGTGAATTATAGCATTTTGAGTGAAGCACATTTTGTTATTGCAAAAAAAATTAATAAAAAGGAATTTCGCGTGTTGATAAAATACAGCATTTTGACCGGAAAATCAAGGATTGGTATGCTAAGTTTAGACGTGGTGAAATAAGCACCGAATACAGTGAACACAGTGGACACCAAAAAGATGTTGTTACCGGTGAAGACATTAAAAAATCCACAAAATGATTTTGAATGGTCGTAAATTGAAATTGAATGAAATAGCAGACACTCTAAAGATATCAACTGAACGTGTACATCATATCACTCACGAATATTTGGGTATGAGAAACCTTTGTGCATAGTGGGTGCCGCGCGAGCTCACTTTTGACCAAAAAAAAAACGACTAGTTGATGATTCGGAGCAGTGTTTGAAGATGATGAAGCGTAATAAACCATAGTTTCTGCGTCGATATGTGACAATGGATGAAACATGGCTTCATGATGAGCCCGCTCCAAAGCCTGGGAAAACGCAACAGTCGGCTGGCAAGGTTTTGGCGTCTGTAATTTGGAATGCGCATGGAATAATTTTCATTGACTACCTTGAAAAAGGAAGGACCATCAACAGCGTCTATTACATAGCGTTATTGGACCGTTGGAACCACCAAGACAATGCACCTTATCACACGTTAGTGAAAACGCTGGCACAAAACCATCCATCCATCCACCGTATTCTCCTGATCTGGTCCCCAGCGATTTCCTGTTCTCTGTCAAATCTCAAAAGAATACTCGTTGGGATGAAATTTTCGTCGAATGAAGAGGTGATCGCCGAAACTGAGGCCTATTTTGAAGCAAATGACAAATCGTTCTATAAAAATGGCATTGAAAATGTGGAGGGCCGCTATGATTAGTCTATCACCTTTAAAGGGAATTATGTTGGACATGATATGAAAATCAAAGAACAAACTTTCCTGTTCAGAAGCTTGACCTGGCGGCTCAGAAAAACTATTGCTGCGCTGCAACAGTATCCTTTACACTTTTACATCTACAATTCTTATAACTATTCCTTTATATTTTACTGATATGCTTGAATCAAAAGACGTAATAAAATGTATAGGTACCAGATTTAAATAAAAAAAGTTGGTTGAAAACTGTATTATTTGAACAAAAGGAAGTAGCGACTTGTTGGTACAAACAATACCACTGTTTGAATCCTCATTTAATATAAACCATTAATGTTGAATACGAAACCAGGATCATATCAGTCATACTATATAACACCTCCTCAAAAGGATGTAAGACGTCGTTGTCCTGTCTGGATAGCTTACAGTTGTAGGAAAGTATCGACTGCAACTTCGTGCGCCAGTGTGCCTTTCATTCATTTCTGATCTGCGCTCTCTTGCAGCTTACATACATATTTTCTTAGTATAGTCTGTGTGGAATGGTAACGAAGTTTCGGTGTCCTCAAACACTAATAGTCCCAAAGTGAGAAACTAAGCAATGGTTAAGGAAAGTGTTTTTGGTGACCATGTATCATGAACTGCACTAGTACGATACTTTTGCCCGAACTCCACTAAACTATACCAAGAAACATAAGTTATTTCTTGTCTTCTTGAGTCTAGTTAATTGTAGTGTATATGAAAATTTTTATTATTCTTGAAAGTTGATTATGTTTTAAAGGAACTTCACCCATTGTGTTCTACAGATAGACATCAACACAGCCTCAGTACTTGGGCTATATAATTTATCCAGAAATATCGCCAGCTTTTACAAATGCTGCATGTTATAATACAAACAGGAAAAAGAATACGGAAAACTACTATGAAACTATGGGTGATCATTTATAAAACGTTTAGTTTTAGTTTTATTGTTATTTTATTAATTAATCTATAAATTTAGTAAGTATTTAAAACTTTCAATTAACGTATAATATTTCCGTGCGTCCATCAATTTATCGTTTAGTTTTACATTTTTAACTATATGCAGTTGTATTTAACATACAGTCAAACAAACTAATAATACTTATGAAAATGATCGTTAATAATTCTTCCTTCATTTAAGTAGTCGTTAAGTTTTAGTTACTTTAGACGGTTTTAGTAATGACATATTACATGTCACGTATCTATGTCAATAATAAATCAAGCTGATTTAACATCTTAAGCATATATTTTTCATTTTAAATCATATGCTGCAATTATTATTTGAGCAGTTAAATAAAATACATTTAATAGTTTGTTATGAAGAAGTCATCTCGTTGCATAAAAATTCTCGTCCCCAAACAAGTAAAAGATATCGAATGCGAGATTCTTATGCACACAGCATATTCATCGGACTTGGCGCCGCTTGACTATCAGTTCTTTTATCAGATAAGTACTTGTCGCTAAAAATTCCTTAATTCTAGGAAGTGTGTTTCAAATACAATCAGAAAAATGGGAAAAAATAGTAACCGAAAAATATTTATGAAGTATAACACTTCCAACAGAAATGTATCGAAAATAGTGGAAATGTTTTTATTCAATTTTGATCATTTTCTCATTTTATAAGCTGCAGTATCATTTAACTAAGAGCTCATTAATATTTTTTACTTGACCAAGAAATATCTTAGAAATCTTTGGTAATTCATATCGAGGGTCACTATTTATAATTCTGGCCTAATTAAAAACAAATGTTTGTTGAAACGAATGTTTTCCAAAATATTCTCGCTGAACAATAGATATATATAGATCGCCCCATAGCATTACATAACACAACTGCTACCTTTGGTGACGATACGGTAATATTAGCAGAAGCAGATACAGAGAGCTCAACTTTCTATATCTTCTATCCTACATTCATGCTACAATCTTCTCTTGATAATGTTTATATATGGATTTATAAATGGCGAAACAAATAACATGAGTTAAGAAACAGTCAAGAGAGTCACAAGAAGGAAAAAGGAATGGAAGTTAAGAATCATCAAGAATAAAATTCTTAGTATTATAGTATTATACACACGAAATATAAGAATGGGGATTGGGCCTGATTACGGAATCAGTATTATCCAAAACCAGACAGACGATTTGGTAAGTCATTTCCATCCAATTCATAATTGTTTTACCATGAAGTATCGATTTAACATCTATAATAATATATATTTTTATATTATTCATTTAAATAAACAAACTCGTTATTATGCATTTATGTACTAAAAGAAGAGAAAAATAAATTTTGTATCATTTGCAACATTGTTTCTCAACACAACTCAACAGCACCAATTATAAAGATCCTCAAAACACATTTTTTTGGCAAAATTAGTTTTTTTATCCAACATAATTCCCTTCAAGGGTGATACACTGATTATAGCAACCCTCCGACTTTTCGACACCAATTTTGTAGCACGATTTGTCCTTGGCTTCAAAATAGGCCTTAGTTTCGGTGAACACCTCTTCATTTGAAGAAAATTTTGTCCCAGCGAGCATTCTTTTGAGATCTAAGAACAGAAAATAGTCGCTGGGGGGCAGATCTGGAGAATACGGTGGATCAGGAAGCAATTTGAAGCTCGATTCATGGATTTTTGCCATCGTTTTCACTGACTTGTAACACGGTGCATTGTCTTGATGAAGCACCACTTTTTTTTTCTTCAAATGCGGCCGTTTTCGGCGATTTCGCCCTTCAAATGGTCCTATAACGCTGTGTAATAGCCGCTGTTGATGGTCCTTCTTTTTCAAGGTAGTCACTGAAAATTACTCCATGCGCATTCCGAAATATAGATGCCATAACCTTGCCAGCCGACTGTTTTCCCACGCTTTGGAGTGGGTTTATCGTGTGCTGTCCACTCGGATGACTATCGATTGGACTTCCGAGTGAAATGGTGGAGCCATGTTTCATCCATTATCACATATCCACGCAAAACTCGAGTTTATTACGCTTGATCATCTTCAAACACTGTTCCGAAACATCAACTCGTCGTTGTTTTCGGTCAAAAATGAGCTTGCGCGGCACCCACTTTGCACAAAGCTTTCTCATACCCAAATATTCGTGAACGTACACGTTCAGTTGATATCTTTAGAGTGTCTGCTATTTTATCCAATTTCAATTTACGGTCATTCAAAATCATTTTGTGGATTTCGTTAATGTTTTTGTCGGTAACCATCTCTTCTGGGCGTCTACTGCGTTCATCGTCTTCGGTGTTCATTTCACCACGTATAAACTTAGCATACCAATCCTTGATGGTTGATTTTCCTGGGGTGGTGCCCGGAAACTCGGCATCAAGCCAAGTTTTTGCTTCAACTGTATTTTTTCCCTTCAAAAATTCCTTTTTATCCATTTTTTCACAATAACCAAAGTTGCTTCACTCAAAATGCTATAATTCACAAGCTAATGATCCGACAGTTGTCAAATTTATATACGCTTCTTTTGAGCGTTAGGGCTGACTAAAAAACGTATGGATTTAATTCTAGTAGCACCATCTATATGTCAGACCGGGGACTTTTCAATTTACATGTTATTTTATAGTTTTCTCAACAATTTATTTATGTGAAGAACGATATTTTGTCAAGGTGGGGACTTTTCAATTGATGTGTTATGTTTATATAAATCAGTTATGTTTATATTTTATTGTGCTACGCCAATTTCGAAACATAACAGTCACTTGTAACCTTCTTGATAATGTTTACTAGGTTAGACAAACTTCAACTCATTTCTGGCGACGTCATCTCTTCGTTTTACAGTTTCGCAACGGAAAGGCGAGCGCTTTGTTTATTTTCACGCTCTACTGCCAGGTATCCACATCAGAGACGCCAATCGATAGGCGTCGAGACGGCCTAACGACGTCCTGCCGCTGGCGTACCATACCCTGACACAAAACCGCTTTTTTCCATCCCGACTGGTCCCGCAGGGTGGTCCAGGGCCCGACGCCAGCCCTGACTTGACGCCAGGACACGGACTAGTGAGGCGGGGGACGCGAAGGGTGTCCGTATCGAAAGTTTTGGAGTTGTTCGGAAGGGTTGACGGCGCCAGGGGGGCTTAAGGTCGATGTTTCGGTTAATTCCGGGCAATTAAGCGATAAAGGGGTGGCGGGGATCGGAGTCGACGAAGAAATTTCGCCATAATTAAGGCTAAACAGACGGAAATTTCTCTTTGGGATATTATTTTGTCGTGGTGGTGATTTGACGTTCGAGCCTGAGGCCTGACCGAGGCGAGGTGATGGAGGCGAGGGTTTTTGAAGTGGAGACGAACAAGAAGAAGAAGTAGAAGAAAGTTTAATTGGTTTGTATTGGGGATTATCCCGATTCGCATCGAAATAAACACGGAGGAAACCGGATTAAAAGGTTGAGGGATGGATTTACGACCTCGGGAAACCCCCGTCAAGTTATGGCCTTTAAAAACAACAAAAACAAAAGGTTTCCTTTTCGGTTGGGGTTGTAATTGTATCCGTATCGTGGTGAAGGGTTACCGGCAAACCATAAATATTTATATAAATCCGAAACTATTAAATCTTAAGCAATTTTTTAAAAATTATTTACAACTTACATTAGACATGCTTAGTACGAGTGTGGCATAAATAGATCACCATTATTTTCGTAAATTAAAGTAAAATTAGACTACTTAAGCTATATGTGAGACTAAAAACTTTCACACTATATGGAACATGTACACTTCAATCTTCTGATTTCCTGCGTGTTATCCAGTAGCTGTGTTGTGTCCACGTTGCTGTGATTTTGTAACTTTATTTCATGCTTTAAGGTGAAATCTTAGATAACTTCTAAATCTATTTGATTTCGAGGTCATCGTGTAATTAGTTGTTGGTTACGTTGCGATAAACTTTGGTACTTAACTTTATTTTGGCATCGTTCGATTACTAGTTGGTTTGGTGCTTTAGTTCAACCCTATATTTTAGCCGCATATATACAATTAAAATCTATTATAGAATGATAAACCAATCTTTAGTTTTAAGTCATGTTGGGAGTATTTTCCGACTAACCAGTATAGTTTTTGAGGCGGATCTTATCTGCTTTTTGTCTAACGTGATATTTTCAATTTAAGATAATATCGTTATAGATGCTGAGTTATATGCTACTTGAAGAATCGGACATCTCTACATGTTATAATTATAGGTACCCAATTTTTAGTATATTTTCTATTATGCTATATTTTAGTCCACTTGTAGATCTTGTTGACGACCACTTTACTTTTTATACAGCCCTAGTCAGATTATGTCGTCGGCAACCTTAATCAAAATGCAGTATTGTATTTATATAAGTATTTCTTCTTTTTCTACAAACTATTTAACGTAATATTTTTAAGTATAATATATAAAATCCATGCAGAATATTCGGGAAGATGAAAAGAGATTTCAGTGCTTCTAACTCTAGCTTTTGATATGTCTTTTGGAATGGATCAAACTTTGTACGGTTTTTGTCTTGATTGCTAATACGCTTTGTGTGATACTATCCTGACTGTAATTTTCTTCATTATTTGGCTGCATTTCAAAGAGTATTACATCCCCAATTCTCTTATTGTATTCTGTTTCAGCACATCTTCTTGATTAACCTGCACGTGTCGTATTACAGTCGTGTAAGCGCTCATACGTCGGCTCAAATAATAGCATTTTTGATGAAGCAAAATGTAGAACTGATGGTCTCGCTGTACAGTCCCGGTTTGACACCCAATTATTTTCCCACATACTAAAATCAAATTAGGTAGTCATCGTTTTTTAATGCCCGAAGAAGTGCTACGAAAATCTGAGGCATGTGTTAAATGTTTGCAATCACTTTGGTCAACGATATCTGTTGGTGAAATTGCAATGTATCAAAGTAATTAACTGTACATCAAAGTAAGCAACCTAACCTAACTGTTGAATTCGATGGTTTTGAGATTTCTCTACATAAAGTCATAGTTTCCAATTTATTATTACTGAATTTCAGTACATAGAGACGCCAATTATGGAACGTCTAAAATTGCATTATCCACATTAATTATCTGCCACCGAAATTTAGCAACTGACGGTGATACTGCTTCGTTATGCCTCAATTGTCGGTTTTGCTTTCAACGAATTAAAAGTGATTTTGCCAGAGGATAGCCTGGAAAATCAAAACGTTCCTTATTCTTAATCATTGTTTCTTTATTCCTATTTTTCCTGATTCGAGCCGTACTTTTACTTGGGCTATCCATTTTAATATGAAATAAAATAACTGCGTAATTTATTGAGTAAAAATCTAATACTAATGAGAGAAAAACGAACGAAAGTAGCTCACTGAAAAGTAAAAATAATCAAACTTACAATTTTAATGCAAAAAAAATGTTTTTAAAATAAAGTATGTACATAAATAAAAATAAACATCTTAATACCTTCTAAACCTATATTTCTATTTACAATATTATTTTAACTACTGCCAACTGATCAGTTTGAATTTAGTGCCGAGCCCAAATAATACCAAAATAATAATATAATTTTGCGACATAAAAACAAAATTAAATCACGAACAAAACAAATCTGTCCAATTTGTTGCTCGGCACCAACTTCAAAGTGATCAGTTGATAGTAGTTAAATTAATATTGTAAATAGATAAATAGGTTTAGGTAGGTATTAAGCTAAATTGTGTGTATATAGTAGAATATAAAATATGTGTAATAGATAGGTTAAATAAAGTTTCTGTTTATTTTTATTTAGTTGTTACAACGATTAATATGTACATAATTTTTTATAAATCGTTTTTTTTTGTGTTAAAAATCTAGGTTTGACTATTTTTCACATTTTAGTGAGTTCCTTATTTATTTTTTAAGTCTGTCCATTTTTTTCTGTTTCATAGCGATTTGTTTGCTTGGTAGACAAAAAATTAAAGTTTTTCTATGGTAAATTGTGTCTGGCGATACTACTACGACAATACCAAGCGCAAAATCTCGTGACGTCACTTCTTCACATTAACTTCGTGGAATCAGCAAGGTGCAGTGTGTTACAAGCTGCTAATAGTGAAAGAACCCGTTACTATAGACGTCTACTGACGTGTCAGTGTTGTAGTTCGAATGGGATGTTCTGCCTCACCCAACGTAATCAGCAGACTTAACGCCTTCTGATTTCGACTTGTTCAGATTGGTGCAGCATCGTTTCTGAAATATTGAAGAAGTGAAAAGATGGACCGATGATTGGATCGCTGCCAAATCAACGACAAATTATTTGACTCACAATCGACATATTACCAGAAATATGGAAATATAATCCGAATACGTGCAAGCACCTAATAAAAGTGCTTTGATTTCCATGAAATTCAATGTACTTCGTGGTTTCATCAGCGCTTCTTTAATTAATAGACTAGAAATATAAGTAGTAACTCTGATATGTACGCATCTTGTATTAAATTATTCCTTAATATTTTAGGGCTCCGTTTAAATATCAGTTTTAAAATAAATTTCAGTTTCAAATGTTACATGCCATGTTAAATAAAGTTCTCTTTGCAATATGAGCTTATGCTCGCAGGATTTCTTATATATGCTATATAACATCTCATTTAAATTTCCTTTTATTATAAAGTTTCTGCATAACTGAAAACAAAATTAGTAGGCGACAGCTCATTAAATCATTCTGTATGTATAGAAACGACTCATTCAAGGTCAGTTTACTTAGGTCTTCGTATAAAGACCTTAAAAGTTATGTAATCAAGTTGAGGGAGATAATTATTCATATCCCTTGTCATAATGACTCTGGTTCTTTGGTTTTCGGTTCACATTTGGTATTCGCCGCTTTATATTTGTATTCTGTCATTATTATTTTGTTAAAATATAGTACTGTTGATAATCGGATGTAATTGGATTTAAGTTTTTTCAAAATGATGTCAATGTTTATAATATAAATATTATTTATCATTACCGTATTCTGAAATTTCAATTTCGTTTACGTGCCCTTATTGTGCAACCTAGTAGATACTATGGTACTATTATTTACTACTATTTATGATTATTTGCATATCAGTTTTTGTTAACATAAATTGTACGTGAATTTAATGTATCGGGTGTATAAATTAGTTTTAAATGATTATTTAATTTGAATATTTATTATGAAAAATCTGTAGGATGTATTTTATTCAAATTATTATTCATCTATAGCCCCTATTTTTTCCCATCTTTCAGGCAATTTGCAGATTCCCTCTCGAACAAACGATGCATCTTTTGAGACATCTACGAATCGACCTATTTTTTGGTATCTTCATAAGATGTGAAGCGCTGTTTAGGCAGGTAACGACTCATATGTCAAAAAAGTAATTATCAGAGGGAATACGGTCTGAAGAATTCGGCGGGTAGGGTAACACTTCCCATTCCAATGTTTTTCTAATAATTTCCCACTATGCTCTTGCTCGTATTCCGGTCGTTTTTAGCGCAATGCTTGGTTAAAACGCTTTAAGTCGATAGCAATCCCTATTGACAGTGTCGTTGTAATTTAAGAGCTCATACACTCACACTTAGGTAATCCTACCAAAGGCAGAATATTAGCTTCGAGCCATGAATATTCGGATTTGCCGTTAATATTGATGTATAACCTCCAAATTGTCCCATGCCTTTTTTCACTTCTGATTATCGTAATGGATCATCATTAGTAACAACACGATGCAAAATATTTTTCCAATTTTACCGTTGAGACACCATGAAAATGTAAAGTTTCCTTCAAATGTGATTTACTCAGTACAAATGCTTTAAAAAAATTTTTGTTCACACTTTGACGAAATGACACATACTGAAAACCCTGTCCTGATGTTTCAATATGTAGTGGGTTACAAATGTATCCGATGCGATTTAACACACAGTAACACCATCTGTTGTCAGTTCTTATTAAAAGGGTATTCTACTTTAGATGCAAAATATTTTAGATAAAAAACCGAATAATATGTCATTGATTCCAACTCATCTGAGAATACGACATTAAGAAAAGATAAGTATCACTAGTAAGTTATTGTCCATATCCTGGAAATATTTTTTTCTCAAAATAGTGGTAAAAAGCTTAAGTCTTTTAAAATAAGAATGTTGCTGAATTGTAGAATATGAACTTCTTTCCTATATATGAAGGGTTTTCGCTTTCTCTGAAGCATTAGATGCCTGAATTGTACCTTTGGTTCCAATATTTTAGCGTTGAAATAATATACATTATTTCAACAATTTACTCTAGTCCTACACTCAAACAAGTTTTTTTTAAATTTACTTTGAATACTTCTTTTTATCAACTAAGGTTAATATACGTACGTCAAAAGTAGGTGTATCTCTGCGGGATTCGAACCTGAATTTTGGTAGCCACAGGAGGACCGTCCTGTCACTTTAATTACTGTGACTACTAAGCCGGCTCCAACAAAATTTTACTGTAAACTGTATCAGTAATTTGCTTTCAGAATTTGCAGTAATTTTTACTAGACCCACTAATCACGTTATTCTACTGTTTTTACTGTTATGCTGTTTTTAGAGTAGAATAACTCACTAATATTGATGTCGTAATAAAAAAAGTTGACAAATTTTAATGTTCTTTACCGAAATATATCGCTGACAATCATGTTACGTTTTATGTACTATTTCTAGTTTAAAACACAGTTATTCTCCTCTTGTCGTCGTCGACATTTTATGGTTAATATGTATACATTGTTTCTTTTTTAACAACTTCAGCACACATTCCCAATCCGAGAAACAGGTAAATTTTCTGCAATCACCAGACGTGACACGAATTTTTACGGAAGAAAGTTTAAAAACTCGTAGAATCAGGCATACACGTACTTCAGAAAACACGATCAAATCTATCGATTTTCAACTCATAATTATATGGAAACAGATATCCAGTTATTCGTTGTACCATAATATTACGATCTGGTACCCATGCTTTGATCGAAACCTTATTGATATATAGGATTTTTTAGCTGTTTTTTTATTATCTTAACAAGAATGGAGAATAGGTTGATTGATATTCCGACAACATACTGTTTCTAGTAAATATGTATAAAAATTCCTTTTATACCTACGTCAGTCGTATTTTTGAAAATACACCACCTAGTTTGGAATAAAATTTGATTTAGTACAGTTTGTGATACATATTACTGTTATATACAAATATTCTGATATTTTATTTATATTGTAGTCAATTAAATTTTGAAAACTAAGGGATTGTTTTAGGCGTGACAAGAAAATAACTATAATATGGAATAGATCCTCGTTGTGTTGTAAGACAGTGTTAACAGAAGTGAATAAGTGTGATTTACAAAAGACAGAGTTTATTACTTATATAAGTTTTAATTGCAACAGAGATATATTGAATAGAGTCTTTTTTATAGTGTGTGATATATGCGACCGGTAGGCATTAGATGTAGTGGAGGAAGGGGTGTTATAACCAAGCCACCAATGTTTTAGTTTCCGGCTGGCAACTGTTTTGGATGTGAATGCGTAATGCTTCAAATTTTGTGCCAAAAGTAAAAAGCATTTCTTCACTGAATTTTGTTAAAGAATAACTAAAGTCATCATACGGTATCAATTAAGTTTATTATGATTTCAACATGATTGCTGTTAATGACTTAGGATTCAAAAATAAAATAAGTTCAATTAATATTTAGTTAACATATTAAAAATAAATTTGAACCAAAAAAATGGACTCCCAGATTTTATTATGATGTTTGGGTGCATTGTTTTTAACGCTATATTATTTTAATGTAAAATATTCAGTCTCGCTACGCTTAAATAATTATGAATTTCTACATAAAACAACAAACACGAGGCAAAAAGTTCTGCGATTTTGAACAAACACCTAAAACTAACAGGTAGATAGAGAAGAAGAAGAAATCAGAGAAGAAAATAATTTTTACAAGTTTCTTAGACTCATAACGAGAGTCACTTTGTTAAGCAAACTAATAGAAAAAGTAATAAGTGGATCTACAAGAATGTAAAAAAACGCAGCTTCCTTCAGACACTAAAGAGGATGATTATTTTTGTCTACAGTGCGCAGAGTTCTATTCACAGTCCCCTAAGAGAAGGGTGGGTCACTATGTAGTTGCAGAGAATGACCTCACATTAAATACACTTTTGGTGTGAATGGTGCCTATATTTGGGTGAACTCTGACAGCAACTAAATTAATTGAATTACTTTTTTCAATTAGGTGTTTATTTAAGTTTTGATTTATTTCTATTGATTAAATTTTGTCATGTTTTTGTTCCCATATTTCGTATGCTTTAATGTGTTAAGGTTAGTATGATCTATTGGTTCAAGTAATCCTTTTCCATATCCCTTTTTCATTATAAAATATAGCAAAGAAGACATTTGCTAAGGCTTTCGATCCTAATATGTGATTAAATAAATAAACAACTTATTTAAGAATAACTATTTTCTAATTTTTCCTTTGAATCGACCGTATGCTCATTAGAAAACATTTCCTGTTCCGATTCCGATTTCCTTTTGGAGAACCAAGTTCACAACACTCTTTAACTACTTAATTTTAGTTATACTAATTGTACAAAATGTGTTTTAGTTCTATTTTTGCAAATTCAACATTTGTTTCTGAGACAAGAAAGACTTTATAAGAAATATTAAATGTAATTTATTTAAGACAAAACATTTCTAATTGTTGAGGTATTTCATGGAAGATGTGTGAGTTGGATCTAATGACCCATTCATGTTCCATACACTGGGTAGGGTAAGAAATCTCAGCCAAATTAGTTCAGCAAGAAATAATAAATTTGATCGCTTTTATTATGTATGCTGAAGTGTTTCATATTTTGTGTATCTTCATAATACATACAATCATATTATTATTATTATTACCAAATAAATATTAGAAATTATTTTGAATATAAATAATGTTCAAGAGCTTAATCATTATAAAAACACTAAACCTCTTGTGGATTTTTAAAAGGGATATTTTATTCAATTTAAAAATAACTCGAATTTTATAAAGTTGTCTTCAGTACATACTGTATGATCATAAAAGTTCTCATAACTGTGAACTTGTTGAAACTTTTTGAGCTTCTTGAATTACTAAAAATTTCACAATAATATTCTCGAGATCTTGATTATAAGGAAACAAGAACTTATATATATTTTATCCAGTTTTAGTTGATCCATAAAGAATAGTTTTTATTTTTTTACTAATGAAGGTTAATCTGTACTGCTATAGTCATGTGTCATACATAAAAATTTTAATCAGAATAATTTTGAAATTAATTCCCTTATATAAATTAAATTAATTTAAAAATGGCATTATATTAAGGACTCAATAATAATTAAATATATACAATAATACTCATAGGTCACTAACTGTAGTATCATTATACTAGAAATAAAATGAATAATGATATATCTCTTATTTCTTTCGTGGTTAATTATTTTATATATCACAGATGATAGATCTCTTGTAATTAAGAATGAATATTATTTTACTGTACATACATTTTATAATTCTTATATTCTGCATATTGATTTTAAGGTAATTAAAATTGAATTGGCTTAGATTATTACGTTAAAATATAGTTTATTATATTAAGAAGTTGTTACTCTGAACTTTTTACTATAATTTCTCTATGAAAACCACATTTTTTGACCATGAAGAATAAGTAACACTCTTGTGTTTACATTGGGTTTTAGGCATCAAATTCATTACTTTAACTATACTCAGCATTTTTCTATTCGAAAAGAAAATGCTACATGAATTACAACTAGTTATTAACTGAACCTATGCAATAATTTTTCCTTCTGTTATTCTTCAACTCCATATAATCTAAGGACTTGAGATTTCAGACCCAAACTTGATTAATTGAATTGTTTAATGTATCACAATTGCTGCACTCCATATATTTTTTAAAACAAGGCACATTTTGAATATATACATAACTTGACTTATTATATATAATTGACTTGATTAATTAAGATTCAACCATTTAATTTATTGGCTGACTGTTTATACCCTTAGATCTTTGTAGAACTTTATTGTATCGTTAACAACGCTGCTTTGTTTGATGTTCAATTTCTCTGAATATCCCCATAGTTGCACACTGTAGGTCCACATTGGCTTCATTCAACATTTGATTATATAATAACAATTACTTGTGGAAAGATAATTCAGATTGCCGTCCAAGCAATTGCTACAATTTTTGGAGCCTCATAGAAAGTTCTGCTCGTTTCTTTTCAACATGCTCTTTCTACTTGAGCCTGTCATCCACAGTTAATTTACTTACGGAGTTACTCTACAGAACTATTTATCACTCTCGGGCAATCTATTTTTTATATGTAAATTCTATATGTGTAAAATTGATAACATTTAATTTTGTTCGCCATTTGTTGTCTCAATTTAGTTCATGTTGTTACAGTTGCAATACATAATCATCGGTCCAAGGACGCTATATTGCGGTACACCTGTTATGTAATATGGCCCAGACCACTCTCAATGTAGCTTTGTATAGCCGTTCAACCAGTGGCGTCTTCTTTTCATTATCAAGGAAAGAACGCTGCCTGACGTTGGATTGGTAATCGATACACAATTAGAAGTGATCCTTGATATAGTTAAGTGGATATTAGATAAAAGTATCGCAGTTATTCCAACTAAGAAACACTCAAGCTTTGAAAAACACCTCTAGTCTGTGGATTATCGGCATTACAATTAAAGGTGTAAGGCCAAAAAAGGTAGACTGAAGATTTTGTACAGAAGCTTGCAGTTCAAGGTGAACAGCCACCAAATGCGAACTACAGTAGCCCAATTTCTTAGTCATATACTACTATAATCTGGAGTCACCCAAGCTAGGAGGCTTTATAGTTTAGATTATATTTAAATAGTGTTTGTTGTTTTGGATATAAGAGTTAATTTCTTGTTTAAAACACTGTCAGAAAATATAACTCACTTACATAGATTGGTTTCACATCTGAATATTATTTATGTTATTCTAAACTACCAATTAGAAACGTACGATTTAGGAATTTGGCTTATCCGGCTAGCTAGACTGGCTAGGTTTACCAAGTTGCATTCGAAGCATCTGTACCATACTGCATCAAAAGTTTGGTCTAGAAATACAGGCAAAAAAAACCTTTTTAAGTTTACTTAACTACATTTCAATTAACAGTTAATTAAACTTACGCAAGCGCAAATCTATAGTAGATTTCGTTAAATCAGACAAATAAAATAAATATTGTTTGATGATTGGTGAGAGTGAAGACGCTATGTAAACGCGAGTAAGAAAGGGTTTACTCTTAGCTATCGGTCAGCTAAGCAGTTATTTCCAAGTTATACATAACCCGGGTATTTACTTTTCACACCGCAATAAAAAGATTTTTTTGTGAGAAAAATTATACGATTTATATTATAGTAGGCAAAGCAAGCAGACATGACAACGCCAGATCTCACAGTGCTCGCGTGACTCTCTTGACCCTGTCGATTATTATTTCCGGTTCATGCACCACTCCTTAGGCAGTTCTAAATATTGGTCTGTGCGCCTAAATTAGTCGAGAACTTTATCGCGTTAAAGACTATAAGTTTCTTTCTTTACGGTATTCGTGTCAAACTGGATAATAGTGACAGAAGATAACGGACAAGATTCCCAAAATAAAACTCATTCTTGTCTATTTTCACATGAAATTGTTGTATTCATATCTGCTACTTCTATATATCTAGAAGAGCGATGTTGAATTACATGATTCATTCAGTAAATAATTTCCGGAAAGCTAGTTCAATAGGGTCGAAAATAAGTTGTTCTTAAAGATGTCTTTCACGAAACTGACATGAATTAGTTCCTGTGTATCATTCTTTAAATGAAAGTAAACTGTCTCTTAATTACCTATATTTCTTATGTATATAGTTACAATACAATGCAGCACTATAAAATACCCGAGATATCTTTGATCATACGGATCGATCTTATTTTACAAAGTTGACTAATAACTAGTCGTGAATATTTTATGAATATTTTCCGGAATATCTTATTGTGAATTGGCGGTGAATGCTTGCAAACCTCTTGGTTCGCCCTATTGGAGGTGGTGTGTATGTTACACCCAATAGTCCACTTATAAGGGTTTTTCCTTTCCCAAGTAACCTAGAGGCCAGATAATGACAATAAAATGTTCTACTAGAGGGATCCAAAATACCGTCATAAAGGTATAAAAAGATACGGTCATAAAGGATATTATAAAAACGGTATTTTGGGAAATAAATATAAGAATATTATAAACATATTTAACATGTTTCTAATTTATCCCTCTGACATCCTGAACAGAAATAGAACTGCTGAAAATTATTTAGATTGTGGGCAAAAAAACAGTAGAATTACCAAAACAATGTTTATTGATATTAGGCTTTTTAATAGAATAGTTAATTTAACATTTTTTAATACGTAATATTACAAATTAAAATGTTCCCCTATTTTAATGAGAGTATTGTAGTATAATAAAAAAAGTATAAAGTATTTTGATATATAAATAAATTTTAACCTAAAAGTTAGAATTAATTTTTAAAGAAAAACATTTAGCGCTCAAGTATACTAAAAGTTACACCATTTGTTAAAATAATTATTACATTAATGACTATTAAGAAGTAATTAGTTTTGTACGTTCAGTATAATCTTAAAACGAAGATTGTAAAAATTCGTCTAGATAAAATGCTGAAATAATATTCTGACGAAGTAATTAGTCGTTTACACTTAAAATTACATGTCAATCCTTGAGTTTATATAATTACATATTTTATTGACTCCATGAACTCACAAGTGATAAACAGGAAAAATAATAATAGAAAATTGAAATATACTAGGTTGTACGGTCAGTTTACTAGTGAAACAGAAATTTCCAGAAACAATGTGACGACTTATAAAAATAAACGTTATTGATATTCAGTCAAGTTTCGCTCAACTTCAATACGCTGATTCCAACGATCCACAAAATTATTTCATCAGTGATATATTTGAGAAGATTTCAGTTAATGAAAATTATTTTCCACGAGAGAAGTCACAATGAACTGGTGGCGAACTCACAGAAAATCTGGTGAATAAGCTGGTTGTTGAAAGAATTCGTATTTTAATTATCTGGTTTTAGTCATCGTTCTTTGTAAACCTAGTTTCTTTTACAACTTATTACATCTAATTACCAGTTTGAGTTTAACCTACGAATAGAATATTTTTCGGTCTCA
This sequence comes from Rhynchophorus ferrugineus, assembly GCF_030347505.1. NCBI lineage: Eukaryota > Metazoa > Arthropoda > Insecta > Coleoptera > Curculionidae > Rhynchophorus > Rhynchophorus ferrugineus. The sequence goes on along the minus strand of NW_027472583.1, from coordinate 43,227,889 downwards.
AAAATAGGCGTTAATTATACGTATTTATAACCATAATTAAATGTGTTCTTATTTTAGGTTTTCATAAAAGGGTATATTTCAAAATATCAGAGAATTTATAGTTTTAATTGCTGAAGTTCGTCAGGTTAGTGTCTTGGGACCACTCCTATATGTGCTCTATGGATGCAGAACAAATATCGATTTATCGATATATCGATATTTTCTGAAAAAAATATCGATATTTTTGGTCCATATTTTTTTGGTCGATATATCGATATTTTTTCAGAATAGATTAAATATAATTTAAAAAAAAACTTAAAAATCGTACTCGTAATACTTAATTTTAAAAGATTATCAAAAATATCGTTACTCTTTAGGAGATTTAGTAAAAAATATAATTTTTTTTAGACTAATATTTCACTATTTTTATTATTTTTTAAAAATATTGATATATTTTTTTGTAAAATATCGATATTTTTTATACTTAGTGCAAAATAATACCGATATTTTTTTCCTTCGATATATCGATATTTTTTTTAAAATATTGAAAACGATATATCGATATTCTTTTCTGTGACCAACATCCCTAATCTGCTCTATACTACTGATAGCCCAACAACAAAAGAAAAAGTACTTGGAACAGTTGCCGACGACACAGTTATTGAGTGATCGTAGTGACCATGTCGATGAAGATTTAAACAACTACATGATTTGTTGTGAATCTGGAAAATCAAATGATTTACGGTATATATGTCCAGGAAATTTGTTTGTCAAAAATTATGTTTGTGATGTTTGTATCAATTGATTTTAAGTAATATAATTTCGTTTAGTTTGAAAATAAATTAGGCTATAAGAAACATATAAGAAAAAATATTGTAATAATTGCCACGGTTATAATTATCAATTAATTTTGCTTTTTTTTCAATGCATATAACTATCTTTATTTGACTTGGTCTGTGTCTATGTTGATAAATATCTTCCAAGGTGGTCCCATTGGAACCAAGTCAGGATGAAGGAATGAAATCGAGGGAAAACCTCAAATATGAGGCATGTACAAAATGTTCACCTATTTTTTCATCTAATATAAACAGATATTTGGGTTGTATTATATATTAATGTTATTGCTAAGCTGATGTAACGAAAAATCCATTTAGGGTGCTTTTTAAGCTCTAAACCTATCAGATGGGAAGTCGTAGAAATATCACAGGCAATTGATTCTATGATGTAATGATTAGAGCGTTCAGCTCAAACGTGGGGGTCGCGGGTTCGATTACCGACGGGAGCAACAACTTTTATTACTATCGATTGGTTAGAACATCATGTCAAATCACCTAGGTAGCGGATTCCGGGGTCTGAAGCGTTCCTTATTTTCGATTATTGATTCTTTATTCCTATTTTTCCTCATACGTGCTGTACCTTTACTTGGCCTACACATTGTAATACTTAATAAAATAACTGCTTAATTTATTAAGTAAAAATCTAATACTAAAAAGAGAAAAATAAAATTTTTTACAAAAAATTTAACCTACTTCAAAAAATAAATAAGGAATTCACTAAAAAGTAAAAAATAATTAAACTTAGATTTTTAACTCCAAATAAGTTTTGAAATAAAATGTGTATTTAATAGTCGTCGTTGTACTAACTAAATAAAAATAAACATAAACCTAATTTAACATATCTACTACACGTACTTTATATTCTACTATATACACACAATTTAGCTTAATACCTACCTTAACCTATTTATCTTTTAGAATATTATTCTAACTACTACCAACTGATTAGTTTGAAGCTATTGCCGGTGTAGAAACGTTTCATTATTACGTTTTTACGTATATACAGGGTATAGACTAACGTGTATAATAATTGCACTGCAATTTGAACTAATCCACTGGACTTAGCAATATGATAGATGTAAAGTTAAAATTGCTATAAAAAGTCAGCCTTTCTAACGATCATTTAGAAGTTTTATTTCGCATCGTAATCAATAAATTCCGGATCGAAATCTAAATTAAAGACCATGAATACTAACAGGGAGAAAAACCACATAAAAGAACTAAAAAAAATAAAACGAAAGAGGGCGATTTCAACCCATAAACTCACATTTTACCAGACAACAAAAAAGAAATTGAAGGGTTTAATTACGAAGCCATCAAACCGTTCGTCCTTTGTTTTCCTGCCACCTTTTTATCCATTCTAAAATGGAAAAAATTCTAATGAATGTAAATAACATTGGAATAGACCCAGGGGGATTTCTTTGCTTAAAAAAGAGGGGGGCAAGGAATATTTTTTTGCGGTTCAGCGACTCTTCTGTATTCTGAGATGGGAGAAAACCGATTAGAATGTATAACAAGGCGCATTCTCATTGCTTCTTATTTTAGATGGTGACGCTTTTTCCAGTTCACTTTTTTTTATGTACCTTTCGACTTAATTGACTATTCTTGGAATTTTCGACATGCGAACACCCATCAGTCTTGAACGTTTAAACGTTTTTCACGTTTTGTTTTGAGTTAGCTAATTTATTTCACGCAATTAATTGTTAACATCATGAGAAGGTCGCGTCGCCAAGGTCTATGTAAGTGAACTGTCGGATAAGTACATGCCTGAAAAATTATATCTCAAAAGTATTTGTTTTTGTAGTTTTAATCGTGGTAGATTGATATATGAAATTTGAGGCAATTTCATATTTTGTTTTATAAGTTTCTTTGTGAATACTCTGTACTTATTTACACTCTCTGTGAAACTACAAATATGTAACTAATTATTTAGACTACGTAACTATATATAATATATGCTTTTTGGATTTATTGCGGCCCAATACCTCTATTTCTGCTTTTCTGTGTGTTTTTAATCAGCAACACCTCATAATTGGTCAATGCGAAATATCAATGACAACAACTGTTAAATAATCTGATATAACTGTAAAAGTTGATGGTATTAATATTTTCCTAGATAAAATAATAGCTTTCGATTGTGTTATTAAGTATATATAACAGGGCAATTGAAGAGTCAGCGGCCCGATACATAGATAGTATTAAATCAATTTTTTTTTGCTTAGCGCTAACCTTCAAAAGATGCGTGTATAAATTTCAGTAGCTGTCGGATCATTACTTTGCGAATTATAGCATTTTGAGTGAAGCAGCTTTTGTTATTGTGAAAAAAATGGATAAAAAAGAATTTCGCGTGTAGAGAAAATATTGATTTTGAAGGAAAAAAATACAGTTGAAGCCAAAATTTGGCTTGATGCCGAGTTTTCGAACCCCAGGAAAACCAACCATCAATGATTGGTATGCTAAGTTTAGACGTGGTGAAATGAGCAATGAAGACGGTGAACGCAGTGGACGCCCAAAAGAGATTGTTACTGACGAAAACATTAAAACATCCACAAATTGAATGAAGTAGCAGACACTCTAAAAATATCAACTGAACGTGTACATCATATTATTCACGAATATTTTTGTATGAGAAAGCTAGGTGTAAAGTGGGTGCCGCACGAGCTCACTTTTGACCAAAAACAACGACGAGTTGATGATTCAGAGCAGTGTTTGAAGATGATTAAGCGTAATAAACACGAGTTTTTACGTCGATATGTAGCAATGAATGAAATATGGCTCCACCATTTCACTACAAAGTCCAATTGACTGTCATCCGAGTGGACTGCACACAATGAACCCGCTCCAATGCGTGAGAAAACGCAACAGTCGGCTGGCAAGGTTGTGGCATCTGTATTTTGGGATGCGCATGGAATAATTTTCATTAGCTACCTTGCAAAAGGAAGGACCAGCAACAGCGACTATTGCATAGCGTTACTGGACCGTTTGAAGGACGAAATCGACGAAAAACGGCGGCATTTGAAGAAAAAGAAAGTGCTGCTTCACCAAGACAATGCACCGTGTCACAAGTCAGTGAAAACGATGTCAAGAATCCATCCATCCACCGTATTTCCTGGACTATTTCCAATTCTCAGATCTCAAAAGAATGCTCGCTGGGGAGAAATTTTCGTCGAATGAAGAGGTGATCGGCGAAACTGAGGCCTATTTTGAAGCAAGGGATCGTACTACAAAAATTATATCGGAAAGTTGGAGGGTCGCTATAATCAGTGTATAACCCTCGAAGGGAATTATGTTGAATAAAAAAAAATTGCCAAAAAAGTGTGTTTTACTATGCTAGACCGGGGACTTTTCAATTGACCTGTTACATACGAATCATCAAAATTACGCCTTTGATGTTAATTAATTTTATTGTTTATAGAAGTATGCTGGCACAGACCCATCAAACTCGTTCATTTTTAATAAACCTTATTATGCATTGCATTAGGTATTTTTTGTAGTGTAGTGGAAAATAAAAGGAATGTTAAATACAGCAGTGGTAATAAAGTGTTTGGACGTGTTTGTGGCTTTGTTTACTCGTTGATAATCAGTTTGCACACTTGTGATTTCTTGTGACTACTCATATCATTTTTATGTATACAAATTTACTGTAAATCATATGCATAAATAAATTAATAATCTAATAATAATTAATTTATATAATTTTATCAAGTTAACTAGTTGCAAAAATTATAGTTAGTAATTTCTAAACTCTAGCCATAATGCACAATGTAAACAGAACAATATAATTAATTAGTTTTATTAGTTATGGATATAGATCTCTTTTCGTTATTCAAATTGCTCATTAATGAATTGACTGCCTTTATAGGTTAGTGAGGCATGTAGCGGTCTATGAATTAAAACCATGACGATTTTCTTTGGTGAAATTTCATCTATTGTCGTAGATTGTGTAGAGATGTGTTGCAACCCTAGTTATTTTATTTATTTTTAAGTATGTTTATTAAATAAATATTAATTCATTGCAATATTTTTTTAAATATCACCGTATTTCTACTAACATCAAATAACATAGGAATTAAATGTAAAAATAATTAATATTTAACATTCATAAAATACCATTTAGGCCATTAACGATGAAGAATTTTGTGGTTTTACAATTTACATCATATATTATAGTGATAGAAATTATTACAGTATTTCTTGTAATAATAGCCAATAAATTATTAATATTAGTTTTTATGCAGGAAAATAAAGTAAATAATAATTTAAAATTATGCTTGAGTAATATAAGCAGAAACTGGCAGTAAATTATTAATATATAATATTTATTATATTTATATTTTTGTAGTAGTTTCAAGCTCTAAAATATATGTTGGATTTGAGAAGTTCTTATTTTATTTTGTTTTTAGCTTAAAATAATACTGGGGCATATTAATGTTTGATGGTATGGAACGGAAACTACTTTTGTTGAAAGAAAATCGATAGTGGTAATTTAACATTATTGATTAATTGAGATATATCAGCAAAGGGTTTTTAAGTGAACATGTCTTGTGGCGAAAATGTATTGTATTCTTTCTAATAAGCTGACACAGCAATTAAATTAGATAATGTGTTTAAAGCTTGAATACATTTAATAACACCAGGTGTTTCAATATCCCAATTATGTTGAAATTGGATTATACTGATGGCCAATAGCTCCAGTCTCTTCGCAAAATAATGAAGATTCGCAGGGCTAACAATTCTATTCCTATTTCATTGGATAAGAAACACTATTCTTCGTAAGTTTTGTAAATATAGTAGTGTCTTGTTAGAAAGGAAATGTCAAGGGCTATATAGATTTTGGATTTAAAAAGACTTCATCTAGTTTTATTCTTGCTATTTTTTTTGGCCTAAACTTATCTTGAATTCAATTTATTCAGTCTTTTGTTTTTCCAGATCTAAATATGTAGATGTATGATTCTGTAAAGACCGAAGTCGTACATAGCAACCATAGTCATGTCAGTGACAAACCCCATTTTCATTTAAAAATTATGATCTAAAACTAGAAATATTGATTATTATCATATTATTATCACTATTTACAATTGCAAAAGATTATTATATAATACAACGGTATAACTGATATTGTTAGAGTGTCAGGGCTGGTCGAAAGCTAATGAGCAAGTGCCAACAAGGATGGGACTAATACACGGGGTGGACTAAAATGTTCTTCATGAACGTGAAATATTGAATAGGACAAAAGATGTATTTAGACTTCTACTTGACGCAGGCTCTAATCAAACATGCTTCATTTGGCATATATCTGAAATAGATGTGCGGTTCCTGGGCCTGTGCAGTTTTAGCAAATGGGTTTTCTTGGGGGGTATCGTGGTTTGAGTCTCGCACAACGGTTAGAGAAGTTCTTTCGTCCTTTACAAAAATATATTTTTAGAGTAACATGTAAAAAAGAATAACAAACGGATGTTTTAAAATATTTTATAACAGAAAAAACCTGCTGAAATGTTATATTTTGAGTTCATCATTAAGTTAGTTAAATAATATTTTCTGAATGATATCGATCTTCTCTGATTTTTTCCCATTTAGAGTTTTAATATTCATACATTACGGTAGTGTAAATGTATAGAAATACCAATTAAGTGACATTTTGAAATAATAAATTAAAATTAGATTGTTGTTAATAGAGTTTGAATAGAATGATTGAGTTGAATACAATGGCTCAAAATATAAATAATGATACAAGTTTTCAGGATTTATATCTGTATAATATATTAGAAATGGCCATCTACAAAAATAAACTTCTAGAGCTTAAATTGTTGCTACCGATATCTTTAGGAACAACTTTACTAATAATTTCATAGCCTCCTACATTCAACCTACCTAAAATATAATAACAAACCTTAGCGAGTTCTGCTATTTGTAAATCTCTGTTATACCATGGAGCACAAACCAACAACCTTTATTGCAACCTTTATAACATTCACAGTTCATGTAATACTAACGTACTGACGAAGGCACAAATTTTGGCCAAAATATTTAATATTTAATATTTAAAATATTTATATAACTAAAAGCAACTGATAATTTTGGTAAAAATTTAACTTTAGCGTTTAGCGTACAAAGAACGATATCTGCCTATAAATCTTGCGTTCGTTCTTAGTTTAAGTAGGTCGGCTTCATTGTCTACAATCGTCACGGCAACCTTGTGATTTTTGAACATTCGCATCCGACATTCTATAGCTTTACTTTCACTCGATTCACTAACATTGAGAGTATAATAATAAACGAAAAAATCGAAACTAAACCAACTGCATCCTAAATCGTCGCATTTGACCTTTCTTTATACACCTGCTTCATCGTTGAATGACTCAAATGTTGTTTTCGTTAAGATGAATCATATATAATCATTAAAAACCATATTTGCCGTTTGATTTCAAGGCAACAAGTCTTAATTTTTTTACTTATCATTTTAAATTAAAAAAAAATAATTTAAAAGGGTCAAAACACGTTTTAATAAAAGGAATAAAAAAATCCCTCGATTTTATTCACCTTTTCTTGATGGATTGGAATTGAATTAATTTTTGTTTTAATAATATTCGATTTTAAACCAAATTTTAATAATATACCATTGATGCTGTTTTATCTCTGTTTCCCAATCGTGAAGCAATTGAAATACACAAAAAATCATGGGAAAATAGGGGATATGAAGCTGAAGATGTAAATATTAATACTTAAATTAGGTGTGAAAAAATGCTATTAATCAGACAGTTGTACAGCAAAAAACTACATTATAGTGGAATTTTTCTATGGAATTGGAGAATTGGAGATCCTTATAGATGGTTAAAAAGATGTAGGAGTATAAATCATATAAACTGAAGACAGGTACAAAATGGGTTAAAGAAAATTTTATTCAAGCAGCAGAAGAAAACAATTGGTGCAGAATCATGCAAGGATTCTATATCTAGTAATTCATCAGCTTTAACTGATTATGATATTGGGGAAAAAAGTTAAAATATGAATATCTTTAGTGTTGAAATATCCATAGTGTTGTTTTCAAGGTTAGTGTTTAGATAAATGACTAATCAAATAGATTTATATAATATATTTCTTAGATTTACATTACCAGTTACAGAAAAGTTATTATTAATCAAAGTTTAGCTCCTGAGAATCATGTTTCCTTGTTCCAGTAAGTTTATTAAATGTAATAAAATGAAATATGAATAATTTATAGCATCAAGTATATTAACATTTAAGAAATTCCTTAACAGGAGAAAATACAGACAGACTCAGATTTTTTCCGTAGAATCTAACTTATGATATGTTAAATGTTACTGACCAAATAGCCATTACCACTATGTGGTATTGGATATGGATATGGGTGCTGATGTGTGCTGTCTGGATAGAACCTCTACTTCATTATGATTGTTTTTATAGTCTTGTTTTTGTGTCCTTTTTAATTGTATATACACTATTTTTACTTTTAGATCCCCCCCCCCGTTTGTGTTATTATTTTTTTTGTTCATTAATTTATTATTTTATATATACACTTTGTCTGTCCCCGTATCCTTTATATCAACACCGTACTGTTGTATAATCGCGAAATGACGACATCCGTCAAAGCTACAGAAAAAACAACGCACCCAAAAACATAAAGATTACGTCACAAAACCTAAACAACTCATAGAAATGTTTCTTAGAGACCAATGTAATTGTTCGTGTTATGACATTTCTTCAATATAAATTTATATATTGGAAACAATAACAGTTACCGATAGGCAGCACTTTCAATAGAAATGTTTTATACGACTTTTTTTTAAATAAACAAAATATATTTATTCAAGACCTTAATAGGTTTATAATATGTGCAAGAAGATAGAAAGCTTGAGAATTAGTATGAAACCGCAGAGAAAGCACGAAAGACGAGAGGTTATTGTATTACATTGTTCTAGCGGATAGTTAAAAAATTGGGTAAATATTATAATGTAAACTAGATGTACACAACAACATACCATTGTTGCTATAGCTCATAAGGAAAAATAGTGTTTGAATGTATAATATGTTAAGTGTTATGATAAAATTGTAGATGATAAATTATTTGTTTCATTCTATATGTACCTTAGACTCATTTATATATTAATAGATTATAACCCAATTTATTGTTTCATTATGACTATAGAAACTAGTACTTAACAACAAACACATGTGTTTATACTTGGTCAACTTAGAATACATACATAGTTTTGTATATTGCCAATAGCTATACTATTCAATTTTTCCACTTTTTCAACTTTTTCTTTGTTCTTTGCTTATTGAGGTGACATAGGTAGCATAATTTGAGATTGCTGTTTTTTTATATACCTTTGATGTATTGTTAGCTGTTTTAATTAAAATTTTCTTTTTTCTCTGGTCTTTATTCCTTAAATTTCCCAGACTGAAATAAGAACTGAAGATACACAAATTATTGAATCAAATCCTATACGGTTACTTATGACGTTAAATACTGAGTAGCATCTTGCATCAATGCTATTTTATTATTGTTATGTTCACAGTAAGTTTTTCTGTAGAGCCTTTTAGGATATCTGTTGTCCACTGCAATGGTAATTATTTTCCTTTCCCTTTATTTATTTCCGGAACAGTGAGATTTTATTTAGGACATTCATTTTATAAGTTACTGTTCAAAAATATATAGAATGGTTATTATATATATTCTAGAGATTCGAATTTCTTCCGCAACTATCCAAAAGTATTATAAAGCTTTTTATAAATTTGAATGAATCGGGAATCTGTCTGATTTATTCCTGTAGGCATCAGGAAGAAAGCAAACAATAAGGTGTATCTTAATTAACTTCAATACACATGTTATACTTTAGTTGTATAACCCATAACACATTTTTTGTAATACTTAGAATTGCAACATGTGCCTTTTCGAATATGGAAAATGGCGTACTTGGAAAATTTTATTTCCCCGCTCTCAAAATATATATTTTTAAAATTTATATGGATTAATAATAATCTAATATTCGATATTATAATACATATATATTATATAGATTCCTAGATGTTAAACTAGGTAAACAGGAAAAGAAAAACAGAAAAAATATTTTATAATGACAATTTATTAGTAATTTTTCATTTGAACTATATACTATCTTAATTATTAATATATAATTGTTCGTTTCAGCTTCTCCAGAAGTTCAATGCTCACCCGAGCAAATGCGGGTGGAACTACCTCTTACTCCTACCACCATCAGTATCTACATTCAAGGCCTTCGTGATTATCCCGATCCCGCTTGTAGGCCTCATACCGACGTGACAGGCAAGATGGCAGTATTCGAATTGGACCTCAACGATGTTTATAGATGCGCGGTGACTAGAGTAGTCAATAAACAAACGGTAAGGATACCTTTAATTTTTTGAATGATTTTTTTATTAAAGATTATAGTCGTTACTATTGTTCGTTTTACTGAATGATGGCTCTCCCTAATAATATGACAATATTTAAATGATATTTAGCTTAGATTTTTGGGGTAGGTGATGTGGCTCGGCGAATGGAAATAAAACGAAATGAAACAGTGGTGTTTGCATTATGTGACCGTTATTTATTGACTATGTAAAAAAATGTGAAAAATACAAATGATAAAACGGATGGCAGCGGATGGTGCAGTCGATGGTGGCATGTCTAAATCAAACGCTAGTCGAGTACTGAATGAATCGCAATACCCTTCAATCACATCCCAGATAAACGTCTCAGGGTTGCCGCCAGCTATTCGTTTTCGGGTTCTAGTTGGCGCTGCTGGCACCTCGCCCCTGTTCAGCATTTGGGTTTACATTTCTGGGTATTTTGTAGACCGTTATACCAAGATGTAAAATTCGACATGCCTCAAGGTCGCTACAGATTGTTATTATTATTTATTAGGCACATTGCTAGACTTTATGAAAAGTATCGAGACCCTTTTAAAGTTTCACTCAACTTTACTCAGTTGATCCTCACTTCAATTGCGAGATAAATATACAGCCCATTATTCCATCTTTGGCCATAAAGAAGAAATTTTAATAAATCCTTTTGCGATAAATCCTTAGCTGTTATGAGCGAAGTTTACTAATGTTTTTATTCCCTCTGTAACTATTAACCTTGTATAATAGTAAGTACTGTGAAGTAAAAATTAAATGATTATTTAAAGTTTTCAAGTAACTTATAAGTATCATATAACTGAGTGTTATGAAATATTTCTTCATATCTCTCATAATCGTTAGTAATATCTCACAATAATTCCGAAGGTTATTGGCACCATCAATCATTTTGATACTGCAAAAATCAGTTACTAATATCTATACAATGCTTAAATAATATTGACATATGTTAATTATGAATTATGTTAATTCAGTTAAATATGTTTCATTTCTCTCATTTTATTTATTATTTATTATTTATTATTTAAAATTTATACTTTGATTTCACCGTCTTTGTAACTTTTACTTAACTGCAACTTTGATTACCAAGTTGTTGTGTTGACACAACATCACAATGCCCTGCTTGTCTAAGTCAATAAATAGGGACAAAAAGATCGCAGTAGTTAGTAATATCATTGTCATTTTCACTTGACAACATTTAGATATTGTTATATTAAGTGAAATTATGTGCCATTTATTCACTTTAAATATTTAAGATTTTTCATCATTCTCTACATCATTTTTCATTTATCTGGTAATATGACAATGTTGTATCGATGGTATTAAATTGATTTAGAAGCAACCGAATCATCGCCTTATTTCAGTATATGCTTAGTGTTTTGAAATCATGTGCCAGTCAAAATTTGCCACATTGATCTGAATGACTGGTAATCAGAAGGCGATATGTTTGTGGGTACTTTGAATGGGGCACAACTTCCCATATGAAGTGCAGCTTCATATCCTTCACAGCTCTTCTAATATGAGCGTTTTCGTGCAGTATAATGGCTTTGCGTCTCTTATCTACTATTGCTGAAACCGTAAATATTTCATATCGTGGATGTGCTTCTGAACTGACTCTTGACTTTTTGCACTTAGAATTATAATAATAAATACATTATTTAATAACAGTCATAAAACACTACAGAAGATTTTTTTATTTTTGCTTAACAAGAAACGATGAAAAAACAGCTATAAATGGCGTTTTCAGTCAGTTCGTGTGGTGTCAATTTTTCCTCCTATTGTTCTCTCCCATCACATGTAAGCATCTGAAAACAGTGAATTCATTAACTGATAAACTGCCAGTAAATTTTCCAAGAGTTTCTTCCAATAAGACTTGCAGTTTATTGGCTTGGAACTTCCTTGTTTCTTCAGGTTGTTATTTGGAACAAAACATTATTATTTAATGTAAGAAAATGTCAAAGCCATCGAATTTAATAGCTAGTTATAATAACAAGTTAGGTTGTATAATATTTGTTCACACTGATACTTCGCATTTTCAGCAACAGATCATATGGACATGAGAAATGCCAAAAGTAACGAATTTAATATATTAGGATAGCTTTTTTAATAGATATTTACATTGATATTTCGCAATTTCACCAATAGATATATCTATTCAAAATATATACAAGCACCTAGTAAAACAAGAGGTAAAATTGTATGTCTTAACATAGTTCATTCAGTAACAAAACTAAATCTTCAATTATCGAAGAACCTCATATTTAGAGAATATTGTTGTGAATGAAAATATTTAATATATCAAAGTTAACTAAATTTTACGAAAAGTTACGAATCACGACAAAAAATATATGTTTTGCCGCTCAATGTAATTGATCTAAATATTCCAAAAGTCACAACAGACTCGGAATATTTATATTATTATATTTAATTTTCTGGATATTTAAACTCTAAAAATGTAAACATTTAGTTTCACTATCCTATCAAGAGATTCTTCAAATAAGGATATATTATTTAAAAAAAAATATTTTAAATTGGGCGCATGCATACATTTGACTCCATTTATTTTCAAGGGAACATGAACTAATTCGATTTTGTTTCCTCATACATTTAATAATAATAATTACATTATTAATTAATCTTTAATTAATTATTTAATTTTAGATGAAATCCAGCCAACATAGTTAAAACAAAACAGGCACCAGCACCATTATATGATACATAAAACAAAAATAATATTGAAATTCAACTATGATCCCTACTGCAATTTTTGTTACTATTCTTGATGAACAAACTCTATTAGTGTTGTTCACGTGTTGTTCATTGTTCGTTCATATTCATATACTAGCCTCAAACGAATGGATGGTTAATTGTAACAAAATGCGTATAATAGTAATAATTACCTTTAGTATTACCTTTAATTTTATATTATTTCTTTCATACCTTTTATAGATTTTCATCTGAATAAAAAGAATAACTTTCTTGTCTGCTTCCTATTGATTTGAAATATGCAGCTATTTAGGGTGAAATTTTCGCATGTTACCACTATAAGTAAAATTTATGCTATTTTATAACGCAGTATGTAGGGTTACATTTTTAAACATTATAAATTTTATAACGTTTAAAAATGTAGCCCTACATACTACACTTTTCCTTGTTCTTCTATATTTTAAAACCAATGTAAGTCAAACCATCAAGAATAACACAACCATTTAATGATTATTGCTATAGAATTATTATTTCAGCACAAAATCTAAATATTCTAAATTTTTTAACCGTCATTGGAAGAAAATGTGGGTCATTCTATGCTATATAGTGCTGCCTGTAATTATATTCATGTGCTAAATCCGAAAATAGTAATAGTAAAATCTAATAAGGAATATTTCATAATTAAATTGCCGTATAAGTAATATCAACTGGGTTTGTAATGTAAGTTACTGCCAATGTTAAATTGCCATTCACTGTAAGAAAAATGAATGAATGTTCATTCTATGAATGATCAGATCGAACGTAGAGTAATTAAATGTGTCATAACAACAACGAAGAACATTTATATTTAATATATCTGACAGTATATAATTACCAAAAGGCTTAAATCCCTCGATATTGTACACAGTAACCCAAATATCGCGCCGATATCCGATTTACTTATATATTAAAAACGGTGTAAGGGTTGTTTCTCATTGTCGCTTACCATAAAAGAATAAACGGAGAGTTCCTCGGGTGGCTTAGAACGATTTAGAGCGGTAATGGATACGCAATGTCCCCGAATATGGACAAAAACAAGACGTTGGCAGGTCCTTGAACCGAAATCCGGGCAAATATGGAAGGTTTGAGGCCGATCCGAGGCGGAAAAAGTTCCCCGTGGGGGCGGTGCAGATACGCAGCTGGATTCACGGAACGAAAATTTTTCTTGTCGCATTGTGGAGGACCCTCGTCAGAGTGACGTCGCAAAGCCGTTGCGTTTTGGGCCATCGGGGAGGCCATTAACGGACCCCCCCGTAAATTTTTCAAACAACTGGGCCAACGCGGTTTGATGTAACAGGTTGATAATGTATAGACCGAAACGCTGGTAAGAAACGATGTAATATCGTTAAATTTAATACCGCATTCTAGGTCATAGGAACGAACATAGGAATAGAAAACAGGATGAAAGATTATCGTACATTTAAAGATAGAAAAACTGTGCTTTGATGCTATAACATAATTGACATAATTAATATATAAAGACATGTGAAATACACACAATCTTAGTTTCTATGTATTAAATGGCAAAATAGAATTAAAAATAGGTATAATGAAAATAAATCCACCGCAAAATTGAAGTCTAAATAAAGCATTAGCTTTATTCTTAATTTAATATTGACTTGATTGGACTCTCTTATAGAAGTCCTTCTTCCTCACGTCAAAAACCTGGAACAACAAATTTACAAAATACTCCCTTGAGTTGAACTTTTCAGCATCAAATCAATTCGTCCAACAAGAAAACATCATACCGATCGATATCATTGCTACCAATCACATCTAAATTATTCAAGAAGTTATTATTAAAATTAAAATTAACTAGTTATGAAAGAAATAATTTGAAAGATTTCTTTTTAATATTGAAAGTAACTAATTCCTGCTTATCAACTTGGATTTAGAAAGAAATATTGCAAATCGATACTTAGGTACATCGTATTGTGGATGTGATTGAGAAAAAAGCTTGAATTGAGTTGAATTGGCTAATGTAGATAGGAATTCTATGCTTTCAATAATGCTTCGTTAATACGTCAATTAATACAGTAATGCTTTCAATGTTTTCTTCAATAAATTCTCATGTCAATTCTTTCTTCACTCAAATCAACTCAATACTTTCTCCAATCAATCCAATTCAATACTTTCTTCAACCAATTCAACTCAATATCTTCTTCAATCAATTCAATATCTTCTTCAAATAATTCAATACTTTCTTCTTCTCTATTCTCAATAGCACTCTCTCAGCAATACTTTATTCTTTTCATTTTCAACTCTTTCCCTCGGTGTTCATGCAAAAAAACTCTCATTGTGGATGCACAGTGTTCTATAGCTGAAGCTCCTCCCTCGGATTCTTGGTGGTGGCGGACAAGGCTGGTCCAAGAAACCCTTTTCTGTACTGAGAATATCGGGGTGGGATACACTCTTCGAACTAGGAACTTCTCACGCTGAAAAAACATGTGCGTTTCGGACTCTTAAGGAATTTCCAAAAATTCCACGATTTCGGGTCTTCTTGATATTTATGGTCACCAGGTCTAACATCCGACACTTTTCATCTAGCCTCGGCACCTGAACCCTCTTTATCCGAAACATTCGACAACGAGCCGATGGGATCATCCTTGTTGAACAACAAACTTCAGTTAAAAGTTATCTAATAAATTAGACCCTCTAATAATAGAACCGAAAGAATTCTACAATTGCCGTAACTGGAATTTTACACTGTCCTAACTATTAATAATAAAGTCGCAACAATACGGTAATGGTATATATATATATATATATATATATATATATATATATATATATATATATATATATATATATATATATACATATATTTATATATATTATTACCATATTATATATTATAATGTTATTACTTGTAGCCGTGCCCTAGCATCAGCAAATATATAACTATTGTTACTCCTTCACATTTAGGTTTCAACCTTATATATTATATATAATATATATATATATATATATATATATATATATATATATATATATATATATGTGGAAATAACATGTAAAAAAGGAATGACAGAACTTTGTATGAGGCTCAAAAGATATGGTGGTTGCTTGGACGACAATCCGAATTGACATTCCACAATGGACAGTTTCTATACAAATCTTGAAGCCAGTGTGGACCTACGGTGTGCATTTATGGGATTACACTAAGGAATTTAATCTTAACATGATTCAAACATACCAAAATATAGTTATTCGCAACATAATTAATGTCTCGTGGTACATTAAATATGAGGATATCCGTAAATATATAAGAAAGCCAACAGTCAGCGAAGAAATTAATCGATTTGCCAAAAAACATCAAGAGAGATTGCGTGATGGACTGGATTCTGAATTGGATATTGAACAGTGACATTTCCCGAAGATTAAAGAGAAAAAAAAACTTGGAATTAATATGTAGTTACATGTGAACACGTCGTGTTTTAAAACAATGTGGAGTAGATCAGTGCTAATTAAGTCTACAATCTTCGATCTGCACTTTAAAAGCGATATGAGAAAAATTAGTAGATAGTTGCAGTTATTAACTAGTTGTAATATGTGTACTATGTACCTGCATTTAAAAATACTTCGCCATGGATAGGAATAGGTGGTAATTACTTGGTGCATCCGGACTATAATATGGAAGCATAAAAACTACCCGAACAAACTCCGGGAGTATGATATATTTCATACAAACAACCCTTACAAAATTAGCTAAAAGTGATCACAATTAGCAAAAACACGTTAAAGATATTAAGAATAGATCTCCATTAACTCTAGCAGATGGTGTAGCAACATTAACTGCTAATGAATCAACAATATCACACTAAAACATTTATATGTGAGGGTATGTCATATTCTCACCAGTCTTGTAATTGGATGAATGGCAAAAATCCGGTATAGACCAATGTAGACATTATGCAATCGCATTAATGATGTTTATAAGCTGTTATGAGAGGAGCGGATGGTAATTACTCGATGATGGACCATCAACCCAACAAGCTCCTGAAGCTCATAGTATATGATTCATTTCCAATTTCCACCAAATGCACAGTGAAATCTTCCAAGGTCAATTCTGCTTTGATCGCCATTTACGCCGGCCGGACAATATGGCAGTCGGACTCGACAATTTCCACATTATTATCTATATTTTCGGTATTTTCCTTTCCAGATCGTGTACATCTTTCATATCGAAATTACCGAATGGAATCAATAAAAGCAAAACTGCACTTGATTGATTATTACAGTTTCAGAGACATAAACACTGTTCAAAGATTCACATGCAAGCTGCCTGATCATTCCTAACGTGATATCAAACAAAATTCACTCAATCATTCAACTGTCAAAGAATTTCTTGTTCTAGGGAACGTTTATTATAATATCATGTCAAATTTCTAAGAATAGTTACTACATTAATACATCTATTTTAAAAATCATTTAGAACAGGTTTACACGTTGTAATATATTATTAAATGAATTGATATCGAGGAATACTTTTGGTATCAAAACTCTCATAATTCATTCTTCAGACTACAAGAAATACATTGTAATAATCACGCGGTCAAATTATAATTGAATTTATCATACTAATTAGTACCTTTATAATATAATTGTGTATGACCAAATAACACAAGAATTGATCTTAAATTTGTTTTATATGCTTATAAGCCAATAAAATCTATGTCCTCTTAAGGTTTGAAACATCACTAGTGACTTTATAATTGCCTTTAATTTATTAATTGAATAAACCATTCATTATGTATTGTATCCCTGATTGTCTGTTGACGCACATTGATACCAAATTATTCGGATTAACACTGAGAGAACATATAATTTTTTATTCAGAGGTTCCTTTTATATCTGTATCACTAAACAAGTTAGTTCATTTATTCTTAGTTCAATATTTATAATGATAAAATTAACGATTATAGATATTAACAAATATAATATAAGCTTATCATCAGCAATAGTCTTCTTCTCTGTCATATCTTGAAAATACTCTTTGAAATGCTTTTTATCACAATATAAAACGTCCAATGTGTAATGAACAAAAAAAAACAATATAATTGGAAAAAGACTAGGTATTAATTATGATTCGTTGGGCATATATAAATATAGACTTTAGACATCAATAAAGCTAGTTTGACATGATTCTCGTCTACTAATAATACATCATTCCTGTTTTGGTTTGATATAAATGAGACATTCACTTTCACTTCGAAGTCGATACTGATTTAACATGGTATCAACCAACTGACACAGACATGAAACCAAACCAATTTATCAATAACTACTTGGTTAAGGAAGCGTCGGAAGCATTTTGATGGGACATATTATCGTACCCACTGCACTCTCCAGACCTTGGCCCGCCCGATTGCCAACTTTTTTCATCAGTTGGACACACACTTGTAGAGCCGCACAGCCAATTTCGAAGAAAGAAAATGGCTCGATGAGTGGTTTTGTTCAAAGGAGAGAACAGTTTCTTTGGGATGGCCTCCATAAATTGCCTGAAAGATTTGCAAGATGTATATAATCAAATGTCCAATACTTTGAATAAATACATTTTTTATTTTATTGAAAATAAAAAAAAAAGGATTGTGACCTCGATCTTCAAGAATGTACTATTACTGTAAAACACTGCCATATTCCAATATGATAATGTGTCTATATATGTATACAAAAAGGTACTGTCTTGGTTTGGGAATCATCAGAATAGTATCAAACATCTTCCCTTGCTAGCACAATTATGTTTTATAAGGAATTTTAGAGCAGAAAGTGAAGAGTAGATTCCCATTTCCAATATCACTGAAGTAATTGACGGATGTTTTGGTAGAAGAATAGGATAACATTCCATTACAAGCTATTCAGACACTAGTCGGCGAAGAGATGCAATGCATTTTAAAAGCACATGGTGACAACACCTTATTAATAAACAAATATCTTGTATACTTCAACATTCCTGTTTTGGTTTGATATAAATGAGACATTCACTTTCACTTCGAAGTCGATACTGATTTAACATGGTACCAACCAACCCACACAGACATGAAACCAAACCAATTTATCAATAACTAGGTTTAAATCGTTTTACATCAAGGTTGAAATACAGGGGAATTTGAAATAATGCATGTTGGTAACACTGTTTTCGTGTAAATAATGGGATGTTCCAGGATGGATGAATATTACTGAATTCAATAAGAGAAAGCATGATCAGCGAAGGTGTACCGAAAAAAGTTAAGCATGCAGTGTTATGATTTGACACATGGCTATTTATTTTACTGACATCAAGCTTCAAAGCTATACATCGTAGAGTATTATGTAAGAGTGTTAACTTAATACAAATAATTTCAGAATTGTTTCGCGCGGTCTCAGCCGGAAGGCGCTAAGACCGTCATTTCGTTGAATTTCATTGGTTAGTTTAAATTACCATTGCAGGGACCTGTAATGAAAATATTTTATTACGAAAGTATTTCATTGCTTGAAGATTTCATACGCCTCATGTGATCAACCTCTGTCGTCACGTTCTACTGGCCAATTAAATTCGAAATAAAACCCAAATACAATTTTTCAAAATAATTTATTAAAACAGAATTATATATAAATACAAATATTATAAAGTATCAACAATTATAAATATATTATCTTTTATAATATAATAAGATATATTATCTTTTTTTTCTTGACACTGAAAGCAGAGCAGCACACATGAAAGTCTGTGTCTGTTAGTATTTTGCTTAGTTGTTCAACACAAAAATGTATTGGGTCAAGTTATAATTATTTTTACAATGTTACTGTGAAAATTGTGGAGCGGATAATAAAAACCGTTAAATTGTATGATATATGACAGAATGAAGAAAATATACCAAAAAGCAGACTTTAAAGAAAAGAAACAAAATATTAAGGAGTTAAAGAGACAGCTTAAGGATCTATTAATAATATAAAAAACAATCATGAGACAGATCTCTTGTCTATAAAATCAAGCTCATCATGTTGGTTTACAGATTGTATTATAATATTTTATATTAATGTATTTTTTAACATCTTTATTGAAGAGATCATCTCGATTAAAGAGCCTTAAGACAAAATATTAATTATAAGTATCTTAACCAATATACATTTGTTTCAAGTATTTACTTTTTAATTAAATCCCTTCAAAATAATTATTGTTTCTTCGAATGAAAACGACGTCTGGTTTTTTATTTTCGCGCATACACTGTATACGCAGCACTTTTGAGAACGCAGATACGTTATTATCAAATAATAGTGATTATAATTAAAGCATAAAAATGCTGATCGTACTCAATGTCAGACAAACAAAAATTGTATTATAAACAAACAATCGGGTAAAAGAAATTAGCGAATCAAATTCCTTTGTAGGGAAATTCAAAAGAACCAATAAAAAAGTGGTCTCAGAGCCAGCATTAGTTGGACCACTCAAAACATTTCCTCGGTTTTATCTATTTAAGTAAAACCTCTATATATACTCTATCCTATACATGTTATATTTTGCAAAATTTGGTATATAGTTATATAGTTGATCATTAATATAAACTTACGGTAAGCATACTCTAACCTCAAAAATTAGTGAGGCGTAGTTTCGAAAATACAAACGTGGTTATTTCGATGTGCTAGAACAAAGATCGTTCTGGTAGACCGAAAAAGTTTGAAGATACGAAACTGCAATATTTATTGGATAGAGACCCAATCCAAACTCAACAATAATAACGGCAATAATCAACAATAATAAAACATGATTAGCGCGCTATTACGAGCAATGGGAAAAATACAATGGATCACATGGTGGCACATCAATAGAATGACAGGTAAATGGAAAATCGAAAAATCGTCTGTGATATGCTGCTTCAAAGGTATGTTTGGAAGTAATTTCTGGATCGAATAGTGACCGGTGATAAAAAGTGGATTTATTTTGAAAATTCTAAGAGCAAAAAATCATGTTTATCATCTAACGAAGCGGACCGATTGACACTAAAGCCAAGTCATTTTGGTCCCAAAACAATGTGTTCTGTGTTTGGTGAGATCACAGTAGCGTAGTGTATTACGAACTGTTCAAATTTGATGAAACAACTTGGTTAAGGAAGTGTCGAAAGCATTTTGATGGGACATATTATCGTACCCACTGCACTCTCCAGATCTTGGCCCGCCCGATTACCAACTTTTTGCAACAGATGGACACACACTTGTAGAGCCGCACTTTACACACAACCAATTTCAAAGAAAGAAAATGGCTCGATGAGTGGTTTTGTTCAAAGGAGAGAACAGTTTCTTTGGGATGGCCTCCATAAATTGCCTGAAAGATTTGCAAGACGTATATAATCAAATGTCCAATACTTTGAATAAATACGCCTTTTATTTTATTGAAAATTAAGTTTTTTCTTTCGAAAAAACTGGTAATGACTTTCCGGACACCTAGTAAAAGGATTGTGACCTGTATCTTCAAGAATGTACTATTACTGTAAAACACTGCCATATTCCAATATGATAATGTGTCTATATACGTAGACAAAAAGGTACGGTCTTGGTTTGAGAATCATCAGAATAGTATCAAACATCTTCCCCTGCTAGCACAATTATGTTTTATGAGGAATTTTAGAGCAGAAAGTGAAGAGTAGATTCCCATTTCCAACATCACTGAAGTAATTGACGGATGTTTTGGTAGACGAATAGGAACATTCTGTTACAAGCTATTCAGACACTAGTCGGCGAAGAGATGCAATGCATTTTAAAAGCAAATGGTGACAACACCTTATTAATAAACAAATATCTTGTATACTTCAGTTATCTATATTAGTTTGTACATCCCCTGTATTTTGAACGAATGAGGAAATATTAAAATTAATACACCAGGTTGCTGAATACCCGCAAAAGACCTATTTGTATGGTGGAAACCGCTTTCCATTATTTTTTCGGGACATTATATAGATAGAGATATATTTTCTTATATAATTTTGGAGGTATCTCATAAACCAAATTTCTTTTGCATTCTATAAGATATGATGATATAATTTACTCATTTCTAGAAGAAAGTAATATTTTTGTTATGTTCTAGGGAAAGATAAAGTATTAGAATTATAGGTCTATTTTTCGCAACTATAGATATTTCAATAGATGGAGTTCCAATAACTTAATGTACATTTTCTTCATTCTAATTCAACATAAACTGTATATAGTAATGACCTGCGTAAAAAATATGTAATACAAATAGGAAATAGTCAAGATATACAGAATTAAATCAAAACAAGTGAAATCGTGACAGAAGGTGTTTTAGTCGAAATTTATTTGCGATAGCTGAAGCGATGGAGTAAAACTATTCATGAAATTCGTAGCTGCGCAACTGTTAACGCCCGAAACAATACACAAATGGGCAGCGCCGACGCGAACCTGTTCTTTCTACGTTCTTCCAAACTGACGTACAAGAAAAGTATTCTGCATGGTTAATTATTCTCCGGAACGGTACACGCGCGAATATATTACAGCAGCTAGATTTAAATGAGGACCTCGAAATATGCAACTGAACATAAACAATCCCGTACCATTGTCTTAGAACATAAATTCAAATCTAATTTTAAAATGTAATATGAACTTTAATGCTTTTTTAGAAAGTAATACAGATAGTATCATGAACATATTGATCAATCCAAGAACCGACATAAATTGTACACAAAACATAAATGCATTCATTAATCGTTTTATCGCATCATTTTAAAAGATTAAAAATTCATTTAAATTTAAGAGAAACAAAATTTTAAGATTTTTTGATGTTGGTAGAATAATTGGTTATTATAAGGGTCGGTTTTATTAAATGTGATGGCTATGAAGCATCAAATATCCAAACAAAAACTGTTATACTATAAAGCATTTTTGATATTTTTTAAGAGACAGTTCGATAATTTACGTCTTCATATGATAGACATTAGCAAACCTCTTTAAATTATATTATATTCTAATTGTGTTTGTGCCCTTTTATGACTTACATTTTATGGACTAAGAGTTCAAATACATCTACTCTATTAAAATTTTTACCAGATGTCGAAAGGGGTTAAGCGCATAGAAAACGATGCCAATTTGCATTCTAATCATTGTTTCATCTGAAAAAGAGACTTATTCAGACAGATCGTTACAGATTACTTTCATGTATATCATTTCATTACAGGTTTTTCAATGATTATAGCGACGTTCCAACTTTTCGATAACATTTTTGTAGTACGATTTGCCTTTTGCTTCAAAATAGGCCTCAGTTTCGATTTTTTCGATTACTTCTTCATTCGACGAATATTTCTTTCCAACGAGCATTCTTTTGAGATCTGAGAATAGGAAATAGTCGCTGGGGACCAGATCTGGAGAATATCGTGGACGGATGGATATTTGCCATCGTTTTCACTGACTTGTGACACGGTGCATTGTCTTGGTGAAGCAACACTTTCTTTTTCTTCAAATGCGGCCATTTTTCGACGATTTCGTCCTTCAAACGGTCCAATAATCATTATGTAATAATCGCTGCTGATGGTCGTTCCTTTTTCAAGGTAGTCAATGAAAATTATTCCATGCGCATCCCAAAATACAGACGCCATGACCTTGCCAGCCGACTCTTGCGTTTTCCCAGGTTTTGGAGCGGGTTCATCGTATGCAGTCCACTCGGATGACTGTCGATTGGACTTCGGAGTGAAATGATGGAGCCAAGCTTCATCATTTCATCCATTTTAGAAGCATATACCAGCTAAATCAAACAATAAAAGTTAACAATATCGTGAATGCAATTTGACTTCTGGAATATTGTCATTATAGACTGAACAACTCTATCGCACTAAATATAAAACTGTTATTTTATAAAAATATAGTTTAATTTATGATAAGTCAGGTAAAGTATAATACGTGATGTCTGAAGATAATCTACAGCTCTAACTTTTATATGATATTTCAAACTGAAACTATGTCTTCATATGATCTGGCTCACTAACGAAAATCTTTTTGATTAGTGGCTTAGTACGTATCTGTTTATTTTGGCAATTCTCTTGAGTTTGTTATGATTGACTGTATTCTCAACAAAAAGTCGAGTCATCTAAGCTACAGGAGCCTTCCCTAAGGTTAGGCGTTAGGAAGAGAGGAAATATTACAATCAAGACTGAAATTTGCCTATTTCGAATGGTTATCTTACCAATCCTTCTGTATGTCTCCAAGATTTGAACTCTTGGGATAATATTTTTCTAATGCATTGCCCAAGGCAAAGTCTACAACTTTGTGTCTGAGATAATATTAGAGGAAAAGTTAATCGTTTAAGATACGACAATCAGTGTACAATTTAAGGACAAATTTGCAGACGAAGATTTATCGAAGAATACAGCACTCTCCCCAAGCACTGGCTGTGAATTTATGATGACGACGATGAGTATATCTTTAATTTACATCATATTAGTTAAAACTTTTCGGACATCTTTCTCGAACAACAATTCAATTCGTTATTTCAGTTCATGTACAATATTATGATCGGGCGTGAATGTCTCTACTGAAATGTTATTAGTCAATGATTTCAACTTAAAAGCACTGACGTAATGATCAGAAACACGCCTTAAAGCTTGGCTGAAGTTGGGATTGAGAACTGAAAACCCGGTCCGAATTTCCATGTATCAAATAATTCTACAGCTTTTCTATAATCTTTATCGCGTTCGTCAAGTTTCTCAATCATATTCATACAAGAGCAGAGAAAACATTTGATTAAATCTCTACTATATTGTTAGGAAATCTGTCAGGTTATTTCGGAGTCAAAGCGTTACCTTATAGTTCTCACTTTATTGTACTGATCTTATGCGATAATGTGCCATTTTATAATAGATGATTATTCATTATCAATTGTACAGGTCAAAATATATGAGTCTGCATGAGAGACAGTGAATTAATATAATCTCAGTATTTGCATAGTATATTGTTATTTGCAAGGTTAAGAAACATGAAATGTACATACGATAATTGAAGGTGGATAGGTGGTATTTGTAAACAGAATTAACTGCATGATTAGTGGGTTATTCGAGCGACTTAATTAAATATTGATATGGATCAAAACCCCATGGCTCAATCGTAATCTAATAGTAGACCCAATGTCAGAGCTTCGCGACTCTATCGGTACTATTCCCGTCGTACCGCTGCACTCCCTTTTTATCCGTGCCTTTGCTATAGGTAACGTAAACTAAATAATATGTTCAAGTATACATGTGTATACTATGTGCAAGAACCATAACAATCGTGAAGATATGAGTTTGAAGTATGATTCTCATACAAAGACTACAGTATCTGTTCTAACTGTATAATTTGTAATAGCATACTATAATATTTTAAATACTTTTATTGTTACTACATATGTTTAGCAATCGCCCTGCAGTTCTTATTGTTCGTCAAGATCAATTGTTAGAAATACAAATTAAAACAATTTACCAAATACTAATGATTAATTAAAAAATCCCTTCACTTCCTTTTATGAAATAAAATATATTATTAAATTTGATATAAATGATTTGATCAATAAAATTATTATTTATTACAGTTGCATCTGCTGTTGTTATCTATAATAATTTTAAACTTAATTTGAAATACTTCATGTGAAAATATAATTTAAACATAATTACAGAATAAATTACTATAGATTATAAAGCTGTTATAGTTAATAAACTAATTTTAGCTGCACTAAATATATCTAGTTAAGTATACTAACTAATAAAAGAGTATTTCAGTTGCATATTAAATATATAAAGCATGACGGATTAAATTTAGACCTAAGTCAGTTATAGCAAGGCATAATTAACATGCAATTATTCATTATTAAAGAGCAATAACGTGCTCTTTGGGAAAACCATAATCAAGATATTATTTAACCATGATGTCGACTCATTTCATATTCACTTCTATCATAGCTCCTCACAATATCCAGGCATCATATTGAACTTTGTTAATAAACGTTGGCGCAAAAATAATAAGTAGTTAAATATTTACGTATTTTTCAAACTTCTCTAACATGGAGCTTCAAATTATTAAAATAGAATAGCAGATTTATCTATAATCAATAAATTAAGCTAACAAATAAGTAGTAGTGGACGAATGGGTTCTCCCACAAGTAAAAACCATGACAAATTAACTAGAAAATTCTAGCGTGGACAATATATAAGAGAAAACGCCCACAATAGACACCTAAATCTAGATAGGTCGACAACATCATAAATACAAAGGCTGTATAATAAGTACCTGGTCAAGACCAAATAGAGATAACACCGTTAGTTTTAAAAACGTATTCCTCGCAAAAATAGCGTTTCGTAACGAAAACAGCTCACTCATATTTTATTCATCAACATACTTTTAAAGAGTAATATATTTCAATGTTGTTCTAACTTTTTGTTTGTGTCTGTTTTGAACGGATTTAGCCGGCTTATTTCTGATCAGAGTGACTAATTTTATCAATCGTCATATTCCAACACCAGAGATCCTTTTTACTCTACTTGAATAGCTCCAAATAGTGTCCTTAGGCATCAATATGATATTTTTAGCTCGATGTAAGCAAATTCAAACCTGTATTTCTAGTAATATAACAATACCGTGTCCGAACATTAATGTTGATTTCGAATATATCCAATAATTTATGCGTTTCGA
Organism: Rhynchophorus ferrugineus; assembly: GCF_030347505.1. Classification (NCBI taxonomy): domain Eukaryota; kingdom Metazoa; phylum Arthropoda; class Insecta; order Coleoptera; family Curculionidae; genus Rhynchophorus; species Rhynchophorus ferrugineus. The sequence continues at coordinate 43,201,283 of NW_027472583.1, read as the reverse complement.
ACTTCTATGACATTTCGAAACCAAGCTATGCTGAATTAATCTGAGCATATGGCTATAATGAGAGATATATGTAAGAGATAATGACTATGTATCTGTTAAGTTCACTTCATATGGTAAAACTTCTAAACTTGGAAACGAGCGTTCTCATGAAAGAGGATGACTTTGAATCGTGTTACTCGCAATTGCTGTTTTTTAGCCCCCTCTTCTTACTTCTTGTCTTCTTCTTCCTAATACGATCTTAAATTTGGCACTGAAATTTGAATTTAATTGACGCCTATGGATTCCTGCTGTAACATTCGTTTGATTTTAACAACCTATAATACATACACCTTGCTGATCTCCTGGACTAACCCTTGAATTTTTGCCTGGAGAAATAATGAATCCGCGATGTCGAAATGGTTCGAAATTACACTTTCGGTCGAATAATTTCGGTTGATCGTTCCGTATCATGTAAATATGTGAAACCAATTGATGTATAAACTACCAAACGGTCTGAAAGTTCTTTGACAGTTTGAGCTGGATGTCTTGTTAAGTATTTGAATTCATTTTATCCGAAGTTTTTTGGAATACAGGGCGTTCTTGATCTTGGATAACTACATCATCGTAAACATCGTAAATCACGAACCACCACGTGTTATCTAAAGCGTTTGGTTTCAACTGCAATTTTTTTAAGTTAAACAACGAACAGATATTCTGTATACACTTAATAACTCAATAAATTAATGAAATCTGATACTTCTAGTATTAGCTGTCTTAGGCAAGTTTCAAGTTGTCCTATTTACATTTCAATTTTTATAAATCTTATAAGTTTAATAAAGTTCATTAAAGCTACTCCAACAGCTCCTAAACTAGGAGTAAGAATGATACGCATTGTTTCAAGGTTAGGTCATCTAATATTGGACCGAATATTTATTAAGTTATGTGGCAAGCCATCAAGTAACTTTATAATTCTTTATATATATATATATATATATATATATATATATATATATATATATATATATATATGTATATATATGTATTAAAGCGAATTGCCGAATGTATATTTAACAACTATGTGTTTGAATCTCCATTTTTGAGAAGTAATTTTGCAAATTGATTCATCAATCCCACCGTTATGTGCAGCGGTATTAGAAAAACTTTATGTGGAGGTACCAACGTTTCTTGGAGGATGTTCTTTTCACGAACTTTTATCTTGCTCGAAGGCCAAATATTTCTGGTCGCGTGAGGTACTCCAGCTATCTTATAAATACAAAAAGTAAGAAAATCTGCTAAAGCCTACTTTTTTTCCGAGCAACATGCACAACAATTTAACATTGCCACACATCTACCAAACATTACAAGTCCTTGTAGGTTTCTTTGAGGTATACGGAATGACTCGTAGGAATGGAAGCATTAAAATCGTCATTATAGATCAGAACTGCTTTAAGGATTTTTTTTTAAATAAATCTATAAAAAGACGTCATTGTTCTATATCATACTGGATCTTAAATGCATTTCGAAAAATCCTGACGTCCTGGATTTTTCTATATTATTTTTGTTTTCAGCATACCTAAATATATGGAAACCAGATATTCTTCAACATCTTTTTTGTTGGAGACCTGTCTTATTTTTGTATCAATCATATTCGCCAAATTTGATACCCAGAAATGATTACCTATTTCTTAATAAGAAAAAATATAGTTTCAAGGATAATGTGAACATATTTTGAAGGGCTAGACTATTCGCCTTTTTAAAGAGAACACAAAAAATATAAAAACGTTGAAATATCGTGTGTATATATATGTATATGGCACTGAAAGATGGTTACGATGAAAAATAAGGTATATTTTACACATAAAAATGTTTTTTTCTTTTCAAGATTATATACTTAGGATCCGAACCTAGCATGCCTTAGTTATGCAAAAAATACAATCGAATAAATAACATAAAAACCAGAATAATCGGTTATTTATCTGAAACGTGATCTAATTGATAAGTTAATATTAAACATATGTTTGCCATATGCAGGTATGTAGGTTCTCGTTAATTAATTCCTATTATTAGTTCCACTAATTACGTTCAATGTGATAGTATATAAAAATTTTAAACATTTGTAAAATCAGTTGATTAACATAACGATGTTGTTGTGTTTCAATGTGTTAATCAAGTATTATATGAAATAATAAACGAGCAGCACGGTTTAATTATGACTGTTTTTTACATATCAATATTAATTAGTATTTCTCTATAATCAAATCTATTTTCTGATATATTTAATTTCACATTCTACTTAAAATGGTAAATGATTTCCTGTCGTTGACACAACGTGGTTATTAACAAAGTTTAAAAACATTAATAATTATAGATCTGATGTAATATAAATGCTGTTAAAAGCTAATGTATTTCCCAATAACTTCAGACAGCTATATTTATCGCAGAATATATCAGAAAATATGATACTAATACAGGGTTATTCGGAAATATTGCATATTTGTTATAGGAATCTTAGGTTATTTAACGGATTTATTTTTTATCAGTAGAAGTGAGTAACCGGCACCATTTTTGTCTTTCATCTTCCATAACATAACCAAAATTTAATGAATAAATTAATTTAATTTTAAGATTCTAATACGCCAACATTTAAACCAAAATAAATTCGAGCGGGATTTTAAATTAGATTAAAAGGATTTTGTAGCTCGTTTAATCACTTTCTATGGAACTTCGGGCCATCACAGTAATCTTATATCAAAACAAAGAGCTATGGAATGACGTGAACCTCGCTTTTCCAGATCTAGTTACCATCCAGTTGTTGTTCACCTAGTTGTTGTTATGATTGGGGTAGTTATTTCGTATTGGGTTTTACATTGTTCCTTGTTAAATAAACTCCATTATCAAAATTACGTTATACGTATGTTTTGGAAATGACGTCGTTGTTTACTAATAGCAAATTATTTATTGTATAACGTTAAAGATAAAAAAGGTACTAAGGCTTAAATCCAGTGAATACAATGGATTTTGTAATAAATAGATTATAATTCCACGATTTTTGTCAATCTCTTAATAAGCAAGGACATTTTCTTAATTATAAAAAAGGAAATATTATTTGGACCTTTGGAAATAAACTTTAAAAGTAACAACTATTTACAGATACCACTAGCACCATCAACTGAGTTGTCTCTTAAAGATGTGTCTAAAAATGTTAAGCTTAACCGTTGGCTTTTCCTTATTTTTGTACTTGCACAGGACATCTTAATGCATGTCGGAAATACTGCATGCCGTTGAATAAGGAATAATGCGTCGCGCGTGTCTGCTCAGTTTGCTTGTTAAGTTTTGTGGGCTGTACTTTATTACAGGCTTTGATCTGTATTTAAGACAAGCAATTGTTGAAATGGGTATTCAGTCAAACTTGAAACAGTTGAAGTGTTTAATATTTCACGATCATTTGGTATCTACGTTAATGACAATAGAGGCAAAAGATGGCAAAACATCGTTGTTGAAGAGGAATAGTGGACGAAGTTAGCTGACAGAGATCAACGAAGATTAAAATAGGTTGTTGCCAAACAATATAAAACTACCGGGGCAAAAATAACAACATAGATCAATACTCACTTGAGTAATATTGTTTTGACAAAAGCAGGTCACACATAATGGTCAAGTACTAATGGAAGGAAACGCAGCCCTTGAAAACCCTTTATAATGGACATATTATTATATTATATATTTTTCTACAAATGCTGGGTACATATATGGGGAACCACAAAGAAAGCCTATAATCAGGATTATCGTTAAGCATGACGGACGCTACGTTATGATTTATGCGGTAATATATTAGTATTCACCATTCCTCTTATTCATACCACTAGCTGCATCACTGTTCATGAATGTCTCGACTTTTTCAGTAATGAAGTTCTTGCTATGACCTATTTTTGCCAAACAACATAACACAAAACAGTGCAACATTCTAAAATAATAATGAGCCTATACACTTGGTGGGTGTATGAGGTGAGAGGTGGTGAGGAGGTTGGTGTGAGGAGCATCATAATATCATTAAATACCTTTCCTATCCAGTATAATCTCCAAAGAAGACATAATTGAACCATTGTAGGGAGTTATAGAGCAGATAATGAGGAATAGATTTCCTTGCCCAACATTATTGAACCAATTGGCAGCTGTCGTGATATAATTTTGTCCGTACCTTATATAACATATATTTATATTTTGTGTATAACTATTTTTAAAATTAACAAGATACGAGAATATTATTTAGTATCAATCATATTTGCAACACCATAAATCATGTTGGTCTAATTAGCTTAAAATAAATTGATATTGATTATCGATCACAAAATATAGACATTTCGACTGACATATATGGTATTATCAGATACTAGATTTTTTTAAAAACCAGTGAAATCACTAAGTGTATTTATTCACAATTATTCATAAATACATCCACAAAAATACATAATAACGTAAAAGATAATTAAAAGTGGCAAATATTACCGAAAAAAAAATCGATTTAATAAAGTCTCTTTATATTATTGTAGCTTAATAAAGTTTAGTTGATTAATATATTTTTGTATCATTTATACTTTAGGGCAAGAAAATCTATTATCAGACTTTGATTGTTGAAAAATCGGAATCCGATGGTCAGCCCAAGACTAGAGAAACAGTCCACGTGAAATGTTCCATGCTATCCCTGAAAGAGCACACAGTCTCTAGGAGAAACGTATTCCCTGCTGGTTTCGAGGAACCTCTGTAAGTATCTTTCATTACATGTTACAATTTGTGATTGCTTAGTTATTACTCTTATTTTTTTCGGAGATATTTAAAATTTAAGATTCCAGAGGTGCGCTGCCTTGAATATAGAAAAACAATGTAATTTATTTTTGAATGAATAATAGTGATAGTGAAAGAGTTCGAATTATGGTTTGTCTTGTTTTGAATAAAATATTACTACATATAATTCAAAATTTCATGTATTTACTCCTTTATCAAAATTTATTAATTTTGTAAAAAATTACTATTTGTTATTAAGTACTTAAAGGGTCTATATAACAATTGCTATTTGGTTTTTCAGTTGGTACGTTTTTTTACCATCGTAGTGTCTATTTCTTGGGACCTTCAACAGAATTATATATTAACAATTACCAGATGTTTCTGGATTCACTGTAAAGAAATATTATTACTGTTAAATATTGATGAAGCGTTTAAAATCTACTGGCCTACTAATAGTCATCACTTAAAGATTGCGATTTTGGTTACTTTAGTAAATATCAAATGTAAACGAATCCATCGTTAGGCTCAATTAGACTAGACAATTACTAGAAATAGTAATTCATCGTCAGAGCTAAATCTATAATTACAGTCCTCAATTTTTGAACTATTTTACTTTGATAGCCATTAAAAATTATAATTTAGTAGAAGAAATTACTGAAAACTGAGTTTTTGTGTCGTCAATAATGTCAAACTTTACAGTAAATATGTCATATGCTGGGTGGTAAAACTAGATTTTCAAAGTCACGAAGAATGGTTTGAAATGTATCTCATTTTAATTTATGGATTTTATCCATAAAGTAGACTAAGAAAACTTTCGAAATATGCTTTTACAACCATTTCGTTCAAAAAACAAACAGAATAAAACTTCCGAAAAACTAATTGTAACACGTTCTGAATTCGAACTTGATTCGAATCTTAATTAGAGTGATGCATAAATTCCGGTTAATTGTTTTAGATGATATGCAACAAATATTATGTGTTAGCACACACGACACCCTCTATACATGCAACTTTCTGACAGTCACCCGATATAAACTTCTTTTGGAATAAATGAAAACCGAATAAGCGATAAGCAATCAAACAAAGCGACGAACTTGATATCGTTATCTCTTATCTTATAATATTAACACAAAACTTCTCGAATAACATCACATATTACATGCACTGATTTTTATATTTTATTTCTATATTTAGCGACCTCGAAACTACAACCAGCTTGATTGGAATGGCACCTCAACCCAATATAACCGTGGGTGTACGTCAAGCCGGCAAACTGGTCACTGGAGAACTAAACGTATCACCAGGAACACCACTTCAAATGGAGATATCACTGGACCCAGTTTCTACATCCATATACGGCCTTCTGGTTACTCACATGCAAGTTTCTGATACCAAGGCACAAGAAGAAACCATCATTTACAATGGGTAAGATATTAAACTATGCATAAATAATTTACAAGGCCAAGCAGGTCAGAGAGTACATTCAGGCTCTAAATAGTAATATAATGAAATACTAATACAAAATCTATGCGAAACAAGCTTCCAAGTATTTTCATGTCTAATATCGATTTGATCTATTAGTCGATTAAATTATTTCCTTCAGAGATAAAGGACAGAAATGCTTCCAGCAATTATTCTAACTGTTACCGCTTATTGATTGTATTTTCTTTCTAATCAAGTCTACAAAACCTGATGATAGTCTATATAAATAGTTCATCAAATTTAATGACGTTTTCCATTAATCGTTTGCTGCTCTAACAGTGGCGATATTAGTGTAATGAATTCTCTAGAGAACAAGTGTCTATGAACAAAAATCTAACTGGAGAACATAAAAATATTGATCAAGTCCACCCAATTGTCGAAATAACAATTGGAGAATATTTGGATGAATCGATAATGCGAAGGATGAAAAATTAAATAAAGTGATGAGAACAACAGTTAAATGAAAGCGTTTTTGCAAACATGTGCATTAGAGTTAATTACTCACTGTGACTTAATTACTCACCAAAAAAAGCGTCACAATAATCCTACTATAATCTTATAATATCTTTATTAGAACTATCTTATTAAGAGAAGCCGTACTATATTCTTGAACTATAAGAGCACTTCCCTTTATCAAACATCCAGATCATCTGTTCGCGTCTTGTTAGATGAGCGTATATGAAAATATTAATGTTTAAATCTATAGCCTTTGCTTGTCACATCTCGAAAAAGACTCGACGTAAAATGAATTTAGTAAGCCTTCGATATTCTTGATCTATTTCATTCTGCATCAGTGTGGTTATTGTCACTTCATTGACATACTGCTACAATTAGAGAAGCATCTAAAAATTGCATATCATGTTCAGATGAAAACATGAAATTTGAGAAGACACAGTTGCCTAACATTTGTTTAGCATCTCAGTAATAATGGAAATAATTTTCGTAATGAGATTCAGAAATTGTTTATTCAATATAATATGTTATAATATCCAAATTGTATTCATAGGTCCTTCAAATTAATATATAGCTTTCGACGGTGACATTATATTATCGTTTGCTTTTTTATCCAAAAATTACACAGACTCGTTTCACAAAATATATTATATAGACAGATGCAGATAAATGTGTGACCCAGGTGACAGATGACGACGGTCTCTTTTGACCTGGCCATGTTATGTCGTGCCCACTTCTAACTTAAATAATGAGAATATTAAATCTACCGAAAAAGTTTTAAAAAACATTAATTTACATATAATTATGGAAAAGTTTGGGAAATATATTTTCCAGATATTTTTAATTCGGTTATTAGAAAATGGATTATTTGAATTATATAATATGTATTTTTTCATGTTTCTCATATAAAATTTATTAATATAAATTTCAACGACAGACGACTGATGAATATGCATTCTAATCAATAACCTTTTTCTACTTGTTTGGTGAAATACACCGTCAGTGTAGAGCTTGTGTGATTTCTGGGCACAAAACTTAACCAAGTAAATTACACAAGCCTCTTCTGCACTCAGTCTCACACCATTAATATTTTAAAGAGTCTTAAACAACTGGTAGATGAAATAAAGTTCTGTCATATACATTAAAACGTCTGAACCTACCCCTAAATGCACACCCAATTATTAAAGATACGACTATTCCTTATTAAAATTCCGTTGGAGGGAAAATAGTTACCACACGATATAACTGAAAATGGCATTTCAAACTATCTCGACATGATTTCAACTGACAATGAAAAGTAGATCTAGACGAAAATATTGAATGCAAAAAGTTATGGGTCAGGAACGGAAAGCCATCCACAACGACACCACAGTAGAATATGTATATGGTATCAGCAAATTGTAGTATATTATGAGCTGCTAAAATTATATAAAACGTTACTGGAAATGTTTACTAAAATCAGTTAAATAAGTTGAATAACGTCTTGTTGGAAAAAATTTACAGCACACCTTGCAAGATTTAGGAAGTTCTGCCGCACCCCGCTTAATCACCAGATATAGCACCTTCTGATTAGCACTTGTTCAGATCGATAAAGCATGGCCCTACTGGGACATGGTATTGAAATGCTGACGATGTGTGAAAATGGATTGATGATTGCATCAAACATTGTACTTTTAACACGGTTGCATTGTTTTGCACAATATTTTGATCATGTACATTGTTCCTATTTTTAGTGAAAGTGAGAAAAATGATAATATACATACTAACATATAATGATAAAAATTATGATAAGATAATTAGATATAATTAAAAAAAAATTAAATGTTTTTAATATCGCAAATGTAGAAATTCTAATGTACTGTGAAGAAAAATTAGTTTAATAATCCATTTTACAAAACACAGGCGAGAAATAACAGTTTCCCTAATCCTGGATTAGAACGGATCCAACCTGCAAATAACCTTAAAGCCTAATTCAAATAACCAAGAAAAAGTGAGCTACATTGCCCGTTATTACATTTCCCGAATGGGCGATATGAAATTCCACTCAAATTTTTAAAAGAAATAAATGTTTACTATGCGGCAGAACATTATTTTATTTAATCTGCTGCCATTTCCCACCTGAAAAATAAAACGGGAAATGATAAAAGTGAACCTATCTTAAGCATGATACGTTAGGCGTATATGAAAACTATACTTGATTGATATTTTTGATATAAAAAAAGTAAGTTGAACTTATAACAATACATACGTTTCCCACTTCTGTTAAGAATCATTCTTTTTAAGGTCGAACTCAATTACTAAGGTGTTTGTGTGCTATCGGATTTTCGATACTAAATGTCAATATAGACTATAGATATTTTGTTTTAAGAAACCATTTTCGACCAACTTCTTTCTGTAAATAGTTTAACCTGGTCATTATAAGTCGGTACAACTTCTAAACTAAATATTTATTAAAGTCAACTCAACAGAAACACTGTTATTAGGCCAGTCGACTGCAGTTGCTCAGGAATCGGACACTGTTAGTCTCCTACCTTTCAGATCGATTTCTATGATCTTGATTCATATCGGTTTTGGAGTTTTTTACTGCGTTTTCTGTCTAAGATGTCAATTTCGCTACAGAAATCTATTAGGAATTCTATGACTTTTAATCTGACTCCTACCCCTCAATTTCTTTAGTGTTTGGTCATCCTAATAGCAAACCACCGATATTCATTAAGGTCAATATCAATTGAATAGCTACAATAAGTAGTTTAATATTACTCATTCTGTTAACATAATTTAAAACATACTATACATAGTTAATTGGTAATGGTTTAATTTCATGAATAACTGAATTAAAGTTTCCATTAATTACATCAATTGTACTTGTATCGTTGGAGGCCATTCGACATTGGCCCTTACTTCTGCTAGAGCCAAACTTTATAATAAATTAATTGCAGGTTATGTCAATTGTTAATATTTTAATAAAATATACATGGCGAGAATTTCATTGTCAAGTCAGTGCTGATGGCAATAAGTACTTTTAGTATATCACATGTTTCCTAGTTGGAGTTATAGTAAAACATCGATTTTCATCACCAATCATAATCCTATCAAAAACATATTTCTTTTTTGAGATACAGTCAGTTATCACATCCGGGAAATCACCTTTCTACGTCTCTCTATATCTATGCAATCGTTCCAATGTATTTCAATAGCACAGAAGCTACTACAGACTAGGATCTTTACAGTTTTGATTATTTTCAACTGTATCACGTCTTATCCTCAACCCTACCTAAATAATCATGCTTTAATAATCAAAAGCATGCCCTACATGAGTGGGAATATTGTCAGTATAAGGTTTTATAAGTGGTCAATTTGTTTCAGCAGTACCTTTCTTTCAATTTTTTTTTCAGTTTAATTTTTCAAGAATAAAACATCTAACAATGTGTGCTTAGGTAATACATGTTTAGCATCATTCAATACTAAAAGCGGAGATTAGAGAAAATTATACATATGTAACAGCCAATGTCGCTATTATAAGAACCAGAGCAGTCTCTTGGTAACGTACTACATTAATTTGATCTTTCAATATCAGTAGAATGTGGCTCCCTTCTCACTCTGGGATTATTGAAAATGAAAGAGCGGATAACTTAGCCAAGAAGAGGGAAGGGATCACTTGCTGAATATTTCCTCTTCTGGCGTAGATATATGAAGCACCACTCTACTAGAAACTTTAGACATCTAGACCAACTCCTAGGGGATCTAATAGAAAGCAACAAGCTTTGGGACGTAACCCCCTGAAAACCCAGGTCATCATTTTTCATAAGAAGCGATACGCACTGCGCGTCTCGCAACTTAAGATCGACACCGCAATAATTCCATGGCTGGATAACGTCACGTACCTAGGTCTTCACTTCGACCGGCGGTTCCGTTGGCATTCCCAAATCCAGAAAGCAATCCAAAAATGTTCGGGGATAGCAAGCCTGCTATCTTCTCTGATCTGCCCTTCTAGCAGACTTCCCATCTCCATCAAATGCTTATTTTTCAAGATGTTAATTCGGTCCGTACTCCTCTACGGATCTCTACTTCAAGTTTGTTACACCCAACCAGGTCAAACGGCTTCAAGTTTTCCAAAATAAGCTCCTCAGGAGAATATTAAACGCTCCATGGTTTGTCAGAAATAATCAAATTCACAGGGAAACTGACACTCCAGAAATCAAGCACTTCATATCTCAATCATTCCACAAACAACAACTCAGCTCAAGTTTTTCTGAAAACGCGCTTATTCGCGAGCTGGTCGACATGCTGGGAGCTTAGCACCGCGTCACCGCTAAGCTCCCCCCCCCTCTTTTTCCAGGCCTTGAAACGGCCTCATCCGTCGCTACAGTCATAACTTTTGCCCCCATACAACAGTATCCAGTTGTGTGTTAATTCAGGTTCGCGAATCAATAGAATCGCCGGGCTATCGTACCCAATAACGGCTGCCCGATCAGCCGGTGCTATAACCCCAAATTTAATGCAGTAGCAGTAATGATCCACAAGGGTCAACTGTGAGACGGTTTCGGTTTAGTGTATTGGTAAGCCCGGAGGCAGTCCCACATAAACCGGTCCAACTTGTCACTCCAAGGTAAGTCTCCGCGACTAGGTATGCGTCATGCACTCCATTCATAAGGGAAGAAGTCCACCACTGTGCGTCGTATGTGTTTTCTCACTGTCAAGCAAATACATGCTAATCGAATGCCGAAGATACAACTCGCAAAGATGGTTGGTCAACGTGGGAGAGACGATGGACCAGCGCCTTAGGCTGGAGAACCTGGACAAGCTGAATAATTTTCTAACCGTAACAGGGCAATTACAAGAAATTTAATAGTGTGCATCTGTGTAATATCATGCATGCTCGTTTGAATTTTTTATATCTTATATCCTTATCACTGTCATGGGTTATGCGACCATTATACTGTAGCATTCATGTGTTCATTATCGATATGCTTTTACATGTTTTGCTCGTCATCTTGAAACATACATGTAATAACATTGTATACTTTAACTGATACTGTAAATGTTTTGCACATTGCATATCTGTAAACAGACCCTAAATAGTTCCGGAGGCTGATGGGTCTAAAATATAGAAATAAATAAATAATATCAGTCACAGAAATCCATTAGTAGCTTTTTGTAGCGCAATCCATTAACCACAATGTTCTAAATATTGTTATTTACCCACCAAATGGTCACTTTTTGTGTAAATCTGACACAAAAGGTCGCAGTAAAAATTTGGCAGTTCTATTTGTCTCCAAAAGCATAATGAAAATATTGGTTCATGATGATTCATGGAATATGATAAATCATGATTATTCATGGAACATATTGAAAATAAGGTACTAGCCCCTAGTGTCCCACTAAGACCTTCTGTTTGGTCTAGATATGTGGATAAAATTAACTCAACCTGTTCCAGACTCAGCTGACTTCTCAACATCTAAATTCAATCCCATAGAGACTGAGCATAATTCAGATATATCTTTCTTTGGCGTGTTAAATCGATGAAAAGGCCATGGTTTCTATTGTATAACAGTATTCCCTATTTTTTAGAGCCTTCACCACATCCGAACCAAATTATTTCGAAAACGAACGAAAAAAGAAATAATTCAGCAGCAATCTTAGCAGTTCTCCTATTTCTCTAAGAAATAACAGACTACATTGACAGTGTACTAAAGAAATAGAAAATCAAAATTATATTCAATCCAAACAGAAAGGTGCCTTTCGCATTTTCAGAGCAAAAAGGGAACTACAAAATGTGATAGGTGTGTACAAAATCGTTTGTTAAAATAGTAAATTGCACATAGCAGAAATGGGTTCATGGATAAAAGGACTTCGCGATGTTTCATATATATATATATGGATACTCGCCCCAATATTCAGTTCAATAAAGTTGGTATTCAAGCTACACCACAAAGCTATTTTGAGGGAAAACATCGAAAGTATTGTGAGTTTTATCAACACCAAAATAACAAGGACCAAGATAATGATAACACAGGATATAAGACCAGTTGTATCTGACATACCATATCTGAACCACTACAAGTCAATACTTACTCAAATAGCATAACCTGATAAAAGCTGCTCCAGTATCAGGGCTAATAAACTTGGCTTAAACACGGAAGTTAATAGTTCAGATATGAGCGACTGTGTAAATCTTGAGTTTTAAATAAAATTATTACTCTGTAATTAAAAAATTAAATTTGCTCTCGTTTTTCTATATTACAATGATAATTTTCTTACGCTGGAAACCATTTTACCCACTCTATTAAATGAATATTCTTTTCACGTGAACGAAAGCTGTTAACATACATATATTATTTGATATGATCGCATTTCATTACAAATTAGAGATAATGGCAATAAAAGATAAATTGAACATAACTTCCGACCTCGCTTGAATTCCAACCACTTCGCAAGACCTCACCGTTCGATTACATTAATATTTAAAGTCTTCAGTCGGAGCCGTTTCCTCAAGGTTAAAACTTGGAACTTGACGACGATATTCCTTCCTTCACCCTTGCTTAAGAATTCCGATAGAAACCGAAAAAAGGATTTTCCCACGACCTTAAACCCGGCCGCTCTGAGTCCAGTCACGTCCTGGTGCACGCCCCCTCACCCCTCAGCGCCATCTAAATATTAAAGGGACACATTTTTCGATCTGCCTAAAGGGCTCTCTGATGACAAAATTAATGGATGCGAAAATATTTTTCTTTCGCTACGGACGACCCGGCCGACTTTCCGAATGTCTCTTCGCCCCCCCTCCCCCCTCATTTTTCCCGATCCTTTCAGAAGCCTTCACCCCTTTTAACACCACCATTGGAATTGCGTGGGTCAATAGTATAGTTCAGGAAAATGTCCACTGTTACTGGACTGGGCTTTTTCACTTTTCAAGGGCCGCTAGTTTACGATGCCCTGAAAAAGACGGAGGGTTATGCAATTATTTGCCTTTCTTCGGGTACACATCCTTTTTGTTTGGGTTGTAAATTCAATATTTAAACGGACGAATCAATTTTAATAGTTAACGTTTCCGTCAAAACAGATTTTTTTGTGTTTTCCAGTAAATGAGGTGTTTATTATATATTATATAAATAATATTATCTGTTTCATTGTATACTTGGTATGATTATATATAAATGTCGACTTTTTGAAGTTAAATTATACTTTTTTAAAAACATTTATTTATTTAAGTGAATCATTTATCATTTGTTATTAATTTTAATCACAACAAATTAATGTCAATTTTTTAATATTTTAAGACTTCTTTAATGTCTATTATTTGAAAACATGTGTTATATATTTGCTTTTCATAACATAATTGGAACATAAATTGATAGTCATGGTGGACCCTTTTTGATAACCTAATAATCAATCAGTACTGAAAGCATACTTATTTAACTGATATGCAAGGACGCCTTGGATTATTATGCTTCGCTTCACTTGAATATCTTAACATATCAGTTTATAGTGAACAGTGCCATCGTGACCTAAACCCACTATTACTACAGTTTCGCTTTAAATCGTCCGAATAATTTCTTTCTTTTTTTAAGTCTTCGCTATACACTTGAGTAACTCCATTCATTTATGATTTTTTGAGTCAACATGTGCCAGAATTCATTGCCATTCATGTTATTATGTTATTATTACACATTTAAGATGATTCCGATGAGATACATTCAAACAAATTTTAGTAGCATTTAAACAGCGCCACATAGAAATGCTACTACATGTTTTTTTTCCCAAGAAAAACCTCTTTTGCTCTATTTTTTTATTTATGCTTTATAACTGACTATCATACTTTAAGTTAATTTCATTACTTTAATGTTTTTATGCCAAAACCAATTTTATAAAGAAAGAAATAAACCTACAACTTTGCCAATTTAACTTGTTTCTTCAATACTGAACTTTATTTAGTGGAATGCTTGACGCAGCTACTGCTACTCCATTAAATTTGGGAATATGGCTGATCGGGCAGCCGTTATTCGGCACGAGGGCCCGGCGATTCTATTGATTTGCGAACCTGAGTTAACACACAACTGAATACTGTTGTATGGGGGCAAAAGTTATGACTGTAGCTACGGATGAGGCCGTTTCAGCCTGGGAAAAGGGGGGGGGGGGAGCTTAGCGGTGACGCGGTGCTAAGCTCCCAGCATGTCGACCAGCTCGCGAACAAGCGCGTTTTCAGAAGAACTTGAGCTGAGTTGTTGTTTGTGGAATGATTGAGATATGAAGTGTCAGTTTGCCTATGAATTTGATTATTTCTGACAAACCATGGAGCGTTTAATATTCTCCTGAGGAGCAGCTTATTTTGGATAACTTGAAGCCATTTGACCTGGTTGGGTGTAACAAACTTGAAGTAGACATAAGATCCGTAGAGGAGTACGGACCGAATTAACATGTTGTATGGCATCTTAAGCATTTGATGGAGATGGGAAGTCTGCTAGAAAGGCAGATCAGAGAAGGTGGCAGGTTTGCTATCCCCGAACCTTTTTGGATTGCTTTCTGGATTTGGGAATGTCCACCGAACCGCCGGTCGAAGTGAAGACCTAGGTAGGTGACGTTATCCAGCCATGGAATTATTGCGGTGTCGATCTTAAGTTGCGACACACGCAGTGCGTAATGCTTCTTATGGAAAATGATGGCCTGGGTTTTCAGGGGGTTGATTTGCAACCTCCAGAATTTGAACCATTTGACCGATCGATTTGTTTACGACTGGAAAGTGATTCCCTGATCTTGACCTGGAAAGACCTTTCCGAGAGATAGGACTTGATGAGAGCGGTTAGGTCTTCTGGGAGGCCTAACCGCACGCACTTTGCGATCAATCCATCATGCCAGAGCTTGTCGAAGGCTTTGGCTAGGTCCAGAAGAACTGCTCCAAGGTTTTTACGTTGATCAAGAGCGTGATGGATGTGTGCGGCCAGACGGGTAGCCTGATGGACGGACGAGTGGTGAGCACGAAAGCCGAATTGTTCATCAGGAATGATGTCTTGAACTTTATTCTGCAAATGCCACTGAGATAGCCATTTTGGGTGTCCCATCTGTTAATACTTGATATTTGCCTCATGAAATATAGTTTTATATCACCATCATATCGGATGCCTGTTGAGTGGTGAAAAAGGAAACTTATTTAATTCAACTTTACAATAGTACTATAATTTGAAAATATGGGTTAGGGAATATATAAATTTCGAACAGGAATCAATGCTATCGATAATATCTGGTTATTTGGGCGAACAATTGAACTAAGTGATTTTGTATAAGGAGACTACACTAAAGAGTTTTGATGAAATCGAAAGAAATGATTTTGCCGAGTCACTAAATATCTTCCCCTATGTATTGATTCCGGTAGTTTTTTAGCAGGATTCAGTCATATGAGTTATTAAGAGTATAGAATTGAATTACTGACTTGTTCAAATTCAGAGAACTTATGAGAAGCAGTTTCTTTCCAATTTCAACAAAAATTCGACATAACCACTTTTACAAATTTGCGAAGCTTCTCCAACCTTAGACTATGATCTCTTTCGCGCATTATGGCCCTGTCCAACTACAAAAATAAGACGCTGAATTTTTCATTGTTAATTTATGCGGAACCCAAGGATCCGCCTTCTTTCCATATCCGAATTTATATAAATGGCTCAAAACTGTTACATGGTCTATGTTAAATTCCGTAGCAGCTTTATGACGTGATATATGTCGAACCATCTCGTAATGTTTTAAAGTTTCTTCAGGTTTATCAAAAATCATTCGGCTGAGATGTGTAGCATCTAATTCTGATATTTTATTATGGGAACTTAAGCACTCATCATAAAATTGATAATGAGTAATGAAGCTCATTTTCTTCACAATGGTTACGTCGATAAACAGAACAGTCTGCTAGTCTCCGGATTTAACAGCGCTAGTCTTTAACTTATGAGTTTTTTTATAATCAAAGGTTTGTGTGAATAATCCTCAAACGATTCAACATCTTAAACACAATATCCGTCAAGAAATTGAAGAACTTCAGCCTCAGATGTTGCAGGATGTCATGAAAAATGCCTTAAAAATTCGAAAGGTGCATAGCAAATCGCGGTCACCATTATTTGAGCAAAGTTATGGGCAATCAAGATGGTAGTGGGACTTTTGCTCCAAGTTATATTTCACTCTTTTTCGAATGCAATAAAGGCAATATATGTTGAAAATAAGTTTTGGAATCTCTATTTTCAAGACGCATTAATATTTTTGATTGAATTAACTTCACGTTACTTTTATATCTAGAATTTGCTACTGACTTTTACTTTTTAAATGCTACATATATATGACGAATATGACATTCACAAGTAGTACTGTTGCTATTAAAATCTGAAATTACGTCTTCTCGACCTGTTTCTCAACGAAAGATATTAACATTTTGTAGTAATTATTAATTTGACTCGTTTGGACTATATTTTAAACTAGTTAGGACTAGTTTTCCTTCTGTTACGAAAAACTAGAAATTGCGCATTCATAAATGTTAAGATAACAAGGCAGAACAATTTCAAGAATTCTTCAGTACGCTAGGTAATAGATTTATAGCCGGAGGAGATTATAATGTAAAACATTTAATGTGGGGTTCAATAGTAATAACCTCAAAAGTTAGATAACTGCTAAAAGCAATAAGGACAGATAACTTACAACATAACTCTACTAGTGAACCAACATATTGGCTTTCAGACTCTGTGCCGCCTTCAGTGTCAGGCAGAATCATGTTTCGACCTGTCTTCTGATCATTCACCAATAATGGTAACAAATTCTTTAAAAATTACCATAAAAGATAAACCTCCTTCTCTGTGCAATAATAGAACTAACTGGCCCTCACTTAGAGAAAACTTAGACCGAAACATCTCTCTAAACTTACCGATACAAACTGAAATGTATATTGAAATAGCAGCAAAAAATCTTACAAAAAATATACAGGAGGCAGCATATTCCGCGACTCCTAATAGTGAAACATTTCCAAGAAAAAATACACATATATCATGTACAATACAGAAAAAGATAGCAGAAAAAAGAAAGTTACGACGAAATTGGCAACAGCAAAAGACTGAAGAGAATAAAAGAAAATTTAATAGGGCAATAAAAGAGCTGAGAGATCTAATCCAAATTGAACAAAACCAAGGCATTCAAGAATACCTAGAAAACTTGACATCAACTGAGGCTACAGACTATTCGTTGTGGAAAGCAACAAAAAAGCTCAGGAGATCCCAGCAGCATAACCCACCTATTAAAACAAACGAAAATAATTGGACGAGAAGCAATAAAGAGAAGGCCGACATTTTCTCAAAACACTTAAAAAAATGTTTTTAAACCTTTCCAGTCTCAGCTACATAAAGATGAGGAAAATAAAATTACTAGTTTTCTAGATTCACCATTTGAAATGAATTTACCGCACGAGAAATTAGCGGTCAAAAAAGTTCAACAAACAATAATGAGAGAGATTAATATTAAAAAAGCTCCTGGTTATGACTTAATTACTGGCAAAATTTTAAAAAAACTATCAGAAAGGGGTATAAAACTATTAACATTTATATTTAATGCTATGCTACGAATTAATTACTTCCCTAGTATCTGGAAAGTAGCTAAAATATTAATGATTCTTAAACCAGAAAAAATACCAGAAGATGTGACCTCCTACCGACCTATAAGTTTATTACCAATAATCTCGAAAGTTTTCGAGAAATTATACATAAAAACTTAAACTATATAATAGAAAAAAGAAAAATTATTCCGGAACATCAGTTTGGCTTTCGCAATAAGCATGGGACTATAGAACAAGTGCACAGACTTGTAAACAAAATAAACACGGACCTAAATGCCAAAAGATATTGTTCGACTGCTTTTCTAGACATATCTCAGGCTTTTGACAAAGTATGGCATACGGGCTTGCAGGTTAAACTAAAGAAACTTCTCCCTCATCCGAACTATCAGTTACTAAAATCATATCTCACTGATAGACATTTTATTGTAAAACAAGGCGATGAACATACCGAATTAAATCCCATATATTCAGGAGTTCCGCGAGGTAGTGTACTGGGTCCAGTACTGTATCTTCTGTATCCGGCTGATCTGCCCACCACAAAAATAACTACTGTGGCAACATATACAGACGATACAGAAATCTCAGCATCCCTTGAAGATCCAGTCACAGCATCAATAAACCTACAAACCCACCTGGAGCAAGTACAATTATGGTTGAAGACATGGCGCATTAAAGCCAATGAAACAACATCCACGAATATAACATTTATCCTGCGTAGAAGAACATGTTCATCAGTGAATATTGATTTCACAATTTGAATTCTGTGTATCTTCCAAATTATAGACCTTGTAAGATAACAGGAAAACAAGTCATACATTAATGACGCAATATGTACCGTGTCACTGTTCAAGTCAAACTACTAAATTGTTAAACTATAATTTATGAAAACACTTGTCGATACCTTCTTCTGTATCTGACTGAGTTCATCCAAATCGTTGGTGTTATTGTAGACAATAGCTTGTTCCAACCTGTTGTTCATTCTCTACCTTCTCAACAGGCCTCTAAACATGCAATGTTACGGGCGAAGGTATAATACTCTATGACCATATCATTGTCTATCTTTCTTCAGGCTTTTTTCTAAACCAAAGTAAATTACACGAAACGAAAACTTTTATAACATCCTGAATTTTCTGAAAATACTTCCGAGATTAACAGTTTACTCTAAATAGAGGCAACGTAAAGATGATCTTGATTCGTCATCCGGTTCGATTGTGGACGGTATCGTTTTGGTAAATATAGCATTATATTGTCGTTCACTTTAAGAGCAATTTTAGTCACAATGCCCATACTAATATTCAGTGCTGCAGAAACACGCTTAGAAATATCTTTCTATTAAAACCGAAGCAAATTTAGTACGTGCTTCTTTAAGGCATTTTACTGACAGGACCTCCATTATTTCGTTCCTGTTCCAAGTAACTGATTAAAGACACAATCTGTTTCTAACTCTGACTATTACTATTTATTAGTGTCGATATTTTCAATTAACAATATCTAACAGCGATTTAAAATTCGGTTATATCTTATATCAGACGTATCAGACAACAATGTAATTCTTTTCAACTAGAATGAAATAAAAAGAAAATATACAATCTGATTTTAAAACTAATTTACTATCTATAATAGATGTCGTGATGACCTTTTGTAGTTTTTAGAAAATATATATTAATGGATAGAATAATGTTACAAGATTTTAAATGTAATTAAAACAATATAATTACAACTCACAATGAACAACCCTTTGTCGTTTGCGGCCTAAAACGTTTGGGTTTAATATATAATATCTATAATCTATCTATAATTATTTTATTAGATAACCTTTAAAACATACCAAATTAAATGGATTTCACTGTACATATTCATTATAATTATAGTAATGATTTCTAGTTGGTATTTTCGCAATGTTATTTTTGTGGTATCTAATTAGCTGCAAAGCCGTTGAACTTCCATCGTACCGTATCTACTATCATTACATCACCGCAAATTATCATTCATTTATCAATTACCATAGAGTTTGCACCAGTTGTATAAAGTAAACCAGAATGAGATTGTACTAAATCCTAATTTACTTGAATGTTGGAACTGTAACTTTACATATAATTTATTTTGTGTGAATGATTTAATTATTACAATTATAAAATATTTATTGCTGTTTACTCATAAATTGTTTTACTAGTTATTTTCCTTATAGGATTCCTATAATAGAATTTTAATATACTAATATCAATTAATTTGAAATAACTTCAACAAACATGAATACATTTATATGATACTATGTAGTGAAAATAACTGATAAAAATCAATAAAAGAAAATGATTACAAGCAAATAAATTATGTTTCTCATTCAATAGGTTTGCTCAAGAAAAGCCAAGAGCATCGAAATCCGTCAAATTCTCATTTATATGTCACGTTATTGTTTTGACCGATTTAACCAAGGAGCTTTCGTTTATTTACAAAAATTTCAAATGTGATTTCCACGGATCTCACCATACTCGGATCTAGCTTCCAATAACTTTTGTAAATTTTTAGTATTATAATTAAATGTCTCAGCAGACGACTTTTCCTGTCAAACATACAAGAAAAGTTCATATACCACCAAAAAGAGATTGTGTTTAAAAATCTACCAAAACATGTTTGTTTCTCTGCTTTCCTTTTTGTTTTCTGAACATTTATTGTCAATATTATCAATATTGCCAATTTTACGAAAAATTAAACTGTTATATGTTTGCATATATTCTGATCATTATTTCCCTTTAAAAAGGCCTTAATAAGCGGTACATTTTTTACAATATATTATTTTCTATCATTTTCTGTAACATTTTCACATATTTTTGGAGACATGACGATGTTGTATTGAAAGAAGGAAATTGGTTGGGCGGCGATCCAATCATCGATTCGTTTTCGTACTTCACTAGCCCGTCGAAACAGCGTGGTCGCCAAGCTATATTGCATTGATATGGAAAAGTGGTAATCAGAAAGCACTGTAAAACGTCTGCTGAAACTCTGGGTGCTATATAATTTCCCGTTCTAGCTACAATAATGCCTCCTTCACAATTCTGTCAACATGTGGACGATCTTCCACTAAAAGACGTTATGGCCATGAATATTCTGCTTCGGTGTCGATGTGGATGGTTATTTTGGACTATAGTCTTAGGTTATAACCTAAGACTCTTGAAATTTTTGTAGAAAATCCGCTTTTCATCTCCAGTCACAATACATTACAGAAGATTCGTTTTGTCTGACAAGGAATGAAAGTGCGGTGTTGAATCGGTTCGAAGTAGTATTTTCAATCAATTCATTGGTAATTAATTCATTGGTAATAAACACTTAATTCGTAAACTGCTAAGTTGTCTAACAAACTTTTAAGGGTTTGAGCTGGATTATGTGCGGTAAGTCCTGTAATGCATTACCTTCAAAATTGTTTTGGTCCTCCAGGTCGTTCTCTATTACTAACATCAATATCACCACTTTTAAATAATTGAAACAATTACCAGCAATTATCAATCAACGAATTTACATTTCTAGAAAAGGTTTGATATGCTTCGACAGCTGATTAAACAGATATGTTAACAGATACGTTGTTTTAATTGATACTTCCCATATTAACCAATAGATATATCTGATCAAAATACAAGCAAGCACTTAATTATCAAGTAAATTACTTCTGAAAGACATATATTTGTTTTACAATTGTATTTATTGTTTATAATATAATTGTTTTAAAGAGATATATATTTATTATAATCACAATATTACGGTCACAAATTCTGATTAATGATAGCAGATTTTCTTCGAGAAACATTTTATACATTGAAAAATTCCATCAATGAAACGTCATACCTCCACGTGCACTCATTAACATTATTGAGACATTCTTTATAATATTCACTATGTAGATCTATAATATCAAAAAATTCTACTGAGCAATATGATAATATGATGTGATTATATAAATAAATATTAGAAATAATTGAAGGTCTTCAAACAAATTGTTACAAACAACAACCTCCAGAACTATCTGTCAACAATAACACTCACAGTGAATGTTTGACTGTGGAAAGCAACTATAACCATCAGTAAACCTAAAGAAAAAGAAAGAAAGAAACCTATAGAAAACATGGAAGGGTGGATAAGACCAAATAAGGAAATAGGAGCCAATACCTTTGCTGACTAACTAAGTAATGTGGCATTACATTTTTAACCGTTCTCGGTGTCTGACGGGGAACACATATCCTATATAAAAGAATACATTAAATCCCATTCGTAAATATATTTCCCGTTGAACAGCGTCCATCCTAAAGAGGTTCTGAGAGAAATAAGAACTCTCAAGGGAAGAAAAGCACCAGGCTACGATCTTGATGACGAATCTCTTTTGAAACATCTACCACACAAGGGGATCATGATCAGATGATCATAACAAAGCAAAATTGCCAAAAAAATATAAACAGAATGAAGGACACATAAACAACATAATCTCGAGTCACCAACTTGGATTCCGAGAGGATCATGGAGAGGATCATCATCGATCAAGTACTGTCTGAAAAATGTATTATAATTTTTTGGTGCCTTTTTGTACAAGTCAAGCCTTTAGCCAAGTCTGGTATTATGGACTGTCATACTAACTGAAAAAGGCGCTTCCACATATATATTACAACATAGTCTCATCTTACTTCAATTGAATGAGATTCATGATTAGGTGTAACGCATTAAATATTCTGGTCAGGGAAGCATACTGGGACTGGGATGATACTGCCGCCCTCTCAGTGTATTCTGATCCAAAATTTTCTTTTATTCAACTCCAATACCATCTAAATAAAATATAAAAATGCTTTAACGAATGAAGAATAAAAGCAAACCAAAGTAAGTGCAGTCATGTTACTTATACTTTGAGCATAGAAACCTGTCCATCCGTAAAATTATTTAACAAAAACATTCCACAATATGAATATGCAAACTACTTGGGCCTTTACTTGGCTAAAACTAGACACTTGGTTCCGTGGCGTGAATTGATTAACAGGTTGCCACCCCTATATAAGCAATAAAAGCAATATGATGGTATTCAAATCAATTAACGTATCTGAACATATGGTATTCAACTATGAGGCACAGCAAGCATCAGCAATATTGAAATATTGGAAAGATTTTAGAGCCAGGCTTTTATGATTATGCTCAATATCCCTCAAAGGATGGGCAGCAGGTACTGTATGTACCTACATCTCGGTGTGCCAACAGTAAAGCAAGAGAGAAGTCAGTACAGCATAAAATGTCAGACAAGACCTGCGCGACATACCAACGAGCTGGCGTTAGAGCTGAGTGGAATAACCGCACGTGAGGCCCAAAAGCATGCGCCCACAGATTGAAGCATTGTAATTAAAGAAAAATACAACAAACAAATAGTTTTGAAGATGGATAACATAGTGGAATATTGTTCTAAAAGATGACGCAGAACAGAGTAGGAAAAATGATATGATGATTTTTTAGGTCCATCTGCCCATATCTTCATAGAATGCTACTTTCTTTCTTAAATATTTTTTTTAATTCTACATGAAGCAATTTTGTTCCATGTAAAAATATATACGTTTCATTTAATATATCATATATTAATTTATTTTCATTTATTTTTCATTTAATATATCATACTTCATAATTTTTGACATTTCCGTCATAAATATACAGAAATGTTAGATACGAATTACGAAATACGAAATTAAATTTCATCCATAGCTACGATAAAGACAAAATAAAATTTTAAACTAAATTATAATTCAGGAATATAAAGCAACTGAAGCTGGAACCGATCGACAACACACAGTCATGTAATTCTATACTTCTGCTATGGTTGTATCTCTTTTTATTTTAACAAACTGAGAATATTCTCCTCAGGCTTTTATTAAAAATGTAAATAGTAAATATATATAACAAGTAAATTTGAATTTTCTTCTTTCTTAACTAAGATGCTTCTTGAAATATACAAAATTGAAACAATTCACAGAAGTTTTAATGAAAAGCAAACTTATATACCAAATAATGATTCTGCATTAGTTAAGTCTCCATTAACTGTGGAGATGTGGCAATATTAATTAATATAAATCTGTTAATGAATATAAAATAATATTTAACTCGTATCAAGAAATTCGGCGACTTGAGAATTTAGTTTACGCTTTATAACTCAAGTCTTTTCAACTTGATGGAGGAATAGTGGAAAGCGAGACTTCGGGTTCAAGTTTGGTGCGTCGACAGTCGAAAGAAAAATATTTTCGAAATATCTTCTGCGACCGTTTTCAGTTGGGGGTTTGTTGTGAATAGAGAGACGATCCTCTGGAGGGATGATAGATATTGGTTTTTGATTTCCTCAAGGATACATGACAAAATGAATGTATAAAACTATATTGATTTTTCTTACGACTATTCGGTATAGTTAAAGCGAAGTGGATATCTTCGCATCCCACTTTTTTTCTGACGTTAACTTCAGTAAAAAGTTATTATTCCCTATATCCCATAGTTATAATTTCAGTTTATAACATACAAAGTTTATAGAGGAAAAGTTCAAATCTCAATGTGTAGTTAATTTCAATAAAGCGAGAGTAAATGCGGAAACGTTTTTGGTTTTATTTTTTGTACAAGATACACTCCAAATGTTTTCTTTCTCATTCTTACCAAAACTGTAAGTAACAAGGAGCACCGGATACATATATTTAGACTAAAAATACCTTTAAAGTCTTTGATGATTTGATCTTTGCCATATATCTTTAAATCTAATAATATATCTTTGCTGATTCTGCTGTATAAATATATACTATTCAGGTATTAGTTAGATAAAATTTTTAATTTAATACAATCTGAAATATGGCCATTCATATTACATATACTGCAGACGAAGGTACTATCATAGTTATTGTACCTGATGAATTAGAGATTCCGAAAAAATATCGATATATAGATATATCGACAGTTTTGTAAGCTGGTATTATTCAATAATTTTTCAAAAAAATTAAATATATTTACTAAACATTATAAAAAACCATTTAATGTTTTTAATAAACGTTCTAAATTGGTACTTAATATTACAGGTTTTATTTTTGGTACTTAATTGTACATGTAAAAAATGTTTTAATTTTTTTTTTAAATCAGTAGAACGATATATCGAAATATCGATATTTTTCTCGGTGTCCGACAACCCTATCCTAAATACTACATCACAATAAACTATTATTAGGTACTTGCATGCACTCTGATGATTTTCTCACTTTGAAAAGGTATTTATTGAGTAAAATTGGTAAAATAGACCTAGCTCCAACTTTTTCCCTCCTTTCTGGCAACATGGCGATACCGTTTCGAGAAAAATATGTTAATTTGTCAGCAACCTAAAGCCATGATGCATCGATTTGAACAAGTGATTGTGGTAAGTGACAATTATTGCCATTGATCTCAAAAGTACTACTTTGAAATGGTTGAAACCAAAACTGATATCAGTATATGATGGAGCAACTGATATCAGCCTCACCATAAATTCTTATTTCAAAATGCTTTCTACAATTCTGTCTTCAAATCCTTTCTTCTCAATGCTATTAGCAATTCTTTCTTCAATTCCTCTAACAATCAATGCTTTTAGCAATACTGGTTTTAAATGCTGTTAACAATACTTTTCTTTATATATACCTCTCGTTGTCGATGCACCCTGTTTTATTGCTGAAGCTCCTCCTTCGGGTCCTTGATGTTGGTGGACTAGGCTGGTTCAAGGAATCTTTTTCTGTATCCCGATCTGTTCAGAATATCAGGGTGGGAAATTCTTCCAGCTAGGAACTTCTCACGCCCATAGAACACGTGCGTTTCGAACTCTTAAAATATTCTCGAATATTCCACGATTTCGGATCTTTTTGATATTTATGATTAGAAGCGCCATAAGGAGTCCTCTACCAGATCTAACTTCTGATACATTTTGTCCAGCTTCGGTACTTGAACCACCATTATCCGAAACATTCGACAACGAGCCGATAGGATATTCTTTTTGTTGAACGCGTGTGTTTTGTACACTCGATGCTCTTCTTTGTTGACATAGATTCACCAGATATTCGATACAATACCAATGTTTTATGTCGTCTCAAGTCATAATTATTTTTCCATGTCATAAATGTTACACAACTCAGATATATGGTCTAATAAATTAGAGCACTAAACCATAGAAAATAAAAAATACTACAATTTACATAAACTTAAATTTAAATGGCTGCACAATTATAAATAATTAAATTTGCGACGTAATAATCTAATAAAGACAGATTTGTAATAGAGCTAATTACATAATAGAGACAAGAACGTGTAATGATAGGACACAATGCTAACAAGACTGAATTTAACTCTTTGTTTTACAGATGTTCAGTGGATCCATATCTCTTCGAGAACTTCAACACCGTAGACGGAGATCACCTGGTGGCCAAATTCCGCGCCTTCAAGTTCCCGGACTCTACGTACGTTCAGTTCAAAGGCACCGTTAACGTCTGCCTGGACAAATGCAAAGGGGTAAGTGCTTTCGGTGTTTTCCAACCCCCGATCAGAAAGCAAATATCCAGATTTACCGCCGGAACGGCGGGGACGATAGGTTAGGGGGACTTTTATTTGATCCCATCGTTGTTTATCAGCTTGTACCGTACGGTAATTTTCCTACGAACAAAAGGAGAATGCCTCGAGCGCGAACGCGTCCTTCTCCCGTCCTGCCAACCACCTCCCGCCTCTCCTCTCGTCCCGCTCGCCCACTCCCACTTTTGAGCCTTTTCAATAATTTAAGGTTTTATTAAAGCCGAAATATGTTCGCTCGTCGTCGAGCAAATAAAACGTCTGAAAACCATTTCGTATGCGAGGGGAACAGGACGATGATGATGATTGATAAAAAGATCACATCAAAGGACACGATACCGGAAAGGTTGAATGCCGTTATATTCGATGAATTTATAAAAGTCGACTTTTGTTAAATGTTAAGGTATGCGTTGTTTATCTCTTGTTTGGAAGAGGCAATATATAAGGCGGAAATAAAGGAACAGAGAGACTGGTGCCGTAAATAAATAGAATTTTAGACAAAACATTCTTTAATGTAAGTTTAATTATAAAATATAAGGTATCTTCAAAGCAATATAACGAAGTAGCTGTGAAACTATTATTTATTGAGTGTATTAGGTTGTATCGTATATTGCTGATTTCTTTATTTTCACCTAGTTTTGAACTATTGAAATGATCAAACAAAAAAGTTTCAAGAACATTGAACGACAAGTCAATACGATCTTGGCATAGAACAATCTACGATGATAAAACATAAACAGTAGACTCAACGTTTTGAACTCCGAAATGATTCGGAATACCAGATCTCAAGTGACCTTATGGTGAGTAGAGTTGAACGAAGCGAACGTTCGGGGCCTGCATGAACACTTGCGCGAGAGATTCGGCATGTATTCGATGAAAAACTCTCCGTTCGCGGTGATCGAAATCAATTCGTAGGCTGTTCGGATCTTCTCGAAAAGTTTCGGTCTCCAAAAATCATATGATGGTTTTCATCGTTTGGTTCTGAATCCTTGTATTCTATTGTTTTAACCATACTTTTCACAATGGCATCCCAAAATTAAATGTCTTGTGAATCATTTTTCGACGGTACGTGTAGTGCTCTTTTCCTAAAAAGCAATGTTTATTGCTGAAATAATATGTACCGTATAATCGTTTTTGAAAAATTATCAAATTGGATGGCCAGTAACATAATAAACAAAGTTATGATAAGGAAGAAAATACGAATGATAGTGAAATTCAACTCGTTTAAAGTTTAAGGTAAGAATATAACATAAAACTATTATGTTTATACGGCTTTAATATTCTACTTATATATTTGTAAAGAGAGTTCAAACATTTACAATTCTGTAATTATTAAAAAATTATCCAAAATCACCAGAAGATATATGCAGTCCCAAGAGAAAAGAATGTATATATGTAAATTTCACTATGCGGTAGATATAATAAAACCTTAAATTATATATGGAGTCATCAGGAAATTCATCCGTCAATGACAGGAATTATATAAACAGGTATGAATTTGTATTTACTATATAATGTTTTTTATATATATTTTATTACTATTTTGAAGGTGAAATATTTGTTAACTGGGTTTAAATTACTTCAGACACGATGGCTAAGTAGTATCAAAAAATAAGAGCTGAAAAGTGCAAGATGATTTGGATGGAAGAGCCACATTCCTTATAAGATGATATGCTTTTTATCTTTTCAAATCATAAAGTAAAAAATAAACTTGCTATCAAGCATATTTGAGAGACATCTTGGAAAAAACGAAGGTGTATCACTTTGAAACTAGTGATACATCCGTTGTCTAAAAAATAGTATAGCTAAGTGACTCTTTTCTCTAAAACTACTGTATTTAATGAGTTTTATTATATATTTTAAGTTGAAGATATGGTTCTTCTTGGAAAGAAGCTAAGAAAATTGATTGTTGAGTATAGTGCGTTTAATGGCTAGTTATTTTGTGTTTTATTACTTATTAGTTGATTATTTTATATGAGATTATTATCAAACATCTTTTCTCTCAGCTGTGAAATACTTTTGTGAAATATTAGTTCGGATTCCTGCAAGTAAAATATAAATATTTAAATTTCTCGTGTTTTTATGTAATTATATGTATTATTATTGATCACTGATAGATATAAAACACATATTTATCATTCAAAGACATCTTTATAGTAATAATTAAATTACAAGAAAAAACAGGGTTATTTTTTCGAAACCAAAACATATGTCATTCATATTCCCGCCTATTTTTCTCACGTTCGCTCAAATTTGTTAGCCCGATCCGCGGTACCTGGTTCGCTTCGGCGTCAAGCGCTGAAAGTTTTGCGGCGAACAATGGAACTAAGCAAAGTGCATGCATAGTACGACTTTGAACCAATTTTGAACCTGTTCATCACGAATGTTCGCCGAATCCAGTTCTGCTCATGCACAATTTCAATTTTCTCTCCACATTCGTCCCGAATGCTCAGGTCTGTACTCACCATTAGATTCGGCCTTGTAACATATACGAATTTTAACAAAGTTGAACTGCTTCTAATACATGCACATTAATTTGCAATGCTCTTGATATCTCATTTTGTCTGCCGGAATGTGTGTTGATGCGTCTTGAATAGCCTCGAAGCGTTGAAGATATAAAAAATCTATTTTAAAACAGTTGAAATAAATTTAAAAAATTAAGAACTTGGAATATAAATATTCACTTAAATCATAAAGCACCATGAATCTTGGAGAAGCTCTAACTCACACGACATATTCACTTGGCCCTATATGAGATAAGAAGTTCAAAACGTTGAACTATGATCGAAGACCGTATGAAAGCGAAACCTGCAAGTGTTCTTTGCGATTGTATTCGTATTCATCTAATATGAATTCGTATGTATCTAATAGATAGAGCAAAGTCATCGAAAACAATCGAAAACATAATATTTTCGAGAGTTTCTTCAATTCAAATAACTCAGCAATTGTGAAAATCGAAAATTATGGAAAACAGCAATAAATTAATTGAAATACTGTTTCCTGCCATTTTGTTGATCTCCATGACGTCTTGTGGTTTACACAAAAGTCAATAGTTAATTCAGGAGAGCTTATCCACATCAACAACGAAGTGGGATATTTATCGCAATGAAATAATCTTCAAAAGTACATTAACATCAATTCGACAAATTTAATAACTCATTATTGCAATAAAAGCCAGCATTAACAAGTAACAGACACATAATCCTCTGAATATTTGATAACCGCATAACATCACTCGGTCATCTTTTCAAGATTTGTAAAGAAAGGGAAAAAGGAATAGGAATAGGAATTGGCTAAGAAGTTTCGAGGATTGCACAAATGCATGCAGCGTAGCTCAGCTAACACACAGCTTCGAAATGTTGAATAAATATTGAATAAAATTAATGGATAATTCGATTGTTATCAAGCAAACATCGTTCTGTTTATAATGTATCACCATGCTACCAGACAAATGTGAAAAAGTTGCTGAAAATTATTGGAAAACATTTTAATTAATATATATTATGCCAATTTTGCTCATTAGATGCTTTTTTAATTAAATTTCTAAGAGTATTTGATAGAATTTGGGAACATATTTGTTTACATTAAACAACCAAAGTACTGAATGTTGGAAATGTAAATTGGAGCTCTATGGCTAACGCCTATATGAATAACTACAACAATTAAAAAAAACTGTTATTTTATATATAAAAATGCCAAACCCATCCTATTTGAAAGTTAGATTAGGTTAACATTTATTTACGTTGTACTGTACACTAATTACTATAGCAATAGATATCGTTGACCAAAATGCATGCAAGAACCTAAACATTACTTATGAGTTTTGACTTTTACATAATATATATGCTCAATATACCTCTACATGTATATTCAATTAATCCAAGTTATAAAAAATATACGTTAACAGATTCTTTAAACTGGAAATTATATTGTAAATATCTGCTATCAATTTAACATAACAGGGCAGCAAGGATCTTAAAATATTCAGATCAATATAAGGGTAGTAAAACATTGCAACAATCTTAATATTTTCTTGAAGATCACATTTTAAATACTCCGAGCATGCAAAGTGTGACAGTATGACCAACAGTTGATAACTAATAAAACACCGGAGTTTGCCTTGCGTTAGGTATGCTAGCATTTGTTTATATTAGGTTTATGAAAATATGCAATATATTTCAAGTTTGACATTAATTGAGCGGTTGGAAATTATGTTGTTATAGGTCTTGCGAAAACATAAAATTGACACTGTTGAAAGTGAAACGCATTTTTAGAAGAAAATCAATTTCAACTTTTCAACATTTCAATTAACGAAATTAGTTTATGGTTAGTAAAAGATTATTTAGATCATAATTGGTGATAACTTGGTGATGTTCATTTCAATTAATTGAAATGAAGTTAATATTAACAATCTGTCTCATATTTGAGCATCAAAGGGTTCATTATTGGTTCCACACTAATTAATAAAAACATCTCCACATATAATATCAATGCAAACCAAGCGTCATTATGCAATATGGAAGTAAACAGATAGGTATATAAAAACATAGGAAGCTAAAAGCGTAAATACAATTCGAACCGAAATAACTCACAAAGAGCTAGATGACTAATAGAATCAGTTTTATAACAGTTTGTTAAAACATATGGTTTATTATTCGTCGTAAAATTAATATAATGTAAAATTATTGTAAAAAAAGTTGCTCGTTAAAGTACTTGTTGCATTATAATGTCCAATGTCCTCAATTGTGACTTATTTACCAAAAACCACATTTTAATCATGGTATGTATTTCATTTAACCCCATGGAAGTTTTTCAAATAAACAATCAGAAATTGCTTGTTTGCTATAATGTCATGAATATCCATCATCTTAAAAACATATCCATAGAAATATAAGAGTACTGGTTGAACTAGAATTTTGTCTGGTTAAAGTTGTTTAGTTCGTAAAAAGAATAAAATTGTTGAAGAAAATAAATGTGTTTTGCGAAAATATTAAACCATTTGGTTGCAGTTTTTGTTTTAATCTTATTCGCTTTGGAACGTATCTAATCCATTGAAATTTTGATAGGATCTCCAAACCTGTATTATGATCATCGGTATAATTATAGATTTAGATTTAGATATTTTGCCGATTACCACCTGATTAAAAAATTATTTACTTGAATCCTTATAATTATGCTTATTGGTTAGAATTTAACATAGTCTGTTACAAGTATTTGTTATAACGTTAAAGATGTGTTCCATATTAGCCTTTATCTTAAAGTAGTTACTTTCTATTTTGATTTCATGTATGTTGTACATTTATATTAACAACATAAAAATTTTATTTTATTTTCAACGCACTAATATCCATTACATGTAATTTTAATATATGTAGAGATTAACATATATTTTTCATTTTTTTCTTCACTAAAAAAATTACTTCAAGGCATTTAAAACGACACAAAGTATAGTCCGATCTGTTTTATATTCCAATCTAAAGAAAAACTTTTTAAGGCTTTGATATTATCCGTCTCCATTAATTAACAACTTCAAGAAATTTAAGGGCAAGTTTAGTCAGTTTTTGTTGGACATACGTTTTCATTTTTTAATAAGTTGAATAAAATGTAAAAATATTGTAATAATATAAACACTTGCCTCTACTACTGGAAAGAGACATTTCTCGAACCTTACGAAACTTACCCAGGGATATTTTTACTTTATTAAAGTATTTTTACTGGATTAGTGACGTAGAAGATGAGCTATATGAACCAATACGTAATTCTCAATGAAGAAACCACAAGTTGCTTCGTGTTACAAACGATCCCAATCAGATTATCTGTATAGTTAAATAAATTATTCGAATTAACCAGACATTCCTATTGGTATTGCATATTACATTGCATGTAATTTTAATATATGTAGAGATTATGTTTCATTCATGTTATGGTTCCCATATGGACCGTTAATTGATATTTAATTGTTTAAGTTCCATTCGGATATCAATTAATAAACGATGTTCACCGCTAAATTCGAAACAATAAAGTCCAAAACGATAAGTTAATGAATATCCGTAGGCATATTAAAAAATATTTATTCACTGAAAAAACATCAAATTCAAATATGCGTCTGACCAACTTTATTTGAATAAAAAACACGGTTAGATAAAAGCCAATGGCGATGCAATAATCAAACTGTTATAACAATCGATTTTTAACTTTTTTTGTGACATTTCAGTGATACTTAATTACAATATCAAATCCAGGATTTTCGCTTGGCAGGGTAGGTTCGACGCATTGTTATATTAATGAAAATTATATTACAGTTAGCGTACCAATAATGGAATTTAATATAATTATTTACAGAATTCTACTCAAGACTATATAATTAGTACTATTTATTTCTACTACTCCTGATTTTCTTAATGAATATTAACTGTAATTATTGACTAACAAATATGTTTCATTAAAATATCAGAAGAAAGTACGTTTAGATATACAATAATATATATAATAATTTTACAAACAATTTATATATAATCTTAGATGAGATCTTTGAAAATCTTGTAGGCAATATTATTTAAATGACGTCAGCTTATATGTACATTTTAGTGTAGTTCAATTAATGATACATTAGTATCAGTCGTTATAATATTCTGGAGCTACCATAGGGCTATTTTCTTTTGAATCTATATCAAGAAAAAAGAGCCTTGGCACTGAATCACCAATCGCTCCATTTCTTTCTCCTCCGAATTACTCTTTAACCTACTCTACCAAATTTATAAGTATCAGAGTTCAACATGTACAGTAATATATACAATATGTCAACTTGGATAGAAACGTCGCAGTTCACATGTTCTTATAGGTTACCAAAAGCGACTTGCGATATAGACTAGAGTATATTCGATACCTAGGCCATAACTATAAGTAATATTACAACTATGAAAAACTCTTTGGTAATTTTCTTCGCAAATAGGAACGTCACTATCACTTCTGCAAATAGGAACGTCACTATCACTTCTACCGTAATTGATATAATACTATTAGTTTCATTGCATATATATATTTTAACTGATAAGATGTACATATGTCTCAGGTTTGTAAAACATTTTCCATAATAAGTACACACTTGATAACACCTCCAGGCATATGCCATATTGGTTTGGACAAGACTGTTGAATGAGTTCAACAAATTTCTTATAGACTTCTGTGAACCGGCTTGAAAACGTAGCGACCAGCTCCAAAATAACATGTATCAAAATTATACAAAACGATCTGAAAAATAGGGAACTAATTTCTAATCGCCCGAGACCATAAACGGTTGCAACCAGAAATATCGCCAATTGTGGCGAGATTTAGTTAAGAATATTCGAAGTCTTGTGACATCAACAGCAGCATACCAGTTAAGAAGGAAACTCTCATAAAGCACTGGCTATGGATTGATGATGATAACAATGATGACAACTCGACGATAATGTAATTGAAGATCTAATACTGTCATAGTATAAACTATGACAATAAACTTAGTTATGATTTGTAAAACAGATTTATTATTATCGTATTATATCAAACACATGCTGCAAACACATGCACAATTTAGAGAGGAATATTATGGTAGACACAATTGAAGTTCCTTATAAAATTATATGACACTAACAATTTTTCTTAAATATTTCTATATTTAATTACCATGCAATAAATATATTTCTTATAAAAGATCGAAACTTATTGATTTATTTTTATCTAATTTAAATATATTTAAATATATGAGGCATACTATGAAAAATGGTACTTTCAAAGAATATGCGTTTATAATCTAGTTAATATTGCTTATAAATAGCAATGTATTGATTAAACTTAAATTTAATAGCAAACTTTGGAATATGGAAATCGTTGGATAGTTCTGAAATAGATTTAGAATAGGTACCTAAGTTTTACCAATATACCATATATCGCCAATGAAAATATTATTAGATTTAATAAGACTGTGAACTCGCGTAATCTAAATTGATGATCTCAAAACGTTGCTATATTGCCGCATTAACTCTGAGTTTTAGTTCACTTTGATTGTGACACAACAACATTCTAATACGAATAAAAGAATAATAAAAAAAATGCAATGAAATATAATTTATTTTAATAATATAGTTTCGAGGAACTTAATCTACAACTATACTTTAATAATTATAGTCTTAATAGTTTGTAGGTTGGGGTTGTGTTTTATTATGTTTACATTTAGCTCTTTTCCACACCACCTATAAGGCAGTGTTCCAGGCGAATTTTTTATATAGTGGAATATCCTAGAGGCCTAATACACCTAGTTAAAAATTGTAAATTCAAATAATGCATTTTAATTTTATTAGAGAGCATATTTACTTTTTACGATTAATTTTTGTTTCCTGCGGTGCAGTGTTTTCTTGTAAACTAACACTAACACTTGTTGATGATTCGACCATATGTCATTTTCTTCTTCACTGTGTTTGAGCGGGTTAATGCAAACTGAAGATGTTATTGTAATGTGCTTCTTTCTAGATATTCAGATAGTTCTTGCTTATATATCCTTCTCGACCAGAACGTCTATTTTAATAATTATTTCCCACAACCAATTCTTATTTCTGACATGAAAAAATATATATCTGCAATGCATTATTAATAAGTGTTATGACCAGGAAAATCGAATCAATTGTTATTCCACCGTTTACCTGTTTCTATCAACTTCTGTTGCCTTAACACTTTTTATTATCATCTTGCCAAGCGTCGCCCAATGCCCCATTCTAAAATGTCCATGTCTCATCTAAATACACAAATTGAACTAATAATATGATTCTTGCTTGATTTTATTGTATGCTTTTAAAAATTGTATTCTTTTAAAAGCAATGTTTGGAAGTTCTATTCGACTTCTTCGTGGGTTATCTTTATACTCCTAAATCCTACAATATTTGAGGTATGTTCTACATCAACAAATTTCCTCTGAAATAACTGTATTAAATTATATTTTTATAAATTTCATAAATCTTGAATAGAACATTAAGGTATGTAACATAGACACTTTCTTTTCTTTTCTTTTCTTTTTTTGGGAAATTTTATTTATAGTGTCCATACTAATATTCAGTGCAGCTGTAACACAATGAAATATATTTCCAATAAAAATCCCGTCAGCTTGTTATTTAATAATATCTACACTTACCTCTGTAATGCATTTTACAGGTAAGAACAGACCCTCATTACCTCGTTCCTGTTGGAAGTTTTTGATTAGAAACGTAATTTTCAATCAGAGTAATTACAAATATTAAGCAACCATTTGAAATTTATCAAAACAAGTAAAGCACCAAAACAACGTTTGCCGGTTTTTAACCTTTTATCACTAATGTTTCGAAGACTTTTGACAACCAGACAACTTTTGCAGGCTGTTTCGGTTACATGTTCGAACGCATCAAACAGCATTGTGGCATTTTTAACTAGAATAAAATAAGAAAGGAAATATTGTCTGATCTTAATATGAATTTACAAATTGCGGCAGGCAATACATTAAACATCTTGATGACGTGAGTTCACTGTTATTTTGAATAAACTATACATGCAAGCGTCTCATAGTTTATTGCAATTTATAGAAGCACAAAGCCCTGATAGGTCCTAATTATATAAATAAATAACATATTTATCATGAAACCGCACGATAAAATTAGAATTAGTTATTCCGCTGAATTTCCTAGGGACCAAATTAACAAATGCATTTTAATCTTTTAATACAACGCCACCGTTCAACTCAGCGGCCGATTCGAATCGACGTGGAATTTAAAATTGCACGGGAAATTTAATGAAAAATAGTTTATTTATGTCATAGTTCGGACACGAACGGACGATTGAAATTTAATTGTTTACATTCTGTTCGGTTGCCGCTTAATCGTAACGTTCGCTGCCAAATTCAGAACGACCATTAAGCTAAAATTTTAATGAATATTGGCCGGCGGAATATACGCGACGATACAGCCCCATGTCAGCGGAATATTATCGAACGAAATGCCACAACACGCCCTCCGGAAAAATATTTATTCGCTGAAAAAAAGTACGCGTTCATGCTACAGAGAGACTGTATTTGCTTGAACATTACGGCTTGATGCAAGTTATATTGATCATAGTACTGAAAAATAATAATATCTAAAAATAAATGTAGCGATAAATACTGATCATTGATGATATTGAAAATAACAGGTCAATTAAGAAGTCCCCGGCCTACAATAGTAAAACACATTTTTTGGCAAAATTATTTTTTTTATTCGGCATAATTCTCTTCAAGGGTGATACACTTATACTTCGATACCATTTTTGTAGTACGATTTGTTATTTGCTTCAAAATAGGTCTCAGTTTCGGCGATCACCTCTTCATTCGACGAAAATTTCTTCCCAGCGAGCATTCTTTTAAAACCTGAGAACAGGAAATAGCCGCTGGGGGTGTGATCTGGAGAATACGTTGTCTTGTTGAAGCAGTACTTTTTTTTCTTCAAATGCGACTGTTTTTCGGCGATTTCGTCTTTTCGTCCTTCAAACAGTCCAGTAACGCTATGTAATAGTCGCTGTTGATGGTCCTTCCTTTTTCAAGGTAGTCAATGAAAATTTTTCATGCGCATCCCAGAATACAGACACCAAAACCTTGTCAGCCGACTATTGCGTTTTTCCACGCTTTGGAGCGGGTTCATCATGTACAGTCCACTCGGATGACTGTCGATTGGACTTCAGAGTGAA
The DNA here is from genome assembly GCF_030347505.1 of Rhynchophorus ferrugineus. Lineage (NCBI taxonomy): Eukaryota > Metazoa > Arthropoda > Insecta > Coleoptera > Curculionidae > Rhynchophorus > Rhynchophorus ferrugineus. Next base: position 43,163,725 of record NW_027472583.1, on the reverse strand, counting down.
ATGATGGAGCCATGTTTCATCCATTGTCACATATCGATGCAAAAACTTGTGTCTATTACGCTTGTTCAAAAGTGAGTTCGCGCGGCACCCACTTTGCACAGAGCTTTCTCATACCCAAATATTCGTGAATGATATGATGTACACGTTCAGTTGATATCTTTAGAGTGTCTGCTATTTCATTCAATTTCAATTTACGGTCATTCATTATCATTTTATGGATTTTTATAATTCTTTCGTCGTTAACAACCTCTTTTCGGCGTCCACTGCATTCACCGTCTTCGGTGGTCATTTCACCAGCTCTAGACTTAGCATACTAATCCTTGATAGTTAATCTTCCTGGAACAGTGTCCGGAAACTCGGCATCAAGCCAAGTTTTTGCTCAACTGTATTTTTTTCCCTCGTAAATATATTATATCATATTTTTTTTCACGATAACAAAAGTTGCTTCACTCAAAATGCTATAATTTACAAAGTAATAATCCGACAGCTGTCAAGTTTATACACGCATCTTTTTAGTATTAGGGCTAACTAAAAAAATATATGGATTTAATATTATATATTATATATATGGATTTTATATTATATCAGTTATCACGCCGGGGACTTTTCAAAAAACCTGTTAATTAATTTCTTTAATTTTAACCTAGTGTTCATCTGAGATAATCAATAACTAATTCTTTTGTTCACTGTTATGGTTTTATTTGTATTTTATATTCATGTCCCATTTATTTTTACCTGTGCTATTTATGAATCCGTATAATAGTCTCAATACCGTATAATCCCAAGCCAGAATCCCAATTCCCAATTGCTTCCCATTAACTTTTATTTTCCCTACATTTTCGCCCCTCTACACACTCTGTCCCAATACAGGAACGCAGGAGCTGCCTGCGGCTCCGCGGTCCGCCCGCACGCCAGCTCGGGACCCAGCAAGTCCTTCGACTGGGAGCATCCCGAACGAGCCACGACTTTGAGCATCACAGACAAACCTTCCCTTTTATTTACTTTCCTACTGCGGGTTTAAGGGCATCACCGCAAACCTATGGAACCTAAAAAGGTGTTTCCACTATTTGCTTATATATCCCCTGCTATTATTTTAGCTAATTTTCAATCGTCGTCATATATCTACTGTTTTGCAATAGAATTATATGCTCGATGAACAATGATTGTGGGAATAAAATAGTCGTCAACGAGTTTATCTGCTGCCTGATGATGAATTAATAATATCGATCAGATCAGATAGTAGGATATACAACTTTTTAATCACTTCTTCATGGATTTAAGATCCTCGTTGGTGGAATTCATATATGCTGATATATGAATATTGTTGAATACTATTGATCGTGCCGATAGAAGAAAACTAGAATAGAAAAAAAATGAAAATGTTTAAAATCTTCTCAAATACATGAAGGTTGTGTTATTAACAGATGTCGGATCTTACGGTATGGCATTTTAAATTTGGCAATTTTATATACTATTGGTATCCTCTTCTTTTGCTAAACCTAATAGACATATTTGTACAAATTTTGTTTTGTAAACTGAACACAAAAGCGACATATATAGGAATTCTTTATGAACCATCGTATTTACCTGATATTGTCTCTTCAAATTATTATTTATTTTAATGAATACACAAGATATTTTTATTTAAAAAATATTGATTACCTTCAGTATATCTCATGTAGTACATAAATGCACGATTATTAAATATCTACTTGTAAATATCAGAAATATCAATCTATGCAAATGTAACCTAAGTGTTAAATTCAATGGGTTTAACACTTCTCTATCTGAAATAACAATTTTCATTTAGTGTTATTGAATTAATCGGCATAAATAGACAGTAGTCATGGAATCTTCAAAATTGTATTTTCGAAGTTCAATAACTTTATTGTTACTGCTGCAGAAGTCCATAACACACTTTTAGAAACTTTTGGTGATGCCGCTTCATCATATCTCAAATGTCGATTTTTGATTCAACGATTTAAATGTGGTGATTTTTGTGTCAATTACAAAACGACTTGGAAAACCAAGAGAGTTCAAAGAAAATGAATTATTAGACTTATTCGACGAAAACCCTTAAAACTGAAATAACAGAAGCTCAAGGCTTTGCAGTTGATGAATTAACTGTTTCCAGACGTTTATCTTACATGAAAAAGACACAAAATATGATGAAAAGGCTACAACATGATGAAACCAGCCGTTTGTCATATGTTTCAACATCCAGATTTCATTGCGTTTCCACAAAAAAAAATAAAGATTTTTCTGTAACGTATTGTGATTAATGAGGAAAACCTGCTACTAGAGCCCCATGTAGAAAAAGTCAACTGTTGTCCAGAAGACCCATCCATAATGATGCAGAAGCCATATTAATTGGCCTAAAGGTTAAGTGGAATATTAATGGCCATAAAGCCTTTCTGTGTGTTGCTGATATTGTGGAATCAGCAATATCAGCTATAATACTATATCTACAATTAACTCATCAGAATCACACCAGAAGATGAATATTCTGATTTGAAAGAAACGCGTACAGAGATGCCCTAGAGTAACGTTCTGGGGCCTATTCTGCATTTGTTCTAAACCAGTGATATATCTAAACTAGATTGAATTAAGAAAACTACATTCAAGGATGATGCGGCACTATTATCAATAGATAAAAACCAAGAAGCTTCTATAAAGAAACTTCAGGTCACTGCAATATATATATATACCTAAACAATGAGGAATAAAATAAAATGAACTCAAGTTTTCGTCCTATCAACTTTACCAACATACGAGGAAATAACTGACCGGTCTTGAACTTAAATAGCACTATTGTAATGCGAATAATGCTAAGTATTTAGTTATGACATTGGATTTTAATTAAAATGTAAGGAAAACATTTAATTTAGCCGAGCTGAAAATATATTGCTATATATAAAGGCTATGTTAGCCTCTTCAAAAAAATCTAAAAACTTAGTATATAATAAGGTCATAAGTAATATATAAGTATTAAATTTACATGGCTATATATTATACAATTGTGAAGTTGAATCACTCACAGCAATATAAATATAAGACAAATTAAAATATTTCAGAATAAAATGTTATGTAATGCCTTCAATTCATCTTGATCTATACACAATGAAGGCATTCATCGGAATTTAGGAACACCTACGATCAAAGATTAAAACCAAAATTTCACCGAGTAACAAAAAGTAAAGCTACATATCCATGAAAACCCAGAGGCCTACAACTACCGGATGGAAAACACATTATTCGCAACCTGAAGTGGACTCAATCCTGAAGAGGAACTTGTATCGTTAGATGAACGATAGTATAGAACTCAGAATGGTGATCCAGGAAATCAGGTTTAATGTTGAATTAAATTTAAGAAAATTATGACAAATTTCAAAAAATTTCAATTTTCAAAGCAAAACGTAATTCTGAAACTGAAAAACAAACATATTTACTAGCATAAAAATGTTATAAACCATCACCTACAGCATGAAAATAAAACCTGATTTACATGTATATATAAGACATACATCGAAACTGTATGAAAAGTAAATTTAATTTGGTTAAACAAACACAAACTAATACAAAACAAATTCATTCTTTTCCGTCGTTCTCTCGACCTGGGGCACAACGAAAAAAAAAAAGAGAAAGTAAAAGAGGTACAAACTTATACTTATTCTGATTCCTCCCGTTTTCCTAACTCTACTTGTCAAATATGTTGGAGACGTTTACATTTCGTTTACGAGTATATTTAGTCTATCCTCTCATATCGTTTTTATATTAAACGCGAAACTACAGAAATAATTGGATTGTTATAATATTTTTAAAAAATAATGTTAGTATCATATATAATATATAATATATATGAGGTTTTATCTGGGCATGACCTACTGAAGACATTCGGTCTTACCCAGCCTGGTTACTGGCGGCGTGACTGGGATGGTTATTCTTTGTCAGATTTCCCACTGTTGCCTCTAAAGATATTTAGAATTACAACCACAAACATAAAGTACATCCATGCCCCAGCAGGATTCGATCTCGCGAGTGTCCTGTCGCCATGACCACTGTACCAACCAAGCCGGCAATTAAATTTTATGAGGATTAACCTAAATTGTATGTAGTGTCAAGTACGATAGTTTTGTCACTATTTGTCATGTGTGATTTTAAAAAAGACAAAAAAGTGTCGATAAACTTTTAGGGTAAATGATGTGGCTCAGTGAATGGAGGTAAAACGAAATGATACAGTGGTGTTTACATTATGTGACCGTTATTTATTGGCAATATAACAAAATGTGAAAAATACAAATGATAAAACGGCAGCGGTGTTACCTGGAGACGAGGCTTGGGCAGTCGATGGTGGCACGTCTAAACCAAACGAGGGTTCAACACTGAATGACCGAAATACCCTTCAATAACATCCCAGATAAACGTCTCGGGGTTGCTGCCAGCTAATCGTTGTCGGGTTCTAGTTGGCGCTGCTGGCACCCCGCCCGTGTTCAACATCTGGGATTATATTTCTGGGTATTTTGTAGACCGTTATTCCACGATGTAAAATTCGACATGCCTCAAGGTCGCTACAAACTTAATACTTTAGACCTGCTTAATCGTAATTGATGCTGTAAGCAATCTTATAAATCAAGATCATCATGTAAATTAGTCGATATCACGGTATGATCGACTAATTTAGTTGGACCCCGCATATCTGAAAAAATGGTTCATGTCGATTCCTGCTGGAGAATGGTGTAAGAGAAAATGGTTCATTAAAAGCAGTCTATAATATGTACATTAGAGATGAATCATTGACTTACATTATATCGCATGACCTTTACGGCACTGGACTGGACTATTGCTTTTTTGAAGCATGGAAACCCTTATATAGCTTGAATATATTCAAACGATGGAAAAATAACTAGCATACGAATTGATTCAATATGTAATTGGAGGTTAATTAACTCTCGCTGCTTTTTTGTCAATCTATCTAATAAGGTCTCCTGTGGTATATTGTAACTGACAATTCAAAATGATCACTGTAAATATATTATTTTACTCTAATACAACATGAAATAAACAATCTGGATAATGACAAACGTTGGAACTTTAATTAAAAAATTAGTCCATCTCTTCTGCTACCGCCTTAGAATAGGAACGTAAATACACCGTGACATGTTAACGATAATCTGGAGTTCAGTTTTACAGTTACACTCGTTTTAACGAAAAAAGCTTTCGCTAAAAAAATAGTGAAATTGAAAAAATTGTGCTTCGTATAGCTCTGCAATATACAATACATTCTGGTTCCCAATGATTAACGGTTATTTACAGACCTCAAAACAATAAATGAAGCTGAAGCCTATTTTCACAACAAAGACAAAACATCTTACAAAAATGATATGTAAAAATTAGAGGAGCACTGGATTGATTTCCATCACTATTGAAGGAAAATATCCAAATAATTATATTTGAATTTTGACCAAAAATTTTTGATTTATTAGTTAGGCTCGGAATTAAGTGATATTTAAAAATGATATTATTTGATTTCTTCAAAGAAGGCAAGTTATATTTTATATTTTTATTTTTACCTAACTTCATCAATATTTTATACTTTACATTTCTTCTTGCTTACTTCTTACTACGTTTTTATACCTGCATTATTTGATCCTTGTTAGTTTATCGTTAAGACTGCAAAGCAGTAACAAATATACAAAAAAGTAAATCAGCTTTGAACATATAAAATATTACGCGCTTGCATATATCTGATCAAAAATGTTCTAGTAAGCAGCAATCAAGTTATATATATAGTTAAAAATATAAATAGTTAAAAAGGAACGAAATTTAGAAAATTCTAAAAAAAAATTTCTGGACTGAATTCAGACCTGTTTAACGTGGGCTCTGCGACAAACCTATCGACTGGTGAAAGGTCAACCTTAATACTATATCAGAACATATCCACTCTTAATTTAAAATCCTTTAATAATAATAAATATAAAAACATAAAAACACATAAATATAATATAACTTAATCGCAAACAAATCATTCATATCGGTGATCAAATAGCTAACAAGATTCGAATCTACATCTATCATCAGTAGTTAATATAGCCATGGCTATTGCAATACCAACCATGCTAAAAAGAAAAAACTTTTATCTCTTATATAATTAATCCAATCACATATTAAATATATTTTTAAAAAAGTTAGTTTTTACTGAAAAATGGTAATTACCAAACTAAATAATAATTACTAATGAATACTATGTGTTTGTTTTAGATCGAATGCAGCGACGGACAGATCGGCTACGGCCGCAGGAAGAGGGAGGTCTCCGCATTGCCCGCCGACCCTAACAAGATTTTCGAGATAACCATCACGTCTTTCATCAAGGTGAACTACGACGGCGATGGCGGTGAGACTTTCGAGGAGATCGTGAAAAACCAAACGAAAATGTACAACAACAAGAAGCTGATAGTCGGCAATCAGTTGTCAGAGGACGTCAGGCAAGTTTTTGCGTTCTTTCGATCCTCCTTCTTCTCCCACCGCGTCAGTCCCTCACCGCGCGATTTTTTGGCAGTCGTCGCCATGTTATTGACAAAGTTTTTGGAAATACCGTGCCAAATAGGGACAGGGGCGCGGGAGGAGGAGGACGAGAAGGAACGAGAGGGTTTGTGCAGGGCGATGACTCGAATTCTGGATATATTAAAAAGGATAAGTTTTTGCCTACTTCGGCGAGATGTTTTATACGAAATGGAAGTTTTATCAAAGAACCGGGTGCGTTCTGTTGAATACCGATGACTTGCTCGAAGAGAGTTAGTCGACAGATCGGTCACTGATTGTCTGAATGGTTTCAATATAGAGAGTAATGTAAGAATTAAAAGAGATAACATTTTTTAAGCTAAAATTGAAATAAAAGACTGTTATTTAATTTAAAAAGATTAATAAATCATAATTTATTGAATTGAAAAGTAACATTGCAAACTGAAAAAATCCGAATGGTTTTCAACAGTTTCCTTTTTCGTTTTTAAGAGATTTATGCTATCCATTTTTACTCTAGCCTCTTCAAAGTTATTTTATATATTTTATATATATCTAAATTTATGACGTCAAAACGTCACAATGTTGCCGCATCAACTCTGAGGCTTAGTTCAGTTAATCTTTGACATACAACAAAATTCTAATCTAAATAAAATAATTGAAAAAATGTTATCAAACATATTTAGTTTATTTTAACATTATAGGACATCTGATGCATATATTATCGAAGGACTTAAAACTACAATTAAAGAACACAGGTATAATATTTTGTAGATTAGAGTTGTTTTATTGTATTTATGTTGAACTCTTTTCCACACCACCCATGAGGTAGAGTTCTAGGCATATTTTTTCTATAGTGGTATCCCCCTGGAGGCCTAATCCATCTATTTAACAATTATATATTAATGTAATGTATTTTACTTTCATTCGACAACATATTTACCTTTTTACGTTTAGTACTTGGTTCTTTCGATGGTGTGTGGTGGTGTTTTGATAAAATTAATCATTGAATTCTTCCTAACGCATTTACCATATCTACAAAATAGTCAGTATTCATTCTCTCCTCATACATTTTAACCTAATGTTCATGTTAAATTCTGAACAATTACAATCATATCGTTGCATGGAAATCTTTCACGCCCTACAAAACCATTTTCTACAGTTATATTCTATTATTTATGTGCATACCTTTAGCTGTTTCCACTAACATCACTCTATCTCACGAATTTCCAGCATTGCACAGTATTATTACGTATCCTGAAAGTTTCCTTTAGTCACTTTCACTTTCCGAGTAACTGTCCAAGTCAATCACTGTCAAAACTGTTAATTTGCAATGTGTATAAAGCATGTTCACGATTCCACCATTTATCAATTACTTCCTTCCTATCGAGTTCATCCAAACCGAAGGTATTATGGTCGACAATGCTTCCTTCTACACTTCCAAACAGTACTTGATGGAATATCCTTCTCGACCAGCATGTCTATTATAATAAGTCGTTGCTACCCCCCATATCCACTCGCTTAGATTGAATATACAGTGATAGGGAGAGAGTCGTATTACTATGTGACCATATTGTTCAGCCACCTGATCCCTTGTACATCTTTTTTCAGGCTTATTTCTAAAAAAGTAATTTACAAGGGACGCAATAAAACATTTCATTTATATTTATCTAGTAGCAATTTGAAATGGTTCATCCTTTAACATGGCTTCTTTAAAACTTATTTTATGTACTTTAAGTCATTCCTTAGTTGCAGCCTTTGTTGATGCACTTCCTAGGATATTATCCATAACAATAACTGATGGTTACTCCAGGTTCTTTGAAAACTGATTTTCAAACCACTGCAAAAACAATTATGGAATACTGCACCAGGAATAAAACTATATTATTTATATTCCTGTTTTCAGAATGAAGTAGTTCTTCATGACGTATAGTTATGTGTGTAATGAGTTATTAATAAATGTTATGACTAACAAAACCTAATCGATAGTTATTCCCACGTTTACCTTTTTCCATCAACTTTTGTTGCCTTTACGCTATATTTATTATCATCTGGCCATGAGTGACCCAATGTACCATTCTAAAATATCCACGTATCATCTACGTATACAAATTCATATAATATTTCTTCCTTGATTTTGTTATGTTTTCAGAAATTGCATTCTTTCAAAAGCAATGTCTGCAAGTTCCATTAAACCCATTCGTGGGTTATCTTTACTTAAATCCTATATTACCCAACAGTATACGAAGGGATATTCAACATCTCTTAAATAGCTGTATATCTTTCAGCTATTTATAGATACTTTTAAGACTAACAATTTTCTCTAAAATAATTGTATTGTATTATGTTTCGATTTAAAAAACTACTTACTGTTTTTATACATTTCGTTTATTTGAATTCTGATACAGCGAACATCAAGCTGATCTTGATTTATCATCCGTTTCTCATAAGGACGGTTTCTTTTTGGTGAATTTAAGGTTATATTGTTTTTTGTTTTTTGAGATATTTTAGAGATCCTGCCCGTACTAATATTCAGTGCAGCTGCAACACCCTAAAAATATATTTCAAGAAAAACCGGGACTCTTTGAAATGTATTAAAACAAAGCCTTAAAACAACGTTTGCAGGTTTATAACCCGTAAATAAAATGTTTTGAATAATTTCGCGTACATTTGACAACCGGACGACTTTGACAGGCTAGCTCGGTTTCACAACTTATCAGACAGCATTCTGTCTCTTTTTAGCTAGAATAAAATGAGAAGGATATTATTGTCTGACTCTGAAACGAATTTAAAATTGCGGCAGACAATACATTAAACATCTTGATGACGTGTATACAAAAAAACTTTGCATAGTCTATAAATATGTTATCTATTAAGGTTTATTTATTATAAACAGTGACAAGCTAATGAAGTGGGGTGTCTCAAAAAATTGCCTTTTTTGATCCGATTACAATATTCGTAGTAATCTGAAACCAAAAGAAGAGAAAATACTTAATCTAGAGGGAATCAGCTAGCCTACAAAGTAAGATATTTTTTTCATCATATTACAGCTGTTCGAAAAAAAAAAGGTTCACAATTTTTTGACATTTATATGCTTTGTAACAATAGTAAAAGTTCAAATTTTGTTATAAAGGATAGATAGAGATGTATAGAAAAAAATCACACTAAAATTCAAGTAAATCGATTAAGTCGATCTTAAGATATTATATCAACCGTCTCTAAAAAGTAGTTTTTAGAAAAATATGTTTAAAGTTTCGGGTAAAATTACGTGCAGTCTAAGCCTTGATAATAATACTTTTAACAGTGAACACAGGCTTCTAAGCCAATTGTTATGTTCATGAGGGTCATCATTTTTGAAATTGGAATGAAGGCTTCATTAAAAATGTAAACTTCTTGAATAATGGCAATTTCAATCCTGTATGTTCCAATATGTATAGGATTAGGTGTAAAAGTCCATATCAATGAATTGAGGAATTCATTATTATTTTGGGTTTCCGAAAATAACGTAAAATTTGAAAAGTCCTCTTAAGATACCCCCTTGTTTTGTTTTGTTGCTTGTACTTGTTTGGCTAAGGGGGAAGAAAAAAAACTTTGTTTTTTCACCACACTTAGAAGATATTTTGAGAAATAATAAAAGAACACTTTCCTTTATTAAGATCTGCTTTGCATTGTTAGTGTTTTGTTGATCAAAGCTGTATGAACTGCAAATTCTCTAAATATTATACATTGATATTGTTTTTTCATCTTTCTTTTAATTGCTTATATTTATTTTTATAATATTTCCACTTTATGAAACATTTATCCAGTAAAGCTGCTACAATAAATATTTATCAAATCAAGAAAAAAATCCTATAGCTGTTATCTGGCAAGATGGATAGAGCCATATTTAAAGAACATTGTTGGTTTAATATTTAGTACTTCCTTACCATTTCAACGCCTTACATTAGGAAAAATACCAGCAAAGCTATACTGCCTCTATTGGAACAACCAGTAATCAGAAGATTCTATGTCTAGTGAGTACGCACGTCAAACCTTCCCACAACTCTTGCAATAACTCTTAATTCACCAAATGCTGTCTGAAGGTTCGTTGAAAATTTGCGCTAGGTTTTTGTCAAACAGGTCTGGCAATACATTCAGGGTGCTATTCGTTACTGACATCAAAATCGCCGTTTTTGAATGGATGGAATCAAATTCGACAATTAGGCACGGCAAAACAACAAAAGAACACCATAAATTCTAAAAGTGTAGATTTCTTCAAATCAAACAGCAATATTAATTAAGTCTAAAGGGCGATTTTGATGATTTCATGAGTTCGACATGAAACTGTCTACAAATTATATATAAAGTAAGAAAGATTTTCAGGAGTGAACGTGGGAGAAATAAACGCGGGTCATTTATTCAAGGTCTACGATTATTTCCCGATAATACGATTATTACACTATTAATTACGCAGAGAACGTTTAACAATTCAACTATTCCAATGTAGACTAAGGCATTTAAGACTTCCAAAAATACTATGGGCAATATCTCGACTGTTCAAAAACAGCAACCATGATTCAGCGTGGTATTCACTATGATCATGTGAGAGCACGATGTTCGTGAGTCGTCAACAATTTCAAGTTTTATTTTCAATATTATTGTATTTTTAACTAAAATAATTGAATCGTTTTAAGATATGATATAGCTTGCCATATAATATGCATGCCATATAATATTGTTTGAATATAAATAAGATATTATAATAGCCAATAAATAACTAAAACCGCACAGCTATAAGGTACTTAAGAAAAATAACTTAAATTTATTATATAGAGTGGGCCATCTGTTGGTTCATTTTTCATTACCCTATTGATACTACAACGATTCATTTTTTTAAATAATTGAAATAAAATAAGTTTATTTAGTAGATTACTAAATTTTGCAGCATATTGTGAATTAATCGTGATTGTATTGTATTTCAGAAATAGCTTGATGTATATTATAAAGTATCTGAAGTGTTTGTGATTTATTGGAATGACGTAGGTACTTCTCATAAAAATACAGCTGTGCTGGCCAATTAATATCTTTAACTTTTTCTCTTAAATTACTCAATCTACTGATAAAAAGATTACTACACCTATTGAGTGAAATATTCATTATTGAAATAGTATTAATTTCTGTAGCTTTTCTATTGGAACTACATTTAGTTTTGAAATTGAAGCCTAAGTAGTGGCTCAAGACAATGCTCGTCCACAATGTTGGTCAACATATTTAATCCTAACTTGAAACCATAAAATGGGACAGCTTAAATCACCCGACATATTCTCTAGACATTATTCATTGGGATTTGGAACCTTCTGGACAAATTATATTCTGGTCAATAACACACGCTATGATAATTTTACGTTCTTCAGTCGTTTCATTCTTTTAAAGACAGCAAATTTTAAGATGAACCGTATTCAAATTAAATTAATTAAAGATAGGCCAAAGTTGTGTATAGTAACTTTACTTTTAATACAGTATAACATCTATTAATTTAATAAAAATAGTATAATAATTAAACGATTTCAAATTTGTTCCTCGAAATACTCTTTGCAAAAAGATATTTTTATCTAGAAGACATCATCATTATCATAAATGCCTAGCCGGCGATCGGAGAGAGTGTCTACTTCTCAACTAATATACTGCTGTTGGTGTTGCATAACTTTGCATGTTCTTCACCTTTGGCCTCGGGGAATTTTACTCAATTTACTCTCTATGATTATGATCAATCATCCGACAAATATGTTCAAACCATTGCAATTTTCTCCTTTGGATTTCTTCGAATCGAGTTGGCAATCGGTCATAATATTTCTGTAATTGTAACGACTGTAATCTGTGTTTTGTATTGATTGCAATTTGCTGATGCAAACATGTAGAATTTGCCATAAGTATTACATAAAGGACCTCAAGCAAGCAGATATCAAAACAATAGAGAAGAGAGCAATACAGAAGGATTGGCAAGATAAGCATTGGAAAGTGATCCATTTGAATTTTGGTTGTAATATTTCATCTCTTCCTCGCCCATCATTTTGGAGAATCAAAATCTCCCACCTTCTTTTCCTGTATTGCTGATCCCAACTACTTCAACCATTGCACTTGCTTTAACAGTATCCCATTTACATTTGCAATAACAGGCGATCCGTCTATCGATATTTTAATTTTTTCCCATTAATTATCAAGTAATATGGTCCTACAATATCTATATCAGCGAATATGGCGCTATACCAAGGAACATTGGATTGGTTGAAAATTTAAATCATCATATTGAACACCAAGTCTGTTTATAAATTCATTTCACATAATTGCATCCACTACTATGTCAAAAATCAATAGAAGAAAGGACAATCCTTGGAGAACACCGGCTCAGATCCAAAATGAATTTCAGGAATCATTTCGCACTCTCACGCAGTCTGGAGCCATCGTAAATTGCCTAAATATGGTCTACAAGACAACATTTATGTCTTCATAATTAATTATTTAATGACTTTGTATTGACCAGAATTATATCGTAAAGTTAAAAAATGAGCACATGAAGCTAATACAAACTAATTACCTATTTGGCGATGATAGAAATTCAAAATGATTAAAAAATACAGAGCCATTAACAGAGAGACAATATTCCTAAGAGTTATAAGTCTTAACTACACCGTTAAAATGTCAATATACGAAATATTTATTAGAAAATTGCTATTATTCTTCTATATATGTATAGAATAAAATAATTAAATTATATCTATCTTCTTCCAGATATTACAAGACCATGAACGATGAACCTCATCTAGTACAAGAACTCAAAGAAGAACAGAAGTACACATCGATAGTAGCCGAGAACTCCTCTGCAAAGCAACTCCCCATTGTACCCGTTATTATAATTGCCGCCCTTATAAAATTACTACTCCAATAAGCAATTAATTATGCGCGTGTAATAACAACGAAACTAGAAACAATTAACAATAATGCCATGACCTAAAAAATTGATCTAAAAAACAACAACACTCTCAAATACGGTTTTATATTTTTTAATCTTCCATTGCTTGGTAAATTTTTGGGATAAAATACAATAATTTTTTGCCAGAATGATATTGTATTTTGTACATATTATCTCAAGTTTTTGTGTATTTATTTTTGTTTTTTTTTTGTATATACGTCTGTGATAATATATAATACCGAATGTTTGAGGAAAATCTACATGAAAATGGATTAATGAGTAATAGCAACGAAGCATGTCAAACATTCTGTACATACTGCAGTGTTTTTTTTTCTTTATCTCAAAAAAATATGACGTTTTTTATATATATATTATCGTCTGCTTTTTTATAACTCTTACTTTACTACTAATATCGCCTTAGTTAGTCCTCTTAACTTGTATAAAGTTAAATTTATAATAATTAGATTTTAATTATTTTTTAATGGATTTTCGCTTTAAATATATCCAGTTCTACTCGACCAGTTAAGTTTAATTATGGAACAATGTAAATAACAACAGGAATCCAACGAAGAATCCTCAGTTTTATTATCACTTATTCTAATTTTTAAAGTAAAATAGTTTAACTAGTCTGATTATGTAACTTCCAATTATGTTTCGACAATTTTAATAAAATAAAAGTTTCTAACAAATCTTGTCATATTTTATTTCGAGAGCGAGGCGATAATATGTTATGTTTACTAATATTTACTACACATTTTGTACTTCGCTTTATTAAATGTTTTTAGCCCGTCTTTAGGAAAACTGTTAAAATACAATTTAGCAGGGATGTTAATATCCTTCTTCATATGTAATATAATGAGAGTATAGAACATATTTTATGACTATTTATATTTTCATCTAACTACTAGATAATTACCATTGCTACATGAGATCATGCGAAATAATATAACTGATTTTATTACTTTCTTGGGACCTTAATAAATTCAATGGGCAAGAAAATCAATACTCCATTTAATGATGATTGTCTTCTTCGTTTCATTATTACATAGTAAAAACAAAGCATGCTGAATGCTGGTATTGAAGAATCCACTATTAGATTGCAGTTCAGACGTAATTGAATTTGTGGCTGAGAAAATCGTACATCTTATATATACATATGATTAATGTAAGCTCTAATTACTGTGATTTTTTGAATTTTAGCAAGCATAACTTTTTCTTGGTGATATTGGCGAATCAAAAAAAGCTCCTTAATTTCAGGACCAGCAAATTTTATTTTATAACTAACAAACAATGATTCAGAAGACAATTTCTAAACGACAGAACAACTAAAATAGAAAGTGAAAATTTTAATGGGGCTCATTCAAAGAGCAGAGTATTAAAGTGATTATCATGATGAAATAATATTAAACTGACCGCACACATAACTAAATGTGCAAAACTATTAAAAGTAGATACCAGACCTAGTAACAGTAGTGACAACAAACTAGAAATACGGCAGATAACAACACAAAATTGATACTGAACAATAAGATAAAAAAATTCCAAAAGCTGAATGAGGAATCCATTATTTTTTATCTATAAATTGAGAAATATATACGATGTTTTAATCCCGTACCTACCTTTCTTGTGTATTAATCCATTTACAACAGAACAGTAATAATAAATTAATTTGTTAATTAAGATTGTACGAGGCATATATAATGTAAGATGAAATTAATTTAAAAGAAATATCTATAGGGTCTATCGGCATATAAAGAGTCGGACTTTGCAATCTATCTAATTAATGGAGAAGCATATGTCTCGAAAAGCTATATTAAAGCTCACCAATCTATTTAAAGTAGCCTTTACACCAAACATGTACATGCACAGCATCACGCCGAGAGTTAAACAACTGAAAGGATGTCAAATATCACACGTATTTCTTTATACACAATTGTATTGAAACTATTTGAACAAATAAACTATTAACACAAAAGAATAAGGCCCATAGTTTTAATTCAAACAAACACCTTGAACAATCGGCTCCGAAGATTAAAGTTCTTAAGGAATAAAAAGTTACGAAAGCAAGAGATATTAAGTTCCTATATTTCGAAGAGTCTTCTGAAAAAATATAAGAGGATGAATATTTTATATTGAAGTAATTGCAACGTTGCACAAAGATAACGTTCTGGAAACTATCCTCTATGTTCTTTATACATCTATATACTATATATGCTCTTCATATATAAAGGGGAGAAGATTGCAACAGACCAATCGCGAATGATATGAACCAAGAACTGTCTATAAAAAGACTCCAGGCAGTTAGTGATTAAATAATAGACTGAACTAAACAATAAACTGATCTGACTGAATGAATTGTTGTAAACAGCTATATTGGCTTCGTGCAAAAGAATCCAAAATATCAGTACGATTAGATACAACATGATTATGATTTTGATGATTTGCCAATTGCTAAAACTGACATGATTATACGGTATGCAACTGTGGAGTTTCACACGAGGCAGCAAAAATATTTAAATATTTCATAACAAGTGTTGCGTAACGCAGTGAACGCACATTCGACGTAATTAATGACATGGAGATCCAGAAATCACTACAATCAAAGATGACATGAAAAGATTCGCCAGGAAACACATCTTCATGAAAACTTTGAAACGCTGACGCTACTGAATGGACAACATATAGTTCATAGAGCGAATAACACGAAGCTCTGGGAACGGAATGAAATTGGTGTAAATAATTAATTGATGTTAGAATTGTGAAGGATAACAGTTCTAATCTCAGCACATTTTCCTCAAACATATCCCAATGTAATCGACTTAGTTGTGCATTTGTTTCTGCATTCCAAAAATGTTTCTTAGATCAAGGAGTATCAACACAATAGTATTAAACTTTTGCCTTTACCCCGTGTAGTTACAAAGTATTCGTGGATAACACGCCTAAGAAATGGAAGTAGCTTTTAATGTACCCAAAAATACGCAGAATTCCTAGTAACAGCAAATTAGAGGCAGATTTGGAGATAGAAGTTAGAGTTAATTAATATAATTTAAAAAGAATATTTTATTCAATATAGAAAGTTGATATTATATTAGACTAACAAGCAGTTGTAATTAGAAGCTGTGAGGATTTCAGCAAACTGAATGTTTCATTAAACATTGAAAAAAACATCGATGTATAGAACCATATTTTTCGTATATGTCCCTGTTTAGTATAGCTAAATATTTTCCGGGTTTTTTGAATACTAAACCGTAATATAGTGCTTCTTAGTATGGTCAACGTTAGCATATATGGAATACTTGCAAAAGGAGTATATGTACGTCATATGTTGGTTGTTGAAGACAGTTTATTACTTGATGGAATCGATTTGTAGGAACAAATATAGTAATTATGGATTTAGTTTTTGAAATTATACTTCGTACAGAATTTTCGTTACTATCCTCTATTTTTTAACAATGCTAGGAGTTGCTTGATCTTCTTATTTAGCTTTCTTCGCAACTACTATCTTGATGACAGCATTACACTAATCAATATATTTTGAGCTCATTGTCAAATTCTAACACGTTTCTTTCTTATTGAAAATATGTGAGATGGTGAGGTACAGTATAATATATTTACAATATTCTCAATCGAAACAAGCATATATTAATATATTAATATATCAATATTAATAGAAGGGTTGCCTTTTATATTTCGTGATTTGGACACTTTTACATTACATTATTATTATAAGTAATCAGAAAGTATTCTTTGTCGAATCCAGATTATATATAGTATAACCTAACATAATGACTTCCTGACTGCTTAAAATTAGAAAGAAATTGATATTAAATGCCAAATCAATGCACTGATAATCATAATCACTTTGTTAAACTCCTCAGATTGAAAAGAAAGCAATCTCAATGTATCTCAACATTAGTGCACAACTATTACAAAACAATTATTATTCTATCGAAAAAATAAATGGACTCAAAAGTGTTCGATCTGGCTTATAAATGACTAGCCAAAATAACGATCCTATATTACAAAATGTCGAATGTAAATAAAATAATTAAAATATAAACCAAATTGGGAATACGCATTTGTAGCTATGAACGTTCCATTATAATTGCAATATCGGTGGTTGCACCACCAATATCAATAATATCAAACTTAACATCGTTAAGCCCCATCATATCGAAATTAGGCATTAAAAATGCAGATATTAATATAAGTTAATTGTCGGGCCGATTACAGTTGTAAGGGTTTGATACTCAAATTGAAATTAGGACGAAAATATCACATATATATAAACGTTATGCGAATACAGATGACAGAATAATTGTAACATAACATAAGTAAATAGTGAGTCAAAACTACAACAAACATACTTACATCCATATGTAAATAATCAAATCAAATAACAGTAACACTTTTTAGTCACACTTTTATAGATATTTAAAATTTGATTTGTCAACATTTTTAATATGCCTCCTCGATCGACAAATGAAATATCTTTTTAATTTAGTTAAAATCAAGGGAATAGAGTTGATAAAAAAGATACATTAAAATATTTTACGTTAAATGATTCACATATTTTTTACTTTTTACTTGTACAACAAAGATAATAGCTTTGTTAATCCTAAGAGTAAGGTTCATCATCATAAGCAATCAAGAGACGGTGCTCTGCGGTAGTATCTTATTTTCAACTAATATGCAGCTGTTGGTGACGCAGGACTTCGAACATTCTTCTCTAAATTTCATAAGAGTTGGTGGTCGGTTGTGCATGTTCTGGCCTATGACAATGTTAGTTTCCTATTTTGAGATCGCTTTCTATGATCAGGGTCTCTGTTTTTTTCGCAGCTATTCACTGTATACGCCATTCAAAAGGTAGATTTCACCATTAAATCTGTAATAAATTCGTTCATCTTTCATTCAACAGACATACCGAAACCATTGTAATCTGCATATTCGAATTTGTTCGTCAATTGTGCACTGATTGTCGCATTAGTAGAATCAACAGAAAGGTTAAGATATTCTAACTGTGATTACATGTTTAAAAACTATAAAAGGTTAGATATCATGAATGTTTTTATATTTCTCTGACATGTACAGTTATTTCTAATACGTATTTTTCTCTTCCTGAATATTTTACAATAAATCCTACTAAAATAACATAAATTATATAATAACTGTTAAATTAATCCAACTCAACCCAACTTACCCATATTAGGAAATTAGGCTTCACTTTTGAAAGCTGAGAAGAACTATTTATTTTGCTTTAAAATTACGTTTTCAGAATTTATAGGAATATTAACTATATACGGTACTGAAGTATAAAAGGAGTACACGTTGCATTGAAAACAATATTTCTAAGATTGAAAATATTTTATAATGTAATTAAAATATCTCAAAAATTAGAAATAACAATATGAAAGAAATGCTACGGCCCAGGTTATCCGCAGTGCCACCTTGTATCGCCGTCCAATCTGTCGCCTCTTCTTTTCTTGAATAAATCAGTTTTTATGTAAAATAATAGTACTTTCTTTAAAACCCCTCAAAAAAATATAACTGCCGCAATCGGTAAAATTCTGGGAGATTATAAGTTTGTTCTATGTTGAATTAATTCAATTAACCGTAGTCGAATTAATTACTAAGAAAACATTGAAACTTTCGCAGTTACTCAAAATGCTTCTTGGTGTAGTTAAGTGGAGTACGCGCAAAAGTATTCCAGCCGAAGCTGTAAGATCATAAAAAGGGAATTGAAGATGCTCTACGACATCTAGCCATAAGCTGTTCCAAGTAAAAGATCGCTAGTCCATGGATTCCCGATACATACATGATAATTCAAATTGTAAAGCCACCAAAGACGGATTGCAGTAGCTCAGTCGCTTTTCTAGACGTAGACTGTTTGAATCTGGAAAGGGTACCATGGAAATATGGGTAGAAACAGTGGCATTTTGAAGATCTGCAAAGGAAAACTAGCGGACGAAGGTACACATACTCAACAACTATAAGCTCTCCAGATGTAATACGACCACATATATCCCTGTGGCCGTTTTTTAAGAAGGAGGTGTTATATAATATGGCGCAGGCTATCCGGCCATGTTTTTTCAACTACCTGACTGGTCAACAAGTGAGAGGGGGTGGTCTGTTTTTACCTAGAGTGCCGCTTTGCATCGCCGTTCAACCAGTCGCCTATTCTTATAAATCGGCATTTAAGTAAAATAATAGTTTTCTTTGTTTAAAGCCCTCTCATAATATAATTGATATAGATGGTGACAGTTAGTCCACTTCCGCTTTGTTCCTATTGGCTGATTGAGTATATAACAATTATAATGAAGACTCTAAGAGAGTGTTTTATCACTGATCATATTCTCTTTAGTTTCGGCAGTGACTGTGAAGGTTGAGTCAAGTAAACGCTTTCTGAAACGCAGAAGAAAAAAGTAGTTTAATTGTGACTGACACCTCAATGGTATATGTGCACTTGAAAGTTCTTAAAAAGTTTACGTACCCAAATGCAACAGGCCCTCTGAAAATTTACAGCCTACGGACACGGTAGATTAAGAACTAAAAAGTAATTGAACTAAAGGATTTCTCTGCCTTTCACCAGCCACAGCTTTTCGTCTTGCTATTCTGTATGTATGATTTCCGTGAAAAATTTTATATTACACCATCAGCCTAGTACATCTCCGCTCGACCGACGGTTCGGTTGGCATTCCCAAATCTAGAAATCAATCCCAAAAGGTTCGGGGATAGCAAACCTGCTATCTTCTCTGATCTGCCCTTCTAGAATACTTCCTATCTCCATCAAATGCTTATTTTACAAGATGTTAATTCGTCCGTATTCCTTTACGTATCTAGTGTCTACTTCAAATTTGTTATACTTAACCAGGTGAAACAACTTCAAGTTTTCCAAAATAAGCTCCTCAGGAGAATCTTAAACGCTCCATAGTTTGTCAGAAATAATCAAATTCATAGGGAAGCTAACACCCCAGAAATCAAGCACTTCATATCTCAATCATTCCACAAACAAACCTCCCCCCTTTTCCCGGCTGAAATGACTTGACCCGTCGCTGCAGCAATAACTTTTGCCCTCATACGATAGTATCCACACGTGTGTTAACTCAAGTTCGCGAGTCAATAGAATCGCCAGGACCTCGTACCCAATAACGGCTGCCCGATCAGCGGGTGTCATATCCTCAAATTTAATGCATTCGCAGTAGCGATACACAGGGGTCAATAGTGAGGCGGTTTCGGTTTAGTGTATTGATAAGCCCAGAGGCAGTCCCACATAACCCGGTCCAACTTGTCACTCCAGGGCAAGTCTCCGCGACCAGCTATGCGTCATTCATTCCATCGCCTGGTTTTAGACCAAAACAAAAAAAAACTAGTACATGCAGCTCATTTTTGTCCAAGAAAATGTACGAAACTCAAATTCCTTTTGTGTAATGTACCCTATAAAAGGTTTAAAAATAAAAGCATGTAAGCATATTATACAAAATAAAAAGAATAAAATTAAATAGATTAGCAAATTATTGCTGCGTCGCTATAATAATTTTGTTGATTTTGTTTTTTTTTTTATAATAATGTTAAAAAACGCAATAATATTTCCTATTAATTATAATTGATAACATCAAAATTACACAATTATTTTAATAAGTCCATTGCAAGGCCACACTTGCCGAATACGT
Organism: Rhynchophorus ferrugineus; assembly: GCF_030347505.1. NCBI lineage: Eukaryota > Metazoa > Arthropoda > Insecta > Coleoptera > Curculionidae > Rhynchophorus > Rhynchophorus ferrugineus. The sequence continues at coordinate 43,142,590 of NW_027472583.1, read as the reverse complement.
TTCCTGTTAAAACTAGAGTGCGAAAAAAATATTTGCGTTCGATTTAATTTTTTTCTGGAAAAAATTGAGGTAATTACTGCATATTCCAGCAACAATATTTACAGTGGATAAATTGATTTGCACAACGCGCGGAGCCGGCAACTTGTTGACGTTTGCTGAAGCAAAAAAGGCGAATTTTTCCCAAAAAAAACCATCTCCTCAAAAATCAGCAGAGCGGTCTCAAAAATAGAGCAATCTCAATAAAGAGAGGCCTTTGACGAACGAGGTCGACCACGGCCGACGCCGCCCGATCCTCTCCGGCTGTTTCTCCTGAAATCTGGCTGCTAGCGGCATGGGGATGCAGTAAGGGCTGAAACTCGTCCAGAAACGGATGCTGGAAGGAAACAAGGCGTCGAGAGAAACGGAACGCGTGATCCAGCTCGGCGGACTACAATTGCTCGGTATTTCGGGAATTTTTACGGGTTTTGGTTCGTAGTGAACATTGCAGAGGTGACAATCCCACTGATCTACTGAAGGAATTCGTGCCGTATAAGGTGAGAAGTTGTTAAGCTTTACTTTAATATATTATAAATGTATCAGATAATAATAAGGTTACAGTTATATTATTAACATGTATACAATCTTTAAATAGTATTAATTTATTCTATAATATATATATATATATATATATATATATATATATATATATATATGTTGATAAAATATTAGCAACTATTTATACCTTGTAGTACACGATATAACAAAATATCTTAAGATTTCTGAAAGCCAGCTAATTTCCTTCGTTTAGTTTATCATAATTGTTTTACAAGATGAATAATGCCTTCCCTAATGACTGGAATTAAACCATTCTCAACAACATGAATATGTCCTGATTCCCTTTATTAATTATTTCCTAAAGATGTTAATAACTTTGAAGATAAGATAAGATTAAACGTGAGTAAATCAATGAAATAATTTAGATATTAATGACATACACATAATGCATATTTAATATAAATAAGTTATTATTATACAATAAAAACCTCCTTAATAGCCTAATAATGATTTCCTAGATGATTTAGTTTCAATTATATAGCTTTGTTTAGGAGGCAATCATAGATGTTGTTATTAATAATTGTTATGTAAACTCTACTCCAGTTACAGTATTTTATTGTCAAGTTTTATTGACACATATTGAATAATATTGATGTTAGCTCTAAAAAGTTTTTATATGTTATTAATTGATAGGAATAGTAATTAAAGTAATATTTTAACTATCAATGGAAAATCATATTAATAATATACATTTGTATATGTCACACCAAATTTCGAAGCACTATTTTCATTTTCCACAGGGAAACATGCATTTCGGATGTAATAACCATTATTCCAGATGTCAATTTACATTTCCCTCGAAAAATCACCGTTCATATATGCGACAATAAGCAGAAATCACTGGACGTCAAAACAGGATTATTTTTCAGTGCACAAAAATTATTTATTCGAACTATTTAACGAGAACTCCTTGATTGGATAGAGAATAATCTCCAGCGGTCAAATGATTATTTAATATGTTTTCTAAAATGTCTAAAATAGTCAATCGTACGAAAAAGCAAAATGATAATTTGGCATAATATAAATATTTACAGATATTAATAACAAGATATATAGCAACGGTTGCGAGGAAATCAGTGAAATTATCAATAATCTAATAAAGTTAATCGATCCATAGTTATTAAATCAATCAAACTACGGGATAATATTGATGGTGAGGGCTTCATTGCCGATGTGAACAACCAAATTTAACAATGTGGACGAATATGACTTATGAACACCACAAAAGACACTGGTGGGGTTTTTAACCCGCGATTTCGGTTTAAGATATCCAAATACTTTTTTCAAAAACTATTTATACATTTTGTTACAAATTTGATGAATATATTTATTATGCTAGACGACTAATTAATTGCGTATACGTTATTTCTTTTTTTCCACGCTTCCTAATATTGACTTAACCTAATTTCTGTGTATCTCAAACCTTAAATCTAATTATGTTAAAAACATCAAAACTATCCCGCAAACCTCGGAAGGAAGGAATATTACCAATCTGCCTCTAACTTAGAAATAATAAACAATCTTTTATACCTAAAGACGCAACTGACAATCTACTACTCAACTATTTAGTCATATGTCTGTCACAGAGGTGAGGTGAGTTTCTAACCAATTTTCTCTTTCCGAAGTTACGGACCTAAAAACCAACTCGGGTCCAATGACGACCATAAAAAATATACGGCATGGACATTTAAACAATCATACACAATGATATTCCTTTCAAAGAAAAAACACTTGTTTCTTGAACTTTTACTCAATATATAATATTTTTGTTCCATTAAAACTTTTTTCAATTTAAACTTTGTAAGATTAATTTTGGTATTAGTACCCATTTGAAAATGTTATAAAGAGTGCCAACAAACTGCACTCTATCTAACGAAATGGTTTCCTTCCCATTAAGGTCTGTAGAAACAGAAACTAGCAGTCAAAACTTAATAGAGTCCATTAGCCACAGTCAGTTCCCTCTCTTATTAAATGAACTGAAACACCTAACTGCAACGTTCCTTTATCGGTTTTCTACATCCTTGTACATTGTAATCATCCATTTTCTCTTAAGATCAAATTTAACCTGTAAAAATTGACTTGCTTTTCTTAATCACGTAAATTATATACTTAATAGTTGTCATTTAAAAGTATTTATTATACAAGATAGACAGACAAAAATTGACTTTTGAAAGCGCGCTATTTTTATATGGATGGAGTCGATAGAGGTATCAGCGCGTATATCGGCCATTTTAATGTTGGCAACCATAACTCGATAGGTTGCTGAAAACTGGTGTCTGCGTTTACACTTTTTTTTTAAATATATTTTAAAGTCTCTTTTCCCAACTATGGGTTTATCTGAACTGGGCCTAAAGTTTAACCTGGGCTCCGAACCACGGTCCTCAGCATTAAGCCTACCGACTGGCGAGTGACCAACTTTAGAAATCATCCCAGAAGACATCCGGTCTTACCCAGCCTGGTTACTGGCGTGACTGGGATAATTTTCCTTGTCGGATTTTACATTCTTGCCTAGAACATTCACAAATTTTAAGCAACCACAAACATAAATTTAGGACCATGTCCCAGCAGAATTCGAACCCGCGGCTATCGCAACAGTAGGAGGACCGTCCCATCACCTTTACCACTTCCCCACCAAGCCGAATTTCGATATGTTGGCTATTCAACGGTTTTATGAGCCAAAATAGAAAAGAATATACACCTTGATGAAACTGAAATGAATATTTCCAATTTCAAGGTTGTAAAATATTTGTACACATTGAATAAACCATTCTGCCTATATAGGCGTACTTAAATAAACAAATACACCATCCTGAAGATTTCAATTTCACAAAATAGAATTATAATGAGTTGAAAAATATGTATGAATGTAATGAGTAATTTTTCATTCATACTTCAACAACTAATTAATTATATATATGCTGGTTTGATAGATTAATTTTTCTCACTTTTCTGGATGAACCTGCACTGTGTAATTGTAATTTCTGGATGAAAAACTGAACCCAGTAAAAATACAAGAATATTTTCCTGAAAGCTCTCTATAACAAGAGTTTTGCAGAGACCGGGTAATATTGTAGTCGCTAGAAACAAGGTCCAGGTTATGAAATAAAAGGAAAAATAATTTTGGCACGGACATTATCTTAAGCACCCATGAGTAATTCACTTAAACAGCACATCATTTTCGATGAGAATTCAGTGCATGTTTCGTAAGCATATGTAAAAAAGCAAAATATAACGAAGATAAACTTCTGGAGCCCCCATTTTCAATAAGTAATAATTTCAACTTGAGAAAATTAATTTTCAAACGTGTATGACATCGTTCAATATGTATATCTGAAGGATATGTAGGAACCTTCATTTGTTGTTTGAATACCCTCTACAGTTTTGTGGCAGGAATTTGTACGGGACCAGGAAACACTGATTGATTTAAACTTATTTACTCATGTTAAAGTTACATGTGGTCAAAGGGAAGCTAAGCCGGATGCTAAGCTAATCAAGGTTGTTGTGAAATCATCGAGCGTTACTAACGGTAGAATCATTTGCGGACGCTACAGATAGGCGATCTTAAAGCCACCTTTTGATGCTTTCATCAATATAAAATATTTGTTCCTAATCTTATGTTTAATTAACTTTTCACTTCATTCAACAAACCATTCCCAAACATTACTTTAACATTCGTTTATATATTTGAGTGCTTTTTCTATTTATTATTCTTTGTCGCTTTGCCGAATGTCGTCATTTCGCGACTATAAAATTGTACAGCGGGTAATGCGGTAATATGAAAGGGACGGTGACAGACATAAAGTGTATCTACAAAAATGCGAGAGACTAAAACTATAACTAATGTATATAAACTTTACATAAAAATTGATCCAAATTCAAGTCAACAAACACAACCGTGATAAAATAGAGTCTCCATCCAGACCGCACATTCTAGCACCCAAATCTGAGTAGTAAAGGTGATTTGGTTAGCGATACTTACCTCAGCATAGACTAAGCTCTCTGAAGCTAACAGAAGTTTAAGCATCAGGGTTAATAAAAGTCAATATATAATATTTATTTTGGCAATAAACTTAAAAATAAATTTTGGAATATATCAGCGAGAATTAACAAATCAACGTAAAAAAGGGTCCACTTAACGATCCAACTAAAATAAATATCATCACAATTGCTATCATATCATAATAATAAATTAAATGCATACTGAAAATTCATAAAGACAAAAAGAACCCATTGATTTTAAATCGCAAACGCTTTTTGCGATAAAAAAAATAAATTCATAGTTTTATTCTGAAGAGCAATTTATATAATACTTTAAAATACAAACATGGTTATTATTTATATAGACCGAATGCAAAATTTTCAATTAATATCAACAAAACTAATCGCTACCCTATCTGGGCACAATAATATTTCTATATAACCGATATATAAAAACCAATATACAATATTCGAAGTAATTTCTGGCCGACTTCGCGGTATCTTCATCAATTCTCCTTTTAATCGAATAATATACAATCTACAAAGAATGCAACACCTGTTTATCAATTCGAAATAGCGATAAAGTTGGATTCTCGAGTGAACGTGACTGCGGAAATTGATAATAGACGCAATCCCAAAGAGGTTAATTTAAAAAGAGTAAGCTTATCTGAGAGTGAAGCATATTCCGGAATGCTTTAAAGTGGCACAAATAACATAATCAAACATATAAAACCTGATAAACTGCAATATCCAAGTTATTTCATAAACTGATATTAAAAGTTGTTAAACCACTTATAAAAATACCAGATTTCATTTCTATTTCGAAAGCACCACCCAAAAATCCACCAATTGCATAGAGCTACAGAGGTTATTGAAAAGGCATTTGAAGAAAACATATTGGCAGGCAATATTTCTGCGATTTCTGCGACGAAAGAAGATGAGTGTGACGGAAACTCCGAAAAGATTCAAACGATGAAAAGCCGGCATTAATGAAGGAGATGTTATGGTTATGACGAAAGGTGATGTCAAGCGTTTGGTGGGATTCAAAAGGAGTGGTTAATCATGAGCTGCTCGAACATGGCCAAACCATTTATTCGTCTCTCTAATTTATATGGATTAATTCGCTTAAAACGAAATTATTTTCGCAAAACTCGTTATATAAGCAAATGAAATAATGTTCAAGCATGTTGTTATATGTGAGAAAATTCTGAAATTCATTTTATACTAATCTGTGCCGTTCTGGAGGTCAATGTACCTTAAGTTATAGGCAGTAGCATAATAAATAAGTTTGAAAATTCAATATGAAAAGAAAACTATTTATTATTCGATTTAATATATAATTTAATTAATAACTTACTTCTATATTATATTATATATTACTTCTATAGCTTCTAAGTTGTTTTTATTTTAACCATATGTACTTATAAGATACCAATAACCTAAGGTCTATCTAAGACATACGACTCTAAGATATAAGTAGCCGCTAACTCAAAATTTATAAGCACTATACATAAAATAAATTAATATCTCTTTAAACAATTAATTTTAAATGGAATTAAAGTGTTGCTTATATTCATATGAAAGATGGAATGTTCTATTTCTACTGAGTAAATGCTTCAAAAACTTATTGAAAGGACAAGCAAACCCCCATGAAATTGAGGCAAACGGTAAAATGATCTAGAAATATATTCCTTCCTAATATTTGTTAAGAAGAAAGTTATTCAACGATGAGGAAGTAACATTCAACAACAATATATTTAATCTAAAAAAAATTCAGTTTGTACTGTATGCTTAAAAAACCTGACAAAAAAACCGAAAAATTGTGGTCTTACCACAACGCGGCGGAAAAGTCCCACTACCATGATTAAAAAAAATATATCGGCTAAATGGTGACCGCGATTCGCTATGCTCCTTTCGGCTAGTTTTAAGACATTTTTCATGCCATCCTGCAACATCTGAGGCTGAATTTCTTCAATTTTGTGACAAATATTGTGTTTAAGATGTTGAATCGTTTGGGGGTAATTCACATAAATTTTGTTTTTAAAGAACCTTATAAGAAAAAAGCTGGTGCTGTTAAATCCGGAGATCTGACTAGCCATGCTAAATCGCCACTGCACGAAATTAATCTTCATGGAAAAACCTCATTCAATAATTAAATTGTTGAACGAGCTGTGTGTACTGTGGCCCCATCTTTCTGAAACCACATGTCCTCTAGTCCATAATCATCCATTTCAGGCACAAGATTTGGAATCATGCCTTGGTATCGTTCAGCAGTAACAGTAACTGGTGGTAACGGTAATTGGTGTAGTTTGGTATAATGTCCTTGGAAAGTTATTTTGATGTCATTGTATTTCTCCTTAGTTTGTTCTGTTAGTACCTGTATACATCTTTCTTAGTAAAACTAGAATTAGTCACTATTCTCCTTCGCATTCTCCCTAATGAATTTGTCATATCTGGAAAAGAGTTAATATTGCATGTCCTCTAGTCCTTGCTCATCCATTTCAAGCGCAAGAAAATTTGGAATCATGTCTTGGTACCATTCAGCAGTAACAGTAACTGCAACACCTTGGTTATATACAAAAAATATGGACCAATGATGTTTCCAGCATGAATATTACACCATACAGGTACTTTTAGTGGATGCAATGATGTTTCATGAATTAATTGAGGATTCTGTATTCCCCAATACTGATTATTATTTTTATTAACGTTACTAGAAAATTGACTTCATCGCTCATTATCAATTTAGAGGAAAAATTATCAATTTCACCACACAAACGATAAATGTCATGTAAGCGAAACTGAACTAAACGTCACATAAGATGACGCGCAATCAAAATGGTAGCGGGACTTTTGCCCCACCAGTTATTATTACATTATGACATAATCAGTATGACAAAAAAAATCACTGACTATAGCTCTAGTCGAAAAGTCAACAAGATTTAAAAGAGAGTGGAAGATACGGCGGAATCTAGATATGGAAAATTTGCGTTTCGATGAAGTTACAAAAACCTAATTATATCATTTCAGCGGTGACCAATTACTCAACCAAAATTAGAAAAATACCTCGTCATATAACTATAAATATAATCAGTTAAGCTGGAAACATCACATTAGCTCAAAGAAAACTTCAGAATGAAAAGAACACCAAAAAACGCAAGGAACTGTACTGCTTAGTCGGAAAACACCATCAACTTAACATGAATTGACTTTATTAATCAATTATAGAGTCTATTTGCACGGAAATATCAAGCCGACGAGTAAAACAAAAATAAAGAAACTAGTGAAACTAAAAAATAATTTTAAAGTTCTTTGATTAATTATCAATACTTATAATTACGTAACCAATAAAGAACTACACGATTAACTCGAAATCATATAGACCTAAGAACTTGTCCAATAATTGAACTTAAATATTGGTTAATAAATCATATCAACACGGAATAGTCCGTTCAATAAAACAGTGAACTCACGTAATCTGAATAGATAGAAAACCTTTTTTTTTATTTGAAATAGAAAAAATTCTAATCTAATGTAATAATTAAACAGCATTGCTGTTATAAAATATGATTTATTCTAACATTATTGTGCATCTAATTCGTATATTTTCAAAGGACTTAAAGATACAATTAATTATAAAGTTATAATAGTTTGAAGGTTGGGGCTCTGTTTTATCATATTTACATTGAACTCTTTTCCATACCACCTATAAATTAGAGTTCTAGACGCGTTTTTTTATATAGTAGTATGCTCTGGAGGCCCCGTCCATCTATTAAGTATTTGAGATCATATTAACCTTTTACGCTTAGTTATTATTTCATTCGGTATAGAGTTGGTGCAATTTGGTATAATGTCCTTGGAAATTGTTATTTTGATGTCATTGTATTTCTCCTTTGTTTGTTCTCTTAGTACCTGTATACATCTTTCTTAGTAAAACTAGAATTAGTCACTGCATTCTCCCTAATGCATTTGTTATATCTGGAAAACAGTTAATATTCTCTCCCTCTCCTCACACATTTTAACCAAAAACTCATTTATGCTCTGAACAATTACATACATATATGTGCACATTAATCTTTCATACTCTTCAATAAGATTTACTGGTAAAAAGTCTTACTGGCTTTTATTTATTTTCTTTTAAAAGCAATGTCTTGAAGTTCCATTATGTCTCTTCGAGGATATTCTTTACACCACTTAAATCCTATATTACCCTACAGTGTATTAAGGGTTGTTTTATATCACTCAAAGAGTTGCTTACCTCTAAATTTTATATGAATATCTTACGGACTAACAGCTTCCTGTGAAATAATTGTATTAAATTATGTTTATATTAAAAAAACTACTCACCAATTTTTCAAATTTCCAAGATTACATTTTTCATTTTTTGAGATATTTATATTTCAGTGACCGTGGCTATCTAATATTCAATACAGCTCTTGCAGTGCTAATTTTTTTTTCAATATAAACCGCACCTTAATAGTTGGTAGTAAAAATGCTTACCTGTTTATTGAATTTAAATTGAAAGAGGGGGCCCCATTATCTATTTCCTTTTCGAAGTAATTGATTAGTGACGCACTATGTTATGTCTGCCTTCTGTATTTTTAATCGTAATAATAAGCAACGATTTGAAATTTGAACGCAATGATTTGAAACAATAAAAGCACTAAAATAACGTTTGCCAGTTTATAACCTGTAGTTTAATATTTTGAAGAATTTTGCAGACGTTTGACAATGACAAGACAAGACTTTTACAGTCTGTTTCGGTTACATTTTCGAACTTATCAGACAGCATTGTTTCTCTTTTTAACTAGAATAAAATGAGAAGGAAAAAAATCTGATTCTAAAATGAATTTACAAATTGAGTCGGTAATACATTAAGCATATAGACGATGTGATTTCACTATTATTTTGAATATACGCTACTATAAGATGATTTTTTTAAATTAAACTGCATAAAATTATTTGTTCGTTTTTAAAGTAATCCATTCCATAGATATATTAGCCTAGTTTTATTATAGTGTTAATATAGACAGTATTAATAAAAACCATTAAAATTGACATAGCAAATACAAGTGATTATATTAACTTATTATTATTAACTGCATTATTACTTATTAACAAGTAATTATTATTAATCCAGAGTGAACTCATATACGCAAAAGCATTTCGAGCATTTTTAAACTAACAGAACGAGTTAATAGTTTCCTTTCATTTATTTAAAGCCCCAACTAAAACCGTGCACTTGAAAGCGACGCTGAACAACCTGGAAAGAAAAACCATTTAAAAATATACACCCCTTGAACATTACGACACAGCCGAGTGCATAAAAAGCAACTATACACTCTTCGACCCCCCACCCACCTACCCTCTCTCCATTCAACCGTATGATTACTTCCATTGCTCTTGCATAATTGCCCTTTCTCTCGGATATCCTCGACGCCTTCGGCCTACGTCGACCCAGTCTCGTCGTCATCGCCATGCTAATTTCCCTCGTCCTCCTTCTCCCACCGTGTTCTCGCCGCACTACTTTTTTCTTCTTCCCCAGCCTTCCCGTCCCGTGTTTCGAGCGTCTTCATTTCGCGAGCTCCCCTTTCTCGTCCGCCTACATATCGCACCGAACCCGCGTAAAAATCGTAAACGTTCCTGAAGATCCCGTAGCGGACAAACGAAGGAAAGGCGAAGGAATCCGTCCGTGGACCGGCGGGACGGGGGTGGTGGCGGTGTCGGGGAACGGTTTGGGCCCAGAAGCACCAATAAAACGATATGGGAACGTCTACGTAGTGGCTGTCGCTCATTTCAATTCCTCCGGATCGAATTTGTGGCTTCGTTTTTCCCCGTGTTCTTTTACGGGCTCTCCTCCGCTTTTAAGACGGCGCAGAGAGAAAAATGGTGGTGGGCTGGGGAGGCGGAGGATGGAGTAATGGCGCGGTTTCAAAAAAGTTGTTATTTCCTTTTTTATTGTCTCTAAGTGATAAATTAAACGGGTGAAATATAATATCTTTCACGTGGAAAATGTTAAGGTCTTTTATATTATTTCTGGTATTCCTCGAGATTAAATTATGAATAAACTTACCGTGAACATATCCTATCGACGAAATGTATGAGCATATTGATGGTTTTGAGGATTTGAAACTGGAATTTTGGATACTTAAACTAAGCGAAACATTGATTAAGATTGCTATATATTGCAATTGAAGTTTAAGCAGAAAGTTGAAAATAATTGACCACTTTATAAAGAGAAATACGTTACAATCATGACAACAGCACGTATTTTAAGATTCGCAAAACTATACAGAGATTCGAGCCTTGCAGTGATTATTTCAGAGATCATATTAACATAATCAGATTCAGAAAGAATAACATAATCCTGCCAATCGCCGGAAGCAAAGGTTGACCTGTGTTGCGCGTCTTTTTCTTCCCGATTTTAAAATAAAATCTAACAAAGTTAACAAACTATATTTACACTAATACTAATTAATTATAAAGATAGACGGGATACACGATTAATGACCAAGTATTTAAATTTACTGTGGTGATGGAGACTGTGTCTATTCTACAAAGATTGTAAAGACTATGCATGCTCTTGAAGACTATTCTGCGTTTATGTTGTTCGAAGTCTCAGAGGCAGAGTAAGGAAGTAGGCTGACTTAACTGTCGTTCCGCAACCTGGCGGGTAGTTACTTCTAGGAAGGGAAAGACCTATCCAATTAGTTTCGTAATTATATACGCTTCACCTAATATATCTGTTTGTTTACACCATCAGATGTATTTCAATGCGATGAAATGGAAACGCATTCCTCCGAGTTCTTGGTGTTTGCATTCTTTTTATCTCAATGTTTGTTCGGCCCTATATATGCCTGATGTCATACCTAATTTTACACATTTTTAGAGAATCGATATTTTCGATATTAGTTTTGTTTTAGAAATGTTTTGTTGTCGTATATAAATCTGACATAAATAAACTTCACATAAGCAAACACCGAACATAAATACGTTAGACGCTTAAACTAATCTCTCCAACCTGGAAGGTTAAGGAGTGAAGTGCACTGGAAAACAATACACAAGAACTCAAGCGCAATAAAATTAATCAAATTAGGAAGTTATGAAACGTGTAGGAACTTTACAAATCGATATACAATTCTATCGATCTATGTTAGAACAGATGATCTAGAACTATGATCTAAGAACTGACTTTGGGTTGATCCTCTTCAAAACAAAGGTTATATATTTTACATATTTTTTTAATAAATAAACTCAACTAAAGTGCCATGATACCCGCTGCGATAATGGTCTCTACTATGGTAATATTTTCAAATACTGTCATTTTCACTTTTAATCCCTATATGTATTTGAGTTTCTATCATAGAATAGACAGACCTAGAATGCGATCTTCTATGTATGAAGTTGCAGTCAAATTTTGTGCATCTAAACCACGTTTTTACTACAGTGATAAATTAATTAATAAATAGTATTAAAAATTACTTGTATTAAAGAGGCAATTAACAGAATTTGAATAAAATATTATATATAAATACTAGGTAACGTTTGTATAAAATATTTTGGAGTTATACATGACTTAGAAAAATTGCCATAAGATTTGAACGAAAATATTCCGTAAACTTGGTTTTAAACATTTTTTTTGTCAATCAATTAGAAAAGTCTAGAGATAGCTTCTCACAAAAACGAATTAAAATATGTTAATTGAATTATATAGATAAAAATATATAGAATTAGATATATAAAGAATTAAAATATATAGAAAGTATATAAAAATTCCTGCTTGCAATATTAGCTTTGGCTTTTATAAGCATGAAGATGAAGAAACAGGTTCGTTTAGAAAAGCAAAGCCAAAAGATGGTAAACTCTAAATTGTACTGAGGAACTAAACATACAAGACTAATATACTTCCATCTCAATTATTATTCCAAATGTATATTTTAATATACATGATATTGCAACAAACCAATGAAGATATTTGAAAATCTAAAATTTCTAAAATAATATTTCACTCATTTATATATTTAAAAAAGTGTTTATATTTTATATACTGAATACATATGTCAATATTTATATACTTTTAACATATACATGTACGAACAGAATTAGACTATATAAAATTCAATTAAATCATTTTAAGAGGCAGAAATGAGGATTTAATCTCTTTAGCATGAGGCATTAAACTAGACAAAAATATAAAGGCAGATCTTAATTACATTTGTACAACTAACGCTGAGATGCTCAACTAGGTTGTAGTAATTAAACGAAAATATTAAAAAATAGAAATCAGCAAATGGGGGAGCAAAAACCATAAAGGTTGTAAGATGATTTTATTTTTCCATATAACTTCCATCAACTTCTATATATTTATACAGGATCGACAGACTAAACTTTTCCTGCGTATTTTATGTATGTGTGACATCATATTTGGGTGTGAATTAATCTTATTAATCGAACTATCGGCTAAAGCCTAGAGTTTGACCTTTAGATGATTAGGAAAAATTATCATGGCGAACGTAAAGATGGAGGGCAGCTAAAATATTGACTATTTCCCTTAAATTCGACTACTAAGACCTAGGGCAGTCAAATGTTATTATCTATCTAACTATCATTATATTTGTTTATATATAGAACTCTGGTATTCATCTCTAATTCTAGACCATCTAAGACATAATCTATTTTCCAAGAAATGTTTTGGAGTTGTTTCAATAGTCATTTATCAAAGGAAGCTTAATAGTGTACATATTTTACCAACGCGAAGCCGGTTATATAATTCGGTATGATATATTTTTACTGAATCGAAAGTGTTTGATGTTTGATGCGAAGTTTTAATACGGTAGTAAGGCATTCACGGAAATCTTAAGGAGTAATAAATGCTTATAAAATTATATATTATGTATCTAAAATATACAGAGTGGAAAATCTAAATGTTAAGTGGTAACTTAACAGACATAGATAGGCGGATAATGGATAGAATAGGTAACATAATAATAGAATGAAACTGTAAATGGAATTTTAAATAGGATTCAGGAAGCTGAACCACAAATTCCCAATGGGAGTATAAAAACTATTAGTTAATGAACTACTTTATGTACTATAATTACAGTATAAAAAGTAACCGCGCATCTAAAAGTTAAAGAATATTAAATTGATGTGTACAGGGGAAGTATATTAAACTTTCTTTTAGTTAATCTCTTAGAAATTCAACAATCTGATCCTGGGCAATAAGTATTATAATATGATTTCCATTTTAAAATATAACTCTACTGACATGTAGATCGCTTCAGTGAGTGATCTGCTGAACAAGCTTATAATCTAAATCTTATTCTAAATATTATTATAACTTATTCTAAGGACTATTCTGGAGATTATTATATCTCACTCTATGTGTCTATTAATCAATTCGTGTGGTACTTTACATTTAAGTCTACGCACTTCACTCTCATCGCGCACATTTAACTGTTTGGCGAGTGCATTTGGATGCACTAACAATCTTTTAGAATACTTCGCCTCAACTTTTCCAATCACACACGTTATGGGTTCTAAGGGAATATCGCGCTGAATTAGCTTGTTGGAGACATAATATGGGGCATCGACGATAACACGCAACATTTTATTCTGGAATCTCTAGAGAATATCTATGTTAGATTTGCTGGTAGTACCCCATAGTTCAACACAATAGGTCCAAATGGGCCTAAGTATTGACTTATACAGAAAAACCTTGTTATCTAAGAATAATTTAGATTTATGCCCTATCAGCCAATACATTTTGTTTAGTTTTAGCCCAAGCTGTTTTCCCGCTATGTATTTTTTCCAAATTAAACGTCGATCACAATGCATTCTCAGATATTTAACGTTATCTGCTTGCGGGAGTATATAATTATTTATTTTTACTGATGGACAAGTTCTTCTACAAAGGGTGAACGTTACATGGCTAGATTTTCTCTCATTTGCTCTGATACGCAATGCTTTCAACCACAATTCGACTTTGTTAAGATGAAGTTGGAGGTTTCTTGTGGCTGATATTGCATTCTTGTGTGATGATAAAACGGCTGTATCGTCAGCAGATGTTACAACAGTTGTGTTTTTTGAGGTCGGTAGGTCAGCTGTATACAACAGTGCACCATAAACACCTGAATATATTGGATGGGGGTTAATGTATCCGCCACCCTGCTTCATGATAAAATGTCTGCCTGTGTGGTATGAAGTGAGTAATAGAAAGAGTGTATGGAGTAAAAGCTTGTTCAATTTAACATACTCTCCAGTATGCCACACATTGTCGAAAGCTTGAGATATATCGAGAAATGCAGCGGGGCAATATTTTTTATCATTTGTGTTATTATATATATATTTATATATATATATATATATATATAAATATATATATATATATATATATATATATAAATATATAAATATATATATATATATATATATATATATATATATATATATAAACTTTCCAACTGCTAAGAAGGTAATGTAGTCTTAGCATGGCATTAAATTTAAACGTTATTAGGTTCATGCACATTTTTGATAGCTCTTATAGGAATCTTCCAGTAATTTAGTCAAAACAAGAGGCTTTTTTGGCATTGATTTATTTAACTATTGTTTGTTTTACTTCCTTAATAGTCTATTTCTCATGTGGCAAATCCATTTGAAACGGAATGTTAAGAAAGTTGTTATTTATTTATTTATTAAGAACTATGTTATTTTCTTCTGTAGTGGATATTTCAGACGATTGTTATCAATTTTAATGGGTGGATTATGTTATTGATGTTTTTTAATCTATTTTATTACTTTCCAGAGGAAGTATTCCGTTGAATCAGTTGGCGTTTAGTTTTCTAAATACTTTTGAAGTCCTTGATCTTGTTCATTATTTATCTTTTGTTGCCTTGTTAAATTGTTTCTTGTTTACTTCTGTTCTTATTTGTTGCCATGTCTTTTACAGTTTTCTCATATCAATACCTTTTCATTTAATTGCAGATGATATATAATTGAACTTTTGATTCAACGCACTATTAGGAATTGCGCACCATGTTGCCTCATGTATATTTTTGTTTATTGCTATTTCTGTATCTCTTTCAGTTTTGAGAGCTAAATTTATTGATACTAGACTGTCTAGTTCCCCTTTAAATAATGGCCAGTTGGGTTTAGAGTGATGCAAAGAAAGTGGATTAGTTTTGTTGATAATATATGAGTTGACTATCATAATAACTGATGAGTGATCAGATAATAAATCAAAGCATGATTCAGCTTTGCACTTTTTGGAATCAAAACATGGTTTTTGTAACACAAACGTCTATGTTATCGGGAATTTGATTTCTATCTGACGGCCAATATGTTGGCTCACCATTAGAAATATGCTGTGGATGTTGTGCCTTCATCGCTTTACTAATTCTCTGCCTTCAGGTGTTATTAATATATAACCCCACATTATTTGTTTTGTATTGTAGACTCCTACGGCAACGAATCTATTACCAGCGTGTTAAAAAAACTGTGATATTGTTCTGCTTTGTTGTTGTGTTTTGGTGGACAATAGCTAGCATTAATTGTTAATGGCCCATGTACTTCTTCAATGGTTACACTGGTGGCTTGCAAATAGTCCTCGCTGAATTTATCTCTTTCATAGTGACACAATATAGATGTTCCTCCATGTGTTCTATCATCTAGGTGTTTTGTGTGATGTACCTTGTATTTCGGAATGCGTAAATAATTTATATCCGTGAAATGCGTATAGGATACCATCATGATCTTTTTTCTCTTAGTACTGGATAGAGTTTTTTGCAACGCTTTATGGACTAGGTTTCCCCTATAATTTTCAGCGCATTTATGCGCGTGCAATCATTTGTCGCATGCTCTCCTGCGCATTTCACACATCGATATAATTTGCGACAGTATAATTCGTATGGGCACGCTTGGCATCTGGAGCATTGTGGGATGATTCATTTTGAGTATGGTGGTTAACATTTAATAACATTATGGTCCAGATATTTAATCTCATAAACATGTTTATTATTTCCTTTGGACTTCAAGTCAATATAAAATATTGGCATTGACTCTTTTCTTGCTTGTTATTTAATATTGTGTATATTTACAACTTCGCGGCCTTCTTCAGCTAGGGCTGTTTTAATTGTGTTTGAGTCTGAGGCATGATGTAGTCCTTTTATGACGAATTTAAATGTTTTTTTCGGACTTTCACCTGGGATTTAAAAAATATAAGTGTTACATTTCAACGAGTCTGTCTATACGGATATTGAAAAAACGGATATAACATTATGCTATAGATTCATAAAACTGTTGCAACAACGGATTTTTAACGGCGGATACTGCTAACGGACTAATCATCTATTCATGATGCTTAAGGAAAATATCTAGTTCGTAACCAATACGTTGCTGTTATTGCCGCGGACTTTCGACTATTCGTCATTAAATTTCACCAATATATCTTTACTGCGTCTTCCGTGTAAAGGATGATCATAATCAATATTTGGAACAGGATCCAATAGGCAATTCGTTCACCTTTTACCTTTGTTATTCTACCGACGTGTTCAAACCATTCCAATCTACGCCTCTGAATTGTATCCCCAACTGTAAACTAATTGTCATATATTAATTCAATAACTTCAATTCTAAAACTATTTCGGGAGAAATATATAAAATTTATCTTAACCATCTGATTTAAGACGTAAAGCTTGCAGATATCAAAATTAAAGAGCGGGTTTTCAGTATTAACATATTTCCTTTCCACCACCTGAAACAAAATGAAAGCTCCTGCAGTTCCGGGTATTATTTCAGCCATAGATGTGACTTTGTTCTCCTGTATTGGTAATCCCCAATACTTATTTTAAAGTCTACATATGTCCAGTAATCAAATCAGATGCTGTTAAACGTTTTAGTCTACGCACTTCGCTATCACGTTGCATATTTAGCTGGTTGGCGAGTAAGTTGGGATCCACTCTTTCGAAGTACTTCACACAAACACGTTGAATTACACTCGTTATAAGTTCAAGAGGAATATCGCGTTGTATCACTTTATTAGTCAACAATGGCACTTTATTTTGGAACCGTTGAATGATGGATATATTAGATTTGCTAGCGGTACCCCATAGTTGGATTCTATATGACCAAATAGGTTTGAGTATACACTCATAGAGCAATCCCTTGTTATCTAATGATCACTTGGATTTGCGCCCGATGAGCCAATACATTTGATATAATTTAAGTCCAAGTTGTTTTCGTTTAGAGAGTATGTGCTTCTTCCAGGTTAGGCGTCGATCTAAGTGCATATTTAATATTCTCTGCTTGGGGTATTTGACGATGATTGATATTCACTGGTGTACATGTTCTTCTACGCGAGGTAAACGTTACATGGGTGGATTTTGTTTCATTGGCATGGACATGTCTTCAACCATAATTGTATTTGCTCCAGAAGGTTTGTAGGTTTATTGATGCTGTGACTGGATCATGGGATGCTAATATTGCTGTGTCGTCTGCGTATGTTGCCACATTAGCTATTTTTGTGGTGGACAGATCGGCTGTTAATTCGGTATGTTCATCGCCTTGATTTACAATAAAATGTCTATCAGTGAGATACGATTTTAGTTCTGAGATACTGATAGTTCGGATGTAAAACCTAAGATATATCTAGAAAAGCTCCCAAATACTTGAACTTCTGAACATGCTCTGACTGAATACCGTGGATATTTATAACAGCTGTGGTTATGTCAGTTATCAATACCTATGTTAGTCAAATATTAAACTAGCCTACAAGAGGGTGACTACGATTATTGAAAAACACTAGGATTCGATTTCGCTGACTACTTAAAAAATTGGAAAACATAAACTGAAACGTACTACTCATTATTGTACAAGCTAAGCAAAGGATGATAATTACCAAATGATGCAAGCGTGAAAATCTAGGCAGTTTCAATGGATTTGGTTTCAGTTATTTTTTTATTTATAAAGTCAAGAATAAATGATTCACAAAAAACCATTTTTTTGGACTTATTCAAGTTTCCAATTTATATATGGATTCGTTATTTGTTCTATTATTAGAAAATATTGCTTGTTCTTTTAGGAATAGGAAAAAATGTAAATATAATCTAAATAGTCAAGCAACATTCAATACTGAATACAGAAATTAAATACTAAAATAAAGTGCATTATCATTTAAAAATATATGCCAAACGTACCTTTAAATCAATTAATCATATAACTTTAACTAACCACCTAACTACTGGAAAAAAACCAACCCCAAACCCGTAATTAATATTCTATTTGCGCCAAAACTTGCAGAAACGGCAGAGAAACAGAAATAAAGATAGAAACGCGCCGATGCCGGAGAACCATCCCCGGACGAAAATTATGGAAATCGACGATAATCGCTCCAAATTACCCGAGTTCAGGAGACGACAGAAGCCGGAATTAGTTGGCGGGGGGCGGGGGGTAGGTCGATGGGCAGCTTTCGACGTAAGTGCCATCTATTAGGCGACGTCCGCGCTAATTGAGCGACCTGGAAGGTTGCAATCTGGACTTTTAAGCGAGCCATGGCGTAGATTGAGATTTAGAATATCCCGATTAAGCTTATAAAAGCACGTATACATTTTCCTTCATGAATAAGAAACTTTTTGTTATCAACGTTAGTTTGTGTCTATATAGTACAATCAGAGCGTTATTTTCTACTACTCACAAATTCTCTTTTAGAATACCAAACAAAGGTAAGTTTCTTCAGACAGTAAATAATAACTGAAGAATTTCATGGTAAGATTTCATCGTGAAGTTCTTCGTTATGAGTTTCTTTGTCCAATCTAACGTGTTAACATGAACTTAAGTTTGAGTACACTGCGCCAGTTTCAAAATGTTTCAAGCTCATAAATATAATGTTTCGTCAAATATGAACCCCTTGAGAAAAAATTTAATGAATATTGCTATTAAGGATTTATTTGTAATAGTCTTTATTTCAATTTACAGTTAAGAGTTTCTTTATTGATGAATTTCTATTAAAAAGAAACATACATCTTATATCAATCAAACCACATGTATATAAATGATAAATATAATCTTTGTGTATATGATAACAATTTATTTAGTATTTGCATGTATTTTGATCAGCGATATATATTAGTGAAAATGTAAAATATTAGTGTCAACAACTATTAAAAAACCTAATCTAACTATAGAATTCTATAGTTTTAAAATTTCTCTATATAAAATAACAGTTTTCTATTTAATATTACTAAGTTATTCTGTGTATACAGATATTAATCGTGGAACGTTCAAAATTCCATTTTCAGGACTCGTTACTTTTGTTGTTTTATTTGAGGAAATCTGTATCTGAAGCCAGTCAAACATCTTTAAAACATCATACAACAAATTTTAGGCAGTATATGATTGCATCTCTCTGGAATTTACCTCTGTGTATTTAGATCATCTCCAATGGCGACTATCACATTTGACTGTTGATCTCCCCATAAGGAATATTCCTATTATATGGGCGTTGCTTTTACATCACTGTTATCAGAAAAACACTTCAAGATTACCTCTTGGTCAGGCATATTAGCAGACGAACTACTAGCCATTTACAAAACTCTAAAGTTTGTAGAATATATACAAATTTTATTGCTCCCGACGCGATGAGCTCCCCGGAAAACATTAATTCAGTCCAACCCCATACCCCATTGGGACTACTCATCCACAAATTTGAGAAGTAGTGGTAAAACCATCACATTTATGTAGCTTCCCTCTCCTACTGGAATTGAGGACAATGATAGTGCAGATAATCTCACAGAAAAAAGATATGGATCCTTCTCTTGGAAAACTTCTCCTTCTCTTGAGCAAATATTTGAAATAATCTGCTGGTCTACTCTTTAGATAACTGGATCTGAGACCTGATGGAAAACAATAAACTATGGGAGGTGAAGAGAGAATTCTAGCAAAGCTTTAATTGTGTCAGTATTAACAGACGAAAACTGTCTATATTTTCACGTGTTCGAATTCGCCATGAAATTCTTATAAGGAGTTAGTCTCCACTATCATACAATGAATACGAATCCTGACTAACCATTAGGCATGTATCCATTGATTAATACCATTCACAGAATCAGCTATTCCTGGAAAGTTGAAATACGAATTTTAACCGAGAATTGGCAGGAATTCCCAGCATTGCATCATTATCACATATTCTGAAAGTTTCCTTTAGTCACTTTCAGTTTCCGAGTCACTGTCCAATTTAATCACTAAACTGTTAATTTCCAATCTGCCTGAAACATGTTCACGATTCCACCATTTGTCAATTACTTCCTCTGTATGTCTTATCGAGGTCAGCCACACCAAAGGTCTCATGGTCTCAACCATCATGTCTATTATAATAGGTATTTGCCACCCCCATATCAGTTCAATTGGACTGAATATACCGTGATAGGAAAGATGTCGTAATACTATGTGATATACATATTATTCCGCCATCTGATCTACTGTATATCATTTTTCGGGCTTATTTCTAAAAAAAAGCAAATTGTAAAAATGCAATGAAACCTGCAATCTATGGCCTGTCGCAATTTGTAAATTCCTTTTAGAATCAGACCTTATTTTCCTTTTATTCCAGTTAAAAAGAGACACAATGCTGTCTGGTTAGTTCGAACACGTAAACGATTTAGCCTGTCAAAGTCATCCGGTTGTCAGACGTATGCAAAATTCTTGAAAACAATAGTGATAACTCTAATCTATAAAATATTGTGGCTATATAATTAACTGTAGTTTTTAGATGTATTATAATATTAAAACAATTTATATTTGATAAAATTTTTGTTCAACCATTTTATTTAGATTAGAATTTTGTTGTATATAAAAGCCAAACTGAACTAAAACTCAGAGTGGATGCGGTAGTATTGCGACATTTTGACGTCACAAATTTAGATGACGTATGTACAAGGTAACTTTGAATAGACTAAATCTGTACAATGCAGTTCTTGAAACCATTCGTTCCATCTTTCAATTATTAGTTCATCTCTTACCTATGCCTACTTTTTGATATTTTGATATTTTCACTTCTGAAAGTTTGAAGCTTTCTTTAAGGTTTGTCTATATCCTCTCTCCGAAATTTATAAAAAAATTTAGGCCCCATGTATTATTTATTTTGACCTGCTTTTTGTATATATGTAAGTTTATATATTTACCAGCTATATATTTTTCCTTCTTAAATGTTTCTGTTATGTAGATTCATTCTGTTTTTTGTTCTTAGTGTCATTATCAAATAGTGGATCACTTCGTTTATATCCTATTTCTAATAAATTATAATGGGTAAATACAACGCTTTAATAACGATTGCTATTTCCAATGTGCTCCATCATCTCGAGATTTACATTAAAAATAGCCTTTTCTCCCATTTTATTACTTCGAAACACACTTTTCGTAATTAGCATATATAACGAAGTAAACTGTTTAACTTCATAAATATTGAAAAGTATAAGATTGTTGTTTCACAGTTACTGTTAATGAGTACAATGTTGTTATAAATAAAACACACATTCTCTTGAAAATACCCAACAAATTTCTGGTTAAATGCTCGGCCTTTCTCTCCCATTCATACCCCCCGTCCCCACTCCACGAACCCCAGCAGTTCGCGGGCCGTATATATTTAATTAAACTGTGCATAAACAAAGACTGGATTAATTTTCGACGATAAACGATGGCTGCAAAGAGGTGTAGCGGAGTGGGGGAACGGGCTGGATGGGGTGGCCGTTCTGGGTAACGGGGAGGGGATTCCGGGAGAGGCGGGAGTGTATGAGCCGGTCCGGCTGAAAAAGTATCGCTACGCATTTTGGTTAATTGTTATTGTTTAATTCGCGAATAATTGTCGGACGGTCTACGCGAATTTCCTAATGGTATTAATGCATCTGTGTGTATGTGCGTTAAATGAATTTCTATGCGATGAATTTAATTTCCAAAAAGCCGCAATTATATTGTATTATTTATTATTTTATAATTGAAAAACAATTTTAAATAAACAACAAAAATAGATTAACGAATTTTTAAATACTATACATAGAAGCATTATGTTAAGGAATAATTGTTAGGATCATTTTGGTCTAGATACATTGCACTGTTTTCATTTGTAAATGTTTTATTTTATTGTTTCATTATATACATGGATCTGAATCTCTGTTATTTGAATAAACTTCTCAAGAATTTTAATGACCACAGTACAGTCACTATACTTCCACTCAGTCACGTCAGTCGCGAATTAAATTAAATGAATATCAATATTTGGAGAAATGGAGCAAACTGTAAATATGCAATATATTATATTCAAAATATTTTTCAACCATAGCTGCTGCTTTTTGCCATCTTGCAGTTAATTTACGGTTTCCATTTGGAAATAACTATATATGTTTTGAGGCTATACAGGAATCGACCCCTCTGTTGTCTCCATAAGAAGTAAAACGCTACTTAGATAGCTCTCTACTCATATCTCGGAACAAATAGTAATCAGAGATATGGATAAAATGGCGGATACGGAAACACTTCCCAATTTAATTTTTCCAAGTACGTTTTAACTGGTTTTGCTTAATATGGTTGACTGTTTTCATGCTGAAGAATAACATTATTGTGCATTTGTCGGCTCAAACGCGTCAATTGCAATTGATACCGATCCCCATAAGTGATTTAATCAAGTAATGCCTTCAAATATTCATCTTCAATTTTTTTTTTGACTGACTGGAATGATCATCGCTGTTAAAATTATCGTTTTTAAAATGTCGAAAGCAGTATTCACAGGTTGAACCAAATAGCTTCACATATAATTCGATAACTTTCAGTCGTCTTTTTATTCGAGTTGGAGTAAAAAAGAAAAATTTCCCACCTATGTGATTTATTGGGTACAAATTAAGTTATTTTCAAAGAACTGAAAACCGATTTTTTCGTTCAGACTTCGAAGAAATATCAATCTTTTTAAACAAAACAATGGTCATAATACATACGAGCACTTAATGCCTTATTAATTATTGTTCAGGATGTCAGAGAGATAAATTATAACATTGTTAAATATGTTAATAAAATTCTTAAATTTATTTTCCAGCATACCGTTTTTATAACATCTGCCTTTTTATAGCTTTGTAACGTTATTTTGGGCAGGATATTTTATTGCCGCCTCTTCGGAGAACAGGTGTAGTACAGGTACGTCTCTGAGAGACAACTTGTACTAGTTTAGGTGTTTTAATCCAAGAAATCCGCGCGTTACTCAATGCGCCATGGTTTATTAAGAACGTCAACACTCACCTCGAATCAGGCATCTCATTCATGAAGAGTTTGACGGATATGCTCAGTGTAAGGTTCACTCTAGGCACCTTAGAACACGACAACACTTTGATAAAGTCCCTACCCATCCACAATCATCGGTAAATAACCAACTACGACAATCCCAGTCGTAATCCAGGGTCTCTGTCGCCCGCAAAACAGTCACTAAAGATGTGTATAGCCTAACTTTGTCCTGATAAAAACAAATCCTCTGCTATTGATGAATTATTCGAATGATCCAAATTTTAGCATCGCGTTTCTTAGCGACAATGCGCAGTTTCCCCACTTCTATAACGATCTTTTTCGGCCATTACTGTCGCACGTGATCTGCTTTTCATAGTCCGTAATCACTCTTTTCAAAAATGACTTAGCTTCGTTTGAGTTTAACAGCAATTCCCAAATGGAACATTCAGCCAATTGCAATTTTTTTAACTGTAAATTTATGTCAAACCCCTGTATCAAGCTTCTCTTGATATTTAGTTTTACAGATCAACGTCGCGAGATTAAATATATTGATCAATGATACAATTTAACATATATACTATAATATATTGAAAAAATGTTGCTATTGCTTCTACTTAATGTGTTCCATTAATCTAAATCGGCTTCTTATTAAATTTATTCACCAGGCAATATTAAGTACATGGAATTTACATTTACTTATTCAGAATATTTAATAATAAGTTTGAATGAATTTCATAAACTCTTCCAACCGAGATTCTGGCCGGCCAGAGTGATATTCGTCCAAAACCACTTCTGACACTGGCATTTACTTAAGATCTCTTCATCATAAACACCAATTTTCGTGCTTCAATCATAAGGCAATATCACTATTGACTGAGTCCGTACTATATTTTTAGTACTTATATACTACTCAAATTACCTTCTGTAACAGTAATTTTCAAAAATAAATAACTTTTGACCGAGTAAAGAAAATACATATTTTATAGCAAAACTGATATATATCTAGATGTTATATATCTAGCATGTTCTATCAAATAAAATGGGTTGTAATGTGGCTAGTACTTATTATTATAATTCTACTACTATATATTATAATTCTACTAACCATACCTAGCGTAAGTAAGTATTCAAAGTAAATAAGTATTTCCTGATGACGGTTTGTGACCGGTACAAAAAGCTCTAAAGTGATATAAGAACGCTGAACTCTACGAAGTGATGACAGAAATGGGTAGTGAAGATTGTTTCAACGGCTTCACAAACTTTGAAAACAGACATGATATTCAATATGATGCAACAAGCTCCTTAGCCGTTGTGATGTTCACTGATGATAATGTTATATATTTTCTGATACATATGTTGAAGCGTCTAGCACTCTTCGTTATATGTTTCATATTTCAGAGCCACATAGCTTGCGAATTAAATAATAAAGGACCAGAATATTTTGTTTTTGTCAAATGGTGAGCGTGGAAGAGAAGAAAACGTCTGTCTCTATTAAACGCTTATATTGCCTAACATTCTCTCCGAAATTTATACACATAATTTTGAGGTATTTTAAAAACAATGCTTCAGGCTCTACATATCTCTACCCGAGATCGTATTAGGAACGAGGTGATTCATTTAAGATACATTTTTGAATAATGTTATACAATTACACAGTTGTTTTAAGTTGTTTTAAGCGCAAGTTGGTTTGCAAAAGTTAAACGAAAAGAGTACAAATTTGCAAACTGTAGCACAACATTTCAAGTAGAAAATACAGCGAAGATAGGAAGCACCATTGATCAAGATCATAAAAAGCGATCTGCAAATATACAAGACGAAGATTACCCGACGCCTGAACAGTCACGGGCGATGTCCAATTGTAGCAAGATTTAGTGAAGAACATTCGAAGCCCTGCAATATCAAGAGTTATGGATTAATGATAATAATGAAAAGGTAAAGAACGATGAATTTGATAAGTTCAAATTACTAAAAGCATACGACAATGAAGGATTGGAAATTTACATTATATAAAATTATCAAAATCACTATATATTACAATATTTATTCATAATATCGATATAAATTGTATGATAAGATGCATGGTTACTCAGACTAGTATCCACAAGTTATCCGTATGCCGCCAGACAAATGGAAGTCGAAGTAGCATCTAACAGTATGATGAATAATTAAAAAATATTATTAATTAATAAACCTTTCAGTTGTTTGATAAAAACGTCATTAATGTTAAATTGTCGTCGGAGAACCAATGAACGTATTTAAAATATTTAAAATATGTTTATTATTGCTTCCAATGAAATATTGTAATTCTTATTGTATTCATCTGACAATATTAAGAACATATTTGGAACACGTTATTATGTGTATGTGCATTAAATGAATTTCTATGCAACGACTTTAAACCCGAATAAAGCCGGATTTATATTATATGATTTATTATTTTTTAATTGAAAAACAATTTTAAGTAAACAACAAAAACAGGTTAACGAATTTAAATACTAAACATAGAAGCGTTATGTTATGGCAAAGAATAGTTGTTAGGACTATTTTAGGCCTAGAAATATTGCAGTCATATAAATTGCATGATAAGATGCATGGTAACTCAGACTAGTATCCTAAAACTATCCGTATGCCACCAAACAAATGAAGGTCATAGTAGAATCTAACAGTATGTTATATAAATAAAAAATATTTTAATTAATAAAACCTTTCAGTTTTTGATAAAAACGTCATTAATTTTAAATTGTCGGATAATCAAGGAATCAATGGACGTATTTAACATATTTAAAATATGTTTATTACTGCTTCGAATAAAATATTCTAATTCATATTGTATTGATCTGACAATATTAAGAACATATTTGGAACACCCTTTGTAACAAATCCTTTATAATTCAAATACCATGACTAATATACCATGATATATTTAGAATATCCTTAAATGAAATTTATATAGTGATATATTGCAGTATTTCCTGTTAATATTTATAATTTATTAATTAATATATAATTAATTTATCGTGTTTTATATAACTTAGCAGGAAGTATAATAAAGGCGGCGAACATCTGGGTCATGTCGGTTATTCGGTTTCCCGCTGATGTTGTGGACTCACTGTCGGACAGCAGGATATTTATGAAAATTCACCATTGTCTGCATCGAGGAGCTGACGTTGAACGTTTACATATATCGTGCAATATTGTAGGTCTAAGAGCACGTCAAATTATGCATAAATAACTATGTATATAAATCAACAACAAGAAATATTAGTTGGACCATGTTTAAGTTATAATAGACAGATACGCTCAAATTATACATGATTTTTTGAATATAGTAACAGCTATTTTTTTAATGTAACATACTTTATCAGATACGGTTAGTACAAGCTTAGTGTTAAATTTATTTACTACTACTTTTCGTTAGTATTTATTACTATTAACATACTTTATCAGATACGGTTAGTACAAGCTTAGTATTAAATTTATTTACTACTACTTTTCATCAGTATTTATTACTATTGACATACTTTATCAGATACGGTTAGTACAAGCTTAGTATTAAATTTATTTACTACTACTTTTCATCAGTATTTATTACTATTGACATACTTTATCAGATACTTTTAGTACAAGCTTAGTATTAAATTTATTTACTACTAATTTTCATCAGTATTTATTACTATTGACATACTTTATCAGATACGGTTAGTACAAGCTTAGTATTAAATTTATTTACTACTACTTTTCATTAGTATTTATTACTATTAACATACTTTATCAGATACGGTTAGTCTCTTCATAGTACTTCATAGTTAGTACTTTTCATCAGTATTTATTACTATTGACATACTTTATCAGATACGGTTAGTACAAGCTTAGTATTAAATTTATTTACTACTACTTTTCATCAGTATTTATTACTATTAACATACTTTATCAGATACGGTTAGTACAAGCTTAGTATTAAATTTATTTAATACTACTTTCCATTAGTATTTATTACTATTGACATACTTTATCAGATACGGTTAGTACTAGCTTAGTATTAAATTTATTTAATACTACTTTTCATTAGTATTAATTACTATTAACATACTTTATCAGATACGGTTAGTACAAGCTTAGAATTAAATTTATTTAATACTACTTTTCATTAGTATTTATTACTATTAACATACTTTAACAGATACGGTTAGTACAAGCTTAGTATTAAATTTATTTACTACTACTTTTCATCAGTATTTATTACTATTGACATACTTTATCAGATACGGTTAGTACAAGCTTAGTATTAAATTTATTTACTACTACTTTTCATCAGTATTTATTACTATTGACATACTTTATCAGATACGGTTAGTACAAGCTTAGTATTAAATTTATTTACTACTAATTTTCATCAGTATTTATTACTATTGACATACTTTATCAGATACGGTTAGTACAAGCTTAGTATTAAATTTATTTACTACTACTTTTCATTAGTATTTATTACTATTAACATACTTTATCAGATACGGTTAGTCTCTTCATAGTACTTCATAGTTAGTACTTTTCATCAGTATTTATTACTATTGACATACTTTATCAGATACGGTTAGTACCAGCTTAGTATTAAATTTATTTACTACTACTTTTCATCAGTATTTATTACTATTAACATACTTTATCAGATACGGTTAGTACAAGCTTAGTATTAAATTTATTTAATACTACTTTCCATTAGTATTTATTACTATTGACATACTTTATCAGATACGGTTAGTACAAGCTTAGTATTAAATTTATTTAATACTACTTTTCATTAGTATTAATTACTATTAACATACTTTATCAGATACGGTTAGTACAAGCTTAGTATTAAATTTATTTAATACTACTTTTCATTAGTATTTATTTCTATTAACATACTTTATCAGATACGGTTAGTACAAGCTTAGTATTAAATTTATTTACTCCTACTTTTCATCAGTATTTATTACTATTGACATACTTTATCAGATACGGTTAGTACAAGCTTAGTATTAAATTTATTTACTACTAATTTTCATCAGTATTTATTACTATTGACATACTTTATCAGATACGGTTAGTACAAGCTTAGTATTAAATTTATTTACTACTACTTTTCATCAGTATTTATTACTATTAACATACTTTATCAGATACGGTTAGTACAAGCTTAGTATTAAATTTATTTACTACTACTTTTCATTAGTATTTATTACTATTAACATACTTTATCAGATACGGTTAGTCTCTTCATAGTACTTCATAGTTAGTACTTTTCATCAGTATTTATTACTATTGACATACTTTATCAGATACGGTTAGTACAAGCTTAGTATTAAATTTATTTACTACTACTTTTCATCAGTATTTATTACTATTAACATAATTTATCAGATACGGTTAGTACAAGCTTAGTATTAAATTTATTTAATACTACTTTCCATTAGTATTTATTACTATTGACATACTTTATCAGATACGGTTAGTACAAGCTTAGTATTAAATTTATTTAATACTACTTTTCATTAGTATTTATTACTATTAACATACTTTATCAGATACGGTTAGTACAAGCTTAGTATTAAATTTATTTAATACTACTTTTCATTAGTATTTATTTCTATTAACATACTTTATCAGATACGGTTAGTACAAGCTTAGTATTAAATTTATTTACTCCTACTTTTCATCAGTATTTATTACTATTGACATACTTTCTCAGATACGGTTAGTACAAGCTTAGTATTAAATTTATTTACTACTACTTTTCATCAGTATTTATTACTATTGACATACTTTATCAGATACGGTTAGTACAAGCTTAGTATTAAATTTATTTACTACTACTTTTCATCAGTATTTATTACTATTGACATACTTTATCAGATACGGTTAGTACAAGCTTAGTATTAAATTTATTTACTACTACTTTTCATTAGTATTTATTACTATTAACATACTTTATCAGATACGGTTAGTACAAGCTTAGTATTAAATTTATTTACTACTACTTTTCATCAGTATTTATTACTATTGACATACTTTATCAGATACGGTTAGTACAAGCTTAGTATTAAATTTATTTACTACTACTTTTCATCAGTATTTATTACTATTGACATACTTTATCAGATACGGTTAGTACAAGCTTAGTATTAAATTTATTTACTACTACTTTTCATTAATATTTATTACTACTAACATACTTTATCAGATACGGTTAGTACAAGCTTAGTATTAAATTTATTTACTACTACTTTTCATCAGTATTTATTTCTATTGACATACTTTATCAGATACGGTTAGTACAAACTTAGTATTAAATTTATTTACTACTACTTTTCATCAGTATTTATTACTATTGACATACTTTATCAGATACGGTTAGTACAAGCTTAGTATTAAATTTATTTACTACTACTTTTCATCAGTATTTATTACTATTGACATACTTTATCAGATACGGTTAGTACAAGCTTAGTATTAAATTTATTTACTACTACTTTTCATCAGTATTTATTACTATTGACATACTTTATCAGATACGGTTAGTACAAGCTTAGTATTAAATTTATTTACTACTACTTTTCATTAGTATTTATTACTAGTAACATACTTTATCAGATACGGTTAGTACAAGCTTAGTATTAAATTTATTTACTACTACTTTTCATCAGTATTTATTTCTATTGACATACTTTATCAGATACGGTTAGTACAAGCTTAGTATTAAATTTATTAACTACTACTTTTCATCAGTATTTATTACTATTGACATACTTTATCAGATACGGTTAGTACAAGCTTAGTATTAAATTTATTTACTACTACTTTTCATCAGTATTTATTACTATTGACATACTTTATCAGATACGGTTAGTACAAGCTTAGTATTAAATTTATTTACTACTACTTTTCATCAGTATTTATTACTATTAACATACTTTATCCGATACGGTTAGTACAAGCTTAGTATTAAATTTCTTTACTACTACTTTTCATCAATATTTATTACTATTGACATACTTTATCAGATACGGTTAGTACAAGCTTAGTATTAAATTTATTTAATACTACTTTTCATTAGTATTTATTTCTATTAACATGCTTTATCAGATACGGTTAGTACAAGCTTAGTATTAAATTTATTTACTCCTACTTTTCATCAGTATTTATTACTATTGACATACTTTATCAGATACGGTTAGTACAAGCTTAGTATTAAATTTATTTACTACTACTTTTCATCAGTATTTATTACTATTGACATACTTTATCAGATACGGTTAGTACAAGCTTAGTATTAAATTTATTTACTACTACTTTTCATCAGTATTTATTACTATTGACATACTTTATCAGATACGGTTAGTACAAGCTTAGTATTAAATTTATTTACTACTACTTTTCATTAGTATTTATTACTACTAACATACTTTATCAGATACGGTTAGTACAAGCTTAGTATTAAATTTATTTACTACTACTTTTCATCAGTATTTATTTCTATTGACATACTTTATCAGATACGGTTAGTACAAGCTTAGTATTAAATTTATTAACTACTACTTTTCATCAGTATTTATTACTATTGACATACTTTATCAGATACGGTTAGTACAAGCTTAGTATTAAATTTATTTACTACTACTTTTCATCAATATTTATTACTATTGACATACTTTATCAGATACGGTTAGTACAAGCTTAGTATTAAATTTATTTACTACAACTTTTCATCAGTATTTATTACTATTGACATACTTTATCAGATACGGTTAGTACAAGCTTAGTATTAAATTTATTTACTACTACTTTTCATTAGTATTTATTACTATTAACATACTTTATCAGATACGGTTAGTACAAGCTTAGTATTAAATTTATTTACTACTACTATTCATCAGTATTTATTACTATTAACATACTTTATCAGATACGGTTAGTACAAGCTTAGTATTAAATTTATTTACTACTACTTTTCATCAGTATTTATTACTATTAACATACTTTATCAGATACGGTTAGTACAAGCTTAGTATTAAATTTATTTACTACTACTTTTCATCAGTATTTATTACTATTAACATACTTTATCAGATACGGTTAGTACAAGCTTAGTATTAAATTTATTTACTACTACTTTTCATCAGTATTTATTACTATTAACATACTTTATCAGATACGGTTAGTACAAGCTTAGTATTAAATTTATTTACTACTACTTTTCATCAGTATTTATTACTATTAACATACTTTATCAGATACGGTTAGTACAAGCTTAGTATTAAATTTATTTACTACTACTTTTCATCAGTATTTATTACTATTGACATACTTTATCAGATACGGTTAGTACAAGCTTAGTATTAAATTTATTTACTACTACTTTTCATCAGTATTTATTACTATTGACATACTTTATCAGATACGGTTAGTACAAGCTTAGTATTAAATTTATTTACTACTACTTTTCATTAGTATTTATTACTATTGACATACTTTATCAGATACGGTTAGTACAAGCTTAGTATTAAATTTATTTACTACTGCTTTTCATCAGTATTTATTACTATTGACATACTTTATCAGATACGGTTAGTACAAGCTTAGTATTAAATTTATTTAATACTACTTTTCATCAGTATTTATTACTATTAACATGCTTTATCAGATACGGTTAGTACAAGCTTAGTATTAAATTTATTTACTACTACTTTTCATCAGTATTTATTACTATTGACATACTTTATCAGATACGGTTAGTACAAGCTTAGTATTAAATTTATTTACTACTACTTTTCATCAGTATTTATTACTATTGACATACTTTATCAGATACGGTTAGTACAAGCTTAGTATTAAATTTATTTACTACTACTTTTCATCAGTATTTATTACTATTGACATACTTTATCAGATACGGTTAGTACAAGCTTAGTATTAAATTTATTTAATACTACTTTTCATCAGTATTTATTACTATTAACATACTTTATCAGATACGGTTAGTACAAGCTTAGTATTAAATTTATTTACTACTACTTTTCATCAGTATTTATTACTATTGACATACTTTATCAGATACGGTTAGTACAAGCTTAGTATTAAATTTATTTACTACTACTTTTCATTAGTATTTATTACTATTAACATACTTTATCAGATACGGTTAGTACAAGCTTAGTATTAAATTTATTTACTACTACTTTTCATCAGTATTTATTGCTATTGACATACTTTATCAGATACGGTTAGTACAAGCTTAGTATTAAATTTATTTACTACTACTTTTCATCAGTATTTATTACTATTGACATACTTTATGAGATACGGTTAGTACAAGCTTAGTATTAAATTTATTTACTACTACTTTTCATCAGTATTTATTACTATTAACATACTTTATCCGATACGGTTAGTACAAGCTTAGTATTAAATTTATTTACTACTACTTTTCATCAGTATTTATTACTATTGACATAATTTATCAGATACGGTTAGTACAAGCTTAGTATTAAATTTATTTATTACTACTTTCCATTAGTATTTATTATTATTGACATACTTTATCAGATACGGTTAGTACAAGCTTAGTATTAAATTTATTTAATACTACTTTTCATCAGTATTTATTACTATTAACATACTTTATCAGATACGGTTAGTACAAGCTTAGTATTAAATTTATTTACTACTACTTTTCATCAGTATTTATTACTAATGACATACTTTATCAGATACGGTTAGTACAAGCTTAGTATTAAATTTATTTACTACTACTTTTCATTAGTATTTATTACTATTAACATACTTTATCAGATACGGTTAGTACAAGCTTAGTATTAAATTTATTTACTACTACTTTTCATCAGTATTTATTACTATTGACATACTTTATCAGATACGGTTAGTACAAGCTTAGTATTAAATTTATTTACTACTACTTTTCATCAGTATTTATTACTATTGACATACTTTATCAGATACGGTTAGTACAAGCTTAGTATTAAATTTATTTACTACTGCTTTTCATCAGTATTTATTACTATTGACATACTTTATCAGATACGGTTAGTACAAGCTTAGTATTAAATTTATTTACTACTGCTTTTCATCAGTATTTATTACTATTAACATACTTTATCCGATACGGTTAGTACAAGCTTAGTATTAAATTTATTTACTACTACTTTTCATCAGTATTTATTACTATTGACATACTTTATCAGATACGGTTAGTACAAGCTTAGTATTAAATTTATTTAATACTACTTTCCATTAGTATTTATTATTATTGACATACTTTATCAGATACGGTTAGTACAGGCTTAGTATTAAATTTATTTAATACTACTTTTCATTAGTATTTATTACTATTAACATACTTTATCAGATAACGGTTAGTACAAGCTTAGTATTAAATTTATTTACTACTACTTTTCATTAGTATTTATTACTGTTAACATACTTTATCAGATACGGTTAATACAAGCTTAATATTAAATTTATTTACTACTACTTTTCATTAGTATTTACTACTATTAACATATTTTATCAGGTACGGTTAGTACAAGCTTAGTATTAAATTTATTTACTACTACTTCTCATCAGTATTTATTACTATTAACATACTTTATCAGATACGGTTAGTACAAGCTTAGTATTAAATTTATTTACTACTATTTTTCATCAGTATTTATTACTATTAACATACTTTATCAGATACGGTTAGTACAAGCTTAGTATTAAATTTATTTACTACTACTTTTCATCAGTATTTATTACTATTAACATACTTTATCAGATACGGTTAGTACAAGCTTAGTATTAAATTTATTTACTTCTACTTTTTATCAGTATTTATTACTATTAACATACTTTATCAGATACGGTTAGTACAAGCTTAGTATTAAATTTATTTACTACTACTTTTCATCAGTATTTATTACTATTAACATACTTTATCAGATACGGTTAGTACAAGCTTAGTATTAAATTTATTTACTACTACTTTTCATCAGTATTTATTACTATTAACATACTTTATCAGATACGGTTAGTACAAGCTTAGTATTAAATTTATTTACTACTACTTTTCATTAGTATTTATTACTATTACATACTTTATCAGATACGGTTAGTACAAGCTTAGTATTAAATTTATTTACTACTACTTTTCATTAGTTTTTATTACTATTAACATACTTTATCAGATACGGTTAGTACAAGCTTAGTGTTAAATTTATTTACTACTACTTTTCATTAGTATTTATTACTATTAATATCAATTCACAATAAATAAATCAGTATGCATTCCCATAATTAAATAAGACCAGAATAAGTTAAAGTTACCAAAAATACTTAAACACTATATAAGTACGTGTGGTTTGCTTCACTTTACTTTTCTGATTTCTAATGCGCTATCCAGTAGTTGTATTTCTTACCACATTGCAGTGATTTAGTAACATTCCTTTGTAGGAGTGTTCATTTATTGTTTATGTGTATTGACTTGTCTATTTGTTCGAACACTCGCTACTATTTTGAAGTAGGAATTTGCATGAAAACAGAAATTATTGTTTGAATGAAAACTTAGCTCTATGTTAGACTTAACTCTACATGCGGTCATTAGGAGGATAGACAGAACCTAACGTGAGGATTATACGGAATTGTTATAGAACGGAAATAATAATAAAGAATAAAAAGGAAAAAAGAGAGGCATCGTCGTGTTGGTCCTTTATAACTTGAACTACATGACACCAATCCTCGGCGTTGCCAATCTTAGAATCCATCGTGAGTGTGTTTGTAGTGGTCTAAAAAGATGTAGCGGTGGCTATATTTTCATGTATAACAGCAGCGTCTAGGATAACTTTGTAGATCCATTTAACTTCGAGGTGGTCGTACAGTACTTCGTTGGTTACGTAATCATAAGCATTGTGAGCATTGGTTTTTGAAGCCAAGAGCTTAATTTTGGTGATAGGGAACTACTTGTCAGTATAATGATTTGATAGTCAACCTCATGTTTGCATCTCTTAAATGCAAGCAGGCTTTATTATTGACTGATTAATCAAGCTATTCTATTTGTCATTAGTATTATTAGTCACAAAATCGTAGCTTTTGTGACTAATCAGTATAGTTGTTTAATTTGTAGCCTAATCTAAATTCTAATTTCTAATTTTTTGCCAAACATGATGTTTCTAATTTAAGTCACCATCCTATTTAAGGAATTGAGAATCCCTTAGGTGTCATGAGTATGTTATGGGCAGATTTCGAATTTATATTACCCTGGCTGTCCATTTGCAATATTTAGGTCATTTGTGTGTCTTGTGGTAAGTGACAATCAACACCTGTAGTTTTGTCTATACCTTGTGCATTTGTATCAGCAAAAGTATTGTTTTTTTAGTGTTGGGATATCAATAATGTAACAAGACAAAATACTACACTGCATAACTCCAGCCGCAATAAAGCCATTTTATTGAGAATTCCCCTACGTACCACATTCTAAATTTACTTTCCGAAAGATACAACTAGAATAATTAGCGTTGGTTTTGAGGGAAAAATTTGCTCATTTTATAAATCAGTCCGAAATTATTCAAACGATTGTGAGACTTTGAATAATAAGTGGAGATTTCTAAATTCAAACTAGAAATCTGATATATTTATATGTGATTTAATACGTTTCAGCATTCATGTATCGTTCAGTATAACAGATAAACTTAGAACTAAGTACTAAAAAGTAGATAACACCTTTTTAGTTCTAAACAGGCACAAATCCAAATAACAATATTATAACGCCTGTCAATTTTTGGAAGTTTTTGTCGTAAATCAAATCATATACCATTTCTATGAGATTTAACTAAAACATAGTAGCAAATCTACAAGGCATAACTCCAATTGTAATACTTGTCACTTACGAACTATATTTTATCCTGAATTCTTAATGTTTTACTGACTGTTCGCACATGCTCGAAATTGCATTTTCCACATGATTACTTTTCCTATTTAATTAGAAAAAATGCTAGTCAGGACGCAGAAACTATATATTAAAGCATGTAGTGCTGCTCCTCCATCATATCTCAGCTGTTGAGTTTACATTCGATAATTTAAAAGCAGCGATTTTATTATTATTTAACATTAACCAACCATAAATACAACTTTATGGAGAAACTAGGAATTCATGAATGAACAAATGAAAATCTTGCGAATCGTGTGACATAAAAAATTTAGTATTATAATTTCAATACAAGTTCACCAATATATGAAACAAATGAGGCTAGCAGAGATATAAGTTCATTTTGGTGGTCCATAGACACCGAATCACAACCGGAAACAAATATCTAGATTCACAAGATCATGTTGTAATAAATAAATAAGCATTTACTACGGGCTGCTAAATCACCATTATTGCCATAACTATTGAGATTTACCAAAGTGAAGCGAATAATACAAATAAAAAGTTAACTCGTAAAGATACAAGAAATAAGGACTAACAGATCGAAAACATCTAGAGATATTTCAACTCTATATATTACAAAAGATACATTATTGAGATTGACTTAGATTGATGGACTAATGAAGCAATATACAAAGGGTGTCCCAAACTCACTTTAATTGTATCAACTCTGTCTAGCTATGAAGTGTCGCTACAAGAATGAGATATATCCATTAACTGCTGGTCTTTTTTTCTTTTTCAACATATTGATTATCATCAGTCATTAAATTTCTCATTCCCATCCCATATCTAATTTGAATAAAACAACTTTCAGCTTTCTCAGCTTAGAGAAACAAAAATATTCGAAGATAATGGATTGTGAAATTTTAGGATGAATCAGTGTAAGATGTAGTACATTAGGAACTACTAAAACTCAATGCACTCCAGGTGTCTACCGACATCAATTTGAACGATATATCGATATATTTTTGCAAAAAAATTCATAAATAGCAAGTAACAGTTGTAAAGTGTTCCTCGTGCAAGACAAGGCCCGACCGATACGTTGCAGAAGTCGACACGTCGATGATGTTGCAGCTCGACTGAGAAGTTCTGCTACACCCAGCGTACTTTCCAAACATAATTCCTTCTAATTACCACTTGTTCTTATCCATGCAGCATGACTTTTCTGGCACATGGTTTGGAAAGGCTGAAGAAGTGCGCAAATGTATCGATGCGAAACCGTTGCATCATTTTTTCAACAGGGTATCATGATATTGCCAAAAAATGTGAAATAACGGAGAATATTTTCATTAATTTACATACCTTGTACCAATTATTTGCAATGAATGCCTTTTTATGTCGCTTTTTGTTTTACATATATATTGCCATAATATATAAAAATATTTTTTTCAATAAAGGCCTTTTTAAAGCGGAAAAATTGTGTTATTAAAATGCCTGTTGTTACAAATAAATATATATATATATATATATATATATATATATATATATATATATATATATATATATATATATATATATGAAATAGTTTCTTCTACCTATTAATCGGCTTAGTCAAAATTTTGCCTGCCTTTTTGAAGAAAACGGGGACACCTGGAGGCGTGGAATTATCCAATATGACATGGAATCCAATAAAATGGAAAACGCCCAAATGAAGCAACCTGGAAGAGTTGTCCAATCGGTGACATAAAATATATAAACGAACCCAGCGGGTAGCCGTGCGGACTAAAAGTTTAGCTCACCGACAATAATGTACTAGGATCGAATCTCACTGGGGATAATTTTTTTTAAGTTTATAAAATACAATAAAGGATAATGTTTCTTAAAACTAAATGAATGTTTGTTTGTTACATTTCAAATGATATTAAAACGAAAAGTGAGTGATTACAACATTATTAAACCAAGCTATTTAATTTTAAACAGTGTTTTGTGTTGCTTTCGGTTATTCCCGTATTGTTGAAATTATTAAATAGTTAGGTTGTAGGTTGCAATAAAAAACGATTAAGAATAGCATGGTCACATAGTGTAATATTTTACATATTTTGAAGAGAAAACAAATTAATGTTCCCGCTTTATCAGAAGGTAAATAGAGCTGTGAACAAAAAAAACTGGACATATATGAAAATTCCATCCCAACATAGATTAGCAACATTCGAGAGTAATAATCGTGTGTGCTTATGGACATTTAGATTTTCGATATGGAAAAGAAAAAGAATAAAAAATGTTCTTGCTTAAGGACTGTTATTAATTCATATGGTTCTGGAGACATGTCATTGTACTAAAGGTAACTCAAAAGGTTGTTAAGATTTTTCTCTAAACTTTAATAGTATTAGTTCTAATAGTATTAATAGTATTAATTCTAATTAATTTCAGGTTTCATTATTAAATAAATTTCTAAACAAAACAATAACCGAATATTGACAAATACGTTAATTTGTACATCAAGAGTTAAAACGAATATTGCATAGAATATTAACAATTATAAAATAATTTCATAGAATTTTAAATAGAACACACGGAGCATAAATCAAATTAAAAAGCAATAGATAAATGAAAGACATAGAAAACAAACTAAAGATGAGCTATATGAGCTATATACAATGGCGAGGCCGAAGAGCGAAATAAATAAGCAAAGAACAATACAATTTTATTTAAACATTTGGGTAAGGTAATTAATCTTTTAATCAGCCTGGTATATTCATTTATGATATACGTTTTAGGCGAAAAATATGGTTAAAAGATACGGAAAAAATATGGATAAATACATAAATGAAGTAATGAAAGTATGCAGTATTTAAAATGAAACTAACTACATAATTTGTATATATGGAATATGGAGGACAAGTAGAAGAAATTATGAATTAATTCGGTACATTTGTGAACATTTTAAAGCGTTGATAAATAATAAGGTCTTTAACGACTAGTGGCAAAAAACGATTTTTTACTATATGACATTTTATTCTTTCAACCTCGTATTAAAATTATTTTCATTATTTACTTTATAATTTTTGGAAAATCACTACACAATTTAATAATTGTAAATAAGTATATTCCATACTAAATTATACAAAATAAATAACCTAATTGTGTCTGTTATAAAAATATTTTGAAAATATTATTTTCAAATGTATTTTATTCATATATTCTCTGCTTTAATATACAAACATGTATTACATCATTTATTATTCCATATTTATATTTAGAATACATATAAAAGTAAAGAAGGATCATGTATACTTATATTAAATGCTTTGAAGTTACTACCGTTCTCAAAATAATCTTACTTATGATACTTTGTTATAATGTTCAATGGCATAGTAATTATGTTGATAGTATAATCAATGGCGAGCGTTAGATATTAATGCTTGCATATTTTTATATGTTTTAATATATAGACATGTATTATTTGAATTAATGTCATGTATCAAATACATTTCTGATCTTATATTGAAAATACTGTGAGAAAATGTTTTAGTAGCATATCATGAATGAGATAATGATGAGAGAAATATTAATATAATATATTATGGTGGAATTTCGACCATAGTTATCATTAGTGAAAAGTTAATAAATATGGTTCGAAGGTTATACAAGTCTATC
This sequence comes from Rhynchophorus ferrugineus, assembly GCF_030347505.1. Taxonomy (NCBI): domain Eukaryota; kingdom Metazoa; phylum Arthropoda; class Insecta; order Coleoptera; family Curculionidae; genus Rhynchophorus; species Rhynchophorus ferrugineus. Next base: position 43,102,206 of record NW_027472583.1, on the reverse strand, counting down.
AACAATGGAGCCTTCCGTGTATTATATCAACTAATTGAAATAATGATATTGTACGCAAAACATACACAAGCGATTTCACAATAAAATATTTGGGAACAAAAAATATAGAAATATTAGAGAGAAATTTAAAATAAATTTAAATATATACTTTAGCTATTTTTGTCTGTATTAGTATGTGCGTGTGTGGAGTTTGTTTTATATCTCTGTTGCCAATGGCATATTGTTAACATTGTACAAATGACCCTTTTCTGTCCTTGATTATCCAACACGTTCTACCCATATAACCGCACGCACTAACTTAGGTTGAAAACAACAATATCTCCGGCCTGAACTCCTCAATTAGTCGATGGAATTTAATTTTCCTGGACCTTAAACAGTAATTCTCCAGGTGGTCATACCGATGTTCTAAAATGTCTTGTTTATCAACCTAATAGCTTTTGTTTTCTGTTGAAACTTAGTTGGAGATTGTTCGTCTACCGTGGAATATTCAATATCACTAAATTAAATTCTAGTTTAGGAGTTATATATACAAATGTTATTTTGTCTTAAAATGCTTCTTATTATATGCCTCTTGCGTATTTACACAATGAATTTATTTATTAATATTAATTTCTAGCTTGTTTATTTTGTAACAAAATTAAAAAATATCTGTTATATAAATGTAGTACAAAAATGTAGCTGCTTGAAGATCGTTTATTGTAGATATAGATGAATGTGATTCTTATTTTATATAAATATTGGTACACAAATTAATTTTAAAGGATTTACAAGAGATGGCGCCACTGTATATTGAATCGCATCGGGTACATTTGCAACCACCTTCATGTTGAAAGCTCATTAATATGCTTCACTTTTCAATATGTAGCATTTCGTCGAAATGTGAACAAAACATTTTGTTTTCATTCGGTGCGTTTAATATGTCTGAATTTGTACCAAGTAAATGGCATTTACTTTTTTATTTCAAAAAAAAGCAGGATAAAAAGTAGCAGGTGGTGTACGAAACTTAAGCAACCATGGTATATCTATTTCAACATATGAATACCCGTTTCTAAATGGGAGTTTTGACAAAGAGCGTTCTGACAGCCAAAACATTTTTGGACGAGGAGTTAAAGGTATTACTCGACGGTGATACATGTAGAACGCAAGAAAAAAGTTCAAAATTGTTAAGACTAGCAAAAGAAACTATTTTCAGTCACTTGAAGAACATGGTAATGATCCAAGAGCTTGAATAACTTCAGCCATAAGAATGTTCTAAAATGTCTTCTTTATCAATCTTTATATATGCATTAATATAGTTTCCTTAAAGTTATATAAATTTTCTTTTAAAAATGGTAAATTATAAACGTAAAAATCGTAGTGTAGCTCTGCTTCAATAAGATAAATAATTATTGATAATAATCTTCTAATGACTCTTTTTAATTACAAAAAGAATATGTGCTTGAAACGATTAGAGCATCCAATCACTTTACATATTTTTTTGGCAAGAATTTACAGTCTTTAAACCAAAAAAAGGTCGAGGGCCAATTCAAGACTGTTCCTAAGATAGGCGTTCCTTTAGGTACTGTCCATCACTAGAAGATACGCTCATAGGCAAAACTAGGTTAGTATACTTTATATACTTTTCCTCGAAAAAGACACTGAAATTTCAACAAAAACGTTCAAACTGTTAGCCATAGTTTTTTTTTGTCAATATTTTTGATATTGATTTTCTAGCCCTTATATTATATATTGATTTGATGCATTTCACAGCAATCTTTAAGTGTGTGGTGTAATTAACCAACGACATACAGCTTCTTCAGTTTTATTAAGATGTTTATGACATACTGTTCAATATTGCAGTTCAATCAATATCTACCATTTTATTGTATACTTTACCATTTTGTGTGTTGAAATTCGAAACAAATAAGGCAACTTCTAGATTTAAATAATTTAATTATAATAAACTTCAATTCTATCCTATCTATTTGCGTAATTTAATATAATGTCAACGATCCAATTCTTTGTATATATAAAGTGAAATTAAACCTGATTTCCGCTAGCTTGAAACATAATTTATCATTACACTGAAAAGTAATTATTCCATTATCGAGATACAACTTCTGAGATACTCTTTCAGCTATTCCTCGGCTAGGCTAAGATTACAGATCCATAAAGGTTCTTCAATGCATAATAAATGACTTAATGTTTATTCAATTAGCTTAGAATCTCAATCAGTATTTCAGAATAGTAATCGCTAAATTTCGATAAAATCTGGCTATTGTTATCTTGAACGCCTTGCTAATTAACATTCGTTGTCTTAAATTTATAGAAGGCTTGTTTATAGCGGAACCGAAATTACTGGTGTAATTTATTACAAACAGAAAATATTTATAGGCTTTTGAAAATACTATCGCTCCTGATTTTTAGCTTGTTTATTTTGTATTAAAATTTAAACATATCTGTAATATACATATAATACAAAAATGTAAGTCATAAATCCATTTTATACAAATATAGGTGTAAGAATTAATTTTAAAAGATTTACGATAAATGGTGTTGCTGTGTAGGAACTCTCTTCGGTTATATTTATAAGTAACTTCATGTTGCAAGCTCATTGACAGGTTTCTTTTCTTGATTACTTTTCGACGAAGTGTGAACAAAAATGTTATTTTTGCCAATATAAATATGCGGAATTGTGAGAACTAACACAAGAAACCATTTTCAATCGCTTAAAGAACTTAGATAAGTTCGAAGAGCTTAGATATCTTGAGCAGTGTGAATTGAAACAAATGAAAATTGAAAACTCTCGGCCAGGTGTGAAATGCTGTTTCAACAGCAATATCAGGAAGGTTTCTTTCATGGTATTATTACTGGTAATGAAAAGAGGATCCATTAAGATAATCCAAAGCAAAATAAAATGATGGAAACCACCTGGTATAAATGAACGGCAAAGCCGAATATACATGGCTTTAAATTAATTCTCTGTATTTTGCGTAATCAGCTTGGTGTGGTATACTACCCAACAATAATGGAGATCCCTATCGACTACAATTGATGTCTTCGCGACATTTTGCAAAACCGACAAAAACATACATGGAAACATTAGAATGGGTTCTACCTCACTAGCCGTATTCTCCAGATCTTGCTCCTTCTGATTACTTCTTCTTCCGACATATAAGTCATAACCTGTCTCAGCAGCGCTTCACTTCTTATAACCAATAAATGTATCGATTCATTCAACAACACGTGAAACGCAATTTCAACAATTCAAATATGAAAATTTAATTGTTCAAGACAATGAACAAATGACCAACATGTACTATGCATTAACCAAAAAGTCTTAAGAGTCACACGATAAGATGGTTTTGTAACATTACAATGCGCTGGCTCGTACAAGAAAACTACCATCCTACTCGCAATACCTGGATCCATCTGACGAATGATTCCGATGAACGGTTTAGCTCAAAAGAGAAATTGTCATCTATACATTGCTTCAAAAAAAATCAGAAAGGAATTACCGACACACCTGCTACTCAACAAGATCTTGGATTTATTGTGGATCTAGAAACGTGATCAGGGATTCCCCACGATTTTTCCGCTTATGGCTGTAAATTCACTTTTCGGCGCCTGTGTAATGCAAATACTTCTTTATTTTCTGCCCTTAAAGCAGTTACTGATATGTAAAAAAACGCCGTTCAATATTTCAAGGCTTTAACTCAAATGATAACAAATTTATTTTTTTTACTACTCCCAACACTTTTAATCGATGGGAAATGGCTCACGAAATATACATAGCCTATAACAAGGTTCACAATGGTACCATTTGGTACCGGTGTAATAATAAATAACACGTTCGGAACTGCATTTTATAGAGTGCCTGAAAAAGAAGTTTTTCTAAAGCAAGCGACCCTACTTGCAGTATAGTTAGTGTCAACTTTATTTCTTATGAAATGTATTTATTTGAACAAACATTTTACAACCTTCAATAGACTGAAGCAGTTTGTAAATGAGGAAAAGCAAGGTCTTCTAGTTAAATACTCAATGTAAATGCAGCAAGGACTCGCAGCTCAACTAGGACTCAACATAACAACCATTTCCAAGCTTTTATTATAATGGAATAATTGAAAAGATTTTTTTTAAAGATAATAAATAGGTGAATGAAGGCACGTGCTGGTAACAATAAAACAACTCTTTGTGGAAATTGTGGCGAGTAATAAGAAATATAGATTATTATAAAAATGTTAAATATACAAAGCCGAGAGTACATCTTACATATCACAATGATAACAAAACAGTATATAACCTCTTTAAAGAGGTTCTCCTGTATATCTGGTAGCACATTAAGAGAGGGCTTTATTTTAAATAACGATAAAACTGTCTAGATAGTGATTATAAAATTATATATCCAATAATTGGAAAATTCTGTTCGAATTTGATCAAAAAAGGTCATTTGGTAAGCAAAGAAGTTAGGTAATACTACTACATAGCAAAGCCTAAACTTCGTATTGCTCACATAACTATTGAAGTATACTTCAATAATTGTGAAGTTACCGGCGCATTTGGTAGAATTATTCCCGTGATATTATAGTATTGTTCACCTTTTTTTTTAATATATTTTAAAGTCTCCTTTTACCAACTATGGGTTTATCTGGACTGGTTTATCTGGACTGTACCTACTATCTAACATTGGCACCGAACCGGGGTCCTCAGCATTAAGTACCCAGCCTGGTTACTGGCGTGACTGAGATCATTTTCCTTGTCGGATTTTACACTCTTGCCTAGGACAATCACAAATTTTAAACAATCACAAAAATAAAATTACGACCATGCCCCAACAGGATTCGAACCCGCGTCGGCAACAGTAGGAGGACCGTCCTATCGCCTTTACTACTGCGCCACTAAGCCGGCATGTTCACCTCTTAATTATTTCTGATAACTAGAGGGTTGATCTTTAATCGTTAATAGAAGTTACGAAACCTTTCGCCTAGTCTGGCCTTCAGAAGGCAGGTGTTCATAGTGCTAAATTCCTTTTCAAATATTTGATTTACGTGATAGCAAGTGTACATATTTTAAACTTTCATTTAATTGGAAAAATTAACAAATAAACAATACTATTTTAATAACTTATCACCAGTTCTTATTCTTGAAATAAAACTTTTTAAGTAATTTTTTTAACTTAAATCAACATAATGGTATAAGTCCATTGAACCTCATTGAATTTTTCTTGATCTTTTGTATAGATCATTGAAAAATGTTGCTCCAATTTTAAATAATATGTAATATTTAAATTGAAATATTCTATCTATATTTCATCCTGTCTTCTAGTAACTTAACTACACTAAAATTAAGTTGTAGCACAATACTCTGCTTTGCGCTACCGCTGTTTCACTGTATGTTTATGTTTCATACCCTTGAGTCGTCCCATGGTTGAGTAACCTTTGTTTGTGGCCAATGAAAAATTTGGTGATGGTTTGATCAACAGTACCTATTAGAAGATCTTGATAGATATATCTATTTAGCAGGTAGTACCAGGGTGTATCCATGATGATCCTTAGTGCTTTGTTCTGGAAGCTAGATCACTTTGATGCTGCTCTTACTGGAGCAACCCCAGAGTAGACTGGTATACGACTAAATGACTTTGAATATTTGCTTATATAGGAGCAGTTTGTTTATGCAGACAACTTGGAATTTTTTCCAAATAGCCAATACATTTTCTTACGTTTGATGTTAAACTCTACTCATTTTTTTGACGTGAACTTTCCAACTGAGTCTAATGTCTAAGGTCAGACCTAGATATTTAGCTGAGTCTACAGACTTACTTCCGTTTAACTTATTTCGCCAAGTTTTAGTACAAATGTTAGTTCTATTAATGGAGGTTTATAGTTTCCCATCAACCCATGATCTTTTCCTACGTTAATAATTACAGTGGCATCAGTGAAATCGTCGATTGTTTCATCTTGATGATTTGGGATATCACTGCTATACAGTAGGGGTACCTTGTAGTATCCCTGCTCTGATATCTTTTATTTCAGAAAAATATATCTTAGTATATCATAGAGTAGTTAGTAGCAAACTAAGCTAATGTAACTTACCACAGAGAATTTCTATGTTTTCAGGTTATATTTGTTCAAATACATTATGAATATCCACGTAGATATGAAAATAATTCTAGTTTTAAAATTCCATGAGAAATCAATGGTCGATGAAAACCCCTTCATTCGGAAATCGTTCTAGGTTATAATGATGCCTTTGAGCTTGTAATTCAATTAAAACGACCACAGAAGTCATCAATTATGCCAATTCCTATTATAATGTGTTTTTGATTGATTCCACACAGTCCTAAAATAGTCCCTCTATATGCTGTCTATTTTGCAATATATCTACATTAAATACTGCTCGATAAATTCGCAAGAAATAGAAAAAAAGGATCTAAAAATAACAGCAAGAAAGTTGTGAATTGGTCATATAATATATTTATACATGTATTATATCATATTGGGCATATATTAAAGGTATTATCCACTTTAAACGACCGTGACTGAATCACTCACTGTACAAAAGTCGATGACTGAAAATTTAAATACTTCTTGATCATTTATGTTTCTTTTTTCCCTTTCCTAACAGCGAATATCTGAAACTCCGAGCTATAGAAAAACGATATTTGATTTATATCTGTATTTTTCCTTTTTCCATTTTCGCAGAGTTCAGTGAAGAGGAGCCTAAAAAGATAAGTATCTTTAATTTATGGCTCATTAAAGAGAATAATCGACGAATAAATAAAGAGAAAACGGGCTGTATAAAAAGCCAATAAATTATTTTCGAATGTATCGCTAATCAAATGAAACGTAGTTAATGCTAAATGTGGATTTTCACAAAAAAGATATATTTAAGGGATATTGAATAACAGCTCAATAAGTCTTCGGTCTGACACAGAAAGGGCACTAATTTTTATAGACCCATAATATTTCTGGATAGTACTGAACTGTCAAAATTTTATACCATTCCTACTATTCACAAGTTAATTTGTTTTAATTGTTGAATGTGTAATTTAAAATCTGTAAATAAGAAATCTCGTTTATTTGCTAAACATTGTTTTTAAAAATGTTATTCCATTTAAACTTTTTATTAACTGTTTGACTTAAACATATAAGCACTAATTATGGTAAATATCTAGTCATACAACTTCTACACTTCGTACTACACTACAACTTCGTAAAACGTGAAACAATCAAAAAATACTTTTAAATTGCATCACCGGTCAGAAGCTGACAGAGGTTATGCATTTTTAGATTTACGGGAATATTTGCATATGCGCTGTTTTCCTATCATTAATGAGCAACGCGATGAAAATGATAATGTCGACTAGCAGAGTTATAATATTTATCAACTATCTAGGAAAAGATAAAACTAATAATAACGAATGTTACGCGACATCAATGGATATATAAGCATAAAAAGTTTAAAAAATGGCATTATATGTATTAAAGTCGTGTTAAAGTTATATATATTAAGATAATGCAGTTTGTATGCTCCAAATTGATTCTGTACGCACCATACTCTTCATATTTGGCTTCCAGTCACTATAGACCTTTGTAAACCACAAACCTAAAATGGACGAAAAAATTGGAAACATGGAAATTTGATGAATAAAATTGAAATTCTAATAAATTTCTTTTTTTAACTGTAAGTGTAAATATTGTGTACATATCTGCTCACACTCTCATTTGTCCTCTATGAATGCAGTTCCCACTTATAAACACACCCATAAACCGGTATATGAGTAAGCTCCCCAAGATCCACACAGCAAACACATCCATAAACTATTTAAACAACATGTTAAAATTTTGATCATTCTGAATATTAATACCATTTGAGTGTTAACTACTCGAAACGACTACTAGAGCTAAGCCAACTCGTTTGAATCAAAGTATTCTTTGGCATATCTTAGTTCATTACCCAAACTATCACCTAGATAATGCTATCAGTAGCAGAATAACTGAAAATTAACTTGAAATCAATGGTCATCATTTCCTCCTAATTAAGAAGCCTATTAATGACTTGTTAAGAAAAATTACAGCAAAGATCAACCAAATAATATAGATTATGACTCTCCACATTAAATCTATTAAAACCTTCAAGATGATTATATATAACGAAATGTAACTCGTAAACTGGGTAATATATACGAGCCACATTATTTTCAAGGAATCAGTGTTACCAACATGCAATAAGATACTATATTATACGATGTTCATATTATTTCACCAATCGCCTGTAACTATATCATTAAATAACATTAGTTCCGAAAACATCAGATCAGATAAACTCAGAGATTTCTTCAGTTTCATGAACCAGATGCTGACCGTTTTTCTAAATGACGACTTCGTAGCTTCATCACTTCTTCCAAATATTTTGCTGGGTAGTAGTAATCTTTAAACATTTTATATAGTTAGGACAATGGGCCCAAGCTAAGCCCAGGCTTGTGACAACATAGTTCAACATTGACCTTAGCTTGTAAAATAGTCTTAACACAGGATTATGCACCGCATTTTCTTTCTATGTGATTAAATTCTAAACAGGAACTATCTTTGCTTTTAGCATTAACATTTTTTTTCAAAAGTTGTTGCGTTTACAGTCCCAGTAAAAGAAGAACAGTACAGAAATGAACAGTAAAAGATTGATTATTAATAAACAAAAATGTTTTATTCTTATCGGAAGCAAGTACTATAGCAACTTGCACTATATCGCATTAATTCATACGGTACAACAAAAATAAAATAATGTAATTTATATTTCATGCAAACTAATATAGCATTTATATAGTAAATTTCGCAAATCTAAATATAACATTCTTTAATTTTATCGATTTCGCTTAGTGTCGTCAAGTAATTGTATTTCCAAGTAGATTAGTATTTTTTAACCTGTTCACATACTACATCTGGCGTAGTCGGTAAGATTCCAAGGAATTAAGATTCCATTAATTCAATTAACCAATATCACTTTAGTTACAAAAACAATTTGAGAAAAACAGGTTGATGTCGGATTGGGAATCGTTTCGCTAATACTCGAAACGTTTTTGATGTAGTTAAGTGAAGTTCGGGCAAATATATCGCAACTGAAACTGTAGCCGTAAACTATTCCAAGTGAGGAACATTCAAGCTTTGAAAAACACCCCTTAGTTCGTAGATTCCTGAAACATGCATCACAGCTCAAGGTATAAGCCCATCAGGAGTAGACTGAAGTTGCTGTGAACATACAGAACATATTTTACTGGAATTTTAATAGAAACTTATAGTTCAGGGTGAACGGTTGACAAATACGGATTGCAGTGGCTCAGTTTCTTAGCAGTAGATTATTGGAGTCTGGAGTCAGTAAAGCTGGGAATCCATTCCATAGAGGGATACCATGGAGAGATGGAGAAGGCAAACTGGCAGACGAAAGTACAGGTGATACTCAAATATAATTTTACAACTACAAGCAGTCCAGGCGGAATAAGGACAACGTTCATCAATGTGGGCATTTGTTTAGGATGGATATGCTATTTAACACGACCCAGACAATCCGGCCATCTGTTTTTTTTACTACCTGAATGGTAATCGAGTTGGTTCTTTGCTAGTTGTTACTGTTTTATTCTTTCCTTTAAATAAAATAATATTTCCAAGTAAATTAATAGTTTTTGTTTTCTAAACCCTTTCAAATTTAGTATAGTTGCTATATCTGGTACACCAGGATAGCGATACACCAGGTACAATAGAAATTCTCATTCGAGCTGCAACAGTGCATCCTTCACAACTATTGCAAAATGTTGCCGATCGTTGTCATGCTAGACCTTTTTACCAATAGATATTGTTGATCAACCAATGTAATTAATATATAAGCCAGTAAGCTTCTTTATTTGATCACAATAAATTATTGTTTCTAGTAAGTAACTTTTTTTAACCAGAAATTGAAAACTGCGTCAAACTAGCCTATATCAAACTTTCAGTGTTCGACTCAATTCCAAATCTTGATATTTTTTCTGTTGGCTTATCACTTATAAGACCTCAAAGCCAATACATGGTTTGATTTACAGTAAAGAGGAAAGCCCAACATATGGTGTTTTGTCAGTATGAACAAAATAAAAGCTAAATCATTAGGTTTAACACAAATATAGCCAGAGAAATGTTTAATTCGATATAGTGTATCGAATAACAATATAAGACAACAAAATTAATTCGCCGACCTCAGTATAACTAATACTAATTATATTAATAGCAAAAATATTCAAATTTCAATTAATAAATGTCTGCTAACGAAAAAAACACCGACCTTTTTTGTTATTCATTTTCTCACGATCGCTCCAGGTTCGGTTTGTTTGTCCACCATCTCGACCTTTATCTTTTAAGACAACCTAGCTTCTAAGACTGAATAATTTCTACTTAATTTAACTCCGTCTAAAGCGACGCTCGTTGAGATCAAGTTGTTATCAAATTCGAACGGGCTTTTGGGACAAATTTATGAATATTGTTTCGATTTTGGTCGAGGTCGGTATTCCAGACGAAGCCGCCGCTAGTCCCGTTCTTATTCCTGCATTTATAATAGCCGAGTTGAGTTAGGTTTTAGACAGGCTGGTAAACATATTTTTAACTGCTCTCGTTCTCTCTGGAGTTTTCTCTGAAATAATCCAGTATTTTATTTACCCTATACAAAATTCACTTAAAAGAGATTATATTGTTTATATTATTATAACATTTAGTTTCAGGATTTTCAATAAGAACGAGTTGATACTAAAATGGAATTAACTTATAATATTTTAGAAATCGGTCATTATCGTTGTTTTCTAGTATGATTAAATAATTGTTAAAATGAAATTTTGATTTTGTTGGTACAATTCGTCAAATTTATTCTTCCGTTAAATTATTTCTTTATGTGAGGTGAGACGACTAATTCAACTGTGGCTAAGCTGTGTAAGCTATGAATCTAATGCCCAAAAAGACTAGTAAAAGAAAGCAGCGACTGTAAAATCAGAAGACAATGATTATAACCTAACTGTTTATGTTTCTGCTAACATTGTAATATTAATAATGTGTCGCCTCTGAAGATCAGTAGAGTGGAATAAATTGACTTCAAATACCATTTTTTATTCAAAAACTGGTTGATGGATATACTCCCAGTGGTATACTATATACAATTGTAAAACAAGGTCCAGTTTTCACAAATAATTTTGGATATTTTTCTCATTAACCTCGGAGTAAGTCCACTGTTATCAAGTATACAATTTCCCATTGGTTTTTTTTGCAAACCGTTCAATTTGTTAGTTCATCGTTAGTCGCTTAGATTTCTATGAATATCCATATTTCGAATGTACCATATGATCATATTACTTATCACGTATATCATACCAATTATCATATACGAGACCAGAATCATTTCTACTATAGAATATAAGTTAACAATATCGCGAAGAACTTTGTTTTGGCAAGTTTAAATCAAATTGATATTAAGTTTCTTTGTCTATTTCAAGTCCATAGTTGCATACCATAGGTCTCGACTGGCCTTGAAATGTATGTATATCTTGTGTATATATTAAACGCTTTAATATATGTTTCACATATATTATAGCTTATAACGAGAAAGAATTTTTAGACGTAAAATGCTTGCCTAATATGCCCTACAAGTAAATAAATTCCAATAAAACAAAACACGGCCAAATCAGCAACCAGGAATAGCCATCAGATCGGTGATACAAAATATATATAAACAAATATTTTAGGTTCTGGCTAACATGCCAGCTCCAAGTCTTATACAGTACGGACGCGTAATTTTTAGATCCAAAATCTGACAGCGTTGTTTTTGCCTCAAGAATTGAAATTAATGTTAGGAAAATATATTAACAATTATAAAATATCTTTATAGAATTTTGGTAATGAATAAGTGAAGAATGTAATGAACAGTTAAAATAGCAGCAGTTAAAATAGGAAAAATTATGTATTATTAACAGTAAATTTATGAGAATCTAAAGCATTGATAAATATTAATCTCTTTAAAGATTTATGTAATAAAATATGTGTGAGTATATGACATTTTATTCTTTAAACTTTGTATCAATTATTTTGATTATTTACTTTATGCGCCTAAGTTTTAAAGTATCAGTAGTTAATTTAATAATTGTAAATAAACTTCTTAAATATATACTTTTAAATTATATAAAATAAATTACTTATTTGTGTCCATTATTGTTTTAATATATATACAAAAATCAAATATCAATTTCAAAATTGTATAATTCATATATTCTCTGTTTTAATATACTAATTATTATTTAATGTGTTACTTCATTTATTATTCCATGTTAATGTTTGTAACATAAAAGCAAAAAAGATCATGTATACTTATATTTAATGATTTGTTACTACAGTACTGAGAATAATCTTACTTATGATACTTTGTTGTAACACCAGTGAATGTAGTAACTTAAACTTATTAATATTTTGTTGATTACTGAAACTTAATGAAAGTTAGATTTAATTAAATGCTATTTAAAAATGGCTAGTGAGTGTTATTTAATTGCTATAGTTTGAATATTTTTAATATATTTTAGTATTATAATATACAGGCATTCCTTATGTTAATTAATGTTACATATAATAATACATTTCTCATATTGAATATTGAAAATACTCTAGAGACAAATTTTAGAAACATAATTTTCAAATTATTCCCTTTATTCTGTTATGAGAGAAATATGATTAATTTAATAAATTGTGGTCCAATTTCAACTGCAGGGCTATCACTAGTAATAACAATTTGTTGTGCAATAGTAATTTGGATTTTCGTCCACCATAATATTTTAAACCCCATACAAATTTCTGATAATTACTTTTTATATGTTTTTTTTCAATTGAGCTTCATATCCAGTATCATGTCTAAGAACTTTACTGTATTCACATATGGAATTACCTAATAATATACTACACTCAGTAATGTAATATGTAATCCATGTTACGAATTCACATTTAAAAAATGTTTCATTCTTAAAATAATTATCAGTAAAAGTATATTGGCCAGGACTTGTCCCTATAAAAGGCTATAAATATCTTCCTATAAAGAATTTGGAGCCAGAATTGGGATCTGTATAAAGCTCTCTGAGTGTGTCTGAAGAAATATGAAATTCAAGATCATTCTATACGAGAATAGAATAGAAATAAATACACGTATATCTTATTCCATCGTCTTTTCTTCTTATAATAATATGTAACCAACATCGGCAATATTTTAAATAATAAAGTCATATTTTCGTTAGTAATCGATAATTTAATATATTTATATAAACGCCGAACCTTTAAACTGAGACTGTTTTCTTATACATGTGTGTGCTATTTATAAATGATATTTAGATTGGTCATTTTCCGCGCCCTCTATGAAGGAACTCTACAAAAACACTTTTCTATGTTATTTCGCTGGCTAGGTTATACCATGAACTTTAACTTATTTGCTCAGGAAATGCCTATAACATAATATAGCTTGCTTACCTTTGACCTTTCTGATAAAACGTGTATGTTCTTCCGTCATTTGTTTTTCTATTTTATAAAACTAATTAAAACAATCTAATGAAACTCTATCTACATTTCAATTTTATTTGTATGAAAATATTGCTGTTCTCAATTTTAATACACCTATATCTATATATCTTTGAATTGTACTTTTATTGACATGTCAATAATAAATTTTGTTTAAAATATTTTGACGATGTATTTGAGAGTTGAGAGACAATGTTATTTAACCACCAATTTCTTACATTTACGACTAATGACGGGTACTTCCATGTATTTTTATTAGCAATATCTATTTTTTTGGTGTTTGTAATTTAAAGGTCTGATCTGCTGCTCATCAAATAACATCAGGAATATATAGTGATGGTACTTCATCATATCCCAATTATTAGTTTTTGTTTCAACCAGTTAAACATCATGGTTTTCATGTTTATGACACAATACCGCCTGAAGAAATATAAACAGCTCAAATCGTAAGACATATTGAACGAAACTTGTGCTACTCAAAGAACATTCAGACAGCTTAGCATCTACTCTTTTTAGACGTTTAGAAGGGATAAGAAAGTTCTAAAATAATGGAAAACTGCTACGACAGGAATTTACTATGAAGATGTCATTTCGAACAGTTTTAACCACGCGGTTTTACTGTTTGAAGAGCTTTCTGTAGGGTATTTTCATCAAAAGTGAATTTTCTGTGACAATTCCAAGCGCTAGAATTATTGGTTAGTTCAAAAAAACCATCTGAAGCGGTATAACACAGTCATAGCATTATAATCTTACTGTGCAAATACTGTACTAAATCCGAATGTAAATGTTGCACCAGTAGCAAATAACTGACGCAAAGTCGTCCTCTTGCATGACAATGCTCAGCCATATGTTGCAAGAATTGTGAGGGATACACTCTTGCAGCTCGAAGGAGAAGTTCTACCTCATCCAGCAGACTCACCAAATACGCCTTCTGGTTAGCACTTGTTGATATCGGTGAAATATGGCTAGGCCGATATGGTTAACTAATTGGCCCAACTAATATTGTTCTTTCGATGTGGTATCTATATAATGCCAGAGAGATGAAAATAGTTTTAAAAAATAAGGAAAAATAGGTTTATTAATATATATTGTACCAATATTTTTTCAAATGAATTTTAAAGTAACAAAATACTAAGAATATATATGCAAATCATCTCATCAAATATTTTGAAATTTTAGTTGTTTTCTTACTAAAGACACATATTATATTGGATATATTATAAGACAACCACTTTTAGATAATTAGCCTTTAGTCATACGTCCTTCAGGAGCGATACATTCCATTTTTTATACCCCTCTCGCAGAATAATTTATATTTGCTTTCAAAATAGGCAGTCTTTATCAGCTCTGCTTCATCACTTCTTAATTTGAGCCAAACCCACATCCCTGAATCCTCTTTTATCATTTGTGATCCAAAGCCAGCCAGTGCTCATTAGACCCCAGATCTGGACTATATGGTGAATAGCCTATCACACATTTTATCCATTTTAACTATCCCTTGCATCAATCCGTGAAATGATGCATCTATCAACATTGTATCTAAATGTCATATTGTCTTGAAATCTTATCATTGGAAAATTTGTACTGTTGGGACGCAATTATATTTTATTGTCTATGAAGTTTCTATATACGATTGTATAAGATAAAAGCGCATCAAAATGACTAACGAACTGCCGTTAAGAGACTTAATGGAACTATGAAACATAATAACATTAATTTTAACAAGATTTAAGAAATACGTTATTAAATTCAACCAAGGTCTTGAAGTCGGATATCTAATACGGCTATATAATAATTAAACAGAAAATAACAGAATTCAAATCCATCCAAACACAAATAGAATTTTTGCATTGCGATTTTGATAGGATTTGCGTAGGTAGCCGAACGTTTGGAAATTAAAAATATGTATTGAAATTGCTTCGCCGGACAGAAATAGTTATAAAATTAAGTAGCTCCGCAACAAACCAACAAAATTTAAAACAAGCTAGGCAAAAACCTCCAAGTAGTGTATTTGGTCAAATAGGTTTACCGAAAATCGAGTACATGAAAAGAAAGCAAGGTAATGCGGAGCAATTCCTCATAAAACTCACGAATTCGGAAGATGAAGTAATTAATAAGAGCAGTAACATCGATAAAATCACTAAACCTCTCGAACACCCTGCATTGACGAGATCCAACGTCAGCATAGGAGACCATAGAAGACTACAGCAATTGCAGGTGGAATTAAATGCTCACAATATGGATTTACCCTCAGTGAGAGCACATTTTGAAACGGTTTTGAACGAAATCAAAACAGTACAAGGTCAAATTAAAGGTAGTTCAAAATGCATATATTAGTGCAGATACGCTACACTCAGTTGGTGGATAAGTTAGATAGCTTGACTAAGTTAGAAATGAAGTGTAATAAATCTTTAATCTCTGTTAAACATTTTAATTTTTTTAATAGTGGCTTTAATGACGGAAAATCAATATATTTCTATACTATATATCAAAATCGATTAAACCAAGATAATCTACTTGAAGCCAAGGAGACCATAGAAGACCATATAAAGCATTTTTATCATAAGCATATTTGAAGTATAATTTCTATGTTTTTCATCAACATGCTTCCGACATTCGTCCATTGTTGGCTCTTCATTAGGGAATGAAGTATCTGTACTATTAATTTCTAGCGAAGTTGCTTTTTGGATATTGTCATTAGTAGATTTACTCCTCCGAGTGTTCTCCAATAGTCTCCAAGTGTTTGATATAACGTCCGATATTCACATCTCAACGCAGCAGTTTCCAAATCGGTAGTCACACTATTCCAGTAAGCTTTCCTTAATCATTCCAAATATGTCCATGTTAATTTTACGTTGCCGCGAAAAAGCAAAAACCTATTTACATCACCTGGCGAATACCCGATTCCACTAGCAGAATGAGATAAATACAAGTAGTTGGCGGGTACTTTCAACTTGACCTAATATCGAAGATGTTGGTTTATCAGTCATTCATAAAGTCAATTTGGACCTACGGGGTGAAAAATGGGATTGTACTAAATAATGAAACGTACCCAAAGCAAAATTCTACGATTAACTACCAACACTTACCGCTACATAACCAACGAAGAGCTGCACTATGGCCTCATAATCCAATGGATATACAAAGTGATAAGATATCGCACTAAAACACGAAATAAGATTGCTAAATCACAGCAACGTAGAAGCAACACATCTACTGGACAGCACGCAGGAAATCAGAAGACTGGATACCAAACCACACGAACTTGTACAGTGTATAAGTGTCATTCTTAACTTTAGCTTAAATAAGTTAATTTTAAGTTATATTAAGTTTTATTTTAATTTGGAAAATACAAACTGATGTATTAATTCCGTACTCGCCTTGCTTGTGTATTAATATAAGTACAACAGAACAGTAGTAATAAATTAATATGTAAATTAAGTTTTTCTTGTTTTCGATCTTATACAATTTGTAAACATTCGTAAACATGCAGGAGTGTGGTTTATACAGAACTGGTGGGCATTATTATTGGCACTTATTTTTGACAATTATTTTCTATTGCATCAATATCTGTATCCTTGAGGTGTTTTAGTATCTGGAATGTAATTACGGCTTCAATTTTGCCCAAACGACTGCAGTCGCGATAGATTGTATGCTACTTTTTACACTGCCTGTTTAGGAGGTTTAAGTTTTTAGAGTCATAGTTGCACTCTTGCTTGGGGTAAATAGTGTTTAAACAGAAGATAGTCCACAATTGCCCGCAACGCCTTTACGTCGTTGAGCGGCGAATAAAACAGGGTGGTAGTCAAAACATAATTCGACGGCACTGAATGAATGCTTCTTAATTTTCGCCAGGTCAGCGGCGCTCCGCAAGATGTTGAAATACATTGCAGTTCCGTGCTAGCTCTCGAAGAGAACGGTCGTGTCCGGTCCGCCGAACCTACCTGCGCTTCCGAGAATTACCCGAAACTTTCCCTAAGACGGTCGACCCGTTATCACGTTTCACCAGTGCCTACGTAAAAAAAAAAAAAGCATCTGTAAGCGCCGAAAAGGCGTTTTTACAGACAAGACAATGGCGTCATGTACGTCAGAGCCGACGTCGCCTCCTGAACATAATCCCAGTGTTTCAAATTCAAATGGACCATCTTCAGAAGACAGCCGAGAAGTGCTTATAACGGAATTGAGAAAACAGAACGAAGACCTGCGAAAGCAGATAGCTGACCTTAAAACGTTCGCAAAAGCCCAAACAGACGCCCTGAACAAACAGACGGAAAAGCTGGAAAAGAGCGAAAAGGCTTCCGAAGAGCTCAAGGAAGAAATAAAAACTCTCACAGCTACGATAACACAATTCATGAAGCA
Source organism: Rhynchophorus ferrugineus (assembly GCF_030347505.1). NCBI lineage: Eukaryota > Metazoa > Arthropoda > Insecta > Coleoptera > Curculionidae > Rhynchophorus > Rhynchophorus ferrugineus. The sequence continues at coordinate 43,084,309 of NW_027472583.1, read as the reverse complement.
TCAAAGAGATGCCATGGAAGTAAAGATTCCCGCTGCCATAGAAATTCAGTCCCAGACACCAGCTAAACCGACACAACACTTAGACCAAACTGAAGACTCAGAAGACGGTTTCACCTTGGTGGGAAAAAGGAAAAGAGGGCCCGTCACTCCACCTCAGGAAAGCCAGCTGCCGAAGGCCGGCAACAAGGGAAAACAGGCTCCCAAATCACAACCCAATCCGGTAGCCAAGCCAGCCACTAAATCTACCCAATCGAAAGCCAAGGCTAACGTACAGCCTTCGATTACAAAATTTGCCACCAGACCAGTGCAAAACAAGCCGACCACCAAGACGGCCCCACAGCCAGTACCGAAACAAGTTACCACAAGACCAACCCAAGACCAGCCTGCGCAGGTAAGTAGCCAGGTCACTAAACAAGTCTTAACCTCCACAGCAAAAACAGTGCCAACCGTTTCGGCGACTGTTTCTCAAAGTCCCCCAAAGGAAAAAATTCCGCCTATAGTGCTCCGTGATAAGAAGAGGTTCATGGAGCTCATTAGAATTACTAAGGCACAATCAATAGACATTATAACCCGAAATAAAAAGGACGGCATTTTCTTATTCGTCGCCACAAGCGACAATTACCGTAAACTTACTACCCTGCTCGAGGAAAGGAATTACCCTTACCATTCCTTCTGTCATCCGGAGGAGAGAGCATTCCGGGTAATAATAAAAAACATCCCAGAATCACTCTGCATTGACGAAGTACGTGAACTTCTCTTTGATCAAGGCTTCCATCCCAAATTTGTGCAAAGATGGAAATTAAAATCCGGGACAGAACTACCAATTGTTCAGGTAGTTGTCCCTCGCGAAGAGCGACAGATCATATATATGACCAAACTCGGCGTCATCACAGTGAAGGTCGAGGTCCAGAGAGGAAACGGCCAGCCAGTGCAGTGCTTCAACTGCCAGCTTTTCGGGCACTCCAGCTCATATTGCCGAGCCCCACCACGGTGCGTCAAATGTGCCGGGCATCACGACACTAGATCCTGTACCAAAATCCCAGAAGCACCTCCAAAGTGCAGCAACTGCGGTGAAACTCATACCGCAAACTTCAGCGGTTGCACCTGCCGTCCTGCTCCAAGAAAACCAAAAATTCCGACCGAAACCAGACCTCCACAAGGTTCTGCATGGAGTAACCAAGGTGGCAGAAAGCTAGCCCAAAAATTAGCCAGCGCTACCCAGCCTGCTAAAACCAATACACCGGACCTTAACTCCACAATGCAGGCGTTTACTAACCCGCAGGCTTTCCTACAAGTGATCGCCCTGGCTCACCAACTTGCTCGTCTTTTTCCAAATGTCGCCGCCTAAGCGGCAACACTTACTTGTCTCTATAACTTTCAGCAGCCTTTAACTCTTCGAAATGGCTGTTCCGAAATCTCTTATACTGATGACATGGAATGCAAATAGCTTACGCGGAAAGCAAGCGGAATTGGAGGACGTCATAACATTCTATGACGTCGACATCGTGCTCATCCAGGAAACTTTCCTGAAACCTTCGCATCGTCTCTCTTTCGAACACTTTTTTGTCTACAGAAACGATAGAACTCCGGGCCGAGGCGGTGGAACCGCCATTCTCGTCAGAAAAGGAGTCAAACAGGAGCTCCTTCCATCGTTATCAGTAAACAACTTCGAAACAACCTCCATTAAAATCGATATCCAAGAACGTCCCTTCGTAATTACATCCCTGTACAGGAAATCTTCTGCATTCAACTATGCCGAATACCGATCACTCGTCGAAGGAAAATTTCCGAAAATAATAGGTGGCGACTTCAACGCCCACCACCCCACCTGGGGGTGTTCCAGAGCGAATCCCGCAGGTAACGCCATCGTAGCTCTAAGTGCAGATCTGGGCTACGGTCTTGCCTTGCCAGATGAACCCACCCATCACCCTAGTACAGTCTCTCAAGGCGCAGCAAGAATCCTTGATTTCTTTATTCTTCAAGACGTAAATCGCGATTCCGAAGTTCGAGTCCTTGACGAACTAGACTCTGATCATCGTCCGATCCTTCTCAAACTCGGAAACTGCGCCACCACTCAAGTCCCACTAACAAGATTCAGGAAAAAAAACCGACTGGAAAAACTACCAATCTCTTCTCCTGAAATCCGATCCAATTCCGAAAATTAACACATCAGAACACCTCGAGGAAGCCGTACTCAAGCTAACTCGCGATATTCAGTCTGCTCACGAATCTTCCACAGTCAAAATTTCATCACAACCCCAGCCGTGGAAAAACAATCTTCCCGCTTCTCTTAAACGTGAAATTCGCATCAAAAACGGTTTATGCAGATTAGCTCGATTCACCCTTGATGCTGCAGACAAAAGGGAGGCGAACAGAGCATGCAAGAGGGTAAGGGCGGCCGTCTCGACTTGGCGAGCAATGAAATGGAACTCATTTCTCGCGGACCAAAGGCTGGATGGCCCCCCTTCCTTCTGGCGTGTCTCCAAATGCCTCGTGGGGAAGACGCACAATGTCATCCCTCCCCTGAAGTCAGCGGTTACAGGAAATTTTGCAGTCACTGACCAAGAAAAAGTCGAGCTCCTTGCAGAGACCTACGAAGCTCAAATGAAATGCCTCCCACCCGCATAGAACACTAAAACTAAAGACATTGACACTGTCATCAACGAATCCAACTCCGTCAAAAGACCAGTAACCCCCGCCTTTCTTCTCAACCATTTTGTATCTCCAAAGTCTCTACAGACTATGATCGGCAAACTTCAAACCAAAAAATCTCCAGGTTTCGATGGAATATCGATTACCCAGTTAAAAAAGCTCCCGCATAAGCAACTCGCAGAACTGGCTAACATTATTAACTCCATCATGAGACTGCAACACTTCCCGGCGTCTTGGAAACACGCACATATAGCGGTTATACCCAAGAAAGGAGCAAAATCATCTCCATCTGATTACAGGCCTATCAGCCTTCTCAGCGCCATTTCGAAGCTTGCCGAGAGGGCAATACTCTACGCTCTCAACTCTTTCACAAAGGAAAACAACATCATTCCAGATGAACAATTCGGCTTTCGCGCTCACCACTCATCCGTCCATCAAGCTTCCCGTCTGGCTGCACACATCCATCATGCTCTTGACCAACGTAAAAAGCTTGGAGCAGTTCTTCTGGACCCAGCCAAAGCCTTCGACCAGGTCTGGCATGATGGATTGATCGCAAAGTGCGTGCGGTTAGGCCTCCCAGAAGACCTAACCGCTCTCATCAAGTCCTATCTCTCGGACAGATCTTTCCAGGTCAAGATCAGGGCGTCACTTTCCAGTCGTAAACAAATCGATGCTGGCGTACCTCAAGGTTCCCCGCTGGCCCCAGCCTTATTTAATCTCTTTATTTCAGATATGCCGAGAAAAGAGCATATTGACGTCGCCTTTTACGCTGACGACACTGCTTTCTTCACGGCCGCCAGGTTCGAAGTTACAATTCATGAGCGTTTACAGAAGCAGCTCGATCATGCGGTCAAGTGGTTCAAATTCTGGAGGTTGCAAATCAACCCCCTGAAAACCCAGGCCATCATTTTCCACAAGAAGCGTTACGCACTGCGCGTCTCGCAACTTAAGATCGACACCGCAATAATTCCATGGCTGGATAACGTCACGTACCTAGGTCTTCACTTCGACCGGCGGTTCGGTTGGCATTCCCAAATCCAGAAAGCAATCCAAAAAGGTTCGGGGATAGCAAACCTGCTATCTCCTCTGATCTGCCCTTCTAGCAGGCTTCCCATCTCCATCAAATGCTTATTTTACAAGATGTTAATTCGGTCCGTACTCCTCTACGGATCTAATGTCTACTTCAAGTTTGTTACACCCAACCAGGTCAAACGGCTTCAAGTTTTCCAAAATAAGCTCCTCAGGAGAATATTAAACGCTCCATGGTTTGTCAGAAATAATCAAATCCATAGGGAAACTGACACTCCAGAAATCAAGCACTTCATATCTCAATCATTCCACAAACAACAACTCAGCTCAAGTTCTTCTGAAAACGCGCTTGTTCGCGAGCTGGTCGACATGCTGGGAGCTTAGCACCGCGTCACCGCTAAGCTCTCCCCCTTTTCCAGGCTGAAACGACCTCATCCGTCGCTACAGTCATAACTTTTGCCCCCATACAACAGTACCCAGTTGTGTGTTAACTCAGGTTCGCGAATCAATAGAATCGCCGGGCTCTCGTGCCCAATAACGGCTGCCCGATCAGCGGGTGCCATATCCCCAAAGTTAATGCAGTAGCAGTAGTGATCCACAGGGGTCAACTGTGAGGCGGTTTCGGTTTAGTGTATTGGTAAGCCCAGAGGCAGTCCCACATAACCCGGTCCAACTTGTCACTCCAGGGCAAGTCTCCGCGACCAGGTATGCGTCATGCATTCCACCGCCTGGTTTTTAGGCCAGAACAAAAAAAAAAAAAAATGAAATACATTGTTAACCACCACAAACTTAGTCAATGAGCTGAGAATAAACGTATAAACAATAAAACTGTAAAATCACATAATCTGAATTGATGACGTCAAAAGGTCGCAATGTTGCCGCATCAACTTTCAGTCTTAGTTCGTTTTAGCTTTGTCATACAACAATATTCTAATCTAAACAAAATAATTAAATGAAAATACTATTATCAAATGTAATTAATTTAGCATTATAGTACATCTAATACATAAATTATCGAAGGTCTTAAACTTAAACTACTCCTAATACTACTACAATATGAGTTCCTACATATATCGTATATTAATTATATAGTAACCTTTAGTTGTTTCCACTCTTATCACCCTGTTATGGAAATTGTCAGTATTGAATCATAATCCCATACTAAGAAAGTTTCATTCAAGTGAATAACTAAACTGTTAATTTCCAACCTATCCAACATTTCTACAAATCGAAATGTTCTAATAAATCCTAATCAATTACAATTCCAATGTTACCTTTTTCCATCAACTTTTGCAGTATTAACACTATTTTTATTAACATCTGGCAATGAGTGGCCATTGTGACCATTCTGAAATATCCATATCTCATCTAAATACACAAATTGAAACAAATCTCCCTTGATTTTGTTACATACATTTAAAAGTTTAATTTTTTTTATTAATTAATATCTGGAAGTTCCATCAGACCTCTTCATGTGTTATCTTTAGACCATCCTCTATTACCTATGTTACACAACATATATTGTTGTTTTATAAGAGTTTCCTCTGAAATAATTGATCTTGATTGGGTGAATTCAAAATTATTTTTTTCACCATTTGAGATATTTTAGTGTCTGTGTCCATACTAATGTTCAGTCCAGCTGCAACATGCTGAAAATATTTTCAATACAACCGCAACAACTTAAAATTTAACAGTAAAAATGCCTACTTTTATAACGAATTTTTCTGCCATATCCTGTTTGAAGTAACTCATTAGAGACCGAATCTGTTCTGTTTGGCTTCGGCATTTTCAATTACAATAATAATAAGCTGCGATTTGAAATGTATCGAAACAAGCAACGCGGTAGAACAACCTTTGCCGGTTTACAACCCATAGTTATTATAATTAATAGTTTGAAGGGAATTTTTGTAGGTGTTTGTCAACCGGATTTTTTAAAGCTGATTCGGTTACATGATGGGAGGTATCAGACAGCATTGTGTCTCTTTTTAACTAGAATAAAATGCGAAAGGATATATGTACTGATTCAAAAACGTGTTCACAAATTGCGACAGGCAGTATATTAAATATCTTGATGACGTGAGTTCACTGTTATTTTGAATAGAATATGCATTAGGAAAGTTAGATGGTGGCTTGATATCTAGACGAATAATATGAGGTGATATTATAAATATGGCTACAGAAAAATGATCTTACCTTACAAACAAATGGCTCTAAAAATTCATCACGTGAAGATCTAAACGTTAAAAGCTAAGAGAAAAAGAATTATATACTGGCAGATATAATTCAGGATGAATTAAAGCCGAGACTTCATGCGGCTCCCCCGCCGAAATGTTTTCCGAAAAGTTTTCGGAATTTATGCGACAGTCGGAAAGCTGGAAAACGTTCTTTTTAAATTAAAAGGAGAACCAGAAAGAGATGGGAAGCGTCCAGTCCGCCAACTGCCCCCGCCGCCAATTAATTAGCGCGATAAAAAGTTGAATAAGCGGAACATTTCGTTCCGGAACGTTCTGTATATCGGCCCACGGTTTTATACTTTCCAGATAAAAGTTAATAAAACCTCTTGGAAAAAGCCGACTCTTCCGGATTTTTCCTCCGCCCCCTGTCTGCCTCCGCAGATACTCCCCCCCATCCCCTTCCGACGCCCTCTTGTTTTCCGACCGCTTCGGAATTGTTTCTGCATAATGGACTTATTAAAATTATGTTTAAACTTTATAGAGAAAGAGATTTTTAAGTCTGAGGGTCGACTCCGGGGTTATTTAACGAGCGAAATAATTTTTAAAATGAATTTAGAATTTACTCATATAATTTTTGTCTGAGGTCTGGGCGGTCGTATAATGAACACAAAAAAAGTATTATTACATGTCTTGTGGTAGACGTATTTTCTTTATAAAAAAAATAAAACCACAGTTATCTAATATATATTATTATACAAAAATGAAACTCAGCTTCGAATAGATAAAAAACTCGAAGACAAAGAGTTGGAGATTTTACTCGATGAAGATCCCGAAGAAGCGGAGCTAGCACAATCATTGGTATTTGAGTCAAGAAATTTTCATATGACTGAAGTTTAAGTAAGTCAAATAGAAGCAAAAAAAAGAGATTGCTGGTTTCATCCACTGTTTGAACTGAAATAAAAAAATCAGTCATAAAATTTTAATTCTAACGACTAATTTATTATTTACGGTTATTCGCTTTAGTACAATATAATTCATCAAAATTATACGAAAAGTTTCTTAAAAGAAACGTGGCATTTAATTTGATGTTACAAAATCTTTCTACGATCTGATGATCGCTGCTGTTAGTGTTATATTCGCTGATACAAATGTTGAAAGTTTTTCACTACCATTTTTGATGATACGATCACTAGTATGTAATGCCCTGTAATCGAAATTCGACCATTTTTCGACGATTTTCATAGTATTTTCAGTATAAGATTAGAAATGTATTGGATATATAACATTAATTAACAATTTCAGAGCATCAAATATAAGTATACATGATATTTCTTTACTTTCTTGTTATAAACATAATACGGAATGATAAATAAAGTAATACATGTTTGTATTTAAAACAGAGAATATATGAATAAAACAATTTTTAAATTGAATTTTGGCTTTAGTTAATAAACTAACTATTAATTATTCAGAACGTATGTTTATAAAGTAAATAATCTAAATAATTGATACAAAGTTCAAAAAATAAAATATAATATTCGCACTTACTTTGTGGCATTGATCGTTAAACACTTTAATATTTATCAATGCTTTAAAACGTTTATAGTTTAACTGTTAATAATTCATAATTTCTTCTATTTTTTCTGTGTTTTCCATATATATAAATTATATAGTTAGTTTAATTTTTAACTGTTGACTATTTTCAGTACTTCTTTTATGTATTTATATAGTTTTTTTCTTTTATCCATATTTTCCTCCTATAATATACAGTGCAAAAATAATAAATACACTATTTTAAAAATATATAATTATAAATTCACTATTTTATAATTGTTAATATTCTTTGTACGATTTATTTGTAACTCTTGATGCCCAAATGAACATATTTATTACCTGCAATATTCGTTTAATGCTTTGCTAAGAAATGCATTTACTGAAGAAACCTGAAATGAATCAGAAGTTGTTAGCAACAACATTTACAGAAAACCTTAATAACCTTTAGTATTACCTAGAGTATAATGGTAAAACCATATCAATTACTTAAGCAAGAACAGCCCTTAAGGAAAAACAATTTTTCTTAGCAGTTCTCTGTTCACTAGAGATCAAATTAAATCAAAAGCTGACTTCGAAATTCTAAATATCTTGTAAACAAACAGGACAGACGATTCTTGTTATTCTCGTATTTTGTTCATCTATGTTGGGATGAAATGTTCCCATGTGTTGGGTTTTTATTTCACAGCTGTATATACCTTCCGATAAAGCGGACACATTAATTATTTTTAATCGTGTTTTATCTAAACTTGCCATAAGTCTTTAATGGTTCCAACAATACGGAAACAACCGAATATAACACAAATATTGAAATAAAATTGCGATGCGCCATTTTGTGGTTCAGCGTTGCCAGATTTTTATTTTAAAAATTACGCATCCGTAGTTTGATTTACGTACAACCGAGACGGCGAATCATCTACCGTATAAGAATCGGATATGGCAGCGCGTCGGCCAGAGCCTAATATATGTTATTTGTTCATATATTTTCTGTCACCGATCTGATAGCTATGCCTGGTTGCTCGATTTCGTTTTATTGTGATTTATTTATTTGTAGATATAAGATTTAACCGTGCTAAATTTCACGTCTCCAGGTGCCAGGTGTAATATATTGAAGTATAGTTATAATATAGTTATATAGTATAGTTATAATATGATATATATAATAGTGAAATGAAGTTGAAGAATTAATAAATAATAATAAAAAAAATTTCATTCTTTTAATATAATTTTCACACACTAATATATATCGAAAGAGGCACATACACATATTTGTCATTTAGGTATATTATCACCCTACAGGCAACATGTGGAACTTCTGAGATTTCTGGGTGAAAAACTGAACCTAGTATTTTCATAAACATTTTTTTGAAACCAGCTTAGCCGAGACTGTCACAGTTCGTAGTCCGATCAGCAATCTCCCTTAATTTTTACCAAATAATTGCATTAATTATTGATAATAGCGAGTCAAACTAATCGTTCAACAAAGTTCAAGATGCTCTCGATGGACGATTCCTATTCAACCTCGTCAAACACTTCCTTGACCTTAAAGCAAGCTTCTTCAGAGACTATTGTCCTACATGATATACTCAACATTAATCGCAATAAAAATAAATTAATTTCCTCCACTTTTTCAATGATTAACTTTAATTTAAGTTTAAACATCAAAATTTTTGGATATAAAACGAACACACAAATTCTGGCACCGATGTTATCCTAAATACTCGCCACTATAAATAATAAAAAATTATCTATTAACCTGCGCCGCATATTTTCAAAAGTAAAATAATTACCTTTTGAAATATCTTTAGGGTAAATGATGTGGCTCGGTGAATGGAGGTAAATCGAAATGAAACAGTGGTGTTTACATGATGTGACCGTTATTTATTGACAATATAAAAAATTAGAAAAATACAAAGATAAAAAGGATGGCAGCGGAGTTACCTGTTGACGAGGCTTGGGCAGTCGATGGTTAACCAAACGAGGGTTGAGCACTGAATGACCGAAATACCCTTCAATAATATCCCAGATAAACGTCTCGGGGTTGCCGCCAGCTATTCGTTGTCGGGTTCCAGTTGGCACCCCGCCCGTGTTCAACATCTGGGATTATATTTCTGGGTATTTTGTAGACCGTTATTCCACGATGTAAAATTCGACATGCTCAAGGTCGCTACAATACTCCCCTGCCAGAATTTTACATAAAATTATTTCAAGTAACAAAAATACAAAAATGTTTGAAAAAAAAATATCAATACAAAAAAATATATACCAAACAAAAGGTGCTGTGTAAAATGGGCTTTGAAGAATATGATAGTTTGAAACGGTTGTGGTTGGTACGGTTGCGATCTGGTACGGCTGTTGATATCTTCCGGTCCTACAGATACCGTTGCATCATCGTCGCTTTGACACTTGAATGTGGTCCATCGACGACGTTGAAAACAAGCTATTCTTCAGACAGGGCTCCCGTAATCGACGCTGTGGGAGGATCGACTGTTCGACGACGTGGTAGCTTATTTTCTTCGACGACGAGACGTTAGCAATTCTGGTACCTCGGCGAAGACATGACGAGTCTACGGTGACTGCAATCGGTACCTAGCTTCTGGAGCTGCTCTGTGACTAATCCGTAGTCACATACGTTAGGTTAATTCAGAAAAAAAAACAAATAACGACGGTATCCGACCGAAGCTGCCCAAAGCCTTTTAAATCAAAATACTTGCCATTATGACGGAGACGGCGAGCGAAGGAAGACATTATGATTTAAACATAGCGCCGAAAGAAATGTTTAGCCGAGACGCTGATGATTAAGCAGTGATGTAAAAATATTCCAAAAGATTGTGAAATAAAAATTTTGACAAAAAAATTTTTAAAAAATTAATTGGAAATAATGAAATTAATCGGAATAAAATGAAAATGAATCTTGAAGGTAAAATTGAAAAGGAATCGAATTAAAAATATTTAAAATTTTGAAACAAAAAAAAATATAACGGTCACGTAAAATACACCATTTTCTACGTACCCTCCATTCACGAGTCCAAACCCAATTTTGCGAAAGATCACGTCGGGGTCACCACTTTAGGGTAAATGATGTGGCTCGGTGAATGGAGGTAAATCGAAATGAAACAGTGGTGTTTACATGATGTGGCCGTTATTTATTGACAATATAAAAAAAATGTGAAAATACAAATAGTAAAACGGATGGCAGCGGAGTTACCTGTTGACGAGGCTTGGGCAGTCGATGGTGGCACGTCTTAACCAAACGAGGGTTGAGCACTGAATGACCGAAATACCCTTCAATAATATCCCAGATAAACGTCTCGGGGTTGCCGCCAGCTATTCGTTGTCGGGTTCCAGTTGGCACCCCGCCCGTGTTCAACATCTGGGATTATATTTCTGGGTATTTTGTAGACCGTTATTCCACGATGTAAAATTCGACATGCTCAAGGTCGCTACATATCTATTTCCAAATCGCACTAATATTTCATCTCTTCCTGAAAATCTCAACGAATCGCGCTAAAGGGTTTCTCAACTTTCATCTGAAACAAAGTCGTATGAACAAAACAACTATCTACCAACGATTAAGAATATTATGAATAATAAAATGATTAAAAAACATTTGCACAATAACAAAATTCTACCAAAAATAGCAAAGCATATAATTAAAAATATAATAAAGATATTTAATTTATTATTTTTCCTAAAGCACAAATCATAATTCCTTAACAATACCTACTTATTTATAAAGGAATACACAGATCTGACAACGCTAACAAGAAAGCGGGACAAAAGAATGACAAACAATGGAACAAATAAATCCAAAAAAAAACTTAATTAATATATTCCAAAGACTTGATGGGACAAACCCGCTATATTTTTCTTTAAAAAACCCGGTCCCTCCTCGAAAAGCCCGAGCCCAATACCGAACGCGAACCCTTCCACATTCAATTCCCTTTTGTCTGAACAGTTTCCACCGGCAGTGAGGGCGAAGATTTTCAATTCAGATAACGGTTTTTCCCTTTTCATGGCGATAATTAGGCGACGGGTTGTTATTCGTTAGAATCATCGCCGAAAAGTCTCCCGACGATGGCGCTTTCGCCGCGATCCGCTTTCCGCCGCCGCAAGTGCGGTGGCGGTGGCGATGGTGAACTTTAAATTTCGATCGTAACGACATTGGCAGGAATATATCAAAGTTAATTTGGCCGTTTGGATTCCGAATTATTGGAAAACTGTTCAAAAAGCGTCAGATGGTGGGCGATGAAGATTTTTTTTTGGCGAAAAGGAAATATCACCGATAGTGGAAAATGTAAAGTATATGTGGTAATTTCTAACCCATCTAAATGGCGACTGAAAGTAATTGACTAAAATAGTCGATAGTGAAAAGTAATAAAATTAGTTCGTCCAAAAATAGCAATTGAAATAATCGATAGTAAAAAGTAGTCAATTACTAAACAATCTATAGTCTTTTTTTGTCGATAGTTCCCAACGCTATTTAAAATAGATTTTTTTTATATTTTATAATGTTGTGAGGACTGGGCACAGACACAGAACACTGAACAGTAGTTTTTATGCCCAAATTATGTATTTTGAAATTTGTAATTATTAGTATACTGATTGCCCAAGTATTGAAATTCGTACTTAATTAATTCATGTTAAGTCCTCTTGAAATTATATTTCACCAGAATTATTGAATGAATTGCAATGAAAAGCTATTATTATGTTCACATATATGCTTAATGCTTGAGTTATGTTTTAATGTGACACAAATAATTACACTTAAAAAACATGATGAACCGGCAGAAAAAGTTTGATATTATAGGTCCATATCGCTAATGCTTAAATTTACCTATGATATACACATTATTTGAGAAACTTTTATTAAAATAAGTTATAGCACTTATAAATATACTATCATCACTTAACAATTAACCAAGTAACTGCAGTTATGGAAAAGGCGTTTGAAGAAAAGAAATAGTGCCCTGCAATATTTTTGACGTCTCATAAGCTATTGACCGTGTGGCATTTGAGAGTAATCCATAAGATCTGCAAATGGTTACTGTAGAAATATTGTCAATTATTTAAGTCGTATTTTTGCCAAAGAAAATTCAGAGTTTCGCATGAAGGGACATGTTCAAAATTTAAATCTATTTCGGTTGGAATTCGTAGGGAAGTGTAGCCGAAATGGATGCCGATATAAATCCACCTCGAAGGTAGCTTAAATTGGAAGCATCATATTAGACAAAATAACAGATCAGATCGGACTTAAAATAAAAGAACTGTGCTAGTTAGTAGGAAGATATTCCCATCTTGTATAACCCAAATATATTAATCTAACGATATCAAAAGAAAGTTCTTAGATTATTTACGAATGTTTATCGTTACCTAACCAGTGAAGAGTTACACATAATATATATTAATTTATAAATGAAGATTGCCCTAAGAGTATCTAGTAGAAGATGTAAATTCAGGCTAATTTTCAAAAATACTCTCTTTCTAAAACATGATCAATAAATCAAAAAAAAAAAAATGTACATTAGTATACCAATATACCAAAATCCTATATTAAGTTAACTTTTTTTTTCTAATTTGTTCAAAATAGATAAGATAAGATCCTTTATAAGAAGTTAACAGAACAAGACTAAAGCTAATTGCAATTATCCTATAGGATCTCGGATTTTTTATAAACTATCTAAAATGGAAAAAAGGATTGTTACGTCAAAAATCGCTATTCAACATTTTTGTAAACATATAATTAAGAATATAGTAAAGAATAAGTAGGTTGACAAGGGTGGCCGAAATACAATAACAAATACCAAAAAAGTAAATTATTAAATAATTGTGGTGCGCCAGTAACCACACTGGGTAAGACCGGATGTCTTCGGGTATGGTCTCTAAATTTAGTCACCCGTCAGTAGGTAGGCTCATTTCAGAGGACCGTGGTTCAGAGCCCGTGTTAAGTACTAGATTCAATCCAGAAAAACATTAGTTTGTAAAGAAGAGACTTGGCAAAAAAATTAACAGATTTCAACTATATTTAGTCTAATTTTATATCTTAATTTGGATATTTATTTCTCCTGCCTTTCCCGTCACCATGACTTTTTATTCATTATCATTCCGTACTATAAGAATTAAACGAATTAAAATATCTAATTAATTAAATTGACAGTTTAAAAATTACAAGATCTAATTAGCATAAAGTAATGGAAAGAAGGAAATCGCTTTAAAAATCTCCAGGGTCGTATAATTAAAAATAATTAACGCTACGAAGGCAATTTGAAGGTGTTTTTATATCTATATCAACTCAATATTCTGTAAAATCTTTCTTGACTCCATAACAATTAAATATAATTTTATCAATAAAGAAATTGTTTACATAATATCGAGTCGAGAAGAAAGTAATTGTATTTTATAATAGTAATAATAAGTTAGGTTAGATTAGTATAATAAAAAAAATGAACTAATGAGCCTTATACTCAAATAACTTTTACCCTTAGTTCCTTATCTTTGATAAGTTATAATATAGAAATTTATAATATTAATAAGTAAAAAACTATCTTCACTTCTTTTTTCTTCTTCACCGATAACTAGTAACCATCTAGAAAAACTCCTGACTAACTCAGTATCTGAACGTCTCGGTTTAACAATCATTCAAATTAGCATCTTCGCATCTGCATATAGTTAAATTGCTTCACAGTTGGAGTTATATCTGATTTTTTAGAGTTATCTATATATTTAACTTTTTTGCTTTGCAACAAAAAGGAACATTTGTTGCTAGTTTTTTCTGCCGATGTAATGTTAATGACTCTGTTAAGGAACGCTAGAGATATAGGTAATATATTCGATAATATATTAGAGTGCCACAAAGTTCCTAAAATAATGTATCAATCAAACTTGTAATCATAAAAACTGTAAAGTGCAATGAAACACTTAAGGCAGACACATTTTTCGAATACTTTGGTGCGCATTTGAAATTATGCTATTTTAAACGTTAAGTTTCCTTTCAATTATTTTTGTTGAAATTACTTTTATTCGAAATATTATATGCGTTAAAAATATTTTCTATCAAAATTAGTCATAATGTCACTTATTTATTAAGATACTAGTGCTGAAGTTATTTCTTCAGATTTATGTAGTGAAACAATCGGTAATAATAGAGAAACAATTATTTTAAGATCAATATATTATATATCATATCTTCAAAAACACAAAAATAACTAAAACAACTGTATCGTCAAAACATCATATCATATATATTTTACAAAATTATGAAATTTTGCTAGGGGGTTCACAAATGAATATGATACTGTTTGGAAAAGTTATTGATTTTCAAGACATAATATACGAAAAACATAGAATCAACAAGGGTGCTAATTAGTGTTCATTATACATGTTTATTTATGTGTTTATGTAAATTAGGACCTGGGGCAAATTGTTTACAATGCTAGGGGACATCTGTGTCAAATACATGGGTTATATGAACAGATTTACTGTTAGTTTAATATGAAATAGTTCATAATCTAAATATATAAATTATATATTATTTACACCTTTAAACTTATTTATAATATTAGCATAGAACTTATATATTATTTAAAAACGCATTTACATAATATTTATATTATAAATATGAAACCGAAAGATATTCTCATAACCATTTAGTTTCCGAATAAGATTCCTAACTTTGGTCGTGTGTTAATTTGTAGGTTAGTTTTAGTCATTAGGCTCTTGCGTATATTTTGATCAGCGCTATCTATTGGTTAAAATGCGAAATATTAATGTAAACAAAAAACAAACAAGTTAATGTAAATTTTAACATGTTAAAATGAAAATAACTGTTAAACAACTTAAGTTAACTGTTTGCTAATTTTTAACATTTCTCTACGTGATATAAATGAATTTGAGAATGTTAAGTTATTTAGTATGTACATATGCTGATTATAAAACGTTAAAAGCATTTACAACAATCATTACTTTAGTTTAAGTTGAAATTTTATTTCAGTGATAAAGAACGGCCTAGAGGACCAAGTTCGAAGACAGTTAATTGCAAGGTTTATTACATGAAAATCCAGCGAATGCTCTCAAAGAACTTCCATATACTTTTTTCAGTAGTTTCCAACTATCTGTTTGCAAGCATTTACATGCGATCATCCAATAAGGAACAAAAATTACTACCACACAAACTGACCTAAAAATTCCATTTCTAGTCGCTCAACATTGGTTTCATTGATTTCAGCAGTTCAATTGATTGCCAGAAAAAAGACGAAGGAAAAGAATATAATTTTCTACGGTGTATTATGGTTGGCGATGAAAACACCATGGGTTAGTATAGGACAGCTATCCACATAGAAACCGAAGTGGAATATTCATAACTATAAATTTTGTTCTCCATATGGTGGGATCAGCAAAGTGTAGTATATTAGGAGCTACTAAAACTAAATCTAAACTATTACTACAGATGTCTACGAAGTCTATTAAATAAATCGAACCACATATACGACCAGCAATCAGTGAGTCACAGAAAATCGAGATTTAACTTTATATGCAATTTTGGGGAAATATTTCGCGACGTCCAATATCTAGATATCACTATTCGGTTAATTCGATATAGCGGTGGAGAACGAAGAGGGGAAAACCAATTGTCATTGTGCAAGTGGTTGTCCTCCGCAAAGAGCGCCGTATCTTCGCGGTCGACTGTCTAATGCATCAGGTGGAGAAAATTCAAGCACAACGCAGCAATGTCAGGCGCGTCCAATGCTTCAAATGCTAAATATTCGGTCATTTATCGGCCAATTGTAAGGCTACCCCGGCCTGCGTCAAGTGCGCAGGCAAACATGGCTCACGAACTTGTCCTATAGACAGAAATTCCCCGCCAATATGTGTCAATTGTGGGGAATCACACACAGCCAATTACTCAGGATGCAGATGCCGAGCAACCCCTAAAGCATCTAAACCTTTCTAAAACCCTCCATCTGATTTAATTAACAGGCCACGGCGGTGGCACAGCAATCGCCGTTAAAAATAACATCAAGCACATCCAACTGCAGTCGCAGTCTCTTTCAACTCTTGAACACACCTCCATAGCAATCGAGTCGAATAGCAGGCGAATTCAATTCACATCAATCTATCGAAAAAACGTTCGATTCATTGAAGATGAATTTAAGTTATTATTTCAAGGAAATACATCCAAATTCATTGGGGGTGATTTTAATGCACCTCATCCACATTGGGGCATAAGCAGACCAAACACTGCTAGTGCGGGCATCGCCAGGATAATAGACGAAATGGAATTTGGGCTAATTGCTCCAAGCGAACGAAGTCACTATTCCTCCAATCGACAAACAATAATTGACTTCTTCAATTATCAAAATGCGAATCGATCTTTTGACCTACAAGCACTCCAAGACTTTTGCAGATCTTATGGATTACTCTCAAATGCCACACGGTCAATAGCTTATGAGACGTCAAAAATAATTGCAGGGCACTATTTCTTTTCTTCAAACGCCTTTTCCATAACTGCAGTTACTTGGTTAATTGTTAAGTGATGATAGTATATTTATAAGTGCTATAACTTATTTTAATAAAAGTTTCTCAAATAATGTGTATATCATAGGTAAATTTAAACATTAGCGATATGGACCTATAATATCATACTTTTTCTGCCGGTTCATCATGTTTTTTAAGTGTAATTATTTGTGTCACATTAAAATATAACTCAAGCATTAAGCATATATGTGAACATAATAATAGCTTTTCATTGCAATTCATTCAATAATTCTGGTGAAATATAATTTCAAGAGGACTCAAAATAAATAAGTACGAATTTCAATACTTGGGCAATTACAAAATACAAATTTCAAAATACATAGTTTAGGCATAAAAACTACTGTTCAGTATTCTGCGCCTGTGCTCAGTCCTCACAACATTATAAAATATAAAAAAAATCTATTTTAAATAACGTTGGGAACTATCGACAAAAAAACACTATAGATTGTTTAGTAATTGACTACTTTTTACTATCGATTATTTCAATTGCTATTTTTGGACGCACTGATTTTATTACTTTTCACTATCGACTATTTTAATCAATTACTTTCAGTCGCCATTTTTGCACCTACTAGTTTCATTCATGTTAAATTCGATTGATTTTTAACGTTCTGGTTTTGCCGTTCTAACCGATGCCTTGAAAATAATGTACCGAATTTATGCTTACATAGATTTATATATATATATATATATATATATATATATATATATATATATATATATATATATATATATATATATATACATATATATATATATATATATATATATATATATATATATATATATATATATATATATATATATATATATATATATATATATATATATATATAGTTTTATGTTTTGTTTGTAGTATGATTGTAAATAACAATATATTGTACATAAAAATAGTAGCATTTTGGAACTCTATTTTTCATATAGTATTTATGAATGAAATAAGATAAAAAGAAAAACATTTTAATTCATAGATAGAAACATAATTTTGGCGGCATTTATCTTATCTTGGCAACTAATACGCCTTTTTTGATTAACTTTTTCTATTTTCTAGTATCCCGATGTTTGTTCAAGTCTTTTGAATGTGAAAACTTCTTTCATTCACGTTTCAACGAATAAAATTATCCCTAATATTAAAATATTCCTCATTAACGATAAATAAAATTATTATTGTATTTCAACTGGACGAAAAAGATAAAGATTTCCTGAGAAAATACGATGCAAATATTCTATTAAAGTCATTAATCCATCCCTCTTTATAATCACGTCAAATATATAAAATATAAAAATAATTTTACCTCATTCAAAATGAAACTGTTACTTTGAAGGTAATGACTTACAGCAATTATCCTTCTTTCCCAAAGAAAGTTCGGAAATAAATAAGTACATCTCCGTCCCACTTACGGCAAGCTTGAAAAAAAATTAGTAAGCGTATGTAGGAATGAAATAGAAATAAACGAATTAGTTTTTTTTATATTATGTTATTGTTACTTTCCTAATATTAAAATACTATTAAATATATTTGTGTTTATTATTCCATTCCTGTTCCACAATGCTATTTGCGAATTTAAAATTATTTAAAATGAACTGATATGCACAGTAGAGAGAACCAAACAATTATCTTCGTCCTTTCATCTCTCAAAATTAGTGCCGGAAGGAATTCGTAAAACCCCGTCTGTTATCACGAAGAGAAAAATAGTCGAATTATACATATGACTAAAAAAGTAATTACTAATTTCAGTCGCTGGTTTTTTTGACTATCTACTAGTTCAAATGTTTTGCGACTATCGACTGTTTCTACTAATTTCAGTCGATAGTTCCCAAAGCTAATTTTAAAAATAATTTTATGGTCAAATAAACATTCTGCAAAAACTAGACATATATCCAATAATTTATCTTTAGTAAAATATAAATTACAAAAAAAAACAATTAACTTTTTATTAAGTTATAATATATTTCAAGCGGTCTATTAATAATGAAAAGGAATGGGGTTATCTTGACCAATATATACGCCAATACGAGACCCATACCGTCCGTCCCCTACCGATAAAATATTAGACCGAAATATATTCGAAATCGCCCATAAATTACCGGCCATAGAATTTCGAATAGTGCCGACCAAAACGGGCATAATTTTCCCGACACGTTGTTCGCAATAAAGAACCCGGACAACAAACACACAAACGCACAATATGGACGAATTAAACGGCGCTCCGTTTATCAGCGGCCATTTGACCCGTCTAAATAAATAATTCTCCGACAATGATCACGTTTTATTTGTTGTAATTTATCATATTATTAATAAATTTGATAATCCGATTTTACCCCACCGCTTTATAAATTACCCAGTTTCTCTATACATTTAACTGTATATGATTTTTAATTTTTCTTTAATTTTTAAAACTGTTTAGTAGTTGGTGCCGATTAAGCTACACTTTATTTCTACAATAACTTCAAAAAAACTAGGTAAAGACAATTCAAAACTGTAGCGACACGCGTGTCAATATGTGTCTGTTTAAAATTGTAGATTCGTTTTACAGTCAGACAATATTATCCTTCTCATTTTAATATAATTTAAAAAGAGATAGAATGCTGCTAGAAAGAGCCGGCAAAAGTTGTCCGTTTGTCAAAATTAATTGCCAAACGTTATAAACCGGCAAACGCTGTTTTAACGCTTTGTTTTAATAAATTGCAAATCGCCGGCGTTTTTATTAATTGTTGCAGCTGCACTAAATATTAGCCCGGGCACGATCACTAAAATATCTAAAAAAATAAAAAACAATATAGCCTTAAATTCACCAAAAAGAAACCGTGTTTATGAGAAACAAGTGACGAATCAAGATCAGCTTATTGTTAGCTGTATCAGAGATCAGATATACGAAATGTAAAAAAACTGTAAGTAGTTTTTTTCAATCGAAACATAATTTAATACAATTGTTTCAGAGAACATTGTTAGTCTGAAAAGTATCTATAAAAAGCCAAAAGATATAAAGCTATTTGAGGGATGTAGAACATCCCTTCATACACTGTTGGGTAATATATTTAAGTGGTGTAAAGATAACCCTCGAAGAAGTTTAACGAAACTTCGAGAGATTGTTTTTAAAAGAATACAATTTTTAAAAACATAACAAAATCAAGGAAGAATTATTATATCAATTTATAAATTTAAATGAGACATAAATATTATGAGACATATCAGAATGGTAATGGCAAGATGATAATAAATATAGCGTAATGATAACAAAAGTTGTTGGAAGAAGGTAAACGTTGGAATAACTATCGATTAGGTGTTGTTAGTGATAATATTTATTAGTAATTCATTGCAGACATATAGTTCTTCATGCTGGAAACAGGAATGCTTTTATTTATTCCTGGTGCAGAATTAGTGTTTTCCTCTAAGTAAAAGGATGACTACAATGGAGAGATCAGCGATAACTTGTTTTAGCAGTAGATTGAAAATCAGCTTTTAAAGAACTTGGAGGAACCTTTAGTAATTATTATGTACAATGCGCCATATCCACGATATATATTATATATATATATATATATATATATATATATATATATATATATATATATATATATATATATATATATATATATACAATTTTCTCCGGGAGAATGATGTGAAAAAATTGAAGTGATGATCTGCCCTTTTAAAGATTTCTCCGAACATACTAGATGAAGGATGCTGTTTCTACCTCCATGAACTCTAATAGATCCAACAAAATTATTTAAGCAATCTTGGTTAATATTTTTCAAACAAATGTAGTTATTGGTAAATTTAGACAAAATAGATTTCTTTATGGTAATAAATCCCCTAAAAGTAGCAATTAAATTTTTAATTGATGGCACCGTAACAAATATTTTCTTAACAAGGCAATCAAATCACTGATTATTTTAAAAAGTTAAAGTATTACAAATATTTTAGGGATATTTTACAACTAAAAGCAGTATTTATTACTACTAGTTATCCAGTTATCTTAATTATTACCTTTTTGTAAGACTTCTTTATGTAGAGACATCACACTGACAGCATACGAACAACTTAGTAGATTAAATGAATTTTATTACTACTAACATCTTCATAAGTAGGTTTTGATTTTCTCTACTCAGACAATATATAAGCAGACATGTAGTAGATAGATAATTTTATATATACCTGATAAAAACAATGTTGGATATGCATTTACCCTAATACCTGTTCGTGAAGGAAGGGTAATTCTAAATTTTTCACTAAAATGTCCGTGACAGACACCATGACTTTGATATATTTGCATTGTGGTTTATCCAGGTAACTTACTACTATTTACTTGATCAACCCATTTTTGGAAAGGAGCGAGATCATTCTTTGGGAAACGATGTCTAATTTCCGTAATAGATTTTTACCCCGGTGCAGTACATCTTTTACTACACTGACGCATTGTCATTAATTTTCATATTATTACTCCATAATAATTATCGTAAAACAGAAAATATGCACAACGTAAGACAAAGATTTCTTGATCTAAACCAAAACCAAAACCTTCAAACGACAAACTTAAAAATGGACGCCCATAGAAAATGCTGACTTCACACAATTTGATCGACCAATCACATTCCATGTTAGTGGCGGCACCAGGAATTTAAACTAGCCAATCACAATTTGCGATCGCAGCGCTACCGTTGATTGAACTAAACACAACATTTCCCCAAGGTTGCCTATATCGTGAAATTTCTATTTTTTCTATGGAGGTACTTTCCGTTCCTGACTGTGAGAGTAATCGGACGTGTCGACTGTGCGTATTAACTGAAGGTAAATCTGCCACGTGCATTTCTTTTCTTTTTAATTTATTACAGCGTGATCTTGTTTATTGTTTGAAATCTGTTCCTCTAGAAATAAATATTTATATGAGCTTCAAACATCAGATTGCCTGCGTTCAATCCGAACGATCCAGAGATGTGGTTCTTGCAGGTCGAATGGACCTTGAAACACGCAGGGATAACCACAAGTGCAGAAAAGTTTGAAATCGTAGGGGCAGTACTGGACCCCATCTATACTCAGGAAATGCGCGACCTTTTGTTTAATCCCCCACCAGAAGCTGAAGATCCATTCACCAAATTAAAAGAGGCGCTCCAGGAATGCTTAGGACTCTCAATCCAAAACCGGATACGATAACTCCTCGAACGGGAAGAAATCGGTGACCGCACCCCATCGCAGTTTCTCCGCCGGTTACAGTCACTAACAGGGGACGCAGTGGGCCCCGATGTCATTAAAGTAATGTGGATGAACCAATTAGACCCCATTACCCGAGCTGGTATCGCGGCGCAGCATGGGAGCACCAAGCTGGAAGACCTGACGAAAATCGCGGACAACATTAAAGACTCCATAGACCCGTGGCGGTCAGCAGGCGGTACGGCACCGACGAATAATTCAGAGAGCCAATTGGCGGAGGAGTTCGCGCGGTTGAGGCTGCAGATTCACGGACTGCAAGCCAAAATTGACGAGGTAGCAGAGCACCAACGCGCGTCGTTCCGTAACCGGTCATCGTCGCGCTCTTCAAGTGGTGGCCAATCGTCATCGCGCTCTTCAAGTCGCGACCGATCACGTACTCGCAGTAGAGCTCGACTACGATGGTTTGTGATGGTATCATTACAATTCCGTCGAAAAGGCACGGAGATGCAGACCGAGGTGCCGTTACGGTAGAAGCCCAAGCACGTTGTGCGTGTTTCCTCGGCAATTGGTGAACGGACCTCGAAAAAAAAATGTTTAACAAGAATTTAATTAATAAAAGTTATTAACAATCAAACTTAATACCCTGCCCGTTCAACATTCAGGTACCCAGATACCCACTAAGATGATGAACGACGGGTTTATATACACTTCAGAGACTGCTTATTAAAGTATTTAGTTAATTTGACTTTTAAATTGATAATAGACAATATAGTTTGTAATTATTTTTAATTTAAACAACAATTAAACAATAATTCTTATTATAAACAATAACAAAAATAAAAAATAAAAAATACATGACTCCGTTTTATTTTATTTTATTAATATCGTTTTCCATTCTTTTACTATTTATTTATGTACCTTATTTTATTTATTATGATACAGTGCCATATAAAAATTGAAGTACATTAAATTATTTCGTACATCCTTCACATGTCGTGGTTGTAATACAGTGTTCGTCACAAATAGAGTTCTCACATACCGAACATATTTTTCTACTATAACGTATCTAGATTTCAGAACATGTTGGTGTTCCTATTAGGTCCATCTCTCTCGAACAATATTACGCCTCCCAGCTTGATGTTCACTTGGTGATGTCGCAGCCCACTAAATACCATCTTTTACTGTCATTCCAGACGCCGCAGAAGAGCAGGTGACTCTATTGCAAACAATTTAAAATGTATTTATGACTATTTTTTAATATTGAAAACATAAAATAAATAATATACTTGAAAATAAAACAATTAAATCTCTCCTAACCGTCTAAAACCAGATGAATCAGCCATTGTATTTAAATTAAATACAATTTGTTTATTAATAAATTATTATTATATTATATTTTAATATATTAATAATATTAATAATTAATATTAGTTTTGTATATTTTCTTTTCACTTTCAGTGTATATTTATTTTATAGTCTGTTCACTACGCTTGTAGAATTTCAACTGAACATGTTTCTTTTCATCTCAGGTACCTAAATATCGATTGGCTTAGCACTCCGCTATTGTTATTTCTATAAGGACTATAAACTGTAAACTGTGTCCCTATAGCTATTTCATACGCTATATAGCCAGTTTACACAGAAAAAAAATGTATTCAGTACACTGATGACTTGCACATCTGCCTATATAGGTGGGTACCCGGGTACCCGGTCATTGAACAAATTGTGAAAGTTTGATTATTGACCGGACAGTTAAAAATAATATTCTTTTTATAGATACTAATGTGAGCTGAACCACAGCTGATTTTTAATTTACAACCACATATTCCTTTACTGTGGTTTAAGGCAAATTGTCTGTGAGTATATACATATTTCAATTCAATTATCAATGTAGATTTAAATGAAAGACTATTAAAATTACAATTACGAATTGTGTCTTGGCGAAGTAATAATCTTCCACATTAGTGTCCATATTCATCTGGTCGGTTCGGAATTCAAAAAATAAAATTAAACTAAAAAAATTAAACCTTCCTATTCGAAAGTTTGACGTAGGATAATATAAGAGTACTAGAGCGGAATCCTAGGGAAAATAATTAATATTATTTAAACCTTCATATCCAGAAAACAACATTCTCATTATGTTCTGCTTAATTGCACATAATATTTACCTTAAAGGCTACAAATAAAACGTCATAACAAGAAATGTCTTAAAAATTATACACAAAAATAGAAAAGAACAAATATAACCTAAGATGTTTTACAAAATTACAAATCAAAATGAAGAAAAGAAATCTGTCATCTTTCTAACTTCAACCTCCTAGTGATTTAGATGCACAGGGAAAAGAAACATGTTTACGGACTCACCTATTTAAGTTCCCATTATATATTTCTATATTGTGGTTTCTAAATAATATAATTTCCCTATCAAGTTTGGCAGTTATCCAATGTCATTTTAGCCTTACCTATCAATTTTGATAGCTTGTAAAATTATCCATTATTCACTGAACAAAATTTCCAGTATGCACGTTTCACTTACCATAAACCTCATCAGCAGCCTGTGCAAGGAAATTATATCCAAACAATACGTTGATATAAATTTTCCCACCTTGGCCCCATTTCATTACCTGCTACAAACGTTGTACGATTTATGGCCAACTCTAATTCAAGAAAATAAATTATTGATTTACTGGAGGTATGCGCCAACCCAATTCATTGAGATCGTTGACCATATGTCTTTAACCGCCTTTCTGACGATGACGACAGATCCACAACTATACATAATACTCATCGACACATCCAGAAAGTACCCAGATCTCGACAACTTATTAGAAATTCTGGATCTTATGGAATTGAAGTCACAAAAGGAACAAGAGCGAAACAAGTACGATTTAAGATGCGAAGGTATTGACATGGTAATATGATATGTATACAACAACTTTATAATTAAATACTATGACTGATTTTAGAATTGCTAATTAGCTTTTCCCTTTCCAATCAATGCATTTTTTGTTAGACGAAAATATTGAATTATAAGGTTTCAATGGAATTACATGCTTTTTAGGAGATATTTTACATGTCCTATTTATTTTAAAGGAAACTTAATATCACCGGATTCAGTGCCAAAACATTTTATGTTCAAAATGTGATACAATCGATGTCACTGAATGCCTTAGTAAACCAAAAATAAATAGATTTATATGTAATACATATAACATTATGTTTTGTAAAATGATGATAGTGTAGAATGGTTTTAAATAACAATATATTGTACATTGATATAGTAACATTTTGGAACTCTGGAGTATTTATGAAAGAAATAAGTAAAAGGAACAACATTTTGATTGATAAAAATAAAAATAATTTTGACAGCATTTATGTTATCTTGGCAACTATTGGGCCGTTTTTGGATGACTTTTTCGATTTTCTAAGTCTCTCGATGTTTTTTCAATCCTTTTCAATGTTAAAACATTAATTTAAAGTTAAAACTAGCGTTGGGAACTATCGACTGAAATAGTCGATATTCACAAAATAGTCGATAGTCAAAAAACTAGCGACTTAAAATAGTAATTAATATTTTCAGTCAAATGCACGGTTCGGCTGTTTTTATCAATTCGTGATGTCAGACAAAGATGTATGTATAAATTGTAAGAGGAGGAACGACGGAGATAGTTTCTGGGAGCAGTTTATTCTATATATGCTTATATTTACCAACGGTTTTATAATTGGGACAAATATGTACATATTCCCTCACGTACTGACCCTAAAAAAGAAAAGGAAAAAATGTATTACTGAATACTTTTAACATGCAATTAATAATTTTATTGTAAACGAAGTAGAATTATTTTATATTTGAATGTTCTGTGGATTTATAAAAAGGAATGGATTTTATCTATGGAATTGAATAATACCCCACAAAGTAAAAATAAGAATTAAACATATACCTAATCATGGAGTAAAAAACTAATCCATGACATAATTAAAAATGATCGCACAATAACTAATAGAGCTTCTTAAATTAAATAAAAGCTTTATTTATTATTGAACGGGATATTTTTAAACAAAAATCGAGAGAGTAATCGAAATATTATTTATTATTACCATAAAAACAGTCAAAAGTATTTTACTATTTATGATTCACAATTTTAATGTTTTTACCCTATTCCATTAACAATCTTGAAAAACATTGTTCCAAAATGCTGCTATATTAATATACAATATATTGTTATTTACAAGCAAACTACCAAGAAAATGATAAAACTATATATATTACATATAAATCTATGTAAGCATAAATTGGGTACATTTTTGTCAAGGTCGCGGCTAGGACGACAGAGCCAGAACGTTAAAAATCAGTTGAATGAAACTAGAAAAAACAAAAATAGTAACTAAAAGTACATGACTAAAACAGTCGATAGTAAATTGTAATAAAATAAATCGGACCGAAAATGGCGACTGAAAACAGTCGACTGAAACAGTCACTGGTAAAAAGTAGTAAAATCAGTCGAACCAAAAATAGCGACTGAAATAGTCGATAGTAAAAAGTAGTCAATTACTAAACAGTCGATAGTCGTTTTCAGTCGATAGTTCCCAACGCTTGTTAAAACGCAATTCATTGAGATCATTGATCATATGTCTTTGACCGCCTTTCTGATGATGACGGCAGCTCCACAACTATACATAATACATCAGAAATGACACACCCAGAAAGTACGCGAATTCCGATAACTTATTAGAAATTTTGGATCTTATAGGAAAAGTTACTAAAGGAAAAAGAACAAAACAAGTATGATTTAAGAATCGAAAGTATAGTCATGGTAATATGATATGTATACAACAATCTTTATAATTAAATACTATAACTGATTTTAGAATTGCTAATTAACTTTTCCCTTTCCAATCAATGCATTTTTTGTTAGACGAAAATATT
The DNA here is from genome assembly GCF_030347505.1 of Rhynchophorus ferrugineus. NCBI lineage: Eukaryota > Metazoa > Arthropoda > Insecta > Coleoptera > Curculionidae > Rhynchophorus > Rhynchophorus ferrugineus. The sequence continues at coordinate 43,057,290 of NW_027472583.1, read as the reverse complement.
GCACTATATGATTTCAATGGAATTACATGCTTTTTTAGGAGATATTTTACATGTCCTATTTATTTTAAAGGAAACTTGATATCACCGGATTCAGTTGCAAAACATTTTATGATCAAAAAGTGATACAATCGATGTCACTGAATGCTTTAGTAAACCAAAAATAAATAGATTTATATGTCATACATATAATATTATGTTTTGTAGAATGGTGGTAGTGTAGAATGGTTTTAAATAACAATATATAGTACATTGATATAGTAACATTTTGGAACTCTATTTTTTAAGAGTATTTATGAAAGAAATAGGTAAAAGGAACAACATTTTGATTGATAAAAATAAAAATAATTTTGACAGCATTTATGTTATCTTGGCAACTATTGGGCCCTTTTTGGATGACTTTTTCGATTTTCTAAGTCTCTCGATGTTCTTTCAATCCTTTTCAATGTTAAAACTTTAATTTAAAGTTAAAACTAGCGTTGGGAAGTATCGACTGAAAACAGTCGAAATAGTCGATATTCACAAAATAGTCGTTAGTCAAAAAACTAGCGACTTAAAATAGTAATTACTATTCTCAGTCAAATGCACGGTTCGACTATTTTTATCAATTTTGACAAAGATGTATGAAGCCTTTTCTGTATAAATTGTAAGAGGAGAAACGATGGAGATAATTTCTGGGAGCAGTTAATTCTGTATGTGCTTATATTTACCAACGGTAGTATTAATAGGGACAAATATGTACATAAGAAAAGGAAAAAAATTATTACTGAATACTATTAACATGCAATTAATAATTTTATTGTAAACGAATTAGAATTATTTTATACTTGAATGTTCTGTGGATCTATAAAAAGGAATGGAATTTTTCTATGGAATTGAATAATACCCCACAAAATAAAAATAAAAAATAAACATATACCTGATTATGGAGTAAAAAACTAATACATGACATAATTAAAAATAATCGCGCAATAACTAATGGAGCTTTTTAAATTAAATAAATGATTTATTTATTATTGAACGGGAATATTTTTAAGCAAAAATCGAGAGAGTAATCGAAATATTATCTATTATTGCCATAAAAACAGTCAAGAGTATTTTACCATTTATCTTTCACAATTTTAATGTTTTTACCCTCTTCCATTAACAATCTTGAAAAACATTGTTTCAAAATGTTGCTATATACAATATATTGTTATTTACAAACAAACTACCAAAAAAATCATAAAACTATATATATTACATATAAATATATGTAAGCATAAATTGGGTACATTTCAAGGTCGCGGCTAGGACGGCAGAGCCAGAACATTAAAAATCAGTTGAATGAAACTATAAAAACCAAAAATAGTAACTAAAAGTACACAACTGAAACAGTAAATAGTAATAAAATCAGTCGGACCGAAAATGGCCACTGAAAACAGTCGATAGTAAAAAGTAGTCAGTTACTAAACAGTCGATAGTCGTTTTCAGTCGATAGTTCCCAACGCTAGTTAAAACTCAATTCATTGAGATCATTGATCATATGTCTTTGACCGCCTTTCTGACGATGACGGCAGCTCCACAACTATACATAATACATCAGAAATGACACACCCAGAAAGTACACGGATTCCGATAACTTATTAGAAATTTTGGATCTTATCGGAAAAGTCACTAAAGGAAAAAGAACAAAACAAGTATGATTTAAGATTCGAAGGTATTGTCATGGTAATATGATATGTATACAACTTTTATAATTAAATACCACAACTAATTTTAGAATTGCTAATTGACTTTTCACTTTTCATTCAATGCATATTTATTAGTCAAAACTATCGAAAATTTTCAAAATGCCATTTAGGAGGTATTTTACATGTTCTATTTCTTTTAAAGAAAACCAGAGATCACCGGGTTCAGTTGTGAAACACTTTTTATGATCAAAAAGTGATACAATCGATGCCGTTGAATGCCTTAGTATACCAAAAATGTGTGAAAAGCAAGCATGGTAAGCTCAAAGTGAAAGAAATCAACATCGAAGCTTGCTATTGATTATAAAAAATAAACTTTGGTCAATAATTCAAACGAAAAATTGGGTCTTTTATCAGACATGAAATCGAAGTCAAGGGTTTAGAGAAAATTGTGTTAACTATGAAAAACCCCTTTAGAATAATGTTTTACAATCATTATATTAGGATATAGTTTAATCTAATTACATTTTCAGTATCAAGCTCTCCCACTAATATATAATAAAAATAAATTAAGTAAATGTATATTAAAATACTAAAACTTGTTCCCATTTTAAAATGACTTCAAAATCCGATAACGTTTCCAGAACAGCTTTTTATTTTGTTTTATAGTTCTTGGAAAGCGCTTGTTATGGAATAATGTTTTAATTCTTCTTCTATTTTGTGATTTCTATTTACAATCAATTTCATCAAAAATCTTATAGTTCAGCTTCAATTCCTTAATATTTATATTTTGAATCTCTAAGAGGGTAGAGGATTCTCGAATTTTGTTCATATATTTTCAGATAATATGTTAATATATGTCGTTTTTAGATTATATATGAATAAATAACAAAATGCATAAGCGAATGTCAAAAAAATGTTAAATGTTTAAGGTTCTACAAACCTACACTATTTATAATATACTTTTATAGAACTTACCTTTGTTCTTCCTAATCAACAACATTAATGGAATAATCAAAAGTAGCACAAAATTTCAACAGCTTTTATTAAAAATCTAAATTCATTCATTCATTCATTTTACCATTCAACCTCAACCTCCTCATAATCGTGCAGCGCTACAAGCGCATCTGGATAGTACAGCAGGTAGCATAAAACTTCCCATCGCAATCATTTTAACATTTCTTTGACTAGTCTTGCTATATGACAGCGCCTTCTTCAAAATCATACTTTTGGGAGTTTTGTAGACGTTTTAAACTAATTCACAGTTAGAATTGATCTTTTTTTTTGTAGATAGTAGTAACTGCTTCTCCAGAGACCATATAGACGGCCGGCTTTGTCAATAACCTAGATTTTGTTCACTTAGGAAGCGAAGCGATTTTTCATCGCCCGAAAGAAATGACTTCAATTTTTAAATTCAAAGATATGAAAAAAAGCGGCACTTCACTAACAATTTTTTGATTTTCTAATTATCTGTCATTCAAATTATACAGCTCCCATCTTTCCATCATTTGGGTATTTCCAATCGCTTGCCCATAACTTTATTTATAACTTTTCAACGCAATTTATATTTGAGTTTGTGTTGGGTCTTTACACAATACTTTATGCAATAATCTTCAAACAACCAACCAATATCTTAAACGTTGAAATCACAACATTTGAATTGTCGAAACCTCATGTAATAAGTTCTTATATCGATCATGCACAACGTAAATCTCGACCAGCAAACAATTACCTTCAGGGACATTTTTCTTTTGATGAAACAAGAATAGTAATACATGCCACAAATGCATGCTATCAGATTTTTCATAATGTTGAGGTTATAGCTAGTGACATCTACCACAAAAATCGGAAAATTTCCTGGACTAACTCATAGGTGGCGCTAGTTTTATTGCATTCACCGATTTTTCAATTATTGCTAATCTTCAGAAGAAAGCTATTAAAATTTTATGATAATCTACTCATAAGTTTGTAAGTTATTGTGCTAATTGTGATACTACCTTATTTACCTATTTTCAAAACAATGAATCAATTTTGTGTTTTAATTTTACACCGCTTGTTGAAAAATACTGTTCAAGCGAGTCAGTGGCTTTAAAAGTATTATAGGAACTCCGCTCCATCAGAAACAACAATAAAACGTTGGTTTGCTGGCGTCAAACGTGGTTGACGTCCAAATGAGGTGGTAACACAAGAAAAAATAAAAAAGATCCACAAAATCATTTTGAATGATCTAAAAGTGAAGTTGCCAGAGTTAGCAAAACATCGAAAAGATATGAAATAAACGTGTTGGCTTTATATTATATGAGTATCTGACTATAAGAGAGCTCTGTTCAAAGAGGAGGCCGTTTGCCAGTGTTGATCGAAGACAAGAGCGTGTTATTGATTCTGACCAGTGTTTGGCCATGTTTAAACGTAACAAACCGATAATTTTACCTCGATATGTGAAAATGGCTCCATCACTTCATTCCAGCAACTGGTGGCAGGCCTATTTTGAGGCAAAAGATAAATCGTTCTGGAAAGTGATATTGAAATGTTGATGGCTCTTGATAGAGATTACATTGATGAATAAAGTCAATTTTGAACAAAGATAAACCGCGTTTTCTTTGTTACGCTGCGACTTTTCGACCCATTACAATACAAATAACTAATATTTTATTATACTAATACAAAGCCTCATATAAATATTATAGTTAAAAATGCATAAACTTGGCTGAAAATTCTGCGTATAATTCTAATTTAGCTGTAAAATTTTCATGAATTGTGATATATTATTTACATAGAAATATAACACAGCATATTATAAAACCAAAATTGCTTTTTTTACACTAATTTTAAAAATAGGCTTCAAACTAATACCTAATATATAATAGATATCCCCATATTTTTAATTACGTATATTTCTCAGTATACAACATGGATGCGGCCTTTGTAGAGCATTCGCACCGAAAACTGGCTTTATAACGAGATGCTAAAGCAAGAAGAATGAACTAAGATACAATTCAAATATACCAAAACATTGTTCTTGAAAACTATATATAACCGATGTTCAGTTCCACGTTCTATTGTTATTTGCGTTAACAGAGTCTTGCTTCAGTTTTCACAAATATTCAAAATGTTTTGAACGGTTTAAGATTTCCTCAATTAAACTGAAGTTAAATGAATTTCAGATTACTTGTCTCCAGGATACTGGTTACATCTATATTATTTTAAATTTGTGAATTTTCTGATTCTAATTTAACTGATTCTAATATTTATACTATATAATAACGATTATTAAAGTTAGAATTTACAATGAAATACTAAAGTTATTGTCAGAGCATATAAATATATTAAAGTACTATCAAATTAAACAGTGCTATCGAACTGATTAGTAATATATATGCGATTTTACAGTGCACAAGATAATCCCATTTATATTTGATCGCCTACGTTTCATTTAAGTATAATAAAAGATATTAAGCGCTATATCACACAGTGAATATTTCTATATTTAAATTATGTTCTACGTTAACGTACACATTAAATGAATATAGGATGGAGGAGTCTGAGGAATGAAGTCTGTTTTTCGACGAATTGCTACCTGAAAAGGATCCCTAATTGAGGATAGTTTCATGCTTTTTTTTTTGGCCAAATAGTACACAAATTATTCAAAAATTATATCTGAGAACTATATTTTATGAAACAATAGTTTTCGGGGACTTATATTTTCTTCTAAAACTAATATACTGAAATGGGCTAAAATTTAATATACTTCAACTTTGAATAGTTTTTACTAAATCACGCCACTGTTAATGATCTACTTTGACCCTGGACAATTGATCTATATCTTTTATGGAGCCTCTCGGTGCTTCCCCCACTCAAAGAGTCGATTTATGCAGAGCGAGAAGCCTTTGAGGAATTAATTCACCTTTCGTTTTGTTCCTCAGCTGATATACTGATTATAACCCATATTAATCAAGTGGCTTTTTGTTAACAATCAATATGCCAAATCAATGATCAATAACAGTGTGGAAATGTTAGATCCATATAGAAATAGCGATAAAATAAGCGTCAGAAAAGCCTATATTCTTGATTGTAATTTTCTTCTATCCTACACATACCATTTTAGAGAAGCAAAAGGCAGAAGCTTCTACAGCTTTACAGACTCAGTTTATTATTTCAGCCGTAGATGTCACTTTCTTCTCCGACATTACTAATCCCAAGAGCTTGAGCTTACTCTACCTCGATTCCGTTAATATTTATAATCATAATTATCCGTTGGTTGCCAATATTTTGATTATTTCTTGACTAATTTTGAATCCATATGGCACTGCAATGCTATATCCTAAATAATGCTCGAAACCTGAATATCATCAATTATCGCAATATCTATGATATCATTAATGAACATAAAATTGGCCAAATAGTTTATAGTATTATATTGAGCGTCAGTTTACTCCAGTCCCTTTTTAAATAATTTATCCATAATACACGATATCGAGAAGCACTACATCGACATCTCCTTGGTTAAGACCAATTCGGACCCAAATGAATTTAAGAAATAATTTCGAAATAGCGCACATATAATAGCGTTAGGTGTCTTCCAAAGCTGGCCGAACTGAGGACTAGTGAACACAGTCGAAATCAGAAGGAAAATCAGCGAAAAATACAACCAGAAAATACTCCATAAACTAGCGGAGGGCGAAAATCTTATCTACAGAGCCAAGTCCTTTCTCATAAATAAATAATGTTTATAAATAAAAAATAATGTATAATGTATAATCAAAAATAATGTCCACAAATAAAAAATGTTAAGGTTAATGTATATATTAAGAAAAGGAAAGCAAAATAACGAATCTGTCAATACATGAGAAGATTTTTGATGCTCCTGGACAAAAGCAAGCCCCTTACCGTTCATATTTTTAAAATCGTTTTATATCCTAGCTCACTCAGCTTTAATCAGGTTAACTTGAGATTTCAACTATAATGAAAATGTTAATCCTTAATTAAAGATATTGAAGTTTATATTCCAGTTAGTTCCCAGAATTCTGTATATACTATAGTGAATGATTTTATAAGTTTATCGTTTATAAGTTACTAGATAACCCAGTGAACTTCGTGCCACCTATATGTATTTTGCAAATTTTTGCCGATAATATCAATACCAACTTGTATTGTATACCAGCTGCCTTTCATGCCTGATAAAGATATTATGACAATCAGATGGCATCTAATTCAACTATATTATATCTAAATCGTTGTTGTGCTGAAGAAACTTTTTTATTTCTTAGACAATGGTTTGCTTCCTTGTTGTCTAGTTGCCTAGTTGCACAACGCTGGTCAATACGAGCGTCCAAAATTGCTTATAAAATTGTAGGAATTTATTATCTGTATCGGGTAGTAATAGCGCTCCTAGTAAGTTATAAATTTGTCCTTTTATCTGCAATTGTTTTAAATTTTCTTAACTTATTTATCATACTAATTTGAATGTTTATAGTATAATAGCTTGAAAGTGTAGTTGGCATTGTTGTGTACACGTTGGTTACTGTAACAGTTTCGTCACTGGCGTGACTGGGATGGTTATTCCTTGTCGGATTTTTCGTATGAATACATTTATAATTACAATCACAAACATCCATACTTCATGTACATTCAAGCCCCAGCAAGATTCGAACCCGCGACATCGCAACAGTAGGAGAATTGTTATGTCGCCTTAACCACTGCGCCAACGAAGCCGGTATTTGATAGCACATAATTTATTGTCTACTGTCGATTTAGTACGATTCAGACTAAGTATATTTCTTCAGGAATTGTTAATAAGGAAAGTAACAAAGCGCTGAATTTGCATATCATTATTTCTCACTTGATTTTCACGTTATCGAATCCATGTATGATAATATGTAAATTAGAAAAATGAGTTTCAATAAAGGGGCTTAATATCTCAAGGCAAGAACTAACACGCCGAACAAGTGAATCCTTAACCAAACTCTAGTGATTTTTTTCCCTTCATGGAGTAGAAAAAATATATTTTTAGATGAAATGAAGGACAGTGTCTAGATATTTGTAAATCACCCGAGGGTTAACGAGTTAGAATAATTATTCTTTGTTCTATTTAAAAATATATACTGGAAAACTCAACCAATATGTAACCGTAACATTTAGAAACCTAACATTTTTTTTAGTGCACGTTTATCTGCATCCATTATACAAAAACATTTTTCATTACATTTGAAGTTAATATTTCAGTTTCGACGCGAAAATTTTTGACCTCTTTTGATAAATTTATGGTACTTTTCTCGCATTCTCCTAAACGACGCGTTCTATAACGTGTCTAGTATGCATCTAACGCTTACCATAAATCTCCCGAGCCAGCTAGATCGGGAAATTACATCCAGACTGCGTCGAAATCAATTTTCCCGCTCTGACATTCTGGCACATTTTACTGGAAATTCTACACGATCCGTGATTAGTTCATCCACATCGTCGATGATTTGCACCCGGAATTGTTACAGGTAAATCTAACAGCTATACTGAGATTGAAAGCATATTAAACGGTCTGGTGTTTGCTACAGTTCAGGCGTAAATAAATGTGAGCACACTTAAATTAAAATACGTCGTACAGCCCAAATTCTAAAATCTATATCATTTTTGGGCGCTTCTAGATGTTTTGCTAATAGACGGATTTAAATTTAGATATTAAATAAATCGACGAAAAAGCGATTATTTTATAAAAATAAACATATTTAATAGTCGGATATCGCTACGTACCTAAACATAACTATATCCATTGAATAGGCAATAGCCAATACTGCATTTTCAAGAAAATAGAACCGACTTCAAAAAATAAATAAGTAACTCACTAAAGAGTACGAAATAATCAAACTTATATTTTTAAAACAAAAAAATGTTTTAAACATAATATGTACATAATAATAGTTGTAATAACTAAATAAAAATAAACAAAAGGCGTTCACCTATGTAGTACACGTATTTTATATTCTACTATATACAAACAATTTAGCTTAATACCTACCTAAACCTATTTATCTATTTATAATATTACTCTACTACCACCAACTGATCAATTTGATGTCGATGCCGAACCCTTATGAGCATATGAGGATGTCACTACACAATTTTTCTACGGCTTCTCATACGATAGGGTTAGTGCTCTAAAAGGAAACTTATCGGCACTTGCAATGAACGACTTCCGGTCTTCCGTCACATTAGTTCAGCAATAACATAATTAACAAATTATACACAAATATCTGATTATTTTAATAAATTGGTTCCAATTGAATTACCCCGAAACATTGTTATTTCGAATAAAAAAATAATTTTGAAAATCGGTCCATAATTGACGGAGAAATCGGGGAACATACATAAAAATATGTATAAATACAGTCGAACGTAGAACCTCTTCCTTTTTTTGTCGGTTAAAAAAGTACGACGACAACACGTCCCAATGTTGTCGCATCAAATTAGACCTTTGATTTATTTTTATTGTGGCATATAATAATATACTGACTTAAATAAAATAGGAAAACAAAAAATCTGTATCCTCTGGGGGCCTAAACCATGTAATTAACAACTATAAATCAATGTATCTTATTATACTAAATTATTATTACCAATTTGTGAAACAAAAACACTAAAAACAGTCCTGTTTACAATAAGAAAAATGATATATCTGCAATAAATCTTAAAAAATATATTATTCCTACCCAATCATATTGTTATTCAATTATAGTTTGATATTCTGTCTTAGTGCCTTAACATAAATCGCACAATGTTCCATTTCATAATATCAGTGTTTCATTCTAGATACACAAATTTTAACAATGAAGCTTATTTTATTATAATTAATTTTTAATTTTCAGTTCTGATATTTAAAAGAATTTAGACATCTCAATATTTATCACCGGTTTAAAATATTTATTATTGTTAGTAATTCCTATTTCCTTCTGTTTAGTAGTCCCACGTGTTCATTTTAGTCAAATTATGTAGTTAGTTTCACTTTATCTACATATTTCCTTTAATCAATTTATGTATTAATATTATCTATAAATATTTTATGTAATATTCATGTATTATGTATGTATCATTTTATGTAATATTCTGGAATATCATTATTACTGATAGCAGATATTTATTTTCTATGGCTTTCGCTAATATACCGCTTTCTACTTTGCCTTATGCCTCACATGAGGACCAAAAACTCACCAACAAATGAGAAACTAAAAAATTAATTTTAACTCTTGATGCAAGAATTAATGTCTTTCTTACGATATCCATTTACATACAATTTTATATATATATAGTAAATGTTACACTTACTTCAAATATAATGATATGCTATGGTTCCAGAACCATATCAATTAGTAACAGTTATTAGCCAAGAAATTTTTTTCTTAGCTGTTCTGAGTGCAGATATAAAATTAATTAATATTCTCAAAAACCAAAAATGGATTGCTTGATGTTTATTATATGTACTTGAGAAAAATTCTTGTGAAAATCTAACTGCCGTTTAAATAGAGCACAGATGTTCTTTCACAGCTAAATATACGTTTCGGTAAAACGGACACATTAATTTGATGCCCTATAAATAATGTAAAATATAGCTTTATATGAGCATGCTTTTCTTAATCGTTAAATCATAACTAACAAGATTGTCTAATAGTTCCAACAATGCGCTGTTGTTGTTGGCGTATCGGATACTTAGTTGTCAATGGCTTAAAATTAATCAAAATCATTTAACAATATCTTATTATCTTACTCTTACCTTATAATATCGTTTGAAATAAAAAACGTAATGACTTGTCTTCCTATTTCAAATTGCTCTGACATCATTTTTCAGTACAGCTCTGCCAAATTTATATCACATCTTAAAATTGTAATAAATCGTCGATATACATACAACAGAAACAGCTGATATTCTACTGTATTAGATTTGTAGGTGACAGCGGACAAAAGGTAGGCCAGGTCCAATGAAAATAGAGCCTAAAATATGTATTTATATATTAAGTGTCATCGATCTGACGGTTATACATGACTGCTTGATTTGAACGTATTTAGTTTCATCGGAACTTACTTATTTGAAGAGAATATTACAGCAAAATGGTATAGTATAAGCACCAAACGTATAAGCTTTAACCGTACCAAATTTGACACTTGACCAAACCATGATATGAAAAATTATTCTTTAAGCATAGTTGATCCATATTATATTTTTATTTAAACTATTAAATGTAATACTTCAGAAAATATGAATTTTTCTTTAATAATATTGTTTTCTTATTTTATCGCTGTATATTTAATAAAAAAATCTTTGTTGCGTGTTACACTAGGACTGGAACAAAATATTGAGAAGGATGTAATTTTATTTTCCTTTATGTTATACATCATTTTACTTAAAAGTAAACAACAACAAGAGTGCCGTTGAAAGTTAGGGAATGCTGTTGGAAGCTTACAGTAAACATATTCCACCAACAAAAACATCTGAGTATTGCTTCTGGCATTTTAAGAATATTTATTTTGGCACAGTTAACCGAAAGCCCCCAGCGATGCGAAAGAAGTTAATTGTAAGAAATTATAAGGGCAAAATAAACAAAATTATCACGAAGAACAGCTGTCATTGATTAATTGAATTTGTTCAAGTATTTAAAAGCAAATAAACATTATTTATATTATGAGAAAATTGACAACGAGATTTTGTAACACACTTAACTAACTCACCGTATCCAGCAGATGTTGAGTTTCCTATTTAAAGTCACAGATTCCGATGAATGAACGGAATAAAGAGTAGTTTCATTTTTAGGTAAAACTCGACACTCCAATTTCTCAAGAGGTGTTGTTTTTCAGATATATATATGCCAGGAAGTTGAGTTATGTTGGAGAGTGCATTGTCTTGATGAAAAATGAGATTTTTTCTATAAATTAGGTTTCGTACTAGTTGGGAGGTATTCCATGAATAAAATGTATACTGGCTTGGTGAAGGCGACAAGACGATCCTCCTGCTGTTACGATAGTCGCGATCTGAAATCCTGTTGGGTCGTGGTTTTATATGTATGTTTGCGATTGTTTATAAACGTGATTGTCCATTAGGCATGAATTCAAGATCCCAGAAGGAAAATGATTCCAGTCGCACTAGTGGCCAAGATGGATAAGACCGGGTGTCTTCTGATGATAATCCCCAAGTTGGTTACTCGCTAGTCGTTAATGCCTATTCGAAGACTATGTTAAGTAGTAGATCCAGTCCAGATAACCCGGAGTTGGTAACAAGGAGATTTTAAAATATCCTCTACAACAAATTTAATATATCTTTATGAGTAGACCAGCTGATAATAAGTCTAAAACAACAAACCTAATTTTTATCATCGAATAAAAAACTTATTGGACAACTATGAAATATAACAATAATTTACTATATTTCGTGGAATTATATCATCGAATTTACAAAATAGTCTCCAACAATTATTTCGCACTATTTCTAATAGAAGATCTATGTTGTTGATATTACGTTTGATCTTTTTTTAATGTTCTATATTGCTACTATGTTTTGATTGGTACGTATTCATTTACGTATTTAACATTTGTTGATCATACTGTTATTTTTTCTAGAGATAGTAAGCGGAATAGAGTAGTAAAAATTAAAACAAATTAACCAAACATATACAAACATTAACATTACATAACTTGATACTCATCGATATCATTAGCTGTCAAGGTTGTCAAGTAATGTTTGATTTTCCTGATAAGGCGTCAATTGAAAAGTCCCCGGCCTACCATAGTAAAACACATATTTTTTGGCAAAATTAATTTTTTTTTATTCAACATAATTCCCTTCAAGGGTGATACACTGATTATAGCGACCCTCCAACTTGTCGATAGCATTTTTATAGTACGATTTATCATTTGCTTCAAAATAGGCCTCAGTTTCGGCGATCACCTCTTCATTGGACGAATATTCTTTTGGGATCTTAGAATAGGACATACTCGCTGGGGGCCAGATCTGGTCCAATAACGCTATGTAATAGTTGCTGGTGATGGTCCTTCCTTTTTCAAGGTAGTCAATGAAAATTATTCCATGCGCATCCCAAAATACAGACGCCATAACCTTGCCAGCCGACTGTTGCGTTTTCCCACGCTTTGTAGCGGGTTCGTCGTGTGGAGTCCACTCAGGTGACTGTCGACTGGACTTCGGAGTGAATTAATGAAGCCATGTTTCATCCTTTGTCACATATCGACGCAAAAACTCGGGTTTATTACGCTTCATCAACACTGCTCCGAGTCATCAACTCGTCGTTGTTTTTGGTCAAAACTGGGCTCACGCGGTCAGTTTCAATTTACGGTCATTCAAAATCATTTTGTGGATTTTTAAAATGTTTTCGTCAGTAACAACCTCTTTTAGGCTTCCACTGCGTTCACCGTCTTCGGTGCTCATTTCACCACGTCTAAACATAGCATACCAATCCTTGATGGTTGATTTTCTTGGGGCAGTGTCCGGAAACTCGGTATCAAGCCAAGTTTTTGCTTTAACTGTATTTTTTCCCTTCAAAGAGCAATATTATATCAACAGGCGTAATTCCCTTTTATCCATTTTTTTCACAATAGCAAAAGTTGCTTCACTCAAAATGCTATAATTTACAAACTAATGATCCGACAGCAGTCAAATTTATACACGCATCTCTTGAGGGTTGGGGCTAACTAAAAAAAAACATATGGATTTAATTCAAGTAGCGCCATCTATGTGTCAGGTCAGGGAATTTTTAATTGACCTGTTAAATGTCTTTAAATCTACATATCTTTGGTAATACTTATTCACTGAAATCATGCTATAGCTCATTCGTTTACTGGATCTTAGTTTATTGCGTCTTGAAAATTTAGATTTCCGAATTTGATTTTCATCATATGTTGCTTCATTACTTTCAAAACTCCATCGACAATTGGTACTTTATGGAACTTTATGTATAAGTACTTAAAAGAATGCTAATATCAGAATTTGTTTGTTCCTGATATTTCAATGTCATCAAACCTCGCTGTGACGCTGTTAAATCTAGACAAGATAGACGAAACGCTATAACTGTCTGAATATATTATTTGGTTTAATCCTTCGCCTAGAAATTTCAGAGGTTTTACAGTACAGTATATATAATTTTAACAGAAAAGTGGCAAAATATTCATTCAATCAACATTCAGGGAGCATTAATTAATATTTGAGTTTTATATGATATTATTTCATGTTTATTAAAAAGATATTTAAACTGGTAACAAAGTACGGTAGCTATATTACACTTTCTGCTACATCCGATTAATAACTCTTTATTTAAATAACACGTATTAAGTATATATAAACATAGTCGTGTTATGTTCACAAAACGAATAATATTAATAACGGTTATTTGTTTCAGCTGATGAAATACAAGCTAAAATCGAAGAATGTCAACAACTAATCCCTTCTGTATCTAACGAAGAGAACGGTTCCAATGACGAGAATGATATTCTCAAATTTGCCGTAAGGAAAATGCCATTAGAACGATGTTACACGGCGAATATTTGCTCGGGTTATAGCTTATTGGATTGTATCAGAAGAGGTAAGTGTTTTTAACAGAAAAATAATTACGTGTATCGGATACTTGCATAAATATATTCAGGTCAACAAAAAGTATTTTATGCTCCATATTATAATTGGTGATGAAAAGTATAATAGACTAAGTACCGTTGTGCCAATTTAAGTTTGAATTCATCATCAATATATATTTTATATGGAAGAACTAATGCTTGTAATATTATAGAATATAATTATATTAATACCAATTTTTTACCTACCGGTCACATAACAGAGGCAGTTATGACAATAATTGAGGTCAATAGTAATACATACATCAATAGCAATACATATTTTATATCAATTTTTAATGTAAGTAAATAACTGTTTTGTGGCTAATTAATGCTCTTTAGCATCATAGCCTCATAAGTTCAGTCTGTGGTTTATAATCAGTAAAAAAATATGGCCAACTCAATTATCTTAATCATATAATTAGTTTACTTACTAAAAAAAACAGAATTTGAATGATATTAATTCTTATTTTAACCTAGATATCTTTAATCTAAAATTACTTATATAAATAAATTCTGAATATGAGCAATAGGTATTTAAAAAGGAAAAGACGGATTAAATCTAAAAGAACTTAAGAAAAAATTTCCATTCATCTGTGATAAAAATTAAAATAAACATTTTTACGAGATCTTTGGTACAATTTAATTAGAGTCTTCACATGTAACTTACGTAGTTGTGACCATTATTTATGCTCTACATGAGACAGATGTTCCCTGACATTGCAACCATTTTTCTTCAAATATTTCTTCCTTTCCTTTCCTTTTCCTTTATCCAAACTCTTATTATTCCCCTTGCGCTTCCCTTTGTCTTTCTTTTTAGCTTCATTTTTAATGGCACTGCTCTTTGTAGCCTTCAGTCGTATTAATTTCTTTATATATCATTATCTAATGGCCTCCTTCTCAGGCATATATGCGTAAATAGTTTACTTTTAGATCTGGGACCTCAATGCCTTATTTTTCTGGGAGGAGCTTTTGAAGGTTTTTTCAACACAAGTGAAAAAAATATTCCTTGCTATAGTAGAAACTAACCTATACAAAAAGTAATCAGTGGTTTTAAATGACTAAATCTAAAATCTAATACACTAATACTGCATACATACCAGGTCAAGGAAGGGCAACAAATGAGATTCGGCGTTGGATACCGACACATTCGTTGGCCTTCGATCAAACGTACATATTGCCTTTGTTATTAGGAGCAAACGTTCGCTGGACGTGAATCCGTATTTTTCAGCGGCGGAGGCGATTATAGTTTATATACGTACCGTCCACACCACATTCGTCGATTCAATTCATTTTGTTGGATGTTACCGACACTCTACGGATCGCAAGTGAATGCGTACAGACGGTCGTCCAACCGTCCGAACACAACTAAAAATATCCCAACAAATTCATTCGTTGGCTTTCGTTGGTCCAGTCTGTACGCAGCATTATAGGAAAACACTCATTATTCTATCAAAGTACAAATTATTTTGGCAAAAAAAATCGTATGAAAATAATTACTTTTGAAAACCAAAATATAATACAGGCCTCTGTAAGCGATACTAGCGATACTAGCATCCGGCAGCTAGGACAATAACATGAAACAAGTTACTACGTGTCTTACTACATATATATGTTGAAGGACACATATAAAAAACAACAGTGCATCCATAACACGATACAGTCAGCTTTTGCTAATTGCTGGATAGATATTAGCCGCAAAATTCAGTTTAATATAGTAGATAATATTAAAAAAATTCCACAACTATTTTGATGGTTTTTAAATTTATAAACACCATTTTGATATGAATTGGCATAGCGTTTTTTAGAAAAAGTTTGGTCCCAATTTTTTTACTGATACAAACGTTCTGACACGTCATCTTGAAACATCTTGTGAGTATCTTGTTAAGAAACATGAAATATCAAAAACGCTTTAATAGCGCTTATAAAAAATAGATCTTTTAGCTCTGAATTACTGGCATTTGTTCCAAATAATAATCCATAAAATAAATAATTAACACTAAATGTACATCAACATCATGCAAAATTAACGACGTTAATTATTGTCAATACGACAATAATACATAGTTAAAAAATATAGGAAAAATAACAGAACATCGTAGAACATAGTTTAATTAAACAATCTAACCCAACTGCCAAGTTCCATCATTTTTACATTCCTTTACATAAAATAACAATTTTCCATTTAGCATTATCTTAATTATATCAAAGTATTCAGAATATATAGGCACTAGTCTATAACCTAGTTAAAATTCTCAAAGAAACTCAGACAATTTATTAATTCATAAACCAACTGTTTACAGATGTTTACATCTGATGAGAAAGATCTAAAAGGGGAAAAAATAGCTACCACACGATTTGTCATTGAAAATGCTATTTAGAAATGTTTCAACATAGTGACTTCATTGTTTCTTAAAAAAAAGAATTATCTCTTGCGTTTTGTGACTGGTGATGAAGAATTGATCTTTTACGAGAATCCCAACAGCAAAAAGCCTTGTGTTAATACTCCAAAGCCATCCACATCAACACCGAAACGGAATATACGTGGTCATAAAATCTTGCTGTGTGTATAGATGGATCAATAAGGTATTGTGATCTGCTAAAACCAAATGAAACTGTTACTGCAGATGTCCACTGAGATCAATTGAACAAATAAGATGACATATTCTTGCATAAAGTTCAGCAATGGTGTGAAACACAAGTAAAATCCAACAACAGGTTGCAAAAACTGTATACCCTGTTGCAGTTCGAATAAAAAGTATTACCGCACCGTATGCACTCACCAGATGCACTGATCCTTCTGAATTAGCATTTGCTCTAATCGATACAGCATCACTTGGCTGACACAGAATTTCGAATTTCTGAAAAAGTGCTAAAATGGATCGATAATTGAATCGCTGCCAAACCAAAATCGTTCATTTGACACAACATCGTCATGTTGTCAGAAAGATGAAAAAAGAAATATGTTGTATATATTGTATAAATAAATATTTTTTCAATAAATGCATTTGAAGTTTGCAGGTGAAAAAGTGGTCAGAATATATATTAACACCATATTGATAAGCATCTTACACTCCACAAACTTATTGAACAACCCCTAATAAATATTATTAGTTTAGGGCGGTATATCAAAATATGGATGATACATACTTCGGAAGTGCTGAATAACTACAAATAGGGTGTCGACAAAATAATATGATAAATAATATATTAACAACGTGTTGAGTCACTAATTGCTTTTAAACTATCTGCATTTCTTCGCGGAATAGATTCATAGAGTGTCTGAACAGTTTCCATTTGTATGTTTTCCCATTTTGATATCAAAATATCCGCCAATTATTTCAGTATATTGAAGATGGAAGGAAACCTACTCCACACCATGTTGATAACTGGCGATTGTACAAGCCAATGAGGATGTCTGATGATATTTTGAAGCTCCTCAAATCTAGACTGGACCTATTGGTCTGTATGTATGGTCGCATTATTTCCTTTGTATATGGCGGTAATTGGCAGCATACTAAGAACTTTGTCATTGTGAATGTCCAGATATTAATTTGCAACAATCCGGCCAGCTTGATACTCTTATTAATACTAACTAAATACCACGATATTATCACCCAAATTATGACGGACCTACCCTCCTGCTTCACAGTCAGAAACTGGCGGTTCAGCTCATAGGTTTCTTTTGGAGTTACGTATATAACTCGACCATTTCTAGGAAACAATGTAAAAAATAATCAAAAATCTGATCATATTATATTCTTCCATACATCAAGGGTCCACGTTTTAAGATCGTTGTACCAGTTCTTTCGAAGCTTAAGCCTCCGTTTTAAAGGGTTTAGCAATCGCAGTCACCTCATGAATGTTAGCTTTTTGAAGCTTCCGCCTTACTGTTTTTATCGAAAAAGTTCTGTTATTACTTTTTCCGCGGTAGTTTTATGTTGTTTGACCAAAATTATATTCAAATATTTTTTTTCTGACAGCCGATAACTTTTTACCATATATACACAATATGCTGCCATTACTATGAAGGCCGTTGCTGCAGTGAAACGCTAAACAATTCTGTTTTTATCACGGAGCACCAAAGATTTGATCCCTTCCGTCTGAGAGGTTACACATTTCAGCCATAGCTTGTTGTAACCTACAGGGCCTAGCACGTAAACTTAGCCAAACATACGCGTCACATTACTTACATGGAAGCAGTGTTGCTGGCATGTAATAAGATTTACCAAATTTCGTGGTGTTCATATTATTTTGTATATCCCTGTAATTGAGGCCATCCTCAAACTCAACATCGTTATATCGACACGATGTATTAATTCGTGTTACAGATATTATGTTGGTCTTCTGCATGTACGACCGGGTACAGCAACATGTGATATCATTGTACAATTCAGACATATAAAACGAGCAGTGAAAAATAGACTGCTGTCGCCGGTGTATTCTGTTCCAACAAGAGACACGAGACTCAACAGGTTCGCTAAGAGCGTATTCTCTAATGACCAAACCCGACCTTTTAAAACGAGCTCCGATAAAAAGTAATTTCCTCGAAACGTCGAGATTTAACCCTTAAAGATTTTCGGATGTAAACGGAACCGGGCTGTAAAGAAACAACGCGATTTTCGGGGGGTGGATTTTTCCGGATTTAGAGGTTGAGATTTTCATTTCGCGGCGGTTGTCTTCGAGCGGGCCGATTGGCGTAACAGCACCGCTTCGGTTTTAATAAAACAGAAAGGAGGATTTAAAATTAAATAAGCGCGCTCTTTCGGAAGTTTACCTTTATTTATATTAATTATTTATATCGACTTTATGGGCATTACTGTGAAAGTGAACGGGAAAATGTTAAAATAATCAATTATTCATCGTGTACTTTCTGATGGTAGATAATCCAAGCGATTAGCGGAAGATGAGGGTCTCTTTTACTTGACATGAATGTTTTAACTTGAATGCTTTGTCTATGCTATGGCCAGTTGTAATTCTCTAATGAACTACAAGAAATCGAGGCAAGCATATTAGGTCAATTGAAAAGTCCCCGACCTACCATAGTAAAACACATCTGAGAACAGGAAATAATCGCTGAGGGCAAATCTGGAGAATACGGTGGATGAGGAAGCAATTCGAAGCCTAATTCATGGATTTCTGCCATTGTTTTTACTGACTTGATCGGTGCATTGTCTTGGTGAAGCAGCACTTCCTTTTTCTTCAAATGCGGCCGTTTTCGGCGATTTCTTCCTTTAAACGACCCGATAACGTTATGTAATAGTCGCTGTTGACAGCCCTTCCTTTTTCAAGGTGGTCAATAAAAATTATTCCATTAACCTCGCCAGCCGACTGTTGTGTTTTCCCACGCTTTGGAGCGGGTCCATCATGTGCATTCCACTCGGATGGCTGTCGATTGGGCTTCGAAGTGAAATGATGGAGCGATGTTTCATCCATTGTCATATATCGATGAAAAACTCGGGTCTATTACGCTTAATCATCTTCAAACACTGCTCCGAATCATCAACTCGTCTTTGTTTTTGGTCAAAAGTGAGCTCGCGCGGCACCCACTTTGCACAGAACTTTGTCATACCCAAATATTCATGAATGATATGATGTACACGTTCAGTTCATATCTTTAGAGTGTTTTCTATTTCATTCAATTTCAATTTATGGTCATTCAAAACCATTTTGTAGATTTTTTAAATGTTTTCGTCGGTAACAACCACTTTTGGGCGTCCACTGTGTTCGCCGTCTTCGATGCTCATTTTACCACGTCTAAACTTAACATACCATCCCCTGATTTTCCTGGGGCAGTGTCCGGAACTTTTTGCTTCAACTGTATTTTTTCCCTAAAAATACCATATTTTATCAAAACCCGAAATTACTTTTTATAAATTTTTTTCACAATAACAAAATTTGCCTCAGTCAAAATGCGATAATTCACAAACTAATAATCCGACAGCTGTCAAATTTATACACGCATCTTTCGAGGGTTATGGCTAACTGAAAAACGTATGGATTTAATTCTAGTAGCGCCATCTATGTATTAGGCCGGGGAATTTTCAATTAACCTGTTAGATAAAAAAAATGAAAATGATTGTCTCTATATTTATTGTCAATTATGTGTTAAGATTGTCTAATATGTGCATTTTAAGAATAATAATTATATATTTTGAAGCGGGATATGATTCAAAATGTTGTCAATTGCTAGCTATGGGAAAAGTATGCACATCTTTCTGTTAGAGTTCAACTATCATTGTCAAAAAAAATCTGAATTTGTTGATGTTTTAAAACTAATAAAATGTAAAATGGCAGTTGCAGACCGAGCTACACTTGAATGAATCCAAAATAATGTTCGTTAACTTACCAACCACCGATGATGCTTATTTTATTCCGGTGGTAACCAGCGAACAGCAGGCATCCGCTTCATGATTGATAAAAAAACGGATTTTACTGTCATTTCTTTCACACCTAAATCAGATCACTATGATATTATGTTTAAATACCTACCATTCTAGAATTTACTTCTAAGTCGAACTTTAAGATATATTTAATTATATTCCAGCAGCTTCTCTCATTCGGAAACATTTCAGGATGCAGAAATTAATAGCAATGGTTTACAATTTTTTTGATTTGCCTTATTAAATAGTAATAAAATTGTAATAATGCACTATTAATAAAATCACTGATGCTGGATCATATTAAGCCCTAATTATTAATTCCCGATTTCGTTCGCAAAAGTCCCGCTACAATTGATGTAATCTCCGCTGAATGGCAATAGTGGAACGATTATTTTCAATAAATATTATCACTATTTCTGCTCGTTCTTGTGGCGTATATATATCCATAATAATATTTGGATGTCTACACAACACAAGCAAAACTGAGCTAAATGGTAGCTGTACTTTTGCCTCACCCTATCTGTCCTCAACAGGCAAATTGTGATAAGTCGTACACAATCATTCGCGACTGACACTACTTGCGGAATCGAAAACATCAGAAGCAGTTCCAAATCGAAACAACAAACACATTTCAGGCACTATAACACCTAAACCATAGAGATTGCCCACTTGCGCCTGGGTTCCTCACACTAAGCATTCTGGATATCTGACGAATTTTTACAGTTGGTAGAAGAATGTAAACGGGCAAAACTAATCAATCTCAAGAAATACCGAAAATTAAATAGAAATGTTAAGCAAAAACTAAAAATAAAAAAAGCTTACCCGAATTATCTAATCGTCGATTTGGATGTTGCTGCATCAAAACCTGAATATCGGCTGTTGTACCCAACACTTGGAAAGAGTTTTTCGTGCAGCTCTACAATTATGAGCAATAACAGTATTTAGCAACTCTGCTAACAGTTTACATTTCATGAACTTCATATCCTGATGTCAAAGCAATAATAGACGATAAATAACTGAAGTCTAGTAAGATTGCAGCTAGTAAGAGACGACCAAGCAGAAAGGGTCAAGAGCGGTGAGTAAACCCTTATATCAACAGCTTCTTTTCTGCTTGCACAAATTGGAAAATTAGAAAAAATACTATCAGAATGGAAACAATAATTGTTGTGCACATAATGATGTGTAAGGTGAGATTTAATAAATAATATTCGAAATCCTGCGGCACTCAGACTGGTCTGACAGGCTCAACAATATACGATAAATACATTTGATAGAACGGGTCTTTCCCTATAGAATTTTTCATGTAGTTCTCACAGATTTGCAACAAGCGGTTAAGTTTAATCATTTTATAAAGTCGCTTAGCAGCGCTTCTCCTAAGAAAAATTGTTCTTTATTTCAACGTTGAACTCAAACACATCAGTTACAATTTGAAACCATTTTCTATCACCTTCCCCTTAATTCTGAACTAAGTCATTGTTATAATTACAATTGCTAACGTTTTTATATTCGGCTTTTCATTTATTTCTAGTACTTTAAAAACAATTATAAATGTAGGGAAATAATAATGTGACTAATGGAAATGGTAATGGAAATACAAATGTGTATAAAACACATTATTCAGCCTAAGTATAAGTTGTATGTAATCTCGAGATCTAATTTTCGATTGTTTCAAATGCTGCCATCCATGTCTTCTATACCCTTTAACACACAGGTATACAATATCTTGATTACTATTTTAAATATCGCCAGTCAACAGGTCTATATTTCACGAACTTAAAGGTCATTCGACATATCCAAAATGTAAAATTATAGGTTTGCCACAAATATTCTTCAGTAAAGCGATTGTGGCACAAATATTGTCAAAACCACGTTTCCAGTCAGCCTTCTGCCGCTAGTCATCTTATCTATTTAGATATCCCCATTAATGTAATGTTTCATTTGTCCATGTAAATCACGGTTTAAAACTAAACATAGCTCTTCAGGCAGGTATTAAAATGTCTTTCGAAATGGTATTACTAACAAAATACTATAATTAAAAACCACTTTGTAATCTCATCAATTTTCAAATTATCTTCATAAAACAAAGCTTACACAATACCAATAATAAAGATATAGGATAACTAATGTGAATCTTTTTATTTCAAGCATATTTTAAAACATCATGATTTAATTGTTAACCACCTACCTAGCAAATAGGTCATTGTGAATAGAGTTTGGAACCTCAGTGTACTTGTTCTAAACATTAATTACGTCTTTGTGCTCGTTTTCTTTTTTAATATTTTAATCTTAAAATAAACTATAATAAGAATATACATACATACATTTAAGTAATAATAATATTTACTTAACTGTGAAACATATTGTTATAACTATCTGTCGACTAATATCAGTCAAGATCACTTCATTTGTGGGGCATTAAGAACGAAAAAGTGTGATATGTTCTGCTTAACTGATTAACTAAAATGTTTATTGTTGAAGATAATTGTTAATTCTGGTTTCTATTCACGTCTTTGAAAGGAAAGTACCGCAACAGTGATGCAAACCAAATTAATACCACTAAAAAACTACTGTACTCAACTAATGTATACCAAAATATTCTTCAGATTCAGTTTTAAAACATGCTACTAATCCGCTTCTTTGGTTAGTTAAAAATAACAATAACTGTATTTATAGAACAATTATCAGCAAACTACTCTTTAGGTATGGCGAATATAACGTGATGTTCATTTTGGTGAACCTTAACTGAGGAAAAACTTTTAACTCCAAAACATTCAGAGCTTTCCTAGTACCCAACAAACCGCATATCAATTTCAGAAAATTAAACATATCGTCTTTAATTTAAGGAAACCATCTACTTGAATACTATTGCGAATATTAATCCGGTATTGTTAGAAATTCATAGGAAACATTGTTGATCCAAAAGACCACATGACTATTTATTTTGACGAGTTCGAAAATCAAAAATGTAAAAGTCCAATCATCACGAAAAATCGATATGTGACATGCTTAAACTATCACATATTCCCATGACTACAATTCCAACTAAAAGAAGCTGACTTTTAAATTTAAATATAGATTAATAAAATACAATATTGTATAAAGAAGACGTTAAATTACTTAAGTTTACAAAAATTCTAAATTAAAATATCAAACTGGGGTTATTTGGATATATATAATCATAACATATATATTTTCTTTGAATTAACCCTTTACATAAATCTCTTTAGTACTTAGCTAATAAATAATAATCAATATTTTGTAACACTTTCTAACAATAATACAAACTTTGATGTAATAAATGTAAATGAAATGTTTGTCAAAGAACAACCACCTAATTTTTTGAACTAACCTTTAACTAACAGTTTGCAATATTTAAATAATTGTAAATATTTAATAATAATTATTTAAATAATCAAAAATAATTTAAATAATTATTCCATTTATATTTTTATATAATAATATATAACGGAAATTACAAGCTGTATTGTTGTATTGCATGACCTGCTGTAGCATTCATTACTATTAAGTTTAACAGTGAAAATGCGTTGTTCTTTCATGTAGTATTCCCGTTTTAACCCTGAACTATTTTTGTTTTGTTGAACTGTCAGCTGTCCGGCTAAATGTTTTCTTTGTTGGGAACACAACGTCTCAGATTTTGTCTGCACGGCACGCATTAATGTTTCTCAGACCGATTAAACCAAAAAATATTATGAAAAACAAGGAACAGCTGTTTCTAGTATTAAGTATGTAATTTGACAATATTTGTGATTGAACAATACTTTAGTTATACGGTTATCTGTGCAAATATAAAGATTTATTTGCCTAGCATTTCTTGTAAAGCTTTCTTTTCTAACTGTTTTAAAGTTAACCCGCCCAATTTCATCTACCTACTATTTTGCCAGTTAAGTCTACGCACTTCTCTGACATCGCAGATTAATTGTTTGGTGAGCGCATTCGCACTTTACATAGGCACTTTGCATAACATTTATTATGGGTTCCAGAGGGACATCGTGTTGAATTAGTTCGTTTGAGATGCAATATAGGGCGTCGACGATGACAGACGACACTTTATTTTGGATCAAACGTTTATATCGTATTAATCGCGCTACATTACTTATTCAATACTAGAATATTTTATTAAAAAGAACTAAAAAAGTTCTAGCTTATTTGAAATCGCCTCCACTTAGCGCCAACTTATTTTGTACTTTATATAAACAAAGTATAAATAAAACATATTTTCATAGCTATTAGTCCAAATGGTGCAGCTCCTCCTTCTGCTTCTTCTATCTTCAAATTAACTAGTCAGCCATTTTTATAACTATCTTACTATTTGAAAAAACGATTTAAATAGTTAACCAAGTAAAATTCAGGAGATGAATAAAATAATACATAATATTAATGTCGTTGAGTCACCATTTGCTTCTAAAATACCTGCAAGGCTTCAGAGAATAAATTTGTAGAGTAATTACACATCTGTTAACTGCTTCAATAATGTTAAACTCCTCGTTCTGTCCTATAATTCCCATAACGCTTCAATTATGTATATGACAATATTCTGATGCACTTCAAACCCAGACTGATCTATTTAGTTTGTGTATTCAGTCATCAAGTTTCCCAGTTTTCTGATCATTACACATTCTCTTTCGCAGCTTAACATTGACTTCCGTTATAAAAGCTTTCGTAAATGCTTTAGTAGTTCTAACAATACGGAAATAACCGAAAATAAGACAAAATATCTACTGCTAAAATTAAATAATTTCGTTTAATAATGTTTTAACACAGCTACTTTCAGTTCTAATATCATGTAATAACATGCAAAATTTAGGGATTTGCCTTCCAGTCGCCATTTTACGGCATAACGTTGCCAAATTTTGATTTTAAAAATTAGACGTTCCTAGTTGATTTATGTACAACAAAAACCGCGAATAATCTACTGAATAATAGTTGGAGCTGGCAGCGCATCAGCCAGAGTCTAAAATATTAGTTTATACATTTTATATCAGCGATTTGGCGGCTATTTCTACTTGGAGTTTAATTAAACGTATTTTATATTGACATTTTTTTATTTGTAACGCATATTACAAAAATTTCAAGCTTAAAAATTCTTCATCGATATAACCTTTAACCGTGCCAAATTTCACGCCCCAGGTCCAGGCCTTTTCATCAAGGGAGGCAACATTTTCGCTAAGTCGATTAATAAGAAGATGATATATCGTCAAATATTGAGTGCTGTATTTTCATCAACAATATCTATCTATCTATCTGTTTGATCAATGATATCTAGCTAACAAGCAATGCAGCTTGTGTAACGAAAAGTAAGCAGAGTAAAGCTAAGATCTCAAGATGGCAGGTTTCCTTCGTTGCTATATTTTCGTGTCAAAAAATTCTGGTATCACTGTATTTCTCCCTAGTTCCTTCTGCTACATGTTTCTTGATGAAATTAGATTTAATCATTGCAGTCTTTAATCAATAAATTTGTCATATCGTCAAAACATTTAATATTAATGTTGTCCTCGTACATTTTAACCAAATGCTCATGTATATTCTGAACAATTACATACAAATCTATGCACATAAATCTTCTTCGCTCCACAATACGATTTTGTAAAGCTATGCATTATTATACTCACCTACAGTATCCACTCTCATCCCTAGTCTTAGTTTTGACAGCATTAAATCATAATCCCACATCCAGACAGTGTCATTCACTCAGTCAATATTCAAGTCAACAACTAAGCTGTTATTTTCCAATCTATCTGATACTTGCTCAAGATTCCACTATTTATCCATTTCCTCTTCTGTGTGTCTGATGAAGTTCATTCAAACCAAAGGGTGTTATTATATATAAACCCTTCCACGTATCTAAACAGTTCTTGTCAGTATATCTTTCTCGATTTACATATCTACTGTAGAAATTCCTTGCCACATCCAATAACAATTCAATTTGATTGGAAACTGTGACCATATGATTCAGCCAGCTGATCTACTGTATATCTTTTTCAGTTCGATAAATAAAAAGTAACCTTTAATTTATGTTTGGCAAGCCAACCCTTAATTACAGCATTTGTCGACCACTTGTTGGGATCTTTTGGGTAAAATCCTGTTTCTAGTATGAAAAATAATATATCTGTAATGAATTGTTAAAAAATTATGATTTACAAAACCTAATTAATTGTTATTCTAACATTTACTAACTCTTTTTATTGACGTCTTGCCAAGGGTGGCTTAATGCTCCATTTTGAAATACCTTTGTCTGTACACATATTGAAATAACAAATCTCGCTTAATTTTATTATATGCTTTTAAAATTTATATTCTTTTAAAAGCAATGTGGAAATTGCATTGGACTTTTTCGTGGGTTACCTTTATACTATATCCTAACTAAATCCTATATTTCCTCTAAGTGTTCGAAGTGATGATACCCCTCAAAGAGCTGCATATTTCTAATTTTTTTGTAGATACTTTCCTAACGAACACTTTCCTCTGAAATAATTTTATTAAATTATGTTTATATTGAAAAACTACTCACCATTTTCCATAAACTCCATAAATTTAATCTTAAGAAGAGTTAACATCAAGATATGTAGATACTTTCTTTTCCGTGAATCCGAAATTATATGGTTTTCCTTTAATTTGAAAGATTTTAGATATATTCCTTATATTAATATTCAGTGAAGCTGCAATACAATAAAAATAGTTGCAATAAAAATATATTTAATAGTATCAATACTTACGATTAGGTTACATATTCATACGTATCAGACAGCATTTTATCTCTTTTAAGTAGAATTAAATGAGAAGGAAAATACTGTCTTATAGTAAAATGAATTTGCAAACTACAATATGACATACGTTATACATTGATGACGTGAGTTTAACTATATAAGCAACCAACATAGATGAGAGCCCGCAAAACTATCTCTCTCACTCTCTCTCTCTCTCTCTCTATATATATATATATATATATATATATATATATATATATATATATATATATATATATATATATATATACCTTAGCATGTCTCAATGCCTTTAGAACTATAACTGACGAATGTACATCGGTTCACGTTGCTCGAGCTCTTTGTATATCTCCGCGTAGGCCTCGACACTGAACGATAGCTATATATACGTCAGTACCCAGACGAATCTAACACGAAATAACATGTTTTCCTTCGCGTTTATTTTTCTATCCGCTTTCACCTTTTGTTTCGAGCTGGCTGTATTGTTACGGGATAGACGTACACGCATACAGAGAAACAAACGGACGAAAGATAACAAAGGTTCGGGGGAAAAAAACCCGTGAAATTGTGTTCGAGAGAGGCGCAAAGGGCCTTTTAACGACTGACGTATTTAAAATTGGCACAACAACCTGGCCTTTTCGCTGATTAGTACACTGAGAGAGGTTTTGTACGATTTTTTTTAAATTGTATTCATTCAAACGTTATTTCGCAAACGTAACAAACATGGATATTGGTCTATAGTTAATTAGTTTTTTATATATGTACATTAATTAATTATTAATATGCCATTTTCACAATTATTCATATAATTATTCAGGGTATTTTAATATCACCAGATAAGAACGAGTTACACTGTTATACGCGCTAAATGTTGTTGCGACTCAATAATATATAATATATTAGATATAGGCGGTTCAATAAAACAGTGAACTTACGTCATTTGAATTGATGACATCAACATGTCGCAATGTTGTCGCATCAACTCTGTGTTTTAGTTCATTTTGGCTTTGACATACAACAAAATTCTAATTTAACAAAATAATTAACTAAAAGTACTGTTAACAAAAATAATTTATTTTAACATTATAGTACATCTTAGGTATATATTATCGAATGACTTAAAACTACAATTTCTAATTATATAGTTATAATAGTTTGAAGGTTAGGTTTATGTTTTATTATATTTACATTGAACGCTTTTCCATATATGAGTCAAACTTTTAGGCGCGTAATTTTATGTAGTGGTATCCCCTGGAAGCCAATCCTAATTAAGAATTGTATATTTAAGTAATGCATTTTACTTACATTACATTGGAGAATATATTTACTTTTTACGTTTAGTTCTTGTTTCCATCGGTACAATGTTTCCTTGTAGTCATTTTGATATCACTGTATTTCCCCTTAGCTTATTCTGTTACTACCTGTATACGTCTTTTTTGATAAAACTAGATTTAATCACTGTATCTAATCTCTCTAATCTCACTGTATTTAATCACTATCTATTCTCTCTTTTCCCATTTTAACTAAATGCACATGTATATTACTGAACAATTACACACATGTCTGTGTACATAAATATTTCACACTGTTCAATAAGATTTCACCTCTTCTCATCTTTAATTGTTTCCACTCTTATCACACTATCTTGGAAATTGTCAGCATTGTATCATAATTCCATACTCAGAAAATTTCATGAATAGCTAAGCTAATTCTAGTTAATAGTTCTAAGTTAATTTCTAATCAATCTAACATTTGTAAACGACTCGATCTTTTGACAATATCTTCTTCAACGTACTCGATTGAGTATAGAAGATTCTGAAATATCCTCTGAATATTCTGAAATGTCTCATCTAAATACGCAAATTGAAATAATAAGTATTCCTTAATTTTAATATCTGCTTTAAAAAATTGTGTTATTTTAAAGCAATGTCTGGTACTTTCATTCGACCCATTACCCAATCGTATAAGACAGGATATTCTACATCCCTCAAAGAGATGCATATCTCTACGTTTTCTATGAATACTCTCCAGACTAACAGTTTCCTAAAAAATTGTTTACTAATCTTTTAATTTTAAAATATGTTATTAAATTATTTTTATATTGAAAAAACTACTCGCTGTCTATAAACTTTATAAACTATATATATATGATATATTTTTCCATTTGGGATTTTTTTTGGGATACTTCAGTAACCGTGTGCATACTAACATTCAGTGCAGATGGAACACTATAAATTATTTTCTATAAAAACTGCAGCAACTTAATATTTAACTGTAAAATGCTCATCTCTCTAACGAATTTGGCTGGCAAAAGTAGACCTCCATTATCGCGTTCCTGTTCGAAGTAAATGTCGTCATTTTTAATCAGAGTAATAATGAGCAGTGAGTTGAAGTTTATCAAAACAATTTGAAAAAAAAATTGCAAATGCAAAAAAAGCGTTAAAATATCGTTCGCTGTTATTTAATAAATTCCGGTATATAATACATGTAATATTGTTATATGTTCGGTTACATATTCGAACGTATCAGACAGCACTATATCTCTTTTTAACTAGAATAAAATGAGAAGGAACATATTGCCTGATTCTTAAACGAATTTACAAATTTCATTAGGTAATATATTAAACATATTGATGGCATGAGTTCATTGTTATTTTGAATAGTACATATGTAGGCAGACTCTCCTTTGATCAAGCAGCTAGTTCAGAAAAAGAGATTTTAACCCGGTGGAACAAATATGAAGAAATGCATTGACCCTCAAAAATCCTTGGAATGTAAATTTCTCGTAATTTACAGGCATACGTTCTCTATCGCGATAAGAAAGTCGCCATTGGATAGGTATTTTCCTCTGTAGAATTGTTAACAAACCAGGCTACGGAAAGGTATGTTTAATATACGACTATGAAGCCTAAAGAGTACCACTAGGAATAAAATGCGATATTTTCCAACCAACCATACATATCCAACTTTATGTGATTTAAATAATAAATATTTTATTAAGTAAATAATTATTACATACACAAATATTTATAACAAACTAAACATATATTTACTTTTAACATGACACAGTGATAATTATTTTTTAGTTAGAAGAAAAATAATCCTTAGTCTGCCTTAATTGATGTTTAGCATTGTCCTCCAATACCTACTCCCGTAATTGACAAAGAACTAAAACATATGTGTATGATAATAATTTATTCAGCCTAATCTAAAGCTCTAAAGATTACTAGTTAGCAAAAATTTATGATTTTAGTGGAGTCTGCTATTCATTAGTCTAACGACCATGATTAAATTCGTTATACCAGTGTTTTACAGTGGCCGCAGATAGGGCTTCGGCGTCAAAAGTGGAAGTGAGTTGATCGATTCACTCCCGTCTTGATAGTCCCCATCAAAAGTCATCAGAAATAATCACACGAAACTGTTCAAAAGATGACTCAATTTTTTTACAAGCAATACAAGTTGTGCTCAAATAACGAAACCATCTAAAAGTTATGGTTGTAAAGATCAAACTTCCAATTGGAAACATCAGATGAAAACCCACAATACTTAGTCTTGAAAAGGCTCAAAATATAAATACCAACCCTCGTATTATTGAGTTATATACTAATTACACACACTAATCATAAAAAACTCAAAAAATTACATTTTCTACACTCATTACTTTAAGAAACATATAATGATGCTGCTCCATCATATACCAATTATCGATTTCACATTACGATTTCATTGCTTGTCATGCAAAAAGCACTATTTTCTGCAGTATATTGCGAGTGGCGATGAAAATTAGATTAATCCATAGAAAGCCTTCCAGATTGGCATTCTACATACGGTGGGATCAGCAAGGTGTAGTGAATTACGAGCTACTAAAACCACTTAAAACTATCACTATACATATCTATCAACGTGAATTGAAGGAGTTGCTGCAAGAAAAGACCAGCACTAGCGAGTAACAGAAGTCATCCTTTTGCATAACAATTTTCAATCGCACGCTACAAGTGTTGTGCAGGATGTACCTTTACTGTTCGAATCAGAAGTTCTGTCGCACGCAGAGTACTTCTCAAATATACATTGTCGTGAAGGATCAGCATTTGGTTATCTCTAAAGAAAGTAATTCATGGATTTTTTGGAAATCTCAAAAGCTGAAAATGCGGGGTTTTTACTGAATGACTTGTTACAAAAATTCAAACGATGGAATATAAAATGTCTTTAAAAATGCATTTCTCGCATTCGAATTTTGATTTTCTCCCCTAATCTTGGAATGGTGAGTGAGGAACCAGGTAAACGCTTCCAGTAGGATATGTCGACCAGCTGGTGAACAAGCACGTTTTCAAAAGAACTTGAGCTGAGTTGTTATTTGTAGAAGGATTGAGATATGAAGTGATTGATTTGTGGAGTGTCAGTTCCTGTGAATTTAATTATTTCTGATAAATCATGGAGCGGCTCATATTCTCCTGAAGAGCTTATTTTGAAAGACTCGAAGCCGTTTGACCTAGATGCATGTAACAAATTTGAAGTACATCCGTAAAGGATTACGGACCGGATTAACATCTTCTAAGTCAAGCAGTTGATGGAGATGGAGAGTCTGCTGGAAGAGTAGATCAGAAGAGGTAGCAAGTTTGCTAGACCCTTTCTGGATTGCTTTCTGGATTTGAGAATGCCAACCGAATCATTGGTCGAAGTGGAGCAAATGCGAGACGCGCAATTGGTAACGTTTTCAGGGGGTTAATTTGCAACCTCTAGAATTTGAACCTCATGACCGCATGATCGAGCTGCTTCTGTGAGCGTCATTGAATGGTATCTTCGAACCTGGAGGCCGTAAAGAAAGCAGTCTCGCCAGCGTAACACGCGACGTTAATGTGCTCTTTTATCGATAAATATAAACTAAAGAGATTAAATAAGGCTGAGGCCAGCTGGTAAATGGTACGTGTTACAAAAATATCGTTTAAGTTTGTGTTCAGCAGATACAATTTAACAAAAGAGCCGTTTTATTTAATGTTATAGAACACAAAAAAAATGTCACACAGTGTTATTAGATCACTACCCAAGCAAAATTGTTCTTTCGACACGGTTTCATTATTTTGTTCGAAATTTGGAAAAAAGTTGTAGAAAACTAAGATTTATACACGCAATGCAACAAAAACAACATTATCATAACATTAGAATAGCCTAAAAACTTCAAATTATTTGGAGTAAATGCTAATAGACTAAACTCTTTACAGAAAATAAGCCATTTTCGTATAAAACCGAAAATAAAATGTAAATTTCCAGCGAATAAACATATTTAGCCATCGATATTTTTCTAGAGCAGTCCGACGAAACGACGCGAGATGGAAATCGGTTGTTTATTTTTCAGAAAATCTTATTGGCTCTCACTCCATCTCATCCCTATTATTGAAAATATTGAGTAAACGCTCGATGAAGAATATTATTGTCGGCGTTTTATTTCCTACGACATTGAAGACAAATAAAAGTTTTATTAAGAGGCGAGGTCTAGCCTTCGACCGTTTTGCCGCATAGCTGGAAAATTGTTTACGACTCTTTTTTTGCAGAGCGATATTGGAATTATCCACTTAAAATCAAATGGAATTACTTCAATCTAGGAGACAGGCCTAGAAACGTATAGTTCGAGCCATAAAGACTATAGATTAATTTAAAAGGATTTTTTTAATAAATTTAATTCTTTATTATGAATAAATAATTAAATTTTTATTTTTAAATATGTTGTGCATCGTCTATCACTACTCTTCCCTTCCTTCTGCTATCAATAGTTTTTAACACTTTTAACCCCAATTATCGGTTCAATTTAGGTTTCAATTTATATTAAGATACATAAAAATGCAAATGCCACTCAGCCCAAATATATAATAGACTAGGCAAGTTGATATTTTAAAAAATATAAATATATCGGATTCGATATTTAAAGAAATATTTATATATATATATATATATATATATATATATATATATATATATATATATATATATATATATCCAAAAAATATCGGGAACTAGCAGTACACAGGAATAACGGTATAACCGTCCAAAAAATTTTCGATATTTTTTTCGGAGTCCCTCATACTCAAGAATATTAACCCGCCGCGAAAATATCGGTCAACCACAGAATATTTTGATATAGTCATATGGTCATGAACAGCCTTTGAGTGATGAGGAAATGGGAGGCATTTACCGAAGAACATTACATACATTGGGTTAGTTCAGCATAATAGATATGTAGAATAAAAAATCAAGGTATGCCAACAACAACGTTGATCGCAAACTAGTAAACAACCAGGAATGCAGACATCTCAATATAGCGTGACCTTGAACATTTTTGGGCTGCCTTAAAATGGTATAAATATGAATATCGGTTGCATGTGAAATAGTCTTTAATAATCCATTGTAGTTGTTATGTCTTAGTGTTAAGCATCCTTTGTATTAATATCGGATATAAAGTTTGTTTTATAAAGACAATCTGCGTTTCTAATTTAATTATATGTAAGCCAAAAGTTTAGATTTTTTTTTGGCATCCCTATATTAGGTTATTCAATTTTTGTCGTCCCATAAGGAATACAGAATTTTACATTTTAAAATGAATATTCGACATATATAAGGGACACTAATTAATTTGTAGTGTCATTTGATCAGAAAAGTTAGTTGAAATAAAAAATTATTACAAAAAAAATTCTTCAATTTCCCTGCAGTCATTTGATCAGAAAAGTTAGTTGAATAATTAGAATTTTAACAATATTTCCAATACTCTTTCAACACCTATTTAATGCCTAATTCTATAATTAAATTAAAAATAGATCAAGTAATATAAATAAACCAAAAATCAAAGACCAACTTAAACATAAGCTATATTCAATTAAAGTTATCCCATATTTAAAATTATCGTTATCCAAAATATCCGATTTATAAGTTAATATTCTT
Source organism: Rhynchophorus ferrugineus (assembly GCF_030347505.1). NCBI lineage: Eukaryota > Metazoa > Arthropoda > Insecta > Coleoptera > Curculionidae > Rhynchophorus > Rhynchophorus ferrugineus. The sequence continues at coordinate 43,022,973 of NW_027472583.1, read as the reverse complement.
AATTAGGACTTAAGACTTATTGAGTCTGTTTAGTTTAACCAAAGAATATACAGTATAAAAATATATCCAAAATAATATGTCTCAAAATAGAATTCCTCCATCTTCAAATGAAATTAAAGACCAACGTCAAAATTATTCAATATATAACTTCTAGAATCGACATAATCAAAGCTCGATGACGTAATAATAAAACAAATATTAGCAATATAAAGACATTGTTAAAAGAGGATTATCAGAAAAATGGTAAAAGTATTATTTGTAACACACTAACATATATAGAAAAACACGGATTGTTTGCCATTTCAACTCCGTTCGTATGCGATTGTCTTAAGAGCGCATGCTCTATTATTGTAAATAAACATACTTTCCAGTGTTAGATTTCGTCAACATGACTACAATTCAAAATACAATATCAATTAAAATTAAAACAAATCGGGTAAATAACTATAACATATCACTACATATTTTGTTATAATAATTAATAAACATTTCAAAATGTATCTAAATTTAAAACAATTATCAAACTGTTTAGAGTATTGATCATGTGTTCCATTAATTCGAATGAGGTTTCTTTCTTTAATTTGTCCCCATTATTTCATCCATTAATACATCATATTTTATGACCTAAAATACACAATAAAAAATCACTGTACAATTTACTTGTAAAAATACTTAATTGTAAATGAATTGATTTTTCCTTATTTATTTCACTCGTCCATATTTAACGCATGCTGTATTATGAATAGATTTAAGATAAATTAACTATCAATATGTCAAGATGTCGTTTTATGTTATATTTGTTATTAAAGTTTTTATTATTATCTTGTTATTATTAAAACTTTTTTATTATTAATAGTATTTGTAACATGCTCTTTTACTCTCAACATATTTAATAGCTGCAACATTTGGTTGGTGCTTTGACCATTTACTTAGAGTATCTTCTTTCATTCCTTCCTCTGTCCTGTATTTTAACATAAAGTAAAAAATATTTATGGAAATTGAAATAAGTGAGAAAATTATCTTCTAATCGATAGAGAAGGTTTATTTCCTAAAATATTATTTTCTAACTTCGTCAATCTGTTTCAGGAAGAGATGTGCTCATATATCTCTTTTCTCAATGATGAATATAACTTTCGACAAAATGGATATATTAATTTGTTGTCATTTCAAAAAAATGTTAAATATTTTTAACTTATATGGGTTTATGCTGTTTATAAAATATTTTATCTGAACTAATTTTTGTTCCTTCACATTTTCAATAATGCTACAATAATCGCAAGTAACATAAAGCGTAAAGAATATTTTATATTTCATTTTAGAAGAATCGATAATACATAAATCATAATAAAGTAATTTTTCTATGAAATTGCATAAATGAAATTTGTGCTAGGATAATTATTTAATAATATTGTTAGATTTTAGTCAGGATATGATCGGAGGATCAACAGAACTAACAGTGCATGGTATCATCCCTATAATGGTACCGGAACACTCACGTACCAACGTGGGAGTGGCTATATCTAACACCAGACTAAAGACCTTACGTCTTCAGAATGCAATATTAGCAGCATTGTGCAGGGGAAAAAAGTCGTCTTAATTTTACTAGGTTCTACTAATAGTTTAGTACTAATTTTACTAATAATAGATCTAGAAAGTGTTCAACATGATTTCAAATAGTTCAAGACTAATTTCGCTCTGTAGAGTCTACTGTCGTTTGATCATTGTCGTCGCATTACTAAATGTTTAAAGCACGTTAAAAACACGTACATCATATATAATATCAGAATAAACCTTAGACTAAGCTTTAATTAAAATATCAAGCATGCAAATTAAGAAAACAGGTACTATTACTAGCGACATTAAAAGTCAAGTCCTAGAAGATATAATAAGTGTATTAAGTATTCGGGCATATATTTTATGTAGAAAATAGTATATTCAGAAAGAGCAATTTTACCTAGTCGTCTTTAGATATGGGTTTTAGCATTAAATAAAATATTAAATTGAGGTAAAGGAGGGTTTCAAAGCAGATACAGCACGATGAAGCGTATAAACGATTTTACTTACATTGATTATATGAGGGCGCCTGATCCAGAATTTAGGTAATGCATAAACAAACATTACTCAACCACATCAAAGATGATATCTATTTAATATCGAATGAACATCCATTGACTAAATTATTAAATTATCGGCCAACATAAGCCTTCTTGTTTCCTCTCATTATTTTTCGCAAATGATATCAAAATTTGAGATATTAAAAATTTTAGAGATATTCAGAATTGTCATACAAGCAAACAGTTATATTAAATGCATAGTTCAGAATATTAAAATTCCGATTCTAGCTGATAACCAGACCCATTAAATGAATTAATTGAAAAAACAATCTCGACTTTAAGCTATGTATTGGGCAAAGCGGTACAAAGACCTAGAATAGAATACAATACCCTACAATTGTTTTTTCGTCGGCTAATAAAATCAAACAAGGGTTGTAATTCGACGATTAATCATTAACATGACATGATTAGAAAGAAGACTGAAATAATTCTAAGAGTATTTATATCTGATTCAATTTAAAAATATAATTTATCACAATGAAATTTATATACATTTGAACTCTGGTATTGAAACGAAACCTGTTTATACTTATAAGATTACAAGAACCAAGTTCAATTCGAGATGTTAAGAAACCAAAATTAAAAAGCAAACCATAGCCCTTCCAATAAATCAGCAAATGCACGTCGTCAAAATCTATAATGCAACATTGCCTCAACAAATTGAAGTTTTGTTTTATTTTGTCTATGACAACGAAATGCAAAGATAAATAAAATAATGAAACAAAAATAGCGTTATAACATATAATTTATTTTAAAATTATGGTACACCCAATGCGTATGTCATAGAAGAGATTCTATTATTAAGCTATTAATTTAATGAACACAATATAAAAGGTCACAATCGACTATACTTGATAAGTTTGAGATTAGTATTGAGAGCAACGGTCAATATAAAAGGCAATAAAAGTAATTTTGTAACACGGCATAAAATTCTTAGAATATTGTCATAATATAAAATCCATACGACCTACATGAAAACACTTATATTGATATTCGTATCGATAGTTGACATGCCCTACTAACTGGATATTGCCGATTATTACTTCTTTCGTTCGATGCTACCGAGTGATAAAAGGGCTCTTGGATAGGTTCATAGAGTTTAAGTGCTTGTAAAACTATTACTTAGAAAAAAGAGTACTTAGAAAAATAACGATTGTTCATAATACCTTTTAATTCTACAATAGATCCTGTTGAAGCGTGAGAGAGGAAAACACGTTGCATGGATAAAATGCAAGTGCATTTCTCTCTTTTCTGTTCAAATTAATCGTCAAAGACAAAGTTAGTTAAAAATTATATATTAAAATAATCCAAATCATATCACAGAAAAACTTTACCTAATATTATTACTAATATTATGATTTTATTGATTATTATTTGATTATAATTTGATTACTATTAGCATATTACATTTATTAATTTAATAATTTTGAGACATAATGGGTACATAAAATGGTGTAGAATTGGTGAATATAAAGGCTTTTGGTTTCACTGTTCGTTTTATATATTGTACCGAGAGAGTATGTTGCAAACAGTACACTGTAAACTTCCTCGTGGTAAATACCGTACTCCTTCGTGCAAGCCTTCTGGGTAGAATGTATTCTTCCTTTCTCGATGACTTGTAGACTCCACTTAATTACCGATGTAAACATTACAAGTGGCCAGCTGCACGCTTCCTAGTGCTTCAGAACCTAAACTGAAAACCTGAAGCCTCTGCCTGACCGAAGACTAGAGGTTTCACAGTCGACTGGTTATTTGATGACAAACTTTGTTGTTTGGCCACAAGCATGTATTACTTGCTCTAAACGCGATGGTGTTAACCTAAATTTGTTTATTTGACCGTGTTGTTGTTAGACTGCATAGAATAGTTCGGTAATTCCGATGCCAGGGTATTCACCAAGAGTGAGCTGGTTGACCATCTTCTCTTCACCACATTGGTAGTTCATTCACCGCATTCGTCTTGTTATAGTATCCAGCCAGTAGATTAAAGACCAAAAAGGTCTCGGGACCGCTGCGTACTCTCACTGGACAGTATACGTATTAAATATTGTTTTTCCTAACTCAATAGAAATCTACTTCTCGGAGTAGGTAGAGGTCAGGGTAAGTCTCCTTCGCGCGGTAGATCGTCTCGGGGGTTTTATTGGTTATTTCTAAAATTACAAAGTTTCACCTTTATAGGCAGACTATAAATGGGCTCGCAAATAACGACACAAAATACATTAATTTATTAATATATAAATACTACTATAAAATAAATGTTAATAGCACTTTTGAGTTTTTACCATTTAGTACATTTTACCATACAACTATATTAGATCAAACAGTTTGATTCTCTTGAGTATGCATGAGGTCTTTCCTCATATCTTATTGTGAATCTCTTAATTTCCTCTATGATGGAATCCGAAGATCTCGCTGTAAGTAGATGTTCCTATAGCATCCATAAAACCTCAGAACCATTACTTTGATATTATATTTTAATATTGGTATAACTTCCTGCAGAACATTCAACTAAATTCCATAGTAAAAATTCATAAGATAAATTCATCATATCATTCACGAATATTTGGGTATGAGAAAGCTCTGTACAAAGTGGATGCCGCACGAGCTCACTTTTGACCAAAAACAACGACGAGTTGATGATTTGGAGCAGAGTTTGAAGATGATCAGGCGCAATAAACCTGAGTTTTTGCGTCGATTCAATCGACAGTCATCAGAGTGGACTGCACACGATGAACCCACTCCAAAGCGTTGGAAATCGAAAGGATGGCTGCCAAGGCTATGGCGTCTGTATTTTGGGATGCGCATGGAATAGTTTTCATAGACTACCTTGAAAAAGGAAGGATCATCAACAGTGACTAACACATAGCGTTATTGGACCGTTTGAGGTACGAAATCGCCGACATCGATCGTAAGATAATGCACCGTGTCACAAAAAATGTGTTTTACTATGGTAGACCGGGGACTTTTCAATTGATCTGTTATATCTATTGCTTACAAATTAAACATATCAATAGAGACAGAAATTAACAACTAAAAGTACTTCTGTGTCACAACAAATACCAAAATTAGCATATAATATTAATAATATTAATATCAAAACATAATTTCATAAGCAATATATAAATAGAACATATATCTGAAATAAATCCCATTTGAAGCGGTTTAAATCCATTTCTATCCAGGCTACTCCCATTTCGCTTCATACTGGTTGAATTATATCCAACTTCTCTCATAAGATTCCCTTTTATTCCGTCGTATTTCACCCGGCACATGACAGGATAGATTGGGTACAAGACCTAATAGGTCTCCACCGGAATATCCAAATAAATAGGTTTTATTTTCTATTTTGTTTAGAACTTCACTCACGGTTCCTTTCGAACGTTACGATTGTTGCATGTTGTTCGCGTGAAATGTTGAATTTTATGATAATTGCGAGGCGAATAGAATGAATGGTGAAATAAATTAAATATGTACTATTGCGAGTTATGGCGCTATAACATTTGACGATGTAACAAAAAACTTTGCTATTAAGCGTTTTTATTCTTTAAGTGTATTCATTACAGTATAACAATAGACAAAAAAACGGATGTAAAAATATAATTTTAACTAATTTTAGGATGGCCAAAAACGAAAACTGTTTTAGTTAGCTTACCAGACGAGGTAATTGAGAGAAAAATTAAGAAAGAGAAAAAAGCTGCAGAAAAAGGCGGTGAAAAGAAAAAGAAAAGTAATAAAAAGAAGAAATGAAAAAAACCACAACTTATATAATCATAACAGCAAATGTTGTAGAGTAGATACCATTTTAATAATTATATAAAAGAACAGTAAAATATATGTATATTCTTTCAATTATTTTAAAATTTTACTTTGTTCGGAGAAATGCCATCCACCACTATCCACAATATTGATTCTTCCTTCATGTTTCAGGAGATACAAACAATATGAACACCATGCAATCATTTTACATGTTGTCAACACTGCTTTCATGTAAATAATGCGACGCGAATGCTTTGCCCAGATACATATCAAGTCTGGTGTGTAACACGTCATTTGAAAAGTCCCCGGCCTACCATAGTAAAACATATTTTTTTGTCAAAATTAGTTTTTTTATTCAACATAATACCCTTCAAGGGTGATACAGTGATTATAGCGACCCTCCAACTTCGATACCATTTTTGTAGTACGATTTGTCCTTCGCTTCAAAATAGGCCATCAGTTTCGTCGATCACCTCTTCATTCAACGAAAATTTGTTCCCAGCGAGCATCCTTTTGAGATCTCAAAACAGGAGATAATCGCTAGGAGCCAGATCTGGATAATAGAGTGGATGAGGAAGCAATTCGAAGATCAATTCATAGATTTTTTCCATCGTTTTCACTGACTTGTGACACGGTGCATTGTCTTGGTGAAGCAGCACTTTCTTTTTCTTAAAATGCGGCCGTTTTTCAACAATTTCATCTTTTAAACGCTACGGTTCAGTAACGCTACGTAATAGTCGCCGTTAATAGTTCTTCCTTTTACATGCGCATCTCAAAATACAGACGCCATAACTTTGCCAGCTGACTGCTGCATTTTCCCACGCTTTGGAGTGGGTTCATCTTGTGCAATCCACTCTGTCGATTGGATTTCGGAGTGAAATGGTGAAACCATGTTTCTTCCATTGTTACATATCGATGCAAAAACTCGGGTTTATTGCGCTTGATCATCTTCAAACCCTGCTCCGAATCATGAACTCGTCGTTGTTTTTGGTCAAAAGTGAGCTCGCGCGGCACTAACTTTGCACAGAGCTTTCTCATATCTAAATATTCGTAAGTGATATGATATACACGTTCATTTGATAGTGTCTGCTATTTCATTCAGTTTCAATTTATGGTCATTCAAAATCATTTTGTGGATTTTTTAAATATTTTCGTCGGTACCAAATTATTTTGGACGTCCACTGCATTCACAGTCTTCGGTGCTGATTTCACCACGTCTAAACTTAACATACCAATCCTTAATGGTTGATTTTCCTGGGACAGTGTCCGGAAACTCGGCATCAAGCCAATTTTTTGCTTCAACTGTAGCTATATATTATCAACACGCGAAATTCCTTTTTATCAATTTTTTCAAAATAACAAAAGTTGCTTCACTCAAAATGCTATAATTCACAAACTAATGATCCGACAGCTGTCCAATTTATAAACGCACCTTTTGAGGATTATGGCTAACTAAAAAACATATGGTTTTAATTCTAGTAGCGCCATCTATGTGTCAGGCCGGAAACTTTTTAATTGACTATGACTTTGATTGACATTGAATGTTACCGTATTAACCTGAAATTTTGATTTAAAATGTTTGCCGGCTTGTAATATTTAATTATTACCACTGATATTTTGAAGAATTTTTATACATTTGACAACAGTGTCGACCAGTACTAACACAAATCAAATACTATAGACTGATTCGATTATATGTTCCAAAGCATCAGATTCTATCACATTTTTACTACCGTAAAGTGAGAAGAAACAATGGGTTATGTTTCAATGTATTATACACTTGGTTTTCCGATGGTTAAAATGAGCGATCAGTAGAATGCGTGATCTCTCAAACATCGAAGAAGGCAAATCTTTGGTGCCTGCTTAGCGAAAGGGTCCGTGTCCAAAGCAGCAGAATTGTTTAAAACTTTTGAGCAGCACTATCTACGGTAATGACACCATACACAATACATGGTAAAACGTTATCGAAGAAGAGTAACTGACGAGGGACCGCCGAATATTAAAAATTATTAGGGCCAGATAACGTAAAACTACCGCCGAAAAAGTAACAGCAAAACTTAACAATCGTTTGAGTAACACTGTTTCGTTAAAAATAGAACGGTAGGAGTTCCACATAGCTAACATTCATAGAAGGGCTGCGATTACGATAACCTTTGTAAGTGAAGTCAACGCTAAGCTGCGAGAGAAGTGGTGCATATAGCACGGTTGAGTGAATTACTGTTTATTTTGTTTCCTACAAACGGCCGAGATTATGTATGAAGATCTCAAAAAGAAGTATACAATCTGGACTGGCTGCTTCCTAGAGTCAAGCATGGTGGAAATTCCGTTGATGATTTAGACGGAAACATAGTATTAAACTGATCCACTCATTCATATCACTGGCCAGATTACTGATAATGAATATATCGACATCCTCAATGATAAAATTCTTACTATGACTGACGTATTGTTGTCAAACACTGCGATATTCCAAGATGATAAAGCGCCCATGCACACAGCCAAAAAGATCTTAGTTTGAGGAGCATCAAACTATAATGAAACATTCCCGGTACGTAAAAATCAACAGAACTTAAAATAATTGAACAATTATGACAAGTTATAGAGCATAATGTTTGTTTTGGTAGTAGAATGGGATAACATTGTATTGGAAACTATTCATAAACTCTGCGAATCTATTTCAAGATGAATAGCAGTTGTTTTAAAACTTAGCATTTAAATAATAAATAAATATTTTGTAAATGTCTGGTATTCATATAATTTTGTCTATCCTCTTTGTATGCGGATTTCGCGTCGATGCAATTCGTCTTCATAGCGATCCAGAAAACGATCCAGTTTTTAGTGTCTGCAAAAGAACGAATCTGCTATTCAGCCTTACTAGGAATAAATGACAATTCAAAGGATCCCCATCCAGAGAATATGACGGGCGTGGTAGGACTGGCTTTAATTCGTGTGCTAAATGATGTTATTTTTTAACCATTCTTAAGCTTTTAATTGATCTTAAATGGCATATTGAGTAAGCTCGAATTAGTGACGAAGCTCTTGCTGAGGATTTCTTACTTAAAATTTTGTAAAGCAGCTCCTCTATTTCCGCGTCTTCAAACTTCCTTTCTGCTTCAAGACACCCTTTAGAAAACAGCGGATTTCAGTTAGTAGTAAGCTAAAAATGTACAATATATACAACAACATATATTTAATATGACCGAAATGTTAGCAGTAACTTTTATATTCCGATAAATATTTAAAGTGAGTTAATAAATTAATAATATATTTAACAACTTGCTCATTATCGAAATATAATATACTGCTACTGTACCATAAAATTTCTTCATCAAGTTTTATCACCGTTCTATTTTCAAAAATTATTGTTACTTTTTTGGTGGTTAAACAGTGCTTTATGAGGATTAACCACACAATCTACGAAGTTTTTATCTTAATAAATAAATGAAAAAAATATCATATCATACCTCTATATAGGATGACATCCTAGGTAATTTCACTTTCACTGCAAAAGTCCTAAAAACTTGTACGTCGTAGCACTTCTATACGTAGCGTAAACCTTATTATTTTCTTAATATTTGTAAAGTAATAGTTGACCTTAAAATAGCTTAAGATATCGAAAATATCTAAAATAGTATACAATATAGCCTTACAGATATTTTCTAGATATTTAAAGTTGAATAATTAGTGTTAGTATAGCAGATTATGTGAAATGTGTGTGTAATGGTCCGGAGAACAAACAGTTGTAAACAGTTATTACTAGAAAAAATAAATTACAAAATTCAGATGAATATTAAATACCTCTATTTGTTTCATAATTTGAAAGCACTAAAACGATAATTTCTAACTCAGAACTACTAGTGGAATAGCTTACTAGAAAAGATAGGGACTTTGGACAGTAAAATTATATATAAAGAGATGAGGTGCATTTTTGACATTAGACGTGTAATTATGGTTCGTATATATGTATCGGAATTTATATAAATTGGACAGCAAGCTGAGAGACAGTACTATGGCATCCCAAAATATATCTCAAGTGGGAATAATCAAATGACAAGAATTAGCAAATATGTAAACGATGTTTGCCATACATAATGCTATAACCGGTGTATATTACTACTATAGCATATAGTCTTACTATTACTGCATATATATTGAGAATTCATTACCAGTAATTATGAATAAAAAATTATGCATATTGATCACAAGTCGACCTGTCGTTGATCACAACAATACTACAACAATATCCATTATTATAAAAGAATTGTAAATTTGGTTTACATGTAAATGTAAACATGGTTCATATTTAGGCAACACTAATGGTAATACGGGTAAGTGATTAAGCGTTCACCTCACTGCCAATAAACTCGTGGGGTCGTTGGTTTTGAGGAGATGCCCTGTAAAATATTCTATGTATATTAATTAAAAATAAAATATAATCGTTCAAATAAAAAAAAGTTAAATAGATTTTTACCTAAGTTTATTAATATAATCCGGTAATATGGCTCGGTTATACACAGAGATAAAGGTGTATAGTAGCGTCTGTTTTTTCTGTTAGTTATAACAGATGATGAGGAACAACATTAAGAGACATTGCAATGTGCTTAAAAAATCAATATTTAGTGCATTATTATGAAATATAATATAAATTGACAAAATAAATGATGATCCATGAATTTGTGCTGGTCACCATCTAGAATACATTTCAATAGAAACTGTATACTAATTATTTCCCTTCTCTGTTCTTCGCCATGGTAATCTTGAGCTTCACATGCTATTGTTCTCCTATTCCACTCAGAACCAATTCCAGTTTGTACTGATATTTCTATATTGCTACTGCCTGCTCTACTCCATAGTTGAATACCGTAAGTTCAGATTGGCTTGACGATGGATTTGTATATCATCATGTTGCTCATCATCATTATTTAAAAGGAAGTAATGACCTGTTAACCAATTCACACTACCGAGCTTGCTGTCGAGTTATTTACTGTTGGTCCTGATGTGTTTGTGGCCAAGTTAGCGTACGACCCAAGTTAATTCCAAAGTGTTTTACATGTTCCTCTTGCGGAATGTTTTCGTTATTAGTTTCAGCGACGGATAAGTTTATCTTCTTAGAGTTTAAGTAACATGAGTGGAATTGGTTTAGTTGCCTTTTTCTCAATTTTATTTACATTGCATTGGAGTTGGAACGAAGCAGTTTTTTAGTCATAATACAATGACGGCAGTGCCGCCAGCATAGTTCGCAGTCATTGTGTCCTCGCTGTATACTACAAACATTTTGATTATATTAACATTTTAAAAACACCTTTTCTTATTTTATTTCAGCTAATTTTCAAGTTCGTATTTATTTCAGTATCAAAATTTGAAAAAATTCCCCGCTCCATCAGGTAAAGGCCCCATATGATTTTATAACATCGCTAACAGTAATATTTGAACTCACGATCTCTTTTTACAAACAATCGTTGACCTTTTTCCTCGTCGCCTAGCACCCCAGCAATTTCGATTACTTTTATTAAATTTCTTACCTTTTCCTCTCATTTCCATCATCGTCCGTCACCCTGCCGTCCCCTTTTCCCGGTTTCCCTTAGCGTCACGTGCAATAAAATCGTCCCGTATCGGAGACTCAAAAAAAGACACCCTTTTTATTTGTGCCCGCTCCCCCGCCACGGTTGGCGCCGTCTGCCGCCCTTTTTACCGGCCCACCGACACCCTTTTACCGTCGCCAAAGTCCTATATTGGAACGGCCGCAAATTTGTTGTTTCTCGCTCGTCGTTTACACCATCCGACGGCAGAGCGCGTTCTCGTCGCGGTCGCCGGAAACGAACGATGAGGGGGGGACGTCGGTCGGGGCGAGTTAGCTGTTGAGGGGCGGCGGTGATTTTCTTTTGTTTTTGTTTGGTAGCGCCTGTTTGAGTGAATCGTTTCGCGGTCCATTATGATGATGCGGTCTGCAAGAGACGTACCATAATTTATTTAATGGTGGTGGTTATTTGGTTTTTGTGTTTTGTTTTGAAGGAAGGGTGGCGATGGTTGTGGGGACGCGGGCTGGGCGTTTTCCCGGATGTTGGACATTTCAGTATGCTAATTTTATGCTGGTTTCTGTTTTGAATGATTGGTTTACGTAACAATGAAGGTATAGTCATCGGATCGATTTCTAGATGAAACAATATTATATTAACCTCCAGTATTAGGTTAAACAAAAAGTTAGTAAATAACTCTTAAACATAACCTAACTGTTAAATTCGGTAGCGTTAAGTAACAATTTCCATTTAGTATTATTGACATATTCAGTTTACACAAACACTAATCATGCAACTCTCAAAATTGCAAATTCGACATTCATTACTTTTGTTGGTTAGTTTGAAATAATCTGCTGCCGAGGCCCATTAAACACTTTTAGATATTTATGATCAATAACAATGAAAGCCGTTCATTACCGGAGGATTAAAATAGTCCGAAGATTAAAAAGGTCTAAACTGCAAGACACGTTAGACTTACGAGAACGTAACTTAGTAAAGACCGCATAGTAGTTGACGAATCAAACATTTCCAGGGGAAACCATGGAACAACATGCGATGTGAAAGACCTAAAAGGAGTAAAAGTAGCATTTAAAACCACCAAAATGTTTTTCTGTTTCGTGGTATGGATGGTATAGTGTACTACGAACAGCTAAAATCGCATAAAACCATTACTAAATATTTCTTCCGACGTCAAGAGAACAAATTGATGACGTATTGTTACAAAAACGAATCAATAATATCGAGTAATAGACATAAAATCATCTTCTAGCATCGCTCGATCACGCGTTCCAAGAGTTGTGAACCCAACGCTGCCGAACCCAAAATACGTATCAGATATGACACCATCTAAATAAAACTTCTTCAGCTCTGAACAGCTGGCTAGTATATAAAATATTTTGATTAATATGTATTGTTCCAATGTCTCTATGCATACATTTTTAAAGTGAACAAATCATCAGAATACATACAAGCATCTAATATTTGAAAGAAAACTGAAGAAAAGTCAAATGTATATGAAAAAAGTAAATGTTGTCATCGAAGAGACGAATCTTGTATTGCAAGATTTCCTCGGGTTTAGTTACTATTCGTTTTTTAAAATCTTCATAAGAAATTTCTGTCCCTAGAATTCAATTATTGGCACATTATTGATCGAAGTAAGGGCACGAATTCAATTATTGGCACATTATTGATCGAAGTAAGGGCACTTACTTAAAAGTCACTTTCAATTACGTTTTACTACGAGTTGAAACAATCATACTTGTATTAATTTGTCTTACCTTAGAATTTACACCTATAATTAACCTTCGGCTATATCTGGAATATTCTAAACTATCTGGCTTTTTTGAAACCTATAGTAATAGTTACACATGTTTGAGATATATGAAGTTATCAATAATTGTAAACAATAGTTGTAAATCACCTTACAAATCATCTCGAATGTTTTTGACGTTGATCATATACATTTGGTCATTCACAATGTAACAATTTAACAGTGTCTATAATATTTACAAAGATGTATTGTTTAAAAGAATATCACCTGCTTCCTCTCAAACCCAGTGCGTTTTCATAAAACCTTCTTCCTCTTTTATAAATGACACAGGTCTAGCGTTTACTGGACTTAATTCATTGGAACTAAAAATCTCCTTAGTATTACATTTTGAATTCCACGAAAAATATATATTTGAAAGTTAGTGCCAACAGGTTAATTGAAGTCCCGGTCTACCACACAACAAGATATTTTTTTGAAAAAAATATATTTTTTTAATCAACATAAGTCCCTTCAAGGGTGATACACCGATTATAGCGACCCTCGAACTTTTCTATACCATTTTTATAGCATGATTTGTCCTTTTCTTTAAAATAGACCTCAGTTTCAGCGATTACCTCTTCATTCGATGAAAATTTCTTCCCAGCGAGCATTCTTTTGAGATCTGAAAACCGGAAATATTCGCTGTTGTCGAATCTGGAAACTACAGTAGATGAGGAAGCAATTCATGGATTTCTATCATTTTCACTGATTTGGGACACGGTGAATTGTTTTAGTGAAGCAGCACTTTCTTTTTTTTTAAATGCGGCCGTTTTTAGGCGATTTCGTCCATCAAATGGTCCAATAACGTTATGTAATAGTTGCTGTTCTTTTTCCTACGTAGTCAATGAAAATTATTCCATGCGCATCCGAAAATACAGACGTCAAAACCTTGGCAGACGACTGTTGCGTGTTTCCACGCTTTGGAGCGGGTTCATCGTGTGCAGTCCATTTGGATGACTGTCGATTGGACTTCGAAGTGAAATGGTGGAGCCATGTTTCATCCATTGTCACATATCGATGCAAAAACTCGGATTTATTACGCTTGATCATCTTCACACACTGCTCCGAATCATGAACTCGTCGTTGCTTTTGGTCAAAAAAGAGCACGCGCAGCACTCAATTTGCACGGAGCTTCTCATACCCAAATATTCGTGAGTGATATGATGTATACCTTCACTTGATATTTATAGAGTTTCTGCTATTTCATTCAATTTCAGTTTACGCTCATTCAAAATCATTTTGTGGATTTGTTATATGTTTTCATCGGTAACAACCTCTTTTGGGCGTCCACTGCTTTCACCGTCTTCGGTGCTCATTTCACCACATCTAAACTTAGCATACCAATCTTAAATAGTTAGTTTTCCTGGGACAGTATCCGGAAACTCAGCATCAAGCCTAGATTTTGCTTCAACTGTATTTTTTCCCTTCAAAGAGCAATATCTTATTATTATTCTTATTTTCGCAATAACAAAAGTTGCTTCACTCAAATTGATATAATTCACAAATTAATGATCCGTAGGCTGTCAAATTTTTACACGCATCTTTTGACGTTTATGGCTAACTAAAAAACATATGGATTTAGTTCTAGTAGCGCCATCTATGTGTCAGACCGGGAACATTTTAATTGACCTGTTATTAAATGGCTAAATTAAATGACTAACTAAATGACTATTTCAATTCATGTAATTCTACTAACAAGACCTATGAAAAATAACTTTTTGCAACCATTTTGGTATATTAAATCCAAATGGTAGTTGATCTAATCAATAATATATGAGATGCATCTCAACAATGTTAAATTTCTTATTTAGTCCAAACAGCAGTGCAAACAGTTACACATTTCTGGTTTTAGCCAGCTGTTATTCGATATATTTAGTTTTCTTGATATAGTAAATTCTTAAATATCTTTACTCAAAAAATTATTTTATTTTTGGGCCAACGAATAATGATGTTTTCGTTCGCCACAAGTGTTTAGATTTTTTAACCCTATGCATTGTACTTGTATTTTCTGCCAAAACTAAACGCCTTTAGCTTTTAGCTTTTTTTCCATTAGCATAATCTTAGAAAGAGGAAATAGAAGACAATTATATTAGTCGTTGGAAACAATAGTTATGTATATGTTCTACAATTCTCATTAACTTTTTACAGTCTTGACAGCTAATCAACTCCTTCATTCATCTAACTATCACCATCATCACTCCACAATTGGTGATCAGTCGCAACTCTTTTGGCATCAGACAATATCATCCGTGTATTTTTCAAAGATGCTCGCCGCGTTACCCATCCAAAAGGTCGAATTTGCCATAGAAGTATACAACGAATTAACACACCTTTCATTCAACATGTCCAACCATTGTAATATCTTTGAATATGTTGCTCAACTGTACAATGATTGTCGTATCTTAAACGAATAACTTTAATTATAATATCATCTCGAAAAAAACATGTAGAATTTCCTAAAGCATTGCATTTGAAAGAACTCAAGCTAACAAATGTCTATAATGGTGTCAAGGTCTCGAAGCCATACAGAAGAATTTACAAGGTTAACGATTGAAAGAGGCAGATTATCGTCTTGGTTATAGCATTTCCTCTCTTCTACCTGTGCTTCTGTAGCTTGGCCGATTCGTATTATTACTTCAGCAGCAGATGATAGCTTGTTGGTTGAGAATTAAATCTAACCCAGACCGGCCACTATGAATTTATGATGATGATGAGAATGCAACGGTAAATTCTCACAACAACAATCCTCGCTTGTAACGCTCATATTGATACGTTAAACTATTCGTGCATATAATTCCTTACCAATTTTGAAATATTCTATCTGTATTTAATCTTTTTAAATTTGTAACCTTAGTTTAAGACATCGTGTACACGTAGTGTAATTTTAATTTATTTGATAAATAACTACATCTTTGAGGATTACAGAAAAGGACAACTCCGGCAAACAGTCCTACTCGAAATATCATCTATGTTTCTCTGAATTAAAGGTATAAATTATGTACCACGCCGATACTGGGCATGTAATTATCTTAAAATCTCAGTTGTTTTATAAAAACAACTCATTTCCATTCATTTAAATTTATAAATTAACATCTCAGTAGAGACGAATACGAAAAAGGCAAATATATTACGCCCTCTCGTACTACTACAGTCTTTTCGAGTTTCACTCCAGTCTTTAAGTCGGTCGAGACGACCAGACAGACATATATATCATTTTGTTTTTCATTAAA
Source organism: Rhynchophorus ferrugineus (assembly GCF_030347505.1). Lineage (NCBI taxonomy): Eukaryota > Metazoa > Arthropoda > Insecta > Coleoptera > Curculionidae > Rhynchophorus > Rhynchophorus ferrugineus. Next base: position 43,006,550 of record NW_027472583.1, on the reverse strand, counting down.
CGGCGCTCTCGCAGGATTAGATTAAATGTTTTTTCTCTTGTCGATCTACCAGTACGATAAATCGACAAAGTATAATTGTTTTTGTCATGGAAATGGGGCGAAAAAAAGAAGAGACCATCGGAGGAATCGGTCAATTACGGTGAAATGGGTCCCATCACATTCGGTCGTTACGTTTGATGGATTGGACTAGTTCGACAGAGCCTCGGTTTTCATTAATGTTTGTAGTTCTCTTTTGTTATGTTTCATCTATTCGGATTAATTAAACTACACTAAAAATTACTGCCCAGACGTCTTGAGTAACAGGCATCCATGCCAACGTTGAAAACGGACAATAGAAATATGGAAACATATTTGACAACTGTGGGAAGAATGATTTCTTACGCATCACATAACTAGCCCCTGAAATAAAACACAAATGTAATTTCTCAAAAAAAATTATTAAAATAAAACTCTACATAAAAAGTATTAAAATGCTAAAATATAAATATACGCCTTTTCACATTTTCATATTTCTTTAGTGCTATCAATTTATATAAGATATATTAAAATTCCTATCCATATGTACATTCATTTTAAACGCAGACTAAGTCTGTATATGTTAACATTTTATTAACTTGTTCAACACAATATGTATTAAAGCAAGTTATAATTATTTTTTCAATGTTATTATGAGAATTATAGAACGGAAAATTAAAAGAGTTAAATTGTATGATATGCGACAGATTTGAGAAATCATACCAAAAATAATGCTTTAAAGAACAGCAACAAAAAATTAAGAAGTTTGATATATATTTATATATATATATATATATATATATATATATATATATATATATATATATATATATATATATATATATATATATATATATATATATATATATATATATTATGATAGAACCGAACCTCTCTATAAAATCGGTCTCAAATTATTGGTCTACGAATTGTATTTTTTTATCTCCATGCGTAGACCAAAAACAAATGTCTTATTTCGATTAAGTAGCCTATACTAGGCATGTTAACCAATATGCATATGTTTGTACAAGTAAATGAACGCCTTCAAAATAATTAAGTTTATAATTGATAGCACCTTACAAACAATTTTTAAAGGGCGACAAAATTTGGTTTTATATATATTGAATTGTAATATAATCCTTCTTAATAGTATTTACCTTCAATGTAATTAAAGGCATTTAAATAAATCTAATTTCCATTAAGCTTTAGTAATCAACAAAGTATTAGTAAGTTTAAATAACTACACCACTGGACATTATAACAACGCTATCATGAATAACATTGTTTTTAGAACTGCAACAACTTTAGAATATCAAAGTTAGTATATCATCAACTATACATATTTTTTATTTATTTATACATTGTAATCATAAACAATTTATTTTTTACAATATAGAAATTATATTAAAGAAATGTATTTATACTCTTATATGTTATTATTTATTAAATGAAGTATTGATTTCTCAAAACTTAGATCTCTAAAGTATATACAATATGACTATATGAGAATTATAATATTCATATAATTACATATTTTATTGCATTAATTATTAATGTATTAATATATAATACATTTTTAAATAAAAGTGCATCGTTCTTCGCTTATTTATTCCACTATTCTATTATAATTATATTATAAAAAATATATTTTTTTTATTAAGAAAAATTATTGACATATATTTCCCAGTCAGTATATTAATTTATTTTAAACTATGATGATAAGTAATATTCTGGAATCTCACCATTGCAGATAGATCATCTTTAATTTGTCATCTATGGCTTTCTACTTTACCTTTTATCTCATATGGGGACTAAACACTCACCAACAAATGACTAACCTTGAAAACAGAGCACAAACTTTTCTTGTTATTCTGAAATCTTGTTATTCGGAAATTTCCGCATATGTAGTGTTTTTCATTCACAGCTGAATATATCTTTCGATAAAACGGATCCACTCATTTCTTATACCTACAAATAATGTAAAATATATGATCTTACTTTTCTTAATCGTTAAATCATAACAACCATAATCCTTTAATAGTGTTAATTATATGGGACCAAAAACAAATGTCTTATTTCGATTAAGTAGCCTATACTAGGCATGTTAACCAATATGCATATGTTTGTACAAGTAAATGAACGCCTTCAAAATAATTAAGTTTATAATTGATGGCACCTTACAAACAATTTTTAAAGGGCGACAAAATTTGGTTTTATATATATTGAATTGTAATATAATCCTTCTTAATAGTATTTACCTTCAATGTAATTTTGCCATCGCCCCATTTGGACATATTTTGGGTTTAAACTGTGGGTAATATTTTCGTTAATGTATTCCTGTAAAATCAATACACACACATATATTTGAACACAAATTTTCTATATAAACAATAATAAACGTACCACGTAAAATAATGTTTAGTCACATACACACATACACACACATCCAAAATATATCTAACGCTTCTTTCAAGGATTTATTTCTGGACACTGGATACACAACATTTTAGAGAGACTGAAGATACATTGTAATGAAATAATACTGATTATAATTAAGTCGCAAACTGCTGAACCTACTTTATATCAGACACACAAATGGCGTCTTAAACAGACTGAAGCAAACCATAGAAACAAACAATCGCTGTATAGAAATGAACCAATCAAATACCTTTGTAGGGTACATCAAACGAACCAATCAAAAGAGTGGTTGCAGTGTCTGCATTTGTAGCACCACGCAAAACATTTCCTAATTAAATAGGCCAAGAAGGAAACAACGTATTACAAATACTGTATAATACTTACTTTGTCACTCGAAAAATAGATATTGAGAAAAATTGGTACAATAGACTAATCAAAATAATTCCCATCATTTTATACAATTTTCCCTATATTTCTGCCGCCTGTCGAAAGATTCGGTGTCTGTTCCGACAACGATCCAATCATAGATCCATTTTCCCACTTCTTCAGTCTTCCAAACGGTGTAGCAAGCAAGCCAAACTCCATCGATCTTAACAGGTAGTAGCTTTGATAGATTCAAGCTGCAGCTCTATAATGTCGCGACATCAACACATCAATTTCATTCAGAAATCTTTGCAATTTCTTCGAGATTTTTGGTCTGTGTTATTGGTCATCAACATAACTACATAACTAACACCTTTAAATCCTTGAAAACAAAAGCAACAATTGGGATATGAAATATTATCTGAGTACGAAAGGAATTTACAACTTTCGACAGACACATATTGATCACGTGTGTCACTACTCTTTTGAATAGACGATATGTATTTATAAAGTAAAGAAGATTGTTAACACCCACAACATATGAATTAAAGTACCTCGTTAGCCTCTTGAAAACTCCTTTTATACTAAATAACCATAATACCAGAAAACAATAAAAGAAATTCTTCTAAATACTCCGAAAAATATCTAAAAACAGTAATTCCTTTACGATACGACAGTCTTAATAAGTTAACACAAACATTTTGAATTACTCTCGTTACCTTCATTAGACACATTGTGTGTAGCATGAATAATGGCAAAAAATTTGTTTTGAAACCGTTCTATGGTGGTTATATTAGAGTTGCCTGCAGCACCTCATAGTTGCATTCCATGTGACCAAATAAGCTTAAGTAAGCTATTTCAATCAATTATTGAAGTGAATCATTATCTTGTTAACTAATTATATCTTGGATTTGCGCAGGATAAATTTGATATAATTTAAGTCCAAGTTGTTTTCATTCAGCAAATATATGCTTCTTCTAGGTTAGACGTCGCTTCAGAGAAGATATTTAGCAATTTCAGCTTGTGAAGTTGATAATTACTGATATTCGCTAGTCCGTAGGTACTTCTATGCAGGGTTAATGTTAAATGGGTAGATTTTGTTTAATTTGCTTTAGTGCGTTGTGCCTTCAGCCACAGTTCTATTTTGTCAAGATGTAGTTGGGGATTGTTTGATGTCGTTATTGGATCTTCGTGTGATGCTAAGATGACTGGGTCGTCTGCATATATTACCGCAGTAATGATTTTTATGATCAGTATGTCAGCTGTATATAGGAGTATCAGACCCAGTACACTACCTTGTGGGACTCCTGAACATATTGGATGTAATTGAGTGAGTTCACCGTCTTGTTTTATAATGAAAAGTCTATCTGTGAGATAAAATTTTAGCAACTAATATGGATGAGGGAGGAGTTTCATAATCTAACCAGCAACCCTTTGTATCAACTTCTTTATTAAATTCTTTAACAATGTATCTTTCTGTATAATTTCTCAAAAATTTTCGAGATTATTGCTAAAATTATAAGTACAATAAATGTAGTACAATCGGTGCACAGTTGAAAAACAAATTCAGAAACACCAATTACAATGGCTAGGATATGTTTATCGAATTCCTTTTCCATAGACTTCTGTCGCGAAATCGACCTTCAGATGTAAGACCAGACGATTAGGTCCCAAAAAAAATTAGCCAATACAGTTACGGCCGATCTTCAACAGTGGCCAGATTTGGTAAAGATTGAAATTGATTATTCTCATTAATTGAAAGGTAGAGACTTTACTCAAGCGTCGGTTATCCATTAATAATGATCACTCCGATTCATAGATGCTGAGGCACTGTGGTAGTTTTTTGGAACACCTGAAAATGCTGATCTACGACAGCTATTACCTTTTCAAATTCTAAAAACCATTTTCCATGAATAATGCGTTGTCAAATGTATAAGGAACCAAAGGTCAGAGAAAGCTAAATCTCAAGAATATGCTAGATCTTTTAATAATTCATATTTTCATTGACTGATTTAACCTGTCTCTTTGAGCTAGTTATGTGATGTGTTACACATGAGTTATCTAGATAGAAAATAGATTTCGTAAGTTACTATGTTTTATAAATTCTGAATTTAATTAATCCAAAAAGCTAAACTAATCATAATAGTTTTGCTATTTTGGAAGAAATACCCGAACTAAAGGTCTTATTATTTTCTTTATCTTTATCTCTATCTTTATTTTATTGTCTTATCTTTATTATTTTATAAAGGTCTCTTTTTATTTTTTTAATCTATTTTAATGCACAATCATCATGGTAGATCATACACGTTAATGAGAATGGCTGTAAGTTTATTAATCTTTTTTAAAAGCGAACTCGATTTGTTAAACTTGTAAATATAATACACCCAAATTCGTTCAAACTGTATCTTTAAAATGTTCAAATTAAAGTTAATTAAAACATGAAATGTTCATGAACGGTGTATTCATTGAATATATCATGGAATGAATTATTTATTCGGTACGGAGCATTAGTTATACAGAATATATGTTCTTCATTATTAGCGATTATCAGCTACAGAACCCCAACAATGCCGACACAATTACGCCCGTTAAGCCCCAGCCAATTTAATATTTCCTAAGATTAATCCGCATATCAACATAATAACAACACCAAATTGCTGACGTAAACACGTTACCTCGCGGGCAAATTTCCCCCATATTACCGCCCAGGTCTCAGCCTTATTCGCGGCGTTACCCTCTTGCGCCGTCAAGGGCTCGCCTCCCTTCCCGCCGTCCTGCTACAAACACAGGTTAGCGACAGTATCTTAACATCAAAGAATTTAAGCGAAATGAAATTAACATCGTAGGATGGCTTGACGCTCGCCAACGCCTCCTACGATGTTTCATCGGCATTGCTTTGGCTGGTGAGTCGACTATTTGATGGATCGGGCTCCAGAGAGCGGCAAACAACTACCTAAAATGTTTTGTACTTCATTGCCGGTGCGGAAAATTCAATTTTCTGTACATACATATACTCAATTTACCTCTGTTTCGCGTTTATTATTCGACATTTTGGTTTTTGAGCTAATGTTTCATGGGTTTTTACATTTATATTTTTCCTATCTCATTTTAGACTCTTTGTGTTATATATGGTAATTACATAACGCAATAAATCAAAAGTTATTTTTGGGAACGCACATGTAGAAGGCATAAACAAAATAGTATATTTTTTGCATAATCTTAATATTGCTTCCATATAAATATTAAGAGCTATATGTATTGTTCAGTTTACATGTCAGGTCTTGTAGGTTATGTTTCAGTGTTGTTTTGCTACGTTGAAAAGGACTGGTGAAATGTGTGATCCCTCAGATGTTGTTTAACAAACGAGTTTACCCACGGTAATGTCAAAATACACAAGATATGGTATAATATCATCGGCGAAGAGGAACAATGGGCGAAACCCAAAGTTAAATCACAGAGACCAACGAACATTAAACAGAATTGTGGCCAACCAACAAAATAGTACCGCGGCAAAAATTACAACAGAACTCAACACTCACTAAGTCATGTAATTGTTATGTAATACGGACTGGACTATCCGACTATCTGACTGACGAACGAGTGAGATGGAGGGGTCTGTTTTCTAATAAATAATACACCCCCGATTTGTATCGCTTTGTATCGCTGTTCAACCAGTTACCTCTTCTTTTCGTAAAATAAAATCATTTTTTAAATAAAATAATAGTTTTTTTTGTTTAATAACCTTCCATAAATTATAATTAGCACAATCAGTAGGATTCCGGGCAGATCATAAGGTTGTTATCTTTTCAATTGATGTAATTAACTGAAATTAATGACTCTTAGCGATAAACAATTCCAAGTAAGAAGCATTCAAGCTGAACCCCTAGTCCATAAATTCCCGGTACGTGAATCACAGTTTAAGGTGTAAGGCCACCGAAGGCGGACTGAAGCTGCTGTGAATTAACATAGTCTACTGGAATTTGGACAGAAGCTTGCGATTCAGTTGTGAACGGCTACCAAAGGCGGATTGAAGTAACTCAGTTATTTAACCGTAGATTATTGATGTAGATTATGGGATCACCAAAATGTAGAAAACCATTCCGTGGAGAGGTATCCCATGGAAATTTGGGTAGATACAGTGCCATTTCGAAGATCTTCAAAGGTAAACTGGTGGACAAAGGTACAGTCGATACTAAAACACCATTTTTATAATAATTATAAGCTGTCCAGATGGAATAACGGCGACATAAATTCATGTGGCTTTAGGAGAGAGGTGTTATACGGTTCAATTTATCCGGTCATCTGTGTAAAATCTACTTTAATGCTGTACGAGTAAGATGGAGGGATCAATTTTCTAATAGATAAGAAACCTCAGTGTTACTTTGTATCGCCATTCAACCAGTCGTCTCTTATTTAAGTAAAATAAAACAGTTTTTAAGCTAAATAAATGTTTATTTTGTTAAATACATCTTCAAAATCTATAATTTATCTGGATACACAACATCCCTCCTATAGTTTGACATATATATTGGAAAAAGTAGAGAAAGAGGAAATTAAATTTGTTGACTAGGCTTATGACTTATTTTTTGCTACATAAATAGGCCAACACTATTGAAAAGTGTACTTAAATCAATCGGAGAATAACTCTGGCAACGTTGATATCAACAATGATAAGGAACGCCCCCCATAGCCAGAAAGATGGAAGATGAATGGATCGAGCTTAAAAACGTAGAATTGAGGAGCAGCTAACAATTGATCAATCAACGTTTTAAAATATATCAATTTACATAATTTAATCATTATCAACATCAATCCATATTTCGCTTTCGGCAAATTGTACCACAAGATATTATTCGCCTAATCTCGCCACTGTTGGAGATCGGCCGCAACCATTCTGGCCTTGGTTAATGTCAATCTTGGGTGTTTTTCGGAGTGGTTTCCAGCTTATGCCATGCAAAAAGCCGATTTCTACGCAGATATTGGTGTGCATTGATTGTCACACACATCTTAAACAAATAATTTCACTTCTGATATAATTTCAGAGAAGTATATGTATAATTTCTCCTAAGCGTCGCTTTTAAGAAACCTCAACTTTACAGATATCAAACGGCAACAGTAGCCAAATTTTGGAGCCAGGCTGAAATATGGGCAATAATCTTTTAAAAGAGCCCAATTTTAGACTTGATTATATGTCCTCTCCTTCGCACGCGCACCTGCTTTTTGGTAGATTTACTCCTACCGCCTAAAATCCTAATTATTTTTACAACGTCTGATATTCACATTTTAACGCAACAACCTTCCAAATCGGTAGCCACACTATTCCAGTATGCTATTACTTGTCTATCTATCGCAGTAGCCGTCTTAACATGCTTCAGTAATTTTATTTCTAGTCTAAATTCGTCCATGTTTGGTTCAATATCACGAAATAAAATATTTTACATAATTCATGTATTTTATGCCACACTTTTAGATAATGGAGGTTTTTAGTCAGTACCCGGTTACTTTTACCAGAATTCTACATTGCCATGCGGACGCATCAGCTATGCGGATCTATTAGATTTCATATTTATTAATGATCGCCCTGTGGTCGAAAATTTATAAAATTGATCATGTTTCTCTCATAATAGACTAAAGACAATAACTTACAAATTACAAAAACTTGTTTCAACAATATTTTCAATATAAGATCAGAAATATTTTTGATATACAACATAAATTACAGTAACATCAATATCTGCTATATAGAAATATAAGATATATATCTCAAGAAGTAACGCTAACTAATCTTTTTAAAGGCATTTAAATAAATCTAATTTCCATTAAGCTTTAGTAATCAACAAAGAATTAGTAAGTTTAAATAACTACACCACTGGACATTATAAAAACGCTATCATGAATAACATTGTTTTTAGAACTGCAACAACTTTAGAATATCAAAGTTAGTATATCATCAACTATACATATTTTTTATTTATTTATACATTGTAATCATAAACAATTTATTTTTTACAATATAGAAATTATATTAAAGAAATGTATTTATACTCTTATATGTTATTATTTATTAAATGAAGTATTGATTTCTCAAAACTTAGTTCTCTAAAGTATATACAATATGACTATATGAGAATTATAATATTCATATAATTACATATTTTATTACATTAATTATTAATATATTAATGTTTGTCAGCGATTTAATTTCTTTGCCTACATTTTTAAATAAAAGTGCATCGTTCTTCGCTAATTTATTCCACTATTCTATTATAATTATATTATAAAAAATATATTATTTTCTTTAAAATTAAAAAAGTATCTGTCATATATTTCCCGGTCAGTATATTAGTTTATTTTAAACTATGGTGATAAGTAATATTCTGGAATCTCACCATTGCAGATAGATCGTCTTTAATTTGTCATCTATGGCTTTCTACTTTACCTTTTATCTCATATGGGGACTAAACACTCACCAACAAATGACTAACATTGAAAACAGAGCACAAACTTTTCTTGTTATTCTGAAATCTTGTTATTCGGAAATTTCCGCATATGTAGTGTTTTTCATTCACAGCTGAATATATCTTCCGATAAAACGGATCCACTCATTTCTTATACCTACAAATAATGTAAAATGTTACTTTATATGATCTTACTTTTCTTAATCGTTAAATCATAACAACCATAATCCTTTAATAGTGTTAATTACATGGGCATAAACACAAGTAATACAAATAATTTAATAATATCTTAACTCACTCACTTTCCATGTAAATATCGTTTCATGTACAAAACGTAAGGACTTGTCTTTCGATTAAAATTTCCTTAGCCAGTCTTTTACGGTACAGCACTGCCAAATTTATGCCTCTGCGTAAAATTTCACATCCATAGTCGATTTACGTACAACAAAAATAGCGAATAATCCACTATATTAAAATTGAAGCTGGAAGCGGGCAACGAGCCGGTCAGATCCAATGAAAATAAAGCCTAAAATATTTGTTTAATTTTCGTTAAGCCGATTAATATATCGATTCATGCCTAAAATCATTCATACTTAATAAATGCCTGTTTATCCTGGTCTCCTATTTCTGATCACTACAGCTATACCTTCTTCCTTTCCAACTCTTGCCCTTAATTACTAAGTACCTTACTACTACTCTTGAATTGATTTCAGTTTTTTTACGACTCAAAAATAATATATTTTTTAAACCACTTAAGTCATTAACATTAAACCTAAATTTAGGCTAAAATAGTGTAACTTAACATCATGCTAAACAGAAATCTAAGTATAATATATCCAAAGTTCGTGTGACCATACGTCGTCTCATTTTGTGGCGTTAAAACGGTGCAATATGCCCTATTAACTCTGTGTTTTAATTCAGCTTGGCTTTGATATTTTACAAAATTCTAATATAAACAAAATTATGAAACAAACATGTTATCAAATATAATTTCTTTTACCATTATAGTACATCTAAAAACGACAGTTAATTATACAGCCACAATAGTTTATAGAGCCAGAATAGTTAGAGTTATAACCTTTTACCACTATTGTTAACTAGTAATACAAATGTTCATTAATGTATCACTAGTTCCGTTACGTGTTCGAACTTATCAGACAGCATTGCGTCTCTTTTTAACTAGAATAAAATGCGGAGAGAAATATTGTCTCATTCTAAAACAAATTTACAAATTGCGGCGGGAAATACATTGAATATTTTGATAACGTATTTTCACAGCAACTTTGGATAGACTATAGATTACACTATTATTTATTATTAGAAAATTATAAACTATTAGTTAATATAATTATGCTCTCAACTTGACATAGGATCAAACGGAGTGACCTAAGACTTTATATAAGATAATAAGACAATAAATCTGATTCGGACATATTGAGCACAAAAATAATATGGTAAAACCTTAATCAGAACCAACGCTCTCAAAACAAGTTTCACTGATTGATTTTCAATGCTGATTATGATATAAGATCCAAGATTTGGCTATATACCACAAAATTGGATTGACACCAACCTAGAAATAAAGTAATTTACTCGTCAAGACACGGAAAATCAAAAGAATGAAACAAATCAAACCCCGTTAGTGTAAATTATAAAAAATATCTATTCCATATATCTATATACCTATATTCCAATCAACATACTAACGAAATTTAGCGCCTTTCAATTTGCACTTATTCGATCAATGCCGCATGTGACGTGAGCTATATAGGTATATTAATAGTCCACTTCAAAACTGATATCGTCCCATCGACACGGTATCATTGTTGCCAGAAAAAAATGAGAAAAAGTTGCAGAAAAAATGGAAGTTATTTTGATAAACATATTATTTTCGAAATGTGTTTTTCTTGAGATCAATACAATTGTGTATTTTTTTGCGTACCAATTTTCGAAGTGTTTTTTTTTATTCTGATTTAGGCATCCCCAAATTATCTTTCTATCTTTATATTTAGACTAATTTACAAACACATAAACGGATATTAATCTTATTTATAGCTACTATTACTTTCGCTAAATTACTTCTTTACCAACAACGTAATTTAATAATATTGCTTTATTTTGCATATTAGTTCAGTATAACCAGAAATTTTGAGCTCATCTAAAGTTCAACAGAGCTAGAAAAACTAATTTGGATACAATTTTAATTTAATAAAAAATATCCGGAAAGCCAAACATTTCAAAGATAAAAATCAAATGAACATAGGAAAAAAATTGGTGCCTATGGAAACGTATGTATACAAATAGAAACAAGAAAATATTTAAATCCTTTGACATACTCAAAGTTGTTTTCATGCTTTTACATTTCTTTTAATTCGACAAATATAATAAACATAATAAACTTCAGAAATTCGGGAGCATGTACCATTACCATTATATTTCATATATTAAGCGATGATTGTATAATTGTAATAAATTAAAAACAAATATTTAAACTTTGATTTTGGTTTCCACGGTTTTCGAATGCCTTTTAAATATGGTGTTTTTACTTTCAGAAGTATATTAGATGATGTATTATTATCATTTATTCTCTTTGAAAAGGAATTTATTGAAAATTGGGATTTGGTCTATTATATATTAATCAAAATACATTGTGTATCAAACGAAAGATACTTTACCAGATTTTTATATTTTCACCATGCTTTATAGATGTGAATAAGTATGCTGTGTACAGCAGAACAATAGAATTACTTTACGTCTGTTACTTATAGAAATTACTATTACTAATCTTTTTGGAAACAATACATCATTTAGTTTGTTGGAATGGCATCGGCAAACATTTTCAGTCATAGTTTTATTCGGTTATCAGAGCTTTATATGTATTACACGTTGTTAATCCCACCTATATATGCTACAAAGCGGGTTTGTTACGACACTAGCTACGGACTAACACTCAAATACTTGTGTAAATATTGAATGGTTAAAATATAGACGTCGTCATTTTTTATTGCCGATCATAAGGCGCCTCTTTTTTACATAAGAAAAAATACATATTAAGTAACATACGAGAATAGTTTTTGTGTTTAAACCCCTTCAGATTTCATAACATATATACCACTATTGAACATTTCTGGACTAACCCATTACCATTTATGCTTGAGATTGTCACAGTGTACAATCTACTTTCAATCGCCAATCAAAATATGTTTTTTTTATTATTTCATTAATATATTGTTACTAATCGTTTCCGTGTAACTTACAATTTGTCTGAATTTAATTACATTTACATTTACTGTAGAATTTAACTTACAATAGGTGAACTGCACATGTACAGATTTACTTTCATTAATTCTTATTTTCCAAGCTTGTGTCCAATTATTTATATTGTCACTTGCCTGTTGTAATTTTCGTGAGGCTTCTTCACTATTGTCCCCGACAGCTATAATCGCAGTATCATCAGCAAATGTAGCCATCGTGATATTTTCCATTTGTAGTATATTACAAGTGTAAAGTAGATAAAGCATTGGTCCCAGTACACTTCCTTGTGGTACACCTACTTTAGCTTCTTTTATTGTAGGGTAAGCTTGTTCTTGCTTGACTCTAAACATTCTGGTCGTAATGTATGATTTTAATAGTTCGGTGTGTTGTTTTGGTATCATTTTCTGTAGTTTATGAACAAGGCCTTCATGCCAAACCTTACCGAAGACTTGAAGAAGAAGTGCTACATCTAAGAATATAGCTGAGCATACTTTTTCACTTTCGTAGGCTTTTTCAATAATATCTGTTATTCTGTGGACCTGGTCAATTGTTGAGTGTTTGTTAATAAACCCAAACTGGTGTGTTGGTATTAGGTTTTTTCTCTCTATGATCGGTTTTGTTATTTTCAACATGAGTTTTTCAAAAACCTTAGATATTACTGGCAGCAGTGATATAAGTAATCATAATATGTAACCTAAAAAATTCCTTTATTTGCCTGACAAACAATAACAAATCGATCTTGAAAAATTGTTGAAAAAATCACATTTTTCGCATCGCATGTCTGAAAACTCTTTGAAAGTTTTAACTAGATTTTCCTCCAATAAGACTTGATTCTAAAATCATTACTTTTAAGAAATTGCAACCAAAACTAGCAACTATAATATTAGTGTTTGATGAGCTTTGGTTTCCAGAAATATTCAAATCAAACAAATTTTCAACAAAAATCTAATCAGTATCGAAGATGCCCTAAGTCAGCGTCTTTAAATGTTTTTGTTAAATACAGACATCACAATGGCCACTGAAAATACTGAATGCGGTACTCGGATGTTTTTATTGCTGGAGTACAGAGAAATTATGTTTTTTAAACTTCAGAGAATGAATACTTTTTTTATTAATTTCATTTTACATTAGAAATGCTTAGTAAAATCTTAATTTACACATAGATAGCGCTACTAGAATTAAATTCTTATGTTTTCTAGTTAGGCCTAACACTCAAAAGATGCGTGTGTCAGCTGTCGGATCATTCGTTTGTTGATTTCAAAATATAAACTGGAAATCTGGTATTTCTATAAATGGTTAACAGTTATGGTAACAATACGTTTAACAGCAATTTCTCAAATAATTTTGGTATCGCAGATAGCAGCGAAAAGAGTCTGCAAAATTTGGGCAACTTTAATATATTGCTTTATATTGCTTCTCATGACAACGCATAAAATTAAGACGTTTTGTTAACATTCATGAGGAGATACATTTACAAAAATAGTACTGGTAAAAACTTTAAAACTTACTCCTACACCTTATAACAGGTATTTTACCGTGGCAACATCAAACCATCTAAGAACGAATTTAACTTAACAAAGATTTAACAACAAAGTAGTAGAGAACAATGTTACCAAACCAATAAAGAATAATTGAAGCAATTCAAAACCAGTTTGAAAGGTTTCACAAGCGAGCTTTTAAATTGTTGTTCGGTATATGTACCTCAACGTGCCTTTAAAGTTAAAACTACTTAAATAAATTGCCGTTGGCAAGGAAACAATTAGCGAAATAGGGCCCAAAAACCGACGCGACACTAAAACGAAAAGGTTTTAATAATTTAACGAAAAGTACGGCCATAAATTTGGTTCGCATCGGCTCGGGACTTTGCCAAGATTTTTGGCATTTCATTCTGTGGGAAAAAGAGTCGGAGACGGCGAGTGTGCAGCTCGCGAGTAGATTAAAAATTAAAAAGTTGGAAGTGAAAAAGTTGAAACTTAACGTTCTCCGGTCCGGATTTCCATTAAATTTTTCCATTTTGCCATGAAGCAGAAGAAGTTTTATGTAATCCTAATGGCTCCGATGATGGCTTGATTAAATTTATACAAAATGTACACACTGGTGCCTTTGCTAATGAAGAAATGTGTACTAATTACTTATTTAATATAAAAGTGAAAAAAGATGATAAAAAGCAAAAACATTTTTCATCAAAAATTTTCTTGGAACCAAAATATTAGGCTAGACCATACGATTAGAATACTGTGGTAATCTGAACCAAAATTAAGGATTGTAGCTCCTATAAGTATGAAGACATATATTCATATACTCAACAAAAACGAGAAAGACTAACTGATCTCGGGAAATACGTGAAATTAACTAGATATGTAAGAGAAATCTGCAGGAATAATGTGAATGCCAATTTGGAAGTTGCTGCGAAATATAACACTAGCCGACTAATATTTATACATACACTGGACATTGTTTAATATATGAATTCATCGAAAACTTTATTGCTTCGAATCATACATGTTCCTCGTCAAAATCTGTCTTCTGCCTAAAATTTTTAGCAATAAAAACAATGAACAATATTCCCAAAAAAAAAGTTAATACGTTATCTTTAGATTCTATGGTTTAATTTTATATATTACAATACAATTTGGAATATTTTGTATTTCGTTGTTGACTTTACACTACTTTAATAGCCGCAGCGCTCAAGGTTAGTCAACATAATTGGATTATATAGGAATGATTTTAAACCCAGGACATAAAATAAAAATTATATGCAATAACACAATATAGAACGACCCAACATCTTAAATAAATAAAAACACAGATCAAAATAAATGATTTAGCGACTACTTAGACAATAAATAGCAAAGTTAATAAAGCAAATTCCAAGCTTGCGAGATCTCGATATCAAAACGGTCGGATGGCAGTTCTAAAAACAAAATGAAAACGTACCCGTGCAACCAATTTTCAATAAAAATTGCGACATTAAAATATTAATGTAATATAACAGGGATCGATGATTATCACGTCAGATACTTCTAATGTATGGTAATAATAAAATATAACTAGCAGCTAAAAGTATGGGTAATTAATTATGCTGGCAGACCTTAGTATTGATAAATAATAGTATTGATAAATATATGAACAAACAAGTAGTAATAATGGATGGAATTGATAATATTAATGATAGATAATGACAATGGTAATCAATAACATTGACGGAGAATTATAACAAACAACACACAATAACGTTTACTGATAGTAATGATCAACTATGACTATGAGAATAACTAAACTATGAACGGTACGAAGGGTAAGTAGCGCACGACCTACCAGCATATATCCTATCACTAACAATAAGTGACATGCAATAAGATCAAGGGAAGCAGACGCACGACGTGCCACTACAATTAGTAGCACTCGCTAGGGCATATTTAAAATTTGTAATCTATAAATAAGTAAATATAAGCTAGTAAATAAATAAATAAGTAAGTAAGTTGTGTAGTTACTTCTCCTAACTCCGACTATTATGAACGGTATTGCGTACAAGGGAAAAAGCCAGAGACAAACAAGCTAGATACGCTGCCACCAAGAGCCGACAGGAGCCACATTTGTATATAGCATTCGCAAAAGCGGCAAAATACACAATTAAAAAGAAGCGGCAATCCCGCCTTCTTCTTTTACATTATCGTTCATACATTTTAAGAAACCATAAACGACCCAAAATTAAATGGTCTAATATATCAAATTACCAACGACAAAAAGAGTACCATATATATTCGGAAAGATTTATTATTTCCTTGAATAGTACATGTCTTGGCTATGTTTTAGGAAAACAAATCGAGAAAATATAAACAAATAAAACTCGCATTTACACAATTATTATATAAAATTTTTGGACAACCCAGAAGGTGCCAAACAAGTCTACATATATAATATAATAATTCGGTATGGAAGAAAATTAGACAGATGTTTAGAGAAAGCGCTCATTCGATGCCATTACCGAGAAGGACAAGATCCGTATAAATTGTCCATTATCGCTCGTAATGCCTCATCGACAAACGATCGAATTTCATCTCGGGAGGGATCCGAGAAGACGACGCCTACGTCGACGTCAACGGCATCGACAAACAACCGTCAACCGATTCGTATACGTGTCTCCGGCGCGGATAGACGTCGACAAACAGCCGAAACACAAATCCGTGTCCTCCTAGGCGCGTTTGGGGGTTTACTTAACCACAGGTTTGCTCAACAGCATATTACACTTAATATGGGACGTGGATTGAAGGTGAGGGGAGAGGGGCGATCGATAGCAGGGCATCGCGATGTCTCCCGGAACCAGGTTGTATAACAACGTTGGCAGCATGGAAACGCCAAGAGGCATTTAAAAGTACTTTCCTCTATGGCCTCACATAATGGAAAAGCGGAATATGACGATTAATCTGGAAACAATTAATTTTAATTCACTTGGAGTTTACTTATATTGTAACGGAAGAATATGATATGCTTTCTATTTAACAATTATATTCTTTTGATACAATTTTTTTGCAGATATTATGTTACTAATGTTAATTATTAGTTTATTTGTGTTAATTTTAATTTATTTTTAGATTTGAGACTTATGAGGTCGCCGAACTACTTGTTTCAAACCAAAGCCGCGTTTAATGATTAAACTTAACTGATGTTTTGGAATCGTTAAAGATAGCATCTTCAGAGCGGGAGCTTTGATACTTATAGTAAATTCGATTTAAGCCTTTTTAGTAATAAGCAATTATCCAATTAGGACATTGCCTTTTCATGGTCTGTTGATTCCCTCGAGTCCTCTCGAAGTTACTTTGTAGAGTAGTTGCATAGAATGCTATGTTTAGACGTGGTGAAATGAGCACCGGACGCGGTGAACGCAGTGGACGCCCAAAAGAGGTTGTTGCCGACGAAAACATTTAAAAAATCCACAAAATGATTGAATGATGAATTGAATGCCGTAAATTGAAATTGAATGAAATAGCAGACACCCTATAGATATCAACTGAACGTGTACATCATACCATTCACGAATATTTGAGTATGAGAAAGCTCTGTGCAAAGTTGGTGCCGCGCGAGCTCACTTTTGACCAAAAACAACGACGAGTTGATGATTCGGAGCAGTGTTTGAAGATGATCAAGCGTAATAAGCACGAGCTTTTTCATCGATATGTGACAATGGATGAAACGTTTTTTTTCCGAAGGAATTTTACTCCGAAGTCCAATCGACAGTCATCCGAGTGGAGTGCACAAGATAAACCCCTCCAAAGCCTGGAAAACGCAACAATCGGCTGGCAAGGTTATGGCGTCTGTATTTTGGGATGCGCATGGAATAATTTTCATTGACTACCTTAAAAAAGGAAGAACCATTAACAGCGACATTACATAGCGTTATTGGACCGTTTGAAGGACGAAATCGCCGAAAAACGGGCTCATTTTAAGAAAAAGAAAGTGCTGCTTCACCAAGACAATGCACCCTGTCACAAGTCAGTGAAGACGATGGCAAAAATCCATGAATTGGACTTCGAGTTGCTTCCTCATCCACCGTATTCTCCAGATCTAGCCCCCAGCGACTATTTCCTTACTCAGATCTCAAAAAATGCTCACTGGAAGAAATTTTCTTCGAATAAAGAGGTGATCGACGAAACGGAGGCCTATTTTGAAGCAAAGGATAAATCTTACTACGAAAATGGCATCGAAAAGTTGGAGGGTCGTTATAATCAGTGTATCAATCTTGAAGGGAATTATGTTGAATAAAAAATAATACTATTGTATTATGGTTATACTCCTTCCTTATTTTTAAGTTAACCATACCGAGCTGAAGCTAGGCATGTTTGAAAACAATTAATATATAATATAAGGCGTTTCAAAAGAATGATTTTATATGGTAAATTGATGCAAAGAGTAATCAGAAAAAGTATTTGCTAATTTTTAAAGAATATAATGTGAGAATATATTTATTAAAAATTACATCGTTCAAATGACTAAAAAACAACATTGAAAAACTTCTGGCCATCCTTTTATTCTTCTTGAACATTTTCGGTCGTTCCATAATTCTTCGCAGTGATATAGCAGCCGATACGGTCATTCACTTCACCCATTGAATTTTGTAGGAATGCTGTTAAAATGTTATAGAAACAATTTAAATTAAAAATACATAATTAATATACAGAATTAAACGGCTTAAATTGAAGATCCAACATTGATAAGTTTAAAATAAATATAAAATAAATCAAGTAAGATTACAGATGATCAGCTTTAGATTAAGATTCAAAAGAGAATGATAATTTATAATGAGAATAATCTGGACGACATAGAGACACTACTCTGGTACGAACATAATTGATACAAGCGATTTATGGCACATTTCGTCGTGAACGTTGTAGTTGGGAATCCACATTTACGTGCTTAATAAGCTGATTTAACTGATTACCTTGATTATGTACAAATAACAACTTTGCTTCGATAGATCGATTATTATACTAACGAGAATCTGCACCGCTCTAATTAGGCTTCACTATGAATAGAGACTGCTTGTATAAGATCCATGTTTACTGACAATATTCTTCTTGAATACATATTCGTTACGTTAAGTTTGTTTCAACGACACTCTTGTTGTAATCAAAACTTTATTTTTATGCTACGATATAGGACCAAGATTCTGTGATTGATTAGGAGATTCTGTACTTTGACTAATGTTCAGAATGTTGGTTGATTTGTCGGATATATCTTAGTTTCTCCCTCAGTTTCTTGTTGGTGGTTGAGTTGGATTAAGCACTTCCTTCTCAGACTGATATTTTAAGCTATGATCACTAGAAAGGGAGTATATCGTACCAATGTGATTTTTCGTCGCTAAAAATTTACGCCTTTAAACCCCAAGGAATTCACGGTTTTCATAATTTTTAGGGTAATGCATTTCAACAATATTCGTATATTTATTGTTATTTTTTAAATTTAATTAATATATTGTTATCAATCGTTTCCGTCTAACCTACAATTTGTCTTTATGGTAACTTAAATCTAGGTATATAAATAGGATTAATCGGCCCTATCTCAGTCTCTAGTGAAATAATGTTTGTCCATGTCACTGCTGAATTTTTTAATATATGCACCTCACTACACAACACTATACAAGATCAGATGCTATTGAGTCTATGTCCTATGTTGGTGGTATCTAATAGTTGCAATATACCAATATTCGTATGAGAATGGAGTCTTTCCTCATGCCATCTTGCAATTCTCTTGACTGACTGTTGGTATCTGAAGGTCTCAATGTAGGTAATCAGTCCTATAATATTTGGGTATACCTACAATACTTCTCAGCACTTTGTTCTGAAAAATTTGTATTTTATTTATGTTACTCTTTGCAGAACATCTCCAAAATTAAACTCCGTATGTCCATATAGCTTTCAGTATTTACTTATATAATAGCAATTTATTATGTATTGATAATTGTGATTTTCTTCCAATTAGCCAGTACATTTTCCTATATTTCAATTCCAGTTCTTTTCTTTTCTTCTTTATATGTTTCTTCCAGCGAAGTTTTGCATCAAGATCCATTCCGAGATATTTAGCCTTGTTGCTATATGGAATGATAGTATTACTTAATGTTATTGATGCTTGTACGGTCTGTTTATAGGTGAACTGTACATGTACAGATTTACTTTCATTTATTCTTATTTCCCAAGCTTCTGGCCAATTATTTATATTGTCACTTGCCTGTTGTAATTTTCGTGAGGCTTCTTCACTACTATCTCCGACAGCTATAATCTAGTATCATCAGCTAATGTAGCCATCGTAATATTTTCCATTTGTGGTATATCACAAGTGTAGAATAGATAAAGCATTGGTCCCAGTACACTTCCTTGTGGTACACCTGCTTTAGCTTCTTTTATTGTAGAGTTATGTATGATTTTAATATTTCGGTGTGTTGTTTTGGTAACATTTTCTGTAGCTTTTGAACAAGGCCTTCATGCCAAACCTTATCGAACGCTTGTGCTACGTCTAAGAATATAGCTGAGCATACTTTTTTACTTTCGTAGGCTTTTTCAATAACATCTGTTATTCTGTGGACCTGGTCAGTTGTTGAGTGCTTGTCAATAAACCCAAACTGGTGTGTTGGTTTTAGTTTTTTTCTCTCTATGATCAGTTTTATTCTTTTCAACAGGAGTTTTTCACAAACCTTAAATATTACTGGCAGCAGTGATATAGGTCTATAAGCTTTTATTTCATTTACTGACCCAGGTTTTGGGATCATTATAATTTCCACCATCTTCCAAATGTCTGGGACATGTTTTAATATAAATGCTGTATTGATCAAGTTGTTGAGTTTTATAATTCCCTTTCTTGGTAGTTTTGGCAGTAATTATCCTGTTATTAAATCGTAGCCTGGTGATTTCCTGGGGTTAATGTCAGTTTTAATAACTTTGGTTAACTCTTTCGGTGTGACTAATTCAATCATCGAATTTTCAGCTTCTATGTCCGGTAAATTATGTTCAATATTAGCTTCGTTTGGTTTGAAAGTTTTTTCTAGATATTCAGCAAATGCTTCTGCTTTTGATGATTGTCACGTGCCCAATTCCTACATAGGTCTCTTATAGGTGGACTGTGTAGACATAGATATTTGTAGCTTTAGATATTTTGTGGATTTCCAGAGTGAGTAATGAGTTTCTTTATCACCTGTTAAATTTCTCACATAGTCATTTATGGTTTTGTTTTTAATTTCCAGTATTTCTCTTTTCAGTCTTTGGGTTATATTGTTTAAACAATTTTTATCTTCAGGTGTTCTGTTTTGTTACTATTTTTTTTGTAACTTACGTTTTTCAGCTACCATTTCCTTCACTTCTGAATAATTAATTCCTTTAGTTGTACTCTTAATTTCTAGAGTATTATTCCAAGCAGCTTGTTGAATATCTACTACATCTTTGCACCTTCTCTGCATTAGGAAAATATTAGATGAAGCATATACGCATATACTAGACATAGTTTATCTATTTCTTATTTATCTTTCAACACTAGTTGGGAAGGATTAATTTAAATAATGAACAAAATCATCTTGTGTGACCACAACAGACAGGTGTGTCGATATAGGAGCATGGGCAAATATATTGAATAACCTATTGAAATTAGCTTCAAAATTAATTAAGATAAGGCCGCTAAACGTTAATAACAACGGATGCTGGTATAGCGCATTTTCGAATAAAAAGAGAAAGCTAGAGATTATGAAAAGGAAAATAAACAGACAGAAGAACAACGAACAACTGATAGAATAATACAGGATAGAGAAAATAGAAAACAAGAGAATGATAGAGGAAAAGAAGAGAGCACACTTTATATCAGCTATTAGAGATACTTGGGAGGCGCTGAGGAAGGTCGGGATCTAAAGGGGTGACATCGTAAATGATATTGGGGATGACAATCCAGATAACAGGAGAAGACTGGAAATGGAAACGATAAAGAAATACCATCGAAAACTATTCGAGGAAGATTCGATTAAAAACAAAATTATCATGGAAACAATTCGAATTGACAGCTGGCCAAATAACAACTTGGGCGACCAGAAAATAACCAAAAATTAATTAGAGCTGGCTGTAGAGTCGCTTAAGACCAAAAAAGCGGTAATCCCGGATGGAATTCCGAATGAGCTTGTCAAACGAGTCTGGAATTCCAAAAAGGAATACATTCTGCCGCTCTATAATAACTGCCTGAACGCCAGAAAGTTCCCCTCAGCGTGGAAGAGAGCGAATATCTGCTGGCTGCATAAGAAGGATGGTGGTGAGCGTCCAATTAGTCTGCTGGCTGTGTTGGGTAAAATTTTTGATAGAATACTCAATTCGAGGCTACGAGCTAATATGGAGAAAACCAAATTATATGCCAATAGACAGTATGGCTTCAGGAAGGGTAAGTGAATGAAGCTGGATATCAAGAATGCTTTTAACACTGCTGCACAACACACAGGCCTAAGCGAGACGGAAAGGTGCCAAATAGGATGGAAATTGACATCTATGTGACAGTGGCGAGCGTTTTGTCCGATAGGAGTGTTACAGGTAATAACGTAACAGAACGCAGGTTCTGCCTGCAGATCTCTAGTCTTGTACCCACACTATGGCTCTTGTTTATGAACTGCTGGTTCCGAACAATGTAAGCAGTGGGCATGGTGAACTGTCAAAGCAGGCTTCAGACGTTCACGGACAATCAGGTCATTTTGATCAGCAATCAATACTATAAAAATAATATAAATGTAACTTGGGATAAATGCTAGAAGACCTGCAAGAAGTGGGCGCAGAACAACGGACCGATTTACAATCCAGAAAAGACTGACGTACAATGGCTGTGGGGAGGGTAAAGGATCAGACCACCGTCAGTACAATACGAATACGATCAACACTAGAAGAATTCAGGAAACAATACGGTACTTGGGAATAACTATAGATAGATGCCTAAATTTCCAACGGTGTTTCCGGTGTATTAGAGAGAAGGTGACGACTGTTAGCTAAGATATGGGGACCGCTAAAGAGGCAAAAATGCAACAAGGCTGCCGAATTACTAAAAATCCTCTACGAACGGATTATAAAGCCTATGGAGAAGAGGTACGGGGAAGCAAGGCAAACGAGACAAGAATCAAGAGAGATCTGTCTATTGCGCAGAGACCGCTCCTGATAGCCATAACGAGGGCTTATAGAACTACATCAGTCGAAGCCTTGAAGATTGTAGCGGGCATTCCACCTTTGCACACAGAAGCACTGGTGCAGCCTACTTTGAGCAAACGATATGGTTACCCCAAAGCAGTTGATCCTAAATCCGATCCGTGGCCATGGAAGGCTGCCTCGACATACATGGAACTAGCAAAATCAGACACAACAATATGGGTGAACGCTAGTGCTGGCTTGGATGGAGTAGGTGAGGGCATGTTGGAAAGGTCAAAGAATGGTTAGGAAGCAACATATATCATTAAGTTAAATGGCAACGTTAAGGTGGGGGTGGCAGAATTCGTTGCTTTAATTCTAGCGGTGAATATTGTTAACAGAAATAAAATAATTGGCAAACACCTTATCAGAACTGACAGCAAGATGGCGCTATGGTGGGCCGAACACGGTTCGCAAGCGAAGAATATGTACATAGACAACCTCAGGACGACATTGAAAGAGCTGAGTGAAATTTCTATTAATATAAAGATGGACAAGGGGCCTTTCCACACCAGAAAGGATAGAGAAATTGGTAAAGGAGGCAACAAGAAAGGCGATAGTAGGATAACTAGGGATGTATAAGTAAGGACAGATCAAATGCAGAAAAAAAAGAGAAACAATCGGCAGATGGCAGCTAGCATGGAACAACTCAAGCGATGGCAAAACATTCTATGACTTCTGCAAGAGGGTAGAATGCGAGGGATGGAGCTGAAGCAGAAAGGCTGCATACATCAGCAGATTTATATTAAGGAAGAATGAAGAACTGTACGAATGTGGTAATGGTGTGGAGAACACCAAGGACCTAATCGTCGAATGCACCCTGGACGAAAATGGTGGGTCTTACCAATTTAAAGATCCACAAAGGAACAATAACAGTTCAGATATAGATCTGATCAATAACTGAGCGGAGGCAGTAATTAGAAACGTCGACACTGAGGCAGATAGATCAGACACGGGAAGAGTTCAGTAGAGGCATAAAAAATGAACGCGATCAAATAGAGTTTGGGTATCTGGACCTTACTTGATAATTAATGTTGACATAAATACAAAGACAAATTGTAATAACCAATTGTCAATGGCCATTATTCGGTAATTAAGGAGGGCAAAAAAAAATAAACAAATTGACGGGCATTGAAGGACTGAAAACTGACAGTATCCCAGAAGAATTTAGATAGCTCAGCCAAGTCCAAAGCGTGAAAGCGCGTTAGGACCATTGGAAAAATTGACCCAAAAAAGTATCTTTCACACTTTTATTGCTACTTTTTGTTTGCTACTCCCCATTGCACTTTTTCACACTGACAACATATTTCAATTACTACAATATATTTCAATGCAATTCTTTATTATACTCTTCTTACTGGTCGTACAAAATGTAAAATATATACTTAATTGTGGATATTTCGTTACAATATCAACGATTTCTTCATAGTAATTTCTGATTATTTTGTTTGGATCATCATAGCAAATAACCACTAAAACCAATCATTAATATTCACTTTCTGAAAACAGTAATGGCTGATAACGATATATATTATAACCAGTATATTTGTTATATATTATATATCTATTATATACTATTACAATAAATACCAGCTACCTCAATATACTATTACAATATCTACAATACTAATTTTACCATATAGATTTTTTCAATTTATAATGCAACTTCAGCGTAGATTTCCTAGCAATGTCAAAAATTCGGTAAGGAAAGGCAAAACGAAAAGTCCTTCCATCTAATCCATATAATTTCTATATATTTTGCCGATCTTTATGATTAACTTCCAGCCCGTCGCCTCCCCCGCTCCAGGAACAAAAACTCGCAAAACCTGTCGCCGTCTTTTG
Organism: Rhynchophorus ferrugineus; assembly: GCF_030347505.1. NCBI lineage: Eukaryota > Metazoa > Arthropoda > Insecta > Coleoptera > Curculionidae > Rhynchophorus > Rhynchophorus ferrugineus. The sequence goes on along the minus strand of NW_027472583.1, from coordinate 42,981,508 downwards.
TTTCCGCCATCGATAATTGACCGACTTTGTTATTAATTGCGACGAAAATTTTCGACGTTTCGTTTTGTTTCGTCCGCCAGGTCCTTTGTCACGGCGATCGAGTAGGCTTAGATGGGCGGCTAATATACTGGACGGCGAGGATTAGTCGCGCGACCCCTGGGGAATCGACGGGAAAAAAGCAGAAAATTGATATCGATCGGCGATGAATTGAACGTGGGAGTTAATTACGAAGATGTATAGGACGAACTAAACAGCATGAAATACGAGACTCGCTCGATAATTTATTGATTTCATTTCGGGCTGTCGTTATTCAAGTATTCGTCGCATAACGTCGCATGAATATAGAGAAAAGCAATTTGGGTTTCATATTATATAAAATTATGAATAACAAGTTACTTTTAAACAGATTAAACTAGTGTTTAAATGATTGTAAAAATTATTACATTTTTCCTCAACTTCCAAATCACATATCCCAAGACCGCAATAGTTTTTCATCTGAATTATAGTACTTTCAATAAAACAGCCAATGCACATCATAGATGACGTCGAGAATACTACCAAATGTAGTTTGTAAAACATACACTTTTAAAACTCTTTTTTCTTCTCATTTTACCCCAGTTAAAAAGAACAAAATGATTTCTGATACGTCGGAAAACGTAAATGAATCACTCTATAAAATTATATTTGTGTTGGAACTAGTTGATCCTTTTGTCGATTATATTCGAAAATATTAGAGATAATAATTAGAGGTTACAAACCGGCAAGCATTGTAAAACAAAATTCTAAGTTAACACGACAACATTGATGACATTTTGATGACGTACATTGTCTATTTTATTGGACAGTCTATAACTATATTTTGAGACTCAAGAGATGCCTAAACTTGCAAATAAACTGGATATTAAAATAATTAATAATTTAATTCACTGATTGTTTCTTGAGTAGTGTAAGAAGATGCACAGTCTTAATGAAAAATATGTTTTTCTCCTACAAACCGGGTCTTTTTTATAAATATTTATATCAACTAATCTAGAAGGTTCCAAAAGCTTAAAAATAATTTATAAATTAAATTCCTTAAATATTGACTGTAAGACTTTTTAGATCGCTTCTTTTTTTAAACTCACTCCTTAACCTCTTGTTTTAACTCAGGGTCATGGTAATAGAATTAAGTCCCTCCCATGGCACTGTTGCAACGCATAAAATAATCATTACCCTTATCCCACATATTTCCTTTCCTAAAAGCTCCATAGAGCAAAACTATAAAATATTAACATTATTAATATTCGAATATATTTTTGTTGTTTTATACGATTTCTCGTGATACAGACTGTATGCCTTCGTGTAAGACTTATAACTAGAATATTCCTTTCTGCATGCTTCCTAGTGGTAGTAGACGGCTTCCTAGTAGACCCTGACGCCTGCTTGTAAGCTTCGTGACTAGATTCTTCTGGTTTCTGCTTTGTTTTGTATATAATTCTTGGTTTCTACGGCTTACTGACTTACATGCTTAATCAAAAGAAGAATCTGCCTGGCCTATTATTGAGGTTTACGTACTTGGATTATTCCACCACGAACTTGTTGTAATCGCGGGGATGTTAACCGAAAATTGTTTTCTTGATCAACAGATTATTTGATTATTATGCAATGTTCAGTTTTTCTATGGTTACAACTACGCACCCATGTAAAACTTAAATTTTAATTAACGAATGAACTGACAGAGCGTGATATAATTTTGGCTATATTCTTATGAAAAATAGAATGGCTGGGAAAATTAATGGAAATATAAATAAATAAATCGACTGTTCCGCTGTTGGCGAACAAATTGGCTGCAGTTTACTAATTAAAAACATTAGTTGAGAAAGAAAAACCCAACGCAGTAATATCTAAGATATCATTGATTTTAATGAAAATGTACAGCAAAGACACGATTATTCTGATCTATTCACGTGTGTGGTAAATTCACGAGGTACTGAAAAGACGATCTCGAAAATGTATAACACATTAATTAGCTATAAGTAATTGGCTGTAGTAATTAATCTAAATGGAAAAGATAAAATCCAGTAAATAAAGAAATTAAAAGCATAAGCAAACTAACTATCGTTCTTATTTAAGTCAATATAGTTGGTTGTGTTGACTCTGACGCTATTATTGAAATAAAGGATTTTTTAATCTAGAAATGACTCCCTCTTTGCCATGAAAAGATAGATCTTACGATAGATAGAACGAGAATTATCTCTTTGAAAACTTTCAAAACTTGAACGTAAAACAGAACCAGGAACTATTTATTCTCAACAAATCATTATTAATCGTACCAAATATTATCAATAGCCTGCAACTTATAATAAATTATCTCCAAACAGGTACAATTTAGTTAATCAGAAACCACTTGAATATTAAATAGTGGAACTTAATATGGAGATGCTAAATGTACATATTTATATTAATATTGGTCACGTCAAACTCTGGGATTTTTAATGACTGGTGAATCACCAACTGGGAAATCATCTTATAAAATTTACCAGTCTTACCCAGCCTGGTTACTGGCCTGACTGAGCTAATTTTTCTTATCGTGTATACTACTATCGTGCTACCAAGTCACCTATTGAAATGTATTAAATAGCTGAAATATTTATTTTTGTTTATTTAAGTTTATACATATTTGTATATTAACTTACCAGATATAATTGATGATTGATATCTCTGTTGATGATAATTTGCAGCTCAAGCAGATAATGTACAGCTCAAACTTACAAAGAACTTTCTAATAGTTTAGCAATTGAAAAATTAACTATTTATGAATGTTTATATGGGATAAGTAAGATACAAAAGAAGTGAAAATTGCTACCAAACGAATTCTCTGGAAATGCATTTTGGAACGGTTGCAACTTCGTGGTTTGATTGCTTATCGGGCAAAAGATATAAATTTTCTGTAGCTTATTGTAACTAGCGATGACAAATAAATTTGTAATTCCAAGCGAAAAAAATCATAGATTATTCCAAGAAAGCCCCCTACCTAGACACCGAAGTAAAATACTTATAATCAAACAGCGTTGCTGTGTATATGGCGGGATCAACAAGGTGTAGTATAATACGAGGGTCTGCCGGTGCTAATTGAACAAATTGAGCTAAATGTTGTTGCAAAAAAATTGCCAAGATCATACAGGATGCAATAGTTGTATAATATACTAGGTCGCAACCAGAATGAGAAGTTCTATTACAACCAACGTACTCAGTAGACCAGTACTACATTACCAGTTATTCTGGTAAATACAGGATAATTTGGCTCTCTCACGGTTTTGAAATGCTGACGAAGTGGGAAATAGATTGATAATTGAATATATGCCAAAGCAAATCGTTCTTTCCCAAACAAAAAAAAATGTAGACAATGATGGCAAATATTTTTATTAATATATAATATACAAATTCTAAAATGCATTCTCAACATGAAAAATTGATTGGAATCCATGAAAACACTTAATAGAACAAGAATTAATCAATCAAATTAACAAATCCGAAGAAATTTTAATTTAATTTAAATTTCCATTGAACTAAAAGTGAAAACAGGTCGTTTGCTCTATTTCTATTTAGAATAATTATATAAGCGAGCCGCTGTGAAGTAATGCATTTAAATTTACTTTTGCATTATATACCGGAATGAATTAGTTTCCATTACATGATAGCCTAGTGCCGTTCACAGAACTGACAACATTTTCTTCTCGGGATCGGCCAGTTTCGTTCGAAATAGAAAAAGGTACAATCAACTAAAAGCTCAAAAACCACACGGCGTATAACATTAATTGTATTTCGCCAAAGAGAACTCCCAAACAAATAAAACTAAATCGTCCGGGCCATCGCCGTTGAACTCTCCGACCGTAAAGGGCCACGCCAATAGTCCCTTTTTCAATCTTTACAAGAGTATCTTAAGGGGGAGAACCCAAAATATGTATGAAGATTGTATACAAGGTCGGGCTAAAAGTCTCCAAAGATACATATGACACATAACTTTAGATCAGCATCACAATCAAAGAGGAAAATCGGCAAAATTACATTAAAAAATCGAAAGCTTTAAAACTGAATATTTATTATTCAACATGAACGTTGTTAAGACTAACACAACGTGTGAAATACTTTTAACCTATTTATTGTTAAATTATTTGCATCACCTGCACTTTCATCCGGCTATTTGCAATCGATAATCGATAATCGATCGATAATCGATCTTGTAAATTGCACGGTTTTGCCACTTGAACATTTTTTAATTCTCTGCAGACATGGCAAACGTAGCTGTATTATGTCCTCTTAGGGAAATGGAATGTGTCATCCCTAAGTGACCTGCTACATACGCCAGTACTCATGGGAACAAAATGAATGAAAACCTAAAAAATAAAACAAACCCAACTCTGATCCAACAAACTCTTCAGAAGAGCATGTTCAAAAAAACATGTAGCAACATTCTCGATACCATACCTCAATACGTTAATCCTCCCGCAGTTATATTTAGTGTAAGCGGCCCAAATAAGAGTTCCTGGAAATATGCTATGGAAAAATATGCTGAATATGTCATGGAAATATGAGCTGAATATGCAGTACCTACACAAAATCAACTTGCGATACTTGGCAACGGGGAAGACATAGGAGATAATAAGAAAACAGAAAAAGCACCGAAATATAGATATCAGTGCTCTTATAAATGAACTAATAAGAATTACAACGGCAGAAAATTACAAAGAACATTAGCCACTATACGTACATATTAAAAAGTGAAGGACCCTACAGAGTTCTACTTATAGATCTCCATAGTTTAGAAGATACCTCCCAAATAAGGAAAAAATTGATTAACATGGTCACAAAGTAAGTTCCTAAATGTGCGCCACTGTACCTCAAAGAAACCTTTACCCCTATTTTATGTAGACGTGAAAGTAAAGCGTAACAATAAGTACAAATTCAAACTAAAATTCTCATATCATATGAAAATATCCTCCATACGAAAAAATATATCATCCATTGCGAAAGGTGCCAGATATATGGTTAATCCAAAAATCAATGCTTCCGACCATTAAAATGCGTGTGTATGTGGAAACGACCATAAAAACACAATTTGTACCAAAAGAGACACAGAAGACAGAAAAGCACCCGGTCGGTTATAGGGGATGTGTCAAATCCAAACAATATAAAGAGTGTTTACTGAAAATTCAACCAAAACGAAATCAGATCAATATAAACCTAAACCTCGGTGCCCGAAGCTGACAAACCGCAACCAGAGAGACTTAACACTTACAACAAAATGACAACAATCTACGCAAATTGACCAAGAATAAAACAGAAAGCGTAATTAAACCAGATCAACTGCTACAAACGTAACAATTTGATGATATCTTAGATAAAATATTCAACAGAATTCAAACTATATTAATAAACACGGTAGACCGCAGTTGGTCGCCGCAGTGGTAAAGGTGACAGGACGGTCCTCCTACTGTTGCAATAGTCGCAGGTTCCGAATCCTGTTGGGACAGTTTTTATGTTTTTATGTTGGCCAGTCGGTAGGCTTAATGCCGAGGACCATGGTTCGGAGCCCACGTTAACCACAGTAACAGTAGGTCCAGTCCAGATTAACTCTTGGTAAAAAGGAGACTTTAAAATATAAAAGACATGGTAGAAAACATTATGGATTGGTTTCTACAACTCTTAAGTAGCCAAAAGAAAATTAAATCCTAATCTCAAAATAATCCATGACCACAGCCAACAACATCAAAATACTAGAAACGTTGCAAAATAAAACGATAAGAACTAGGTTCAATATTCTACCGTACATAAACATTATATATGTGTAGCTAGATTTGAATCTGCTAACAATGAAGGAAGAATTGGTCATAGAGCAAGAACTATCAAGCCAGACTAGACCAACATATTAACCAGTTGACTGCTGAACTGCAGGGAGTGATACAACTCTAAAATATTCTCGCCTGAAGAGATGTAGTATACCAGAACTAGCATTAAAATTTGCAGGCAGAAGACACCGCTAAGTAGCTACATAGCTAGGATATTTTTTAAAATTTAATGTAAGTTTTGGTGTGTCCAAGTTTCAATAGAAACATACATGACTAAGCAACTGGACTACTCCAATCCGCCTTTGGTGATTTGGTGATCTGATACCTTGGACTCCACTTAATTATATCAACCAATGCTTCGAATAACTGTGGAATTATTGCCAATCTAACATCAGCCTTTCTTCTCTTCTTAAGTAAACTAATTCTGAAAAGAGAACAACGTTATGATCTCCCCGAAACCCTACCAACCTACTTTACCGAAAATATATTTTATTTTAGCGGAAAAAAAGTTGCAACTTATTGAACCAAAAGCACAGACAACACCAACCAACCAATATCTTGGGATCTAGTGTCGTGTTAATCTCGGTATGTGATATACATACATACACAATCAAAACCACCTTTTATACCACTAAGTAGTGTAGATATATATATTTAGTATCTATTATCTCATATTCTGTACACAAATGCGACCCGTTCTCCCTTGCTTTCGATCGTCATTTCTGCATCCATTATTTTCTTCAGGATTTCTTTTTCTTTTCTGATATAATTGTCCTAGGTTAAGGTAGATCATCCACTAGGCTAGTCTCTTTCATAGGCTATTCAAATTTTATGCGCCCCATTAACTCAGTTATATTTTGAGGTATTTTCATATTTCTGCGTTCATCGTTACTCTTCTAACTCTACCTCTACTTAAGATATTTCAATTCCGCTATGTAAATTTTACTATTAAGAGTACCCATTTCTTGCAACAGAACCTTAGCGCTAGTTATTAATATATTGTCGTAAGTTAATAAATTTGTAATTATTTGCAACATCAACAAATGGATCTGGTTGAATATGGAGTGGTGGGAAGGAGTATCTTTTTTCAGGTCGTTTACTAACAAGGTAAATTACATAAAACACAATTCAACACATTTTGCAATCACTAACAATTTAAAATGCGTCACTCTTCAACATGGTATCCTCAAAATTTAATTTATATTTAGCAAGCCATTCCTCCCTCTGGCGACCACATGTTGGGATCGGTTTGTTAGATTCCTTTTTCTAGCACGAGGAATGAATTAAGAAATTAATTTAATGAAGTAAGGAATTATTAAAAAATGTTATGATTTACAAAACCTAACCAAATGTTATTCTAACCTTTTTTCATCGACTTTTGTTGCCATTGCACTCTTTTTGTTAGCGTCTTGCCAAGGGTAGCCCAATATTCCATTTTGAAAGGTCGCTACACATATTGAAATAACAAGTCGTCTCCTTCAATTTTATTATATGCTTTTAAAAATGGTATTCTTTTAAAACCAATGTCTGAAAGTTGGCTTGGACTTCTTCGTGGGTTATCTTTATACTATTTATATCCTATGCTTCCTTCAGTCTTTGAAGCGATGACTTATATCCGTCAAGGAGCTGCATATCCCTAAGTTTTCTATGGATGAACAGTTATCTATGAAGTAATTGTACTAAATTATATTTATATTAAAAAGACTTCTCGCCTTTTTATACATAAAGTATACATTATACGTAGAGCTGAAACACTATAAAAATATTTCGAATAAAAACCCGAACAGCTTAATATATAATAGTACCAATATTTTACAAAGTTATTAATTAAAGACGTAATCTTTTTCTGACTGACTTGACTAGTATTAAGCAACGACTTGAAATTTATCAAAACATACAAAGCATCAAAACAACATTATTATCAATTATTTGAAGAATTTTGCAGACATCTGACAACCGAATGACTTTTACAGGCTGATTCTGTTACATGTTCGAACGCATGAGATAGCATTGTATTTCTTTTTAACTGAGATAAAATGAGAAGGAAAATATTGTCGGATATTATACAGCCATATAAATTTGTTAAAGATTACTGCAATCTATCAATAGTTAAACATAGGTTAAATAATGGTGAATGACAGAAATAACAGTGAAGAATACGAGAAGACAACCATCCCAGTCATGTCAGCAACATGGTTATGCCAGGAACTGGAAATCTTTGATGGTAAGGCTGGATATCTTTGATGGTAAAACTTGATGTCTTGGTCAGTCAGTCAGTCATTAAACAATTATATTTAATATAATGATATCTCCAAAATATAATAAATTAAAGACATTAATATATAACAAATATTGTAGAAGTAAATAATTATATAAAGCGTATTTTTTTTTGTTTCAGCAATGAAAGATCCTATTATCAACTGTTCGCCGCATCAGGATATATATTTTCTCAATACCCATTCAAAAAATGAGGCAAGTATTACTTTATTAATTAATTTACTATAATAATTATTTTCCTATAAAATAATTGTCACACAACCATTACTCTGTTCTGTTGTTTTACTTTATTGGAGCGACATTGTATGCCATATTATTGTGTGTCGGTTCTGTGTAGCTAGCTAACGAGGGTCTCAGACAAGAACATATGGCACGAATACTAGGAATACATCAATTAATGGTCTCTTGTATAGTAAACGATTTGAGAAGACAAGGGACAAGAGATGGAGGCATAGCTAAACAAAAACATAAGACGAAAAAAAATTATGTTTTTACCACTAACTGTACTACTGAATGCAAACTGCTCAGAGTTAAACGGAACAAAAGTGAAATACGAAGTCTACTGGACATGATATACATCATAAAATAGCTATGGGCATGCCAGAAAACTTTTATAGTAAATAGCTGAATCGTAGATACTCGATATAGGATTATCTTAAGCAGTTTCATGTAGACAAACAATTAGTTTTGGTAGTCCTAAAATAAGCTTCGAACTTGCTGCTAGATAATATGACTTTTAAAGTTTGAATATTCTTTATACAAAAGACAATAGAAAAGATCTCACTATATTAGTATTATTACTAAGAAGAAGGCTTTTATTTCCGGATATTGGCATATTTTACTGAGACCAGCGCTCATATAGTACCAAAAAAAAACTAAGAACAGGAATTTGGCGTCGCAGAAAATATTGGTCATTGAAAATTATTTTTTACGTCATTGGGTTCAGATACCGCAACATCTTAGTGAGAACTTGGAATATCGACCAACGTCGCAGTGGCCTTAGGCACTACCATACTAAATCAAGACGTACTGAAACTTTTTCTCTATTATTTTCGTTTTCAGCATAATAAAATGTAATAGAAGGATAGAAAGGTAATAGAGAGATAGAATGGTAGATTTTTTAGACAGATACCTTTGCAAGAACTTTTTACAATAATCGACACACACACAAGTGACGTAACATTTTGTATGCACATTAAGCTAAAAATGAACGTCCAGCAACATCTAAATGAGTTCTGAATACCTGAAACTTCATATAAATATAATAAAATAGCTTTAAACAAAACTTTCAATTGTCATGAATATAATAGACGAAAATTAAAACATAATGAAAATTTAAATTAAATACGTGGTGGTTGTTATATGTATGACAAATCAAGCTAAACAGAGCTTAATTCCCCTAACACTAATGTATTTATCCGGTCTCATCCGGCAGATATTTGGTGATTTAGTCCTTTCATAAGATATAGTGTGTCAAAATTTTCAGTGAATACTGAATTTTAAAAAATAATAACATAGTCAGGATATGGTAATATTTTTAAATGTTATCATTGTCAATTTTATTCCAAATGTGTGTAGTTATAATAATAACATTTCGTTTACATTTTTGTTATTTTTAACTTAAAAAGTTAGTTATATTTTTTCTTGTATATTTATTACAAAATGCTATTTCTTCGAGGACGAACAAGTAATATTGGTCACGATGAATTTCTATGCATACACAAATACATACACATCACAGAAATAATCCATAACTAGAGGTTAAATAGAACGACAGAAAAGAATTGTAGGGATAACGCATATTCCAAAGTATAGTCGAGAGCAGCACAATGGAAGAAATTCGAGCTAATAGATTGAGACAACCAGAAGAACGTCACGTTGAAATAAATCATCAAAATATACCAATCGTCATATACAGAAGACACCATCGACAATACGACAAAAAATGCAATAATTATCATGCATTTAAGAATAAAAGTGAATCGGTAATTTTTTGCTGTACATCAGGAAAGATTTCACTTTCGTTATTAAATAACCCACTAGAACCACTGAAAACACTATCATCTGGAGCTATATCTCAATCAAAATTGTTTTGCATAAAATTCGTAAATTCTTTCTTCCAAATGACATTATTTAGACTAATAAAAATCGGTCGTAATGAGGATGGTCGTAACTGAATCAACATTAAGATACAGAGCCAAGCTTATCAGCTAAATAGTTCTTTGTTTTCAAAAATTTGGATTTGGATCAGGCAAAATTTTTTGTAAATTTATTTTATGGGCACCGAGGAGCAAACCTGAACACACGCTGTCTATACTACCACATTGAAGAGATTGAGAAGAGAGAAATTGTGGCAACTCTTTTTTTATATATGTTTTAAAGTCTCCTTTTACCAACTATGGGTTTATCTGGACTGTGTTTAAAGGTTAACGTGGGATCCGAACCACGGTCCTCAGCATTAGGCCTACCGACTGCCGAGTAATCAACTTTAGAAATTATCGCAGGAGACATCCGGTCTTGCCCGGCCTGGCGTGACTGGGATCATTTTCCTTGTCGGATTTTACACCCTTGCCTAGAACATTCACAAATTTTAAACAATTGCAAACATAAATTTACGACCATGTCCAATCAGGATTTGAACCCGCTGCTATCGCAACAGTAGGAGGCCGGTCCCATCGCCTTTACCACTGTGCCACCAAGCCGGCTGTGGCAACTCTGGTGACGTTTTTGCAAAATCATAACCAACCAAGAACAACTAGATCCGTTCAATACAATATACAATATGTTAATAAAGTTGCAATTGTTATAGCTAGCAAAGAATTTAAATGTCGAGATACGTATACAACGCAGAGCTAACATGATCCAGATAATTCAAGATAATCATCGTAAAGCCTCGTTTGCAATATCCGTTGATATTTTGGAAAGAAAAGATGGACTCGTTTAAACATTAAACAAGAAAATGTAGTGATAGGTACTACATATCCATTATTTTATTTTTTGTACGAGTAATATTTTGTATTCTATTTATCTTTTTGTTCAAATGCAGAAAATAACAAGGAAGTTAGCACAATGAATTTTATGCATATCATTCATGCCAATCAAGACAATAAAATTATCCGATGCCAGCTGTTTTATCAATATATCGTTGATAATTGTGCAAAAATTGAAAGTGAGCGATTACGATATATAAAGTTTAATAAGGCAAAACTTCGTTCTGAAGACAACATCTGCTTGTTGCAATTATCAGTAACATACATGGAACATGGATATTTAATTTTAGATTTTTCCATCATGTATTGGCAGTCCGAATTATATGCAATAATATATTCAAGACGTCATGACTTTTCTGCGAGGATACGGTATACCAGATATATTCATCAAATTTACATGCAATCAAAATGGGGATGAAATTAAAACTTTATTGTTGCCAGCTCAAAAATGCTACGCTATGCATTGATATCACTGCACGTGTGTTCAGATATAAATTTGATTAAACATCACACATCCGTCGGATCTGCTAGTTTAATATAAAATGCATGATTTTTATCAAGATATGCGTAATATTCCAATATAAAATAAAATAAATTTTTCGTTCTAAAATGTATGATGACACCATAGAAAATACCCTATAAGACGTTAAACGGGACAATTTAAAACTATTGATGCTTAAGCAAAATCAACACTTATAAACACATCAAACTCCTAAATATATCAAACCGCGTCGACAAAGTTTCTTGGAGATGTGGGGAACGAGCCGATAAAATAGAGAAGGGGGTACGTTTACGACGCAACTAACCCTAATCAAATTTTTGGGAAGACTAGATCAAACGGGGCCCCCAATATAAGGGCAACTACCCCGCCTTTATTAAGTGGATTGTCTCGACAACTATCGGAAACTTCTTACACAATTGAAAATTGAAAGTAAACTTGATCGAGCTGCTGTTAATCCCGAACGGGATAAATAGTTTAAAACACTATTTCGGGAGCGGTTTTAAGGTTCTATGAATTTTGGATGAGCGAAAGTTGTAAGACAAATTAGATAAATGAGTGAAAAGTTACTCAAACAAAAGAGCTAAGTTTTAATCAAAATATGTGTTAGTACTTTAGTTTTTAACTACTTCTAATTGCTTGTTTTAACTGATATTCATAACAAATTGAAACCCACCGCTTTACAAAAGATAGCGGCATCTGCGGAAAATGGGGGCCCAAAATGACAGTCAAAAATTGTATATGTCATTAACATAAAGATATAAACATACAAATTACAATCTGAATAATATTTGTTCTTAGTTTCCATCAACTTGTTTACACTTATATTAACGACGTTTTCACTTCTTCTGTAACGAAAACAGCTACAAAGCCTTAGTCCTCTTTAGTCGTCTAATCCAATCTGTGCCACTGAGAACACTGTCTCTACATAGATATGGTAAAGAAATCCTTGCTCATGATTATTTGCTTTTTAGCTGAGTCTTTAATGGTTTGGTTTATAGTGTCTGTTTTTTAATCTCTATAGAGATTTCTACTTCTTTTACACTTTACTCTTCATTACTCCGTTCTGAAACTGCTGACTTATGTCCAGATTGCTTTTCTTAGCCCAATCCCATATCTAGTTGTCATATGTCCGTATGGGCTTAAGTATTTGTTACTTTAAGGTACTTTATTGTAGGTTGGGTAGATTTTATCCAGTTAGCTAATACATTCTTCTAAAGGTGATAGCCAACCTTTTCTTTACATGGCTTCCAGCACAGCTTTGAATCTAGTATAAATATTTTCCTGTGTTATAGCACTTGGATATTATTTATTTTGATATAAATGTGCTGATTTCTCTTATTATAAAGTAAAATTGAGATGGATAGATTTAGTCTCCTTTAAACTTGTTACCCTTTTGGTCTTTGATCATTAGTCTAGTTATTAATTTTGTTTACTGGCGCTAGCAATTTCATTGCTGCCTCGTAATGATCACTACTTACAAGCATTATGACGGTATTGTGAGCAGAATTAATGCATCAAGAAATGCATGACCAAATAATCTTGTTATATGACAATACCCGTCCACATGTGACTCAAGAGGTTAAAACTTAGTTGAAATGCTAGAATGTGGCATCCTATCACCATATTCTCCAGATCTCCATCTGCTCCTTAGAATTAATATCTATTGCTGTCCATAACAAACAGGTTCCTGCTTTAAGTTGATCAAAGAGCATCAATCAGTTGAATCAATTATCAATGAATGGAATGTGTCCACTTTTTTATAACAATATCAACAATTTTATCAACACCTGGATCGTCTACAAAAAAGGCGAATTTTATCTACTCGCAATCCACATGTTATCCGAAAAATGGACCAAAGTTATAAATAATGGTGTACAGTATTTCTTTTAACATATAATGGATTATGTCATATTTTTTGTATAATAAAACTTTAAAATAAATTTAAAAAAACCGTGGTTTTCTTTTTGTAATTCAACTTAAAATTTTAAAGCTGCAAAAGCCACTAGTCACTTTATTAGTCACGCTAGTCACTTATTTTTTGTCATTTAATAGTTTGCTCATCGGTGTACACAGAGGCTCTTTATATAATATGTTAAAATTTATTTTTTAAAAATCAATGAACATAAGAGCTTTTTATAGGGTTATAATTATATATGCATGATGATTAATCATTGACTTGAAGATAAAATAAAAACCTAAAGAATAGTGTAACTTAATATTAATTATTATTTACAAATCTATGATATCAACATATCAATAAAATCTACATCACTGCCATACTAGTTTATTGATGTCCAATATGTCTACGACTTGTTTATTAAAATTAAGCTTATACTCTGGTTTTACCTCCGGCTTTCTAATCTAGTATCATTACATATCCTGAAAGATAACCTGGCTTTCCGATGAACAATCCATTCATCCATTTTCCTCCTGCGTCAGTAATTATTATGACACATATCTGATTTAAAATTGAGGGAAATACTCAATCAGATTTAACGCATGTATTAAAATACTTCTTTAATTAATTACTTTAAATATAGTGAATAAAAACAATAACATATATTAAAACAGACAATAATGAAGTGATACGATAAACAAGTAAATATGAAGAAAATTATTCTCATTACAAGAAAGATGTAGATTCTACAAGGTAGTACTGAAGAACCTTTTTATCACGGAGACTTATTTACGATTGATTTCTTTTATCACTAAACAAATGAGTCAATAACATTTTTATTTCACGAGTCTTTAATGGTTTGGTTCATAGTGCATCACGCATCTGTTGAGGGTTATGGCTAACTGAAAACCATATGAATTCTAGTAGCGCCATCTATGTATCAGTACTAGTATTTTATTAAAACATATTTTGTGCTGTTATTCTATTGATAATAGGTTTAAATAGCCTAAGACTAATCAAAGGAAAGAAAAGTACTACCCTAATTGGCAAAGCATCACAGCTGTTATACTCGTCAGATAAAATTATAGTTGACAACTTACGAAAATGGTGATAGAACGAAATCTTAGAAGAATAATTTGTATGGCAGCCAGAACAATCTTGTTGCACTAAATTGAAATATATTATATATAAATATAATTTGTAAATGTCTACAAATACCAATGAACTAACCTTAGAGAAATATCCAACAACAGGAGTAACACACAAACATTTGTTGCTCTTATAAGACCTCACATTCAATTTGAAACAGAAGTTCTCGCATAATCAGCGTACTTACCAGATTTGGAAATACCGAATTATCTCCTGGTCGGATCGATATACCAGAACATAGCTAATAATTCCTCAGAAATTCAGAAAGGATGGAAAATTAAGTAGCTGAATATTCGATCCTATCGATCCCAGTATAACTAGGTTACCATAAAAATGTAAAGAAATTGTAGAAATGTTGCCTACTTCTATTTCCAAAAATTTACATTTATTGTATTTTTCATTTTTGCCCTTAACCTAATATTGGCATCCCTAATTGTTGAAAGACTTTCTCAACATACGGCCATAAGCAACTGTGATGAAGATGGGCAGTGTCAGATTCCTCCAATCTGACAATTGGACAATTCCTTTTTTGCTTTCAGTCGGATGCCGCATTATCTCGACAGTCTTCCGACAAAGCCGTGAAGCCGAGATATAAATTGGGTGGCTTTTTGCTCAGAAAATTCCAGACCGATTTATTTTCCTGGAAATTTAAGCCCTACCATGTACGGCGATATATAAACTTTAAAAATGTTTTGAAAGTGGATGCCCGCCCATCCCGTTTATGTATGAAGCCGCTGCCGTTTTTCTTCCGCTGGCATTCGAGGGCTTCCCCAAGGTTTTTCACAATCCAGATATGTTTATACAACGTCTGTTTCAGACATTTCGGCTCCACTGTTTTAAATAAAGGCCAACGCGATTAAAGTAATAATACCAAAAACTAAATAAAAGGTTTGGTTTTAAAATAGATGTGAAACAAAAGTTTAATTTTGCCTCTAAAAGCTGAATTTTTAAATTTAGTGAATTCGAGGCCTTCCGATTAATGCTAACATTGTATGTTAATAGTTATAATCTTTATTCTCCGATTTTCAACATTTAATTCAATATAATGGTTATAGAAAATTGCTTCCAACCTTTTCTTACAAGTTTAACGATATATGCTTATATCAATCAATTTGCACATCTATCATAAAGTTATTATTGGTTGAAAATTCTAGTTTATGAGCCAAATTCCATCGAATGTTCAAATTATGTATGTCAGTATATTAATGTCTCATTCAATGGTCACTTTCATTCAATCATTGTTTCCCAACGTTACATTTTACATAACATAATAATATTTTTTCAAGCATATAAACTTTCAAACTTATGATTAATACTTACGTTTAATATTTTAGAAATTCATGTAAATAGTGATCACTATTGTTATCCAATTTTCAATAATTGATCTAATGGGTGTACAAGTTTGGTTCCGGAATCTCTTGAATTGTTTTGTGGATCACTATGTATCCGGATACATCTGCTTTAGAATTTGTTTCGCCACTCTTTTAAAAAATCGGAATAATGAAAATGTATGGACATTATTTAATCTCCATCATTTCGCGAAAGAAATATTTTTGTTCCAAAGCCTGGGTCAAAGTAACGTCTTTTTAAGATTTTTTTTATTTCAAAATATTACAGGAAATAGAACCTAATAGAAGGTACAGAACAAAATACATATTTAGCACACACTTCACTTGCCTATAACTGTTTCCATTTATAAACATTTTGTAAATATGTAAAAGTGTTGAGAATATGCGAATAGCAATAGATTTTTTTGACTTACCCTGAAAATTACTAAAATTTTGGCTTCTAATTGAACAGATACAATGATAAAGGTACATAATTTTATAATAAACTAGGACTTTTATCACCACACTACCATTTGAATATTGGCTAGTTCTTGTCTACTTTTAAAACGTATGGTAGCAAACAATTTATATTTTGAAAAATAACTAACATATTGTAAAGTAAATTAACTATTTAAAAAATAGTAATTGCCACTTATGATAAAAGCTCCAATAACTTTGTGCGATAATCACACATTAATATAGTTCTTAGTTTTTGTATAGTGTAACGATTCAGATGTGTCCTACAATCATAGAGATTCAATAAACCTACAAACAAAGATAATCACCTGATTTGTTTTTAAAACAGCATTGACTTCTATTACCTTATAGTACTCAGATATATATATATATATATATATATATATATATATATAAAAAATATATAATGTAACAAATGTTATAAAATGACGTAAAATGATTTTCATATGAAACGCAATTATTTTATATTTAGTAAAGTAGAGTATCACAATTATATACTTCAAAACAATTATTAATAAACACAAACATTTCAAACATAATCTGTGACAAAATAATTTCCTGACCCATATACTCTAATAACACATGTGTTCCATAACTTATTTGATTTTTTCTTCTTTCTTTCATTTAACTTCGGCGATAGTCTTTCTCTTTTTTTCTCTAGTTTCTAGTTTTTTTTTTCTTCCACGAGGCGTTTACTCCATTTTTCTTATAATACAATTCTATTTGAAGAGGCAGTAACTATATTTTTGCTTTGAAAGGTTGATTGTTAATAAATATATCTGGAAATATATCTGGCAATATGGAATTTAGGTTCACATTTTATTTAACAGACACATCAAAACTATTCCAATGTGCAATGAATATCTTTCAAATGAATAACTTTTTTTCTATCAGAAATATGCAGAATTTGTCTTAAACATCACACTGCAGATATCTTAAGCTAATACATGTCGAACGAATACAGAAGAAATAATTAGAAAGAACAACGTTTGAAAGAGTCCGATTTTTGTCCCGATTTCACTATCTTCTATACGCACCATCTTATAAAAGCAAAAACAACATTATATTAATACAACAGTAGAATAAATAGCAGGTGATCTGTTAATTGTCGATATTTATTTCTTCATTAATTTTCAAGCCATATGACTCTGCAGTATGAACTCTATCATAAGAAATGTATATGAAAAGCTTCAAATAAAATACAAGAGATTTACAAGTCAATTTCATATATCAAATAAGTTTGTTTCTATGTTTTTCTTTTTCATACATTCCCTCTTTATTCTTTAAACGTTCGAAAATCCACTGACCTCATCGCAATTAAGAATTTATAATAATTATTAGACAGATTATCTGCATTTGACTAATGTATATACATTGAGCTACTATTCGCAAATCATGTAGTTTCAAAAGTTTCTATAGCTTATATTTTTATATGAATATTTAAGTTTCTTTTCCACTGACTCTTTGAGTAGTTTGTGACTTTTATTAACTTAAGTTAATATAAGTTTATTGTCCTTTTGACTATTAACTAATTCGTCAACCCGATTTGCAACATCACGTCTATAACAAACTACATATTATTTTTATAAAAGTATAACCTTTTTTCTAACAATTTCTAAATTACTTCTTATTTAAATCCGCAAATATCTTATATTACCTAATTTTAGCCTAATTTTAGGTTACCCTAAAACATTTAAGCTAACCTTGCTTGTAAACAACATCACGTCCCACGTATCTCTGAATGATGAACTAGGAATTAAGAGTAAATTCGTAATTAGAGCATGCTCAAATAATAAATCGACAATACAAGGGTGATTTTTACTGTGTCTTAGATGTAACTTGGTAGTTTCCATTACACCATGGCTCCGATTTCCTCAGGTTCCCCTAATAATAAACAATTGTGTCGTTATACTAAACTAATTATTAAAATAGCATCATAATAAGTTATATACAATAATTTATAAATAAAGACTGGAAACGAGCAGCATATTTACTAGCAAATAACAAATTAAGATTTCCGAAACCCTTTGGCACATTTTAATCGGCGGCAAAATTTTCCACCGCTGCCTTTTCCTCATGGTTCCCGTTTTCCGACAGCCGGAGATTTGTCAAAGATATTAGTCGGAGCTTTTGAGGGATGATAATGGAGGAAACGGAATTGAGATCGACTGCGATACGAGGTCGAGCGGCGGCCGGAGGGGGAACGGGAACGGGATGGTGTCCCGTTTTTCGGCCGCTTTTCCCGTCGATTCGTTTTTTTTCCTGCGTCATCGGGACTATTTTTATTGAATTCGGATAGACAACACGGTCCGTCCGCATTTTCTTTATTTCCTTCTTGAAGAAATGTAGGTCGATCGTCGATTTTAAACGACCGGAAAACGGTTAGTAGCGAGCGAGAAGGCGAAACAATGAATTTTCGGGTGATCATCTGAAGTACGTTTTCTTTTCTTGACGCGATAGCACAGAAAATTACATCAATGATTAAGATTAAAGATAACAACGTATAAGTAATGAACAAATAATAATGACCGATAGAAAATTACATCAATGATTAAGATTAAAGATAACAACGTATAAGTAATGAAAAAATAATAATGACCGATAGAAAATTACATCAATGATTAAGATTAAAGACGTATATGTAATGAAAAAATAATAAATGACCGATAGAAAATTACATCAATGATTAGGATTAAAGATAAGAACGTATAAGTAATGAAAAAATAATAATGACCGATAGAAAATTACATCAATGATTAAGATTAAAGATAAGAACGTATAAGTAATGAAAAAATAATAATGACCGATAGAAAATTACATCAATGATTAAGATTAAAGACGTATATGTAATGAAAAAATAATAAATGACCGATAGAAAATTACATCAATGATTAAGATTAAAGATAAGAACGTATAAGTAATGAAAAAATAATAGTGACCAATAAATAAAATTTAAAGTATTTTTAAGAGTTTAAGAAAACATTGTTTACGAAAAACCATCCACATATTTTTTGGTAGCGATCGTTGTATCTTCCAATCATCAAAACGCGAATTTCATCATAAATACACTTGGTAACCGAGGCTTAAATAAAAACCCATATTATTGGAATTCATAAAAATTAGTAAACTGTATGTGAATTGATAACAGCAGGTAATTAGAAGGCACTATGCCTAGCAAGTACATTGGGAGCTGTAACAGTGTATCCTTCAAAATTCAGCGGACCTATAGGAGGACTTTACATTTATTAATTGCTATTTCTGGTCTTCTTTTGCAGTACATGTCGTTCATTTTGTTCAACTGACGTCAATAGACATCTGCGGTAACAGTTTCATTCAGTTTTAGCAGAATAATACACTACAACTTGCACAAAATTTATGGCCATGAATTTTCCACTTCGATGTGGGTAGCTCTCTTGAGCCAATACGGAACTTTTCGAGTATAGAATTGTCATAATAGATCCAATTTTGATCCGTCCCTCCAGACCATTCTCTGCCGTAACAACATCACCACTTTTCAATCCTTGAAAGCAAAATTGATAGTTGCGATATGACGGAACCGCATCATGAAACATACAACGAAATTAATGAATATCAAAAACTTAATCTCAATAATTCTAAATGAAAAAATTTTACCAGATAAATTCAAACAATCGAATTTAATAGTTCGTTTAGGTAATTTAACAATTGTATACATTAAAACTTCGCATTTTCAATTTCGCTGATCAAAATACGCGCAGGCGCCTAATGCTTTCAATACCTACAGCAATATAACTGATTTCACTATGAATTTAATTCGAAAATAAGAATTATAGGTAAATGTTGTTCTTCAGAACAAATCTTCAGAAGAAAAGTGTTCAGCCCGAAAAAACGTAGTTGTTATCTTCGCCCAGAACGCCATGAAGTATAATATTTCCATTTGTCTCCTAATAATATATCATCTCACTGATTTTTTACCGAAAATAGCACTATTTCTAGCTATTCGAAAAATTATGTATTTCAGACGGTAAGTCAAAGAAGGTAAAGATTATAAATTTTTACAATGATCATATCTACTCAAAATGCCGCGAAATTATTTCGTTGGAATATTGGAGTTCCTTCCATTAATTTTAAAAGATGCTAATCTCATCCATTGTCTGCTTGCGTAAAATATGAAACGAATGTTAAAAATGTCCGTATTACTCTATTCTCATAACTGTTTATTTAAAATGCAACATATTAGTTAGTTTAAAATTGAAAATAAAAAAGTCTGAATGATCACAACCTACCGAAATAATTTAATTTCATTCCAGAGATCCCCTTGATTATTTTGGCTCGTGTCTTCTTGAGCCCAGATTTGTCCTATGGTTTTAATATACGGGATGTTACCAATAGTCACAAAATTTGTATTAATATTCGACAAGAACATTAATTAATGGAAATTGTTTAATTTTATCTTTTTTATATGATTTAACTTTTACTTGCTTCTATGGCTTCTATTGCTTAAGGCATAGCACCACAATTCGATTTTAATCTCCGAAATTCATGCTGTTTCATTTTACAATAGCGAAACGCTTTCCGGCTCATACGAAGTCTCTTAATTTGGCATTCACACAGTATAATACAGCGACCAGCTCGTTAGAAGCCCTCATTTTAGTTAAATAATTTTAAATCGAAATTCTATGTGATATGAGTGATTGTCATTTTCAAGAACGTAGTAACCAACCAGAAATCCCGGTAAATAAGCTGGAAAAGACTAAATGTAGTAGGAGATAGCCTCTAAGTTGCTGAGTCGTCAAATGTTAGGCTTAATATCGAGAACTGTAATTTGGAGCACACGTTAAGCAGTGGGTCCAACATACACATTTACCAAGGAGGATAACAAGAGATATCAATAAACAAAAAAAGTATCAGTAATGATATAATATATGTGGATTTGAAGTATACAAGGAATTTTTTGACGATTTTTTACTTAAACGAGAATCGATTGAATCAATAAACGTATTGGGAATCTAAAAAAAGTATTTTTTTTATTATTTAATTAATACATTGTTACTAGTCGTTTCCGTCTAACCTACAATTTGTCCTTATGCTAACTTAAATCTAGGTATATAACTAGGAGGACTCATCGGCCCCAACTCACTCTGGTGAAATAATATTTAGACATGTCACTGCCGAATTTTTTAATATATGCACCTCACTAAATAACACTACACAAGATCAGATGGTTTGTTTCTTTTGAGTCTGTGTCCTGTTCTGGTGGTATCCAAAAGTTGCAATATTTCAATATTAATATGAGAATGGAGTCTTTCCTCGTGCCCCCTTGCAATTCTCTTGATTTCTTGACTGACTGTGGGTATCTGAAGGTCTCGATGTAGGTAATCAGTCCTATAGTATTTGGGTGCAACCATAATACCTCTCAGGACTTTCTTCTGAAAAATTTGTATTTTATTAATGTTACTCTTTGCAGAACATCCCCATAATTGAACTCCATATGTCCATATAAGTTTGAATATTTTCTTATATAATAGCAATTTATTATGTACTGATAATTGTGATTTTCTTCCAATTAGCCAATACATTTTCCTATATTTCAATTCCAGTTCTTTTCTTTTCTTCCTTATATGTTCCTTCCAGCGAAGTTTTGCATCGAGCTTCATTCCGAGATATTTAACGTTGTTGCTATATGGAATGATAGTGTTATTTAATGTTATTAGTGCTTGTACGGTCTGTTTATAGGTGAACTCCACATATACAGACAGGATTTTTCTCTCTATGATCGGTTTTATTCTTTTCAACAGGAGTTTTTCAAAAACCTTAGATATTACTGGTAGCAGTGATATAGGTCTGTAGGATTTTATTTCGTTTGGTGACTTCCCAGGTTTTGGGATCATTATAATTTCCACCATCTTCAAAATGTCTGGCACATGTTTTAATCTAAATGCTATATTGATCAAGTTGCTGAGTTTTATAATTCCCTTTTGTGGTAGTTTTTGCAGTAATTCTCCTGTTATTAAATCGTAGCCTGGTGATTTCCTGGGGTTAATGTCAGTTTTAATAACTTTGGTTAACTCTTTGGGCGTGACTAATTCAATCATCGAATTTGCAGCTTCTATGTCCGGCAAATTATGTTCAATATTAGTTTCGTTTGGTTTGAAAGTTTTTTCAAGATATTCAGCAAATGCTTCTGCTTTTTGGCGATTGTCACGTGCCCAATTCCCACATAGGTCTCTTATAGGTGGACTTTGTAGACATGAGCGCTTTAGATATTTTGTGACTTTCCAGAGTGAGTAATCAGTTTCTTTATCATCTGTTCAATTTCTGAGATAATCATTTATGGTTTTGTTTTTTATTTACAGTATCTCTCTTTTCAATCTTTGGGTTAAATTGTTTAAACTATTTTTATTTTCAGGTGTTCTGTTTTGTTGCCATTTTTTTCGTAATTTACATTTTTCAGCTACCATTTCCTTCACTTCTTTTGTATAATTAATTTCTTTAGTTGTTCTCTTAATTTCTGGAGTATTATTCCAAGCAGCTTGTTGAATATCTACTACTAATTTTTTCTGCTTCAAGATTTAATTGTTCAGTTGTCTTGAACCCCATTTAGTTAAATTCGTTTATTCAATTATTCAGCAAATCCTTCCCAGTCTGTTCTCTTGTTTGTTAACGTTGGGTTTATTTCTTTTCTTATTATATTTTCGCTCAACGTCAGAATCACTGGCGTATGATCTGAACTTAGTTCAAAATTTTCGTCGACTTTTATATAGTTGGATGTTATGTTTCTTACTATGAAGAAATCTAACAGGCCTGGTGTCTTTCTCGATCAGTCGGCCAATAAGTTGGTTTTCCAGTTGATATGTAACTACATCTAAGTTCAGTAACTGCTTTATGCAGTTCATTGCCATTAGTTGTTGTCATTCTAGAGCCCAATCTTGTATTTTTTGCATTAAAATCACCTCCAATTATAAATTTTTCTCCCAGGTTGCTTAGGACATTCAAATAAATTTCCTTTTTTTGATTGTATCTTAGAGGACAATAAATTGCGGCTATTGTAACCTTGTATTTGCTTGATTTAATAGTTACTGCTCTTACCTGATTTTCTGCTGTACTGAGCCCGGGTTCTTGATGGTGGGGAATGTTCTTTTTTATTATTATTGCACTTCCTCCTCTTGCGGAGTTAGCTGGATATATGGAATGATAGAATGTATATCATCTAAATTTTATAAAGGATTCTTTTGTTAAATGGGTTTCTGATATTAGGTAAAAATCTATTTTTTGCATATCTAGAAATACTTATAGAATAGCGTGATGTTGCTGGATTTCATTAACATTCCAAATTGCTATTCGGATATATTTATTTTCCATTTCGGGTTTTTGTGGCCACAGGCCTAATATTTCTCATTTCTATTTTTTCAATCCTTTCGGACAAATATTCAATCATTTTTTCTTGTCTGTCTAGCTTTCCTATTAGTTTAAGTAGCAATTCGTTGGTAGTTGTTTCATCTTCCTTTGTATATCTTTGGTTATTTTGACTGATATTTTGGGATTAATTCATTTCACCATTAACGTGGTTATATTTTGTCGATTATTTCTTTTCACTCATTGTTTCTTGAGGTTTAATTTCAGCTACTCTATTCCTCCTCTCTTGTAGTGTTTTAGTAACTACACATCGTCTATAACTTGCCGGATGCGCTTCATTGAAGTTTGCACATTTTGGCTTAGCTTCTTTGGGTTTTCTGCACTCTGTGGTGATATGTTTACCTACACATTTTACACATCTAGGTTCTCTTCTGCAGAATTTCTGTGTGTGTCCATGCAATTGGCATCTTTTGCATTGCGGTATTAAGTTCGATATTTTAGAGGTTCGATTTTTATTTCGACCCCTAATATTCTTTTAACACCAAAAATGGTTTTTGTGTCCGTATTATGTTCAAAAGCTAACATAAATAGAGGTAATGGCTTCTTGTTTACTAAAATTTCTCCTTTCTTATTTTTGGTCTTTTCTTTTTTTAAAATATTTGTCGCATTTAAGCATTTAAGCTCATTTTGGTTTAGTTCTGCGATAATTTTTTCACTTTTAGCTGTTGATGGAAGCCCTCTTGCCATAACTTTGATGTCTCTGGTTTGTTTGTCTTCATAAGAGTGCCATTGCAGTTTCAGCAACTCTAAACAATTTATTATTTTTGTGAATGTTGTACGACATTCGGCGTTCAGTTTTATTTGTCCATTGTTTAGTACCGTTGCTTTGAATACTATATAGTTGGACCTCAGTGTTTCGTATAGCAAGTCAAATTCGGTAACATTACTTAAGATAATTGGAAGTGGCCTGGGCATTCTAATTTCTTTATTTTGTTCATTATTTTGTTTAATTTTTATTTGCTGCGGTGAAGATCCTAGAGAATTATTTACTTTTTTTTTTAACCGTTATCCAACCTACTTCTTTCTGCAATTCTTCTTTATCTGTTTATCGTTGTTTTGTCTTTGCCATCAGAGCTTTGTTTATTTAGTTGTAGCTGGAGGGCATTTATTTGTTTTTGCATATTGGTTAATGCAATTTCAAGACTCTCCCGCGCCGACTTTTCGTTCATCCACGCATTGTAGAGTGCCTGTTCGTTCTGGATTCTAGTTGTGTTACCTACATTCAAAATTGCAATATGTGATACGCCTGATGTCGATGTTTCCATTTTATCTGATTTTTGTGCAGTGTTCTTCTCCAGATTTTTTATATATTGTTGAAATAATATTGTTATTTTTATGTTTCAAATTATCCTACGCCGCATTTGTGGTCCAGATATTGAGTTTTCGACCCTTAACGTTTTAAGGCATTTTGCATTTATTTTCAACGGTACTGACCTTTTTTTCCGATCGCACTTTCACTTTTTCACCAGTCTGTAAAATGTTATTGTTAAACTTCTTTTAACGTCACATTTGTGACACAGATGTTGCACTTTTGTTTCATTTCACTAACCGTCTCTCCGAACACGTCTCGTGAAAGTCAAAAGTCGAGTTAAAAAAAGTATAATTTAAAAAAATTTATAAAATCCGCTGCCTGAAAATTAGGAAATAATTAAATAAATAGAAATTAAACAAGTAGACTAAATCAAAATAAATGAATTATAATAAGCAACCTTTTTCAGGATAACAATTTGGACAACCTTTTCGTATCACCAGCAGGGCGTGAAATGCTCAAATACAAACCTACTACAAAGCTGAAGCCAAAAATGAACACCAACATAGAAGTAAGATATTTGATTTATTTATACAAAACAATATAAATAAATTTGATTTTATAAGGAAAATTATTTACACCCCATATTTGTTTGTTCGCAGTTTCTCACAACTATACAAAACAACAATAGACAATCAGGTTTGATCAACGAAGGACATAAAACGAGCGAAAAGAACCCACCAACTACCGCAACCGTGACGTCGCTGGGCAATCCCTCGACCTCATCGACTGGCGATAGTAGGAGAAGTAGTATAGACTTATACGAAGAAGCTGCTGCTATTTTAGGACTGAGTTGTTCGCAAACTGATGACTGTAGGTGTATAGAATGTCAGGTAAGGCTAAAATTGTTAAAAGGAATCATAAATAAATAAATAATTAAATATTTCTATCAGTATTTACACAATCACAAACTCATGTATTTCTGAAAATTCACAAATAACATTGATTTAGTCAACATAACTCTTTCTAAAGGCACTAAGTTCCTATATTTTATAGAAAAAATAATAAATATTAAATATTTTTGTAAAATAATCAAACTATAACAAAATAACTTAATCAAGTAGGCCATAGCATGGATAAACAATAAATAAAACACCAAGCTTTATTGAGGTTTTATTGTCAAAATGATCAAAATATTATTTGTGATATATAAATATCAAAGCTATTGGATTTGATATTCGCATTTGGATAGCGAAACAATTAAAAAAGTCATTTAAGCATGGTAATCCAAACCAATGAAGTGACAACAGAAATTATCAAAACTGGTGTAGAATCATTACTTCAACGGTTTCACTTCAATAGTTTTACCAATACTGAAACATGGAAATCCAATATTGAATAAAGAAGAAGTACAGAATGAGCAAGAAATGTGAAGGAATAAGCCATATATCATTTGCTGGAAAAAGTATTCATGAATCTATAAAAATAAGCATGTGAGTTCGCGAAGAAACAAATTCAAATCGGTCGCATTCCGCCAATTATTATGGAACGTCATGATAGAAAGCTCTTGATACACTGACCTTCACTATTTTAAAACATAATAATGGATTCAATTTTGCGAACATTCCAATGTCTATGCCCTAATCAAATTGTTGCTAAAAAGTTCTTTAGTCGATCGATTTCGATAGATGATAGAGATGATAGAGACGGATAGCCCGCTACTGAAAACTCCAATGATATCTAGTTAGAGAATGCGTAGGTATCTTTATTGTCCTGTATATCATCTGATGTATATGAAAGAGAGGAAATATATCTTTCTGTATGGCTCCGAAACTTAAGACACTGTTATAGTCTGACACTTATAAACGAATATAGAAGTATTTCAAATGCGATACTTAATGAAAATTCTACATGTTTTTCTCTAAAATCGTATTGGAAATCGAATCTTCCCATGCTATTTGTTGTAAAGCACAGTTGACTAATAAATCCCAAGACGTAGATTACAATGTTTTGGACAAATTTGTCGAAAGAAAGGCGAACGAATTCCTCACAGACTTCTGGTGAAAAATTAACCTTTCGGATCAATGAAGCAGCAAGCAGTTCTAAAAAAAAGCATCACTCATAGGCAGCATAGCATGACTAAAATAATCCGAGGCCAGAAGCTAAATAATGTTCGAAATCCTACAATACCAATAATGTCACTTGATAAGCATTAATTCCTTGTATAATATAATATGTGATTGTGATGTGACTACTATATAATATGTGATTATGTTTATAATTTACAAGTTGATCCGGTGAACTTTGTGTATTAAGCTTTGAAATTCAGACTTTGTATTATTAAGTTTAATATTTTACTGGTGTAATATAGTATCAATTCAAGTATTATTTCAATAATGTGCTATCAAGTCTTTATTTTATTTTAAACACAAACATCGAGACAACAAACAACATTTGAGCAAATTTTTTATACTTCCAAGAAAATGATCTCTCTCGAAAATATCTCTCTTTAACATAAATTATCTTCAATATCCTAGAAAATATGTGTTCTTGCATCTGCTTCAAATGAAGTTATTTGAAAACATCCATTGTATTTTTGAGCCACGAATAAGTGGCATTATCGCGCCAAAGTATTGGTGTTTTGTCCACCTGGAGTGTGGGTATCCTGATATCTTTTTTGTGTTGAAAAGTTGCGGCTTGAGTATCTTGAGGGTTAATTTCAAATCTCCAAAATCTCAAACATTTCACGACTGCGGAAAATTGAGCCTGAAGTCTGTTGTGCGCCCAGTCTGGAAAACGAGCACTTGAGAAAAAGGCAGTGTCATCCACGTATTGTGCGGTCTCCACATTTTTCATTGGAATGTTGGCCATGTAGAGGTTAAGAAGGGCAGGTGCTAGTTGGGAGAGTCCTGAGGGAATTGCTAGACGGGAGACGTGCTAGAAAGGGATTTTTCCACCCTTACATGGAGGGATCTTTCCGACAGAAGTGACCTCAGGAGTATTATAACGTCTATGGGTAGGTCTGCTTTTATGGTAAGTATATTAAACCTTCATTCCAAACTTTATCGAAGGCCTTTCTGATGTCGAAGCAGACAGCACAAGGTATGTGATTTCTGTTTAGTGCGCTTTGGATGTGAGCGGCCAAGCGAGTGGCCTAATGAGCGCACGAGTATTTGGCTCAGAACCCATATTGGACGTTTGGGATGATGTGGTTCTGCTCAGTAAACCGGTTTACTGCGAATAAGATCGTCCGTTCTGCAATCTTGGAGAATGAACTGAGCAGACTCATGGGCCTATAGTCTGAAGAAGAATTGTTTGCTCCTTTTTCGGATTTACAGAGATGTGCGCGTATTTCCAAAATTTGGGAAAATCTTGCAGTTACATGTTCGAATTAATGATATTTAACACCGCGACCGGCTCGTGGGGGAACTTCTTAAGTTGGAATACCGAGATTTCGTCGAATCCCGATGTCTTCTTTCAACGGATATTGCAGATAATCTTCACCAAGATTTTTGAAGAGACTAGGTGGTTTTTCAGGAAATTTGGTGGTGCAGATTTTTTTTTTCAGATTTCGCTTAAAGTGGCCTTCAGCTGGCGGGTTTGGCACCGTTTGTTTCGCGAACATCTCTGCGAAAAGTTTGGCTCATTCATAATCTGTGGTCCTAAAATTGTTCGAATCCTCCGACTTGAAGGGGGAATGGCTTTGCGGCCTTTTCCTGCTAGGTTTTCCGCGGGCGCTTCCAGCCTTTGATTGAAGAGGAGTGTGTTCCAGTTCTCACCTCTCTGGGTCTGATTGGCCCGTTAGCCATCTGGATCGAAAGTAGCTCAAGCTCTTCTTTGAAGACGATTGTTGTGGCGGATCATTCCCCGGATATTTGGTGACAATGTGACTGCCGGAAGGGGAGGCTTGGTCGAACTACTGCGCCGTGTTTTATTGTCGAAAATCCGTCATCGTGACTGTTGGGTTTTCCAGGAATATCCAACCCCTATTTGAAAGGGGTCAAAAGGCAGGTATAAGAGGTCTGATACTAAAGGAGGCCCGTCCGATAAAAGGTATACGCTTATAGAAACGATAGGTAGCTTTAATACAACAACATGAACCCTTTCAGGATATCCTCAAAGAACCATATGGTTATCTATCATAGATCAATCCGACAAAGCCATTGAAAACTGCACCACTCAGATCCGTACCACTGTAAAAAGCAATAACATATTAGAACGACGTTATATTCCATGCTTAATATGCCTCAAGCACAGCTTCTCTCATTTCATTTCAACATAGAAAAAGCCATTACTGAAAAACCCTGTATATTAATGTTTATGAAATTGACAGGTTAATTTATAGACAATTTAGAGACATCGAAATATAAGTGACGCGGAGGTTTCCTGGCCAAATGAATGATGGTTTTTAATTCGACGCCACCCAAAAATCGTTTAAAACCATGGAAGCACCTCTACCTCCCTCTAGTCGGGTTCAGAAATCACTTTAAATGTATGCGCTTGTCCAAAATCGACTCCGTAGTCTCCCCCGAAAAAATTGAAATCCATTAATTTAAAAGCGGTGCTCGGTCAGGCGGCTCCCCCCGCCCATCCGCGGGATCCGCCTCTCGCCCGATCCCCGTTCCCCCCAAGAGTAATTTGCATTCGATTAAAGGAGAACTATAAGCGTCAACGTTTTATATGGAATTTTGTTCTTTTTTATTACAGCTTATTGAAGTGTATAAAGCACTTCGAATTTATTTTTAAAGTGTAGTTTATTATATAGGGCGAATTATATAATGGTTTATGGTATATTTTGTTAAAACTTTACCTATAGATAATTCAACACATTTGTATATTTAGTCAAGAAAATATTAGGTACTTACATGTATTACAAATATACTTTTTTTACTTATAAAAATGGAAAAAGGGAAATATCGGTCGGTGATTCAATTCTCGATTTTGAAATGGAAATCACGCAACAAAATTTGGAATGCTGTACGCGGTGCCTCTTCTTCGATGATCACCACTTTTTGATGGTTTTCCGATTTTCAACGTGGTCGCATGTCGATTTTTGATGAGCTACGCCCAAGTGTCCCGAAAACAGTTATCACAGAGTATAACATAACATTCAGGGCAGTATTTGACGCTGCTTAAGCGCAATCCGATGTAGTTTGCGCATGGTTTCGTGACCGTCGACAAAACATAAGAGATAAGGAACAGTCGGAATGGTGAACTTGATCCGGCGAACATGCACCGATGAAGACTGTCTTATTGGTCGTAAAGGTAATGGTAACCATTTTCTAGGATTCACAGGGTGTGATCTACATCAACTATCTGGAGAAGGACAAAAGAGTCACAAAGCTATACTATGCCGAATTATCGGGTCGATTCGACGTCGAATTTCAAGCATAACGACATCATTTGGTAAAGAAAAAAAGTGCTTCCACCATGACAATGTTCACATCTCCGCACTTGCCACGGCAAATTGGTCGAATTGGGTTACGAACTGCTGCCCCATCCGCCGTATTCTCCATATTTAGCTCCGTGCGACTTCTTTTTCAGAAATTTGAGTGGAATGAGGAGGTCAATGCCGCCACGGAGGCTAACTTTACAGAGAAAAATTGAGACAACGTATTTTAAAAGTTAATGAATTTGGAGCCTCGCTGGATCGAGTGTATCGAGTTAAAAGGAGACTATGTCGAGGAATAAATCGTCGCTTTTCCAAAATATTCGTTTTTCCTTTGTAGACTAAGTACTAATCGGACCACCCTCTTATATGCTAATCACAATATTTACATAATTTTCTATAATTATTTCCCATCTTTCCGAAAGCATGACGACAAGGTGTCGAAAAAAGGATCCTATAGCGATTCAATTATGGATCTATTTTCGCACTTTAGCATTTCATAACCGTATGCCACTAGTGCTAGGCTGCATCAATCTGAAGAAGATGTATTTAGAAGGCATTGTGTTAGTACGCTAAGTACCACAGACAATAACTCAACTCTAAAACACAAAAACATATAAACGAGTATTGATATGTAACTGGATTACCTTGCGTCTGTTACTTGTTATTTCTGGTACTTTTTATAAAAATATACCATCCAATTTGTTTATTTTATGTCGGTAGACTTCTGTAGTTCTTACTACTGAATGAAACTCTTGTTTCATTCGGTTTTGGCAGCTCCTAATACACTACACCTTGCTGATCGCGCTATATGTACACCAAAAATATATGACTTTATATCCCGCTTCGGTGTCCATGTGCATGGTTCCCCTGAACGAATCTCTAACTATATAACTATTTACCCCGTTCAAAAATAATTTTTTGTCATTGAAAATTGGGATATTACGAAATATTATTAGCATAAAGCATCTAAAATTGAATGAGAAAGTTGACGGCCTTCTGCAGCAGATTTCTTCACATCAAACAATAACAGAGAAATGTCAAAACAATCGTATCTAACAGTTAAATAAGATTGACTAATGGTTGATTATTTTGTAATCACTGTGACACGTTATGCTCGTTATTCTGTTGGAACCAAAGTTGGCTCCAGTCTGAATCGTCTGCTTAGATATACTACATATAAAACACATATATGAAGGTTGCCGGATAATGTTAAAACAAACAATGATAATCGTAATTGAATTTATTTATTTTTCAAAATAATCTCAATAGTGATAAGGTTATAACTCCAACCTATAAACTATTGTGGCTGTATAATAAACTATTGGTTTTAGATGTACTATAATGTTGAAACAAAATATATTTCATAACATGTTTGTTCAATTATTTTATTTAGATTAGAATTTTATTGTATGTCAAAGCCAAACTGAACTAAAACTCAGAGTTGATGCGGCAACATTGCGACGTTTTGGCACGGCAGATTTAGATGACGTATGTACAAAATAACTTTGAATAGACTTAAATTTATTTTTAATATACGGAAATTAAAAAATTATCGGATGCCAAATCATTACTGTACAGCGGATGATCCACCAATTCAATATGTTGACCCGTTAAAAATTTCAGCGTTTGTGTCGATGTATCCATCTTGTATCGTCGTTATGGAGAATAATTATCCTGCTCTTAGAATTTTTCAGAATTTCTATGAAAATTTCTACATTACTATAACACTCATCATTTCTATAACACATTACTATTCCTCATCTTGGAAGACACCCAAGTAAATGTTATGTATAGCTTTTGATACACCTTGAACATTTTTTAAAATTTCCTTGCACCACTAGACAGGAGCTAATTTTTGAGTATTAATCAGGTTATAAGGGATCCAGTGCATACAAATATTTTTAAAGTCATCATCTTACCATTTTATTGATGCCATATTGATGTCAGACGATCATAACATTAATGTTTTCTTTCAACTTTTGGAAAACCTTTAAGGAATTAATTCCGGAGCAAGCATTAGTCACGATTGAATTCGGTATGTCCAAAGCTATAAAAAATAATCAAATGAAAATGTTTGCGAGTTAATTGGAACTTTTTCCCTAGATGAATTTTCAAACTTGGCCAAATCGCGCTCATATTGCAAAATGTTCTGAACAAGTTTACATTTAACAATGCCAGAATTCTAATGAAAATATCAGATGGCGTTTTATAACACTTAGGCAGATGAAGCCAGAAATATAAATAACAACACTCATAACATGCTCTAAGGCCTGCTTAGTGGAGCAGTGATAAAAGCGATAGGACGGTCCTCCTACTGTTGCGATAGCCGCGGGTTCGAATCCTGCTGGGACATGGTCATAAATTTATGTTTGTGATTGTTCTAGGCAAGAGTGTAAAATCCGACAAGGAAAATAATCCCAGTCACGCCAGTAACCAGGTTGGGTAAGACCGGATGTCTTCTGGGATGATCTCAAAAGTTAGTCACTCGTCAGTTGTCCAGATAAACCCATAGTTGGTAAAAGGAGATTTTAAAATATATAAAAAAAAACATGCTCCAAGTATCCTATTTAATTCAGAAATAATTCGAGATGTATCTTTATTTTTATTTCTTTTAAATGAGATAAATAATAATTTGGTTGATTAATTGTTAATACTACATAAATTAAATTAATATAGTTTTAATGTAATCTATTTAACAAAAGTTAGTTCAACATTATTTTTTCCTCCAGCATTCTCTTTTCCATAATTCCAAATAAACCCATGTTTTTATATGTAAGTATCAAACAAAGCTTGATTAAATACTAAATATCAATAAGTTATGGTTTATATGTTGAATATTGTATTGCTAGAGTTTTTGCTGCGAATTTTCTTCATTATTTTAATACGAAGAAAGGTTATAACTAAATGAACTTCTTCTTTCACAACTGCTAATTGAAAGGCATTGTATTACATAGTTACATATATTACATTTCTTAGTGATTTTAGTTTTTAAGGCAGAAAAAATCCTTGAGAGTGGGAGGAGCTTAGAATTATTTTTTATAAAGAGCTTAATTCATAATACTATTACTTACACATAATACTATTACTTTGCATACAATGCTTGTAAAATGTTCCTCATCTTGAATATTATATAGAAACCTAAAATAAGGATTAAGTTAATTCGCGTACTAGTTGTATAAAACAGTTTCCATTTAGAGATAAATTAATTAACTGAAATAAACTAACAGATAATTTATTTTTACAAATTCATTAAAATTAATCGCTCTGTAATATTTTAATACCTGAGCTGTATAAGATAAGTATTAAAATACATTGGCAATTTTCCTTATATTGAAGAAACGCTGCACTAACATTGCTTTCCATATTTACAAAGCCAAATTCCCCAAATACTAAGGAATGGAAAGAAACTGAAAAATTGTTATGCTACCACCATATAGCCTGAGTTTAGCACTGTCAAGCTATCATTTATTTTAGACACTCTAAAATTCCCTTAATGGATTACACTGATGCCAAAAGAAAATTCCAAGTCTAAACTCTGAATAAATAGACAGTTTTATATTAATCGGATGGGGGTACAGTGCTCGAAAACGGAATAGAGTTATTTATAGAAAAAAACTTATACGTATATTTAGATTGCAGTTATAAAAATATAAATATTTTTAATTACCTATTTAGCTGTTGAGTGCATAATAACCGAAAGGGTAGTTTTAGATAGGGTTTGTGTTATACCCTTTACCTCCGTTGAGATTATTTTGGTGTTTGAAAATATCAAAATTCTCTCAAATTTCTCTCTAAATATCCTCATGGAGTGGTTAAAATCTCAACTTTGTGCAACTAAATATTGTGGACATTACGGTTAATTTTCTTTTATGCAAACACTGATTATCCTCCCAATTTCTCCTATGTATAGTTTTTGGTGTAACCGCTAACTTTAACGCATCTACTTTAGATTTAAAATTAGAGATCGCCCGAGATGTTTTCCTGGATGGTTTAAATACAACTTTAACATTGTGTTTCTTTAGTATACTTCCTTAGAAGCGGGACGAGGAACAATCCCCTTTTGTTGTTGGCGAGCATTAGATCTTATTGGTTATTTGGAGGATCTTTTTATTTATATCTCTCAAGCTGTATCCATTTTCAGTGAGGATATCTGAGGTGTTTATATTTGTTCTCTAAGGCATTTGGTTTGGAGGTGATGAACGCCTAACAGGTTAAACAATTCGAGGTAGAAATTTTTATGATGAATGATGTTTTGACGCAGTCAGTAAACTTGATATCCTAGTTAACCGTTGTCATTTCGCCTAACTAAAACTTTTAAGAAAATAATCTCTAATAGTTGCCCGTTGTGAATTAATCCTTGAGAATATAGATCAGCCAGGAATTGATTGAGCCCATATATCTAACCACGTAGAATATTTTAATGATGTGCACTCTCATTATACAGTGAATAATGAATAAATATTAAATTTGTAGCCTTACAAATATACTTAAAATACATAAATAATATTAAGGGCGTTTCTAAGCTCCTCATTTTCAAAAAGTTGCATGAAGATGTTGGCTATGGTGGATATTTCTTCTTAGAAATGTCCTTGGAATTAAAAATGTGTGGATAAAGTACAATATTTTATAAAATGAATCAGATTTCTTAGCAATTTCAAATTTCTTCACAAATTCAGACTCTCCTAAAACAATTGTAGATGTTTTGAGATGTAGTCATTTTCAAAGGTTGTAAATGCTATTATCAAACAATAGATATCCGACTTTTAAGATGTAGTTGTCCCTTCTTGAGCGGTTAGTAGAATGGGGATGTTAATTTACTAGTAATTTACTATACATTTCTAAATTTGTAAAAAGTTAACAACAATATAATGTAACAATATAATGTAACACTACATCTATTCACATACAAAAACAATTGCTCTAACATTATATAAATGAATATTTAAGGCCTTTAATGAACTTATTTCATAAATTTTGCTCGCGAAATATTTTTTTCATATTATATATTACATTATATATTCATAACGAATCTCGTCGGGTGTCATCTGTCAACCCTCACTGGACTAGCGTGGAAGATTATAATATAGACTTATTAAGATCGTAATTAAAAAGACTCTCATTATACAGTGAATAATGAATAAATATTAAATTTGTAGCCTTACAAATATACTTAAAATACATAAATAATATTAAGGGCGTTTCTAAGTAAACAGAATTAATATAACAACTCTATCATT